>NC_053429.1:35451790-36114682 GCF_007990345.1 Gossypium hirsutum | reverse complement strand
TCATCAACTTCAATTCTTTATTCTTACTTGGCATGTGATCTTGAGCCCAACTCATTTCTCGCAATATGAATTGACTTTTAAAAACAAAAACTAAAGATACCTCAACATGTGAACTGAGGCTCAACTCACTTTTCGCAATATGAGTTGATTTTTTGACAACAGAAATTGAAATTACCTCAGCGTGTCCTGAGGCTCAACTCATTTCTCGCAATATGAGTTGAATTTTGAAAAGCAGAAATTGAAAATACCTCAACGTGTCTTGAGGCTCAACTCATTTCTCGCAATATGAGTTGAATTTTGAAAAACAGAAATTGAAATTACCTCAATGTGTCTTGAGGCTCAACTCATTTCTCGCAATATGAGTTGATTCTTTCAAAAACATAATAATGAAAACAGAAATGGAAAATACCTCGGTGTGACCTGAGGCTCAACTCACCTCTCGCAATATGAGTTGAAATTAAAACACAAAATTGAAAATACCTCGCGTGTGTCCCGAGGCTAATCATGACAGATGATTTTGAAAATAAATTAACAGAATTGAAAAAAACCTCAGCGTCCGAGCTCAACTCACCTCTCAATATGAGTTGATTTTTGAAAGCAGAATTGAAAATACCTCAACTTTTTTTGAGGGTTGCACTATATCCGCAACTTTCACTCAGCATTGATTTTTGACACAAATGAAAGTATCAGAGTCCTGAGCTCAACTCACCTGATATGGTTTTTTTAAACAGAATTGAAATACTCACGGCCCGAGGCTCAACTCACCTCTCGCAATATGAGTTGATTTTTTGATGAAACAAGCAGAAATTTGAAATTACCTCGCGGCCTGAGGTCAACTCACCTCTGCAATATGAGTTGATTTGGAAAACAAAAATCAAAGAAATATGACATTACTTTCCTCAGCGTGTCCTTGAGGCTCAACTCACTCTCGCAATATGAGTTGATTTTCTGAAAACAGAAATTGAAATTACCTCAGCGTGTCCTGAGGCTCAACTCACCTCTCGCAATATGAGTTGATTTTTTTGACAACAGAAATTGAAATTACCTCAGCGTGTCCTGAGGCTCAACTCATTCTCGCAATATGAGTTTTTGAAAACAAAATTGAAATTATAGGGCTAACTCATTCTGATTATGATTTTACAAAAGAAATTGAATTTTTTAACCCCTCTAGCGTAGAAATAAGCCAAAATGGAACCCGTGCCCCGAGGCTCAACTCACCCTGCATATGAGTATTTTGAAAAAAAAATTAAACCTGACTACTATTCGCAATATGGTCAATTTAAACATAAACTAAAATACTCGCGTGCCGAGCTCAACTCTTTCAATATGAGTTGTTTTTAAAAATTAAACTCATGATGAGGCTACTCACTCTCCTATAGTTTTTCCTTGAAACATGAATTAAAATCAAATACCAAACCAGTCCTTTGGTAACTCGGTATTTTTTTTGATTCAGTCGACTTATTCAAATTTCTTGCTTTCTGGATTACTGTATATGCCATGCATGATTCATCATGATATGCACATGTTTGTTTAAATGCCTTATGCCTAATGATTATGCAGTGTTCCTTAGCATATTGGTCGTATGTCATTTTCGCCATGATTGTTGAGGATCTGCGTTCATTGCTTTGATTCTCGACCTTCTCTTCAGGCCTCATACTGTCTTCGAGCTTACGAGTAATCGACGTTCTCAGATATCACCCTTTTGCCTTGGTTAAACTTTGTTCTTGCTTTGAAGATCTTGCACTTATCAAATTCTTATCCGGGTAATGCTTGACATTTCTTTGTTTAGAGTATGTCATTTCACTATTTATCATTAAATAAACACATAATGAGATGCATGAAAATGGTCAGGTAAGGACAAAAAGGATATCTCATATTCCTTTATTTCAAATGCGGCAAACAAAGAAAGTTAACCAATGAGAGTAAAAATGTCAAAAAGAAAGAAAATGTCGTATTCAACGGATACAAATGCTCTAGATATTCAACACATGAACTCTTCCACGTTCCTCAATCAATAATCTTTTCGAGCATGGCTTCTTGCGTAGAAAATTTCGAGCTTTCAAAATGCTTCAAATACTGTAGTCTCACTACTTGACCTATCGTTCGACCGCCAGGTTTGTTTCATTAGGACGCCCTCTCGGGTTTTCATCCTAATCTTTTTGTACTAATCAAGACGCCCTTTTCGGGTTTTCGCCCTGATCCCTTTTTTTTTAGATGCCATTTTCGGGTTTTCATCTTAAGCATAATATTTCTTCACCGCATCTGAATTCACCGGATTCGGTAACCCTTCCCCATCTCGTAAGATTAAAGCTCCTCCGAGAATGCCTTTTTACAACGTATGGTCCTTCCCAATTTGGTGCCCATTTTCCTCGCAGGTCTTTTGTATTGGGAGAATCTTTCTCAGAACGAGTTCTCCTTCATGGAACTCTCTTGGTCGTACCTTCTTGTCATGGGCTGCGATCATTCTCTTTTGGTACATTTGCCCATGACAAATTGCCCTTAGACGTTTTCTTCAATGAGGTTCAACTGATCATATCGAGCTCGAAACCATTCTGCTTCTTCTAACTTGGATTCCATCAATACTCGCAGAGAGGGGATCTCAACCTCGATAGGTAGCACAGCTTCCATTCCATAGACTAGAGAGAAAGGAGTTGCTCCCGTAGATGTTCGCACAGATGTACGATATGCAAACAAAGCAAATGGAAGTTTCTCGTGCCAATCTTTATATGTCTCAGTCATTTTCCTAATGATCCTCTTAATGTTCTTGTTAGCTGCTTCAACAGCCCCGTTCATCTTTGGGCGATAGGGTGAGGAATTATGATGCTTTATTTGGAACTGCTCGCACACTTCTTTCATCATCTTATTGTTCAGATTCGTGGCATTATCTGAGATGATTCTTTCAGGCAAACCATATCGGCAAATGATTTCCTTTTTCAAAACCTTGCACACTGCAGTCTTCGTCACGTTGGCAAACGAAGCGGCTTCAATCCATTTTGTGAAGTAATCGATAACCACAAAAATAAATCGATGTCCATTTGAAGCTTTTGAGAAATTGGCCCTATGACATCCATGCCCCACATAGAAAAAGGCCACGGAGAGTCATGACATGAAGGGGTGAAGGGGCTACATGAATTTTATCACCGTAGATTTGACATTTGTGGCATTTTCTGGCAAAATTGATGCAGTCACTTTCCATTGTCAGCCAATAATAACCGAGTCTCATGATCTTTCTGGCCATATTGAAACCATTGGCATGCGTTCCGCAAATTCCCTCATAGACCTCTTCAAGTATTTTTCTGGCTTCAACATCATCCACACATCTCAAAAGCATCTAATCCTTTCCTCTTTTATACAGGATATCCCCATCAAGAACAAATCCCGCTGCCATTCTTCTAATTGTTCTTTTATCGTTCTCATTCGCTTGTTCGGGATACCTTTGATTCTTGATATATTCTAAGATATCATGGAACCAAGGCCGTCCGTCTACTTCTTTCTCAATGCTACAACAGTGTGCAGGGACCTCGTATATGCTCATTTTGAGGGGCATCATTTCTGCTTCTCTACTTGCTTTGAACATTGAAGCCAAAGTGGCTAGGGCATCATCCAGTTGGTTCTCTTCTCGTGGGAAGAATGAAAAGTTATTTCTTTGAATTCCTTGATCAATCCAGCCACTTAATCGCTGTACTTAATCAATTTTGAGTCCCTCACTTCCCATTCTCCACGGATTTGGTAAATCACTAGGGCTGAGTCCCCGTACACCTCAAGATCTCGATGTTTCGTTCGATAGCTGCACGAAGCCCCATGATACAGGCCTCATATTCTGCGATATTATTGGTACAGAAGAAGTTCAGTCTTGCAGTGAACGGATAATCATTCCGTCTGGTGATACCAGGATTGCTCCAATTCCATGCCCTAAAGCATTTGACGCGCCATCAAAGCACATCTTCCATGACTTCTCTTTTGATGACTCGGTTCTATTTTGTGATGCACATTAAGTCTCGTCTGGGAAATCGAATCTTAAAGGCTCATATTCCTCTGTCGTTCGAGTTACTAAGAAGTCAGCTATTGCGCTCCCTTTTATTGACTTCTGACTTACATAGGCAATGTCATATTCCGAAAGGAGGATCTGCCATCGTGCCATTCTTCCTGACAGTGCCGGCGATTCCATCATGTATTTTATTGGGTCCAGCTTTGAAATTAGCCATGTCGTGTGATACAACATATATTGTTGAGTCTCCGAGCTACCCAAACAGAGCGCAACAATATTTCTCAATGGACGAATATTTTGCCTCATATTCAGTGAACTTTTTGCTGAGGTAGTAGATCGCCTTTTCTTTTCTCCCTGACTCATCATGTTGCCCCAGTACGCAACCCATTAAGTTTTCAAACACGGTCAGGTACAAAATTAAGGGTTTTCCAGGGGTCGGTGGTACTAGCACAGGAGGATTAGACAGATACCGTTTTATCTTATCGAAGGCCACTTGGCACTCCTCGTTCCATTCTCCCGGGTTATGTTTTCGAAGGAGTCGAAAAATTGGGTCGCATTGGTTGGTAAGTTGAGCGATAAATCGGGCGATGTAATTTAATCTCCCTAAAAATCCTCTAACTTCCTTTTGCGTGCGCGGAGGTGGTAATTCTTGGATGGCTTTTATTTTATCTGGATCAACTTCGATACCTCTTTCACTGACAATGAAGCCTAGCAACTTTCCCGAGGTAGCCCCGAATGTACATTTGGCGGGATTAAGCTTTAGCTGAAACTTTCTCAGCCTTTCGAACAACTTCTTGAGGTTCATTACATGCTCTTCTTCTCCTCGAGATTTAGCAATCATATCATCGACGTAGACCTCTATTTCCTTATGCATCATGTCATGGAATAATGTCACCATAGCCCTCTGATATGTTGCCCCAGCATTCTTAACCCGAATGGCATCACCTTGTAGCAGAACGTTCCCCACATTGTTATGAAGGTAGTTTTCTCCATATCCTCAAGGGCCATCTTGATCTGATTATACCCCGAGAATCCATCCATGAAAGAAAACAATGAATGTTTTGCTGTGTTGTCTACCAACGTGTCAATATGTGGCAAGGGAAAATTATCTTTTGGGCTTGCTCGATTCAGGTCACGGTAATCCACGCACATTCGTACTTTTCCATCTTTCTTTGGTACCGGGACTATGTTAGCCACCCATTCTGGATATTTGGAGGCTTGTAGGAAGCCAGCGTCAAATTGCTTCTTGACTTCCTCTTTTATTTTCAACAGCATTTCGGGCTCATCCTCTTAATTTTTGCTGGATGGGCTTGCATTCTGGCTTTAATGGGAGCTTATGGACCACTAAATCTTCATCTAGCCCTGGCATGTCCTGGTATGACCACGCGAAAACATCTTTGTATTCGCGGAGTAAAGTGATCAAACTATGCCTGGTACTTTCTGAAATAGAAGTCCCAATCTTCACTTCTTGTTTCCTCTCTTCAGTGCCCAAATTTATTGTTTCCACAGATTCTTCATGAGGCAGAACCTGTTTATCCTCTTGTTCCACCATCCTTAACAATTCAGGAGACGAGACATAATCTTCAGCATTTTCTTCGGCTTCAAATTCTCCTAAGCAAACAGCCTTCTCAAAATCAATTTCAAGATTCGTAACGGGCTTATTCATGTCGTCAATATCTGAGCACCTGAAAGTTGAACGAAAAGGAAGCTATAGGGGGACATCCAAGTATTGGAAATAACAAACAAATGTTATGTCATGGTAATGAGGCAAATGTAAGGATGAGAAAATGATTATGAAATTAGTGATAATGCGAAAAATCGTGACAAAATGCATCTTCATTGATATTCATTTAAACGATAAAGAGCGAATGCAAACTCTTACAAAAGAATTCTATTATATCTAAGGACACAATAGAAGGTTGATGTTTAGCATTACCCTGAAGGCTTATAAACTACAAGAAGCTCCTCAGCAATCCAATTGTTCAACATGAAACCAGGAGGGCAAGGGCGTATCCTCGAGACATCTTTACTTGCACCAGCTTCTTTATCAATGACATTTATACTGACATTCTGAAAATCCCTTTCAATTAATCCCAGCATGTTTCGTGGATCATCTTGTCCAGGGTACATCATTCCCGCAGATGTAAATGTTTTGACAAAGGAGGGTACTCTATTGGTTCCATTCTGGTTCTCGGCCCAAAGTTCTTGCAATTCTTCTCTCTTGATCCTTCTTCCACTGTCTTCTTCTTTGGCGCATGTCAGGCTGGAACCCCAAACCGTATCGGCCTTGTGCTGCACTGGCTTTAAAGCCCTCACTATTCCTTGCAGATGTCTCCCTAAACCTTTTCTCGCACGAGCTCCCCTTCCTACGGTCAACTTGACACCCATTCTGGTATTTCTCGACAGTTTTGGCATCGGAATTCTATTTCCCTCAGCGACGAAAGTGGCATTGATGAATTCAAGGGATCGAAAGGAACATTCCACTGCGTCCTTGCTTACTTCCAGGTATGGCGCATCAGCAGTGATAGATGCGACGATGTCTTCTTCGCCCTCGACTGTGACCAAACAGCCATCCATGATGAATTTCACCTTTTGATGGAGGGATGATGGGACTGCTCCAGCAGAATGAATCCAAGGTCTTCCCAAAAGGCAGTTATAAGAGGGTGTAATGTCCATGACTTGGAATTCGACCTCATTGATGTAGGGACCCACTTCCAAAGGGATTTCGATCTTTCCCATGACTTCGCGCCTCGTCCCGTCGAATGCCCTTACCGTGGAATGACAGGGCTTTAAGTAGGACAAATCTATCGGTATTCTGGAAAGCGTAGCCAATGGCATAACATTTATCGCTGACCCATTATCGATGAGTACGTTCGGTATTATGTAGCCCTTGCAGCGGGTCGTGATATGCAGCGCTTTCATTGAGCCTCTACCATTTGGCGGTATCTCATCATCACTAAAAGAGATGAAGTTGTCCGCATTCAGATTATTTACCCACCTATCAAGCTTTTCGACAGATGTGTTGTTGGCCACGTAAGCTTGATTTAACACCTTCAATAAAGCGTTCCGGTGTGGCTCTGAGTTTAATAGTAGAGATAGAACTGAGATTCGTGCTGGCTGCTTGCTCAATTGTTCCACCACACTATATTCGCTGTGCTTAATAAATTTCAAGAATTCTTGAGCTTCTTCCTCATTCACAGGCTTTGTAGTTTCTTGCACGGGTGGAATTTCTTGCTCGACTTCGACCTCGTACATCACTGCTTTCCCTTTTTGCTTCGAGTCGCTACTTTTCTTTACCGGTTCAACTTCTTTAGAATAGCATCGTCCACTTCGAGTAAAATGACCTACCTCCCCAACATCTTCAGTTATGGCTTTGGACTTTTCAACTTCCGGTGTAACGATATTAACATCATATTTCCACGGTACTGTTTTGTTGTCCTTATACGGGAAAGGAGATGGTACTTCAATTACCATCTGTGGTTTCAATGGCTCTCTCATCGCGTCGTAATAAATTACTAACGGTCGATCAGCACTATAAGGGGGCCCTGATGATTGGCTATCAGAGACGCATACTTCTCTTTCGTTGGCATCTTCACTCTTGTTAAGGACCTTGATCTCCTTATTATCCATCCGGTCTTGAAGTAACCTTTTAAAGTCCTCACATGACTGAATGTCATGTCCAACAATCCCATGAAAATTGCAAAAACTTTGACCTTCTTCTCCAAAATTCTATCAGAGTGACAGAGTAATCCTTTCTTAACCAATACCTCCCAGATTTTCTGTAGAGGCGTCCTTATTTCTGATACACATCTTCTGACCTTCCATTCATCCTCTTTCCCCACTGTGCTCACATTCCCTTCGGTATGGTTAGGGAACGGGTTCCCTGTGGCGTTACTAGCACTATCGAATCGTAGGATACCCGCGTCAATGAGTCCTTGAACTCTCCTTTTGAAAGCGAGACAGTTCTCAGTAGAGTGCCCTGGGTTCCCTGCATGGTATGCACAACTAGCGTTTGGATCGTACCACTTTGGGTATGGAGGTTTAAGGGGTGCCATGTAATGGGGAGAAATTAGCTGTTTTTCTAAAAGTTTTGGGTACAATTCCCCATACGACACAGGGATGGGGGTAAATTGCGATCTTTCGGGATTATGCCTTGATTGGCTTTGGGCGGGTACCGTGTTTTGTGGGAAAGTGGTGACGGGTCTTTGGTTGTTCGTGGCGTATACGGGGTAGGACGGATGTGGTGCTTGGTAGTAAGGGGTTTGAGGGGGATAATAGGAATTCGGGGGTGGATAATTTCGAGGTCGGGGTTGGTTAGGATACGAATTGGGAATGTAACGACTCCCAGTTCCCACCATGTGGGCTTCTGGCTATTTCTTCCTTAAGGGTGCTGCTTTTCTTGAGCCTTCTGATCCTTCCATTCTACCGCTCTTGACGGCATTCTCTATGAGTTCACCAGATATTACAATATCCGCGAAATCTTTCGTGGCACTTCCCACTAATTTGTCATAAAACGGTGCCTTTAAAGTATTGATAAAGAGAACGGTTATCTCTGTTTTTGTTAGTGGGGGTTCCACTTGAGTTGAGACGTCTCTCCATCTCTGCGCATACTGTCTAAAGGTCTCTGATGGCTTTTTCTCCATCATTTGCAAGGTCATACAGTCTGGCACCATATCCGATACATGCTTGTACTGTTCGCAAAATGCTGACGCCAAGTCCTTCCAGGATCGAATCTTTTCTCTACTAAGTTGATTGTACCACCGAAGAGCTGACCCTGTTAGACTATCTTGAAAGCAATGTATGAGTAGTTTATCCTCGTTCACATAACCAGTCATTTTCCGACAGAACATAATGAGATGTGCTTTCGGGCACCTTGTCCCATCATACTTCTCAAAATCAGGCACTTTGAACTTCGGAGGCAAAATTAGATCAGGTACCAAACTGAGTTCCTTGGCACCTAGTGCGGAGAAGACTTCAGTGCCTTCTATTGCTTTGAGTCTTTCCTCTAGACTCCTATATTTTGCGTCTTTCCTCTAGACTCCTATATTTTGCGTCATGGTTATCCAATTTCAACTTGGCTACCTCTGCTGGGTCATCCAGATCTGGAACTAGTGGATTAGCAGAACTAGCTCCTGGGTTCGACGCTAACATTCCTTGCCCCAAATTAGTGGGTGGAGCAGGTGGCATAGGTCGATGTTCCAAGCCAGTGGGCTCCTCTTGAGTATACCCTCTTTGTATTATATATGCGGGCGGTGGAGTGAATCCCGGGGGATAGAGTGGATCCTGATCATGGTGAATTCTTGACCGAGGTTCCATAACATCGGGGTTCTGCATTTTTCCTTTGACCAAAGTTGTCATCATCTCCATCATTTTAGCCATCTGATCTCTTTGCTCGAGAGATTCCTCTCGAGATCTCACCATTAGGTCTCTCGTCTCTTGTTGCGATTTGGCCAGTTGCTCTTGTAATTCCTTTTGAGCCCTTTCCATCCTTTCAATTCTCTCATTGAATTCATTCTCCATTACTCTAGCTTGTCGGCGCGTTTTATACGGATGACGTGGTTCCAGTCTTGAAGTCTGGCAACTGTGAATTGTACGTTTTAACCTCAGCGAACGAGTATGGGATATGCAATGAATGAATTGATGCATGAATGGATGCATGAATGTCAAATGAATGTCAGTTATGAATGAAATGCAAGAAATTGGTGTTGATTTCAAGATAGCCCCATATTTAGGCATTTCATTTATCAACATAGTCTATTACACAAAGTTCTCATTTTTCCAACAGTTACACAAATTTCCTAGCCACATTGCCTTGTTTCTTCACTTGCTCTAAAAACTCTAATATGCTCGATCTTTGGCTCGGAGGGAATTGGCAACTAAGAACTTCGACTTCATCTGATAATTGAACAACTTGCATAACCGCTTTACGAATTTCATTGATCAAGAAGTCAAGTTGCATTTCTTTTTCTTTGAGGGTTCCTTCATACGCGTGAATGTCCCTATCGTACTGCTCACTCTTTTCTTCTAGAACCTTCAAGAGGTTATCTAATTGTTGTTGATGAGATTGCAGCATATTTTCTAGATCTCGTGTTTTCCTTTTTAATTCTTGATGTTCCGACTGACTATTCGCCAATTTTGCAGCCACTATTTCATACTCGGTGTTCTTCCTTCTTAACTCTATCACAACGCGCGCAGCCTTTTCCTCCTCTTTCTTTGCTTTTCCCTTCCAAAACTCCATTCCTCCCTTGATATTGCTAATTTCTTCCTTCCATTCTGCTGTCGACTTGCCCAACCCGCTATTCTTTATAGTGTTTCTTAATTTCTTGTTTTCTAAATGAAGGTCCCTTAAGTCGTTTCTCACAATCTCGGCTTCTCTTTGTACTTTTTCAGTCCTGGACCTTTCAACCTGAACTTCAATCTTCAGTTGATAGTTTTCTTCTTGAAGGGCACTAAGGTCCCGAGACATCTTGGCCTTTTCTCGTTCGAATTCTTGTCTTGCCATTTCTAGCTCAGACGGTGTTTCCTCCGAGAAAGGATTCTAGATGGTGTAGTTTGTTGATGAGATTTGCTGACTATTTACCCGTTGCTTCCTCCATATGTCGTAATCTTGGGTAAGGGTATCAGCATACAAAGCTAATTCCATGAAATGAATTTCCTTCCAATACTTTGCAGTGTCTCGGACTCTCTTCATATATCCTTCACCCGCGAAAGTGAACTCGAACTGTGCTAATCCTCCAGTTGCGGGGAGGAATTGTCGCGAAGAAAACTGCCTTTGGACTAATAGCGGAGTATATCCAACTCCTCCCCATAACCCGAGTAAAGGTACCCAATCTTGGCTTCCACATTTGTATAGCAGAACTGAAGGACGGATCCAGGGTGCTCTCCATGTTATATTCTCGGCGCGAAGATTCTGAAAAACTGATACCCAATGTTGCTCGGTGACTTCCTTCGGCCATTCTTTATTGAGGTAAGCTTCTAGCGGGGAGAATGTTTTAGAAAACATATGGAACGGAGTGCGCTCTAACTTCCAGAAGTGACTCAAAATCCAAACATTGAGCAACTGCGCGCATCCGATAAATCGTCCCTCTCCTTTTCTTCGACAACTACTCAGGGACCTGAAGGTCTCGGCTAGGATGGTCGGGACAGGGTTGATTCCTTATTTTAACCTTTCGAAGAAATCAACTACTGCAACTTCGAGATGTCCGAGAACTTTTGGGAAAATGACCAAACCGTAAATGGCCAAAGCGAATAGATTTACCCTTTTCAGCATGTTGGGATGGTTCAGAGCCAAATCTCGTAGGGAGGACCATGGAATGCAAATGGTTTCATTCTTCTTCTTTATCTGTTTTTCGGCCCATGCATCAGTCATGTCTGTCAGTCTCACTAACTTTTTCTTGAAGGTCATCGGCTTAGGCTCCTTCACATATATTTTGCCGAATTGTACATTGTCGATGCGGAGTAAAGCAGCATACTCTTCTATGGTTGGAGTCATGTCTTCTTGATTGAAGGTGAAACACTGATAAGCTGGGTCCCAGAATCGAACCATGGCTTGAATCAACTGTTCGTCTATACGGATGGTGATCAGGTGAGCTATATCTCCATACCTCTCAGTGAAAATGTCTCTAGTGTCTGAATCCCACTGATTCCAAATTCGAACCAAATCCTCAAGGTTATTTTGGCGAACATTTACAGTTATATGTTCAGGCAAATTGGCGACACATCCTTCCACTAGACTATCCCCCTTTTCTTTCTGAATTTTTAGAGACCAGTCCCGAACCACGGCACTCTTCTCGGTTATTTGTGTAATTGACTCCTCCATCAGAAACCCGTTTTTTGGCAACCAACCCTTAGTCAACACCTTCTTAATATGATGCCTATGATGCATGATGAAAATAAAAGTGAAAACAAACAAACTTGGTTAGTAAACACAACAAATATAATTTGAAAAACAAATTAAACTACCCAATCCAATTATTTTGCACAAACAGTGTAAATGGATGGCAAAAGGTATTTTCCCCGTGTACTAGTTTTGGTGACTATAAGCGGACAGAGGTTCGGCATGGCTCTAGTTAGGTGGGTCGTATGGTTCACTATATGCGGTTTTGGTTCTAGATAGGTACTCGAATTGCCCGTACTATCATCTGTTGAGATTAACACGGAGCCTCGGTCATAGCCCATCACAGGCTTTCGAGATCAATTCGAGGGATTACATTTACTTATGCCTATGCGGAGGGACAAGTTAACTCACGAAAGCATAAGTCATATGTAACCCGAAAGTATTCACTAGCCTGTGCGGAGGAACGAGTTAACTCACGAAGGCGTAGCGTTTACTTTCTCTTAACAGGGACGGAGCCCGGGTATAGAGCTCATGTTATGCAACAAAAAATGCACGTGCACGGTGTGTGGGGAGAAACTTGTAAACCTTTACGTTTTATTTAAAGAAACTAAACCAAAATTAAAACCATAAAAATTAAAAACTGAAAAACAACCAAATAAGCAAGTTAGAAGAAATATTTACAACACGATATAAATGCATGAATTTTGAAAACGAGATTTTTCGGATCATGACCAAATATTTACTTTGAACGAGGAAATTTGAAAATTTTGACAAAATGTGTTTAATTCCAGACACGACTCTCAACAATTCGTCCCCAGCGGAGTCGCCAGCTGTAACGACGTAAAAATTTTGGTTTCGGGTCGCTAATTGTGGCAATCTAGTGAAAAAGTTTGGAAACTGAAGTTCGATTTTAAAATAAAGAGGGAGTCGCCACCGATCCTTTTTCCTAGGTGTGATCGGACACCTAATAAATTTATTTTTAAAACAAAAGAAGGCCGAGTTTAGGTCTACGTTAAAATCAGAGACAAAGTAGGGCTCGGGAGTCAGTTACGCGCGAGGAAGGTATTAGCACCCTCGCGACTCCCAAAATTGGTATCTTTTAAACATGTGTTGTCTTAATTTTCAAAAAATGCGAATTCAATGTAAAGTTTAGTTATGATCCGAGAAATTTTAGTTTATTCCGGTTTTTGAGAAGGGTATGCCGTTTTAACACGAGTCAATTGACGTTCACCCAACATAGCGATGAACTCGATGACTTAATGTTAAATCGGTACATTTCCTTGTTTATTGAAATTAATTAGCAAAACAAGTATATGATTTTCGAAATAATGCAAAGTAAAATAATATGAAATAAAAATCAATAAATGAAAGAGCTAGGAATATATTGAAACAAATAATCGAGGTGACAATAATATTAGAAAATAATAACCGTGCATGCAAGATCAAATGCAATGTTAGCATTGAATACGAGAATGTAATAAGAATACAATGAATACACATATGAAGATAATTAAGAGTATATACGTAAAATATTTATATAAATAGTAGTAGTGTTAGAAATATACTATACGTATAGTGTTTGAAGTACACATGAGATAGTAAAAAAAGGTATATAACTAGCAACAATAAAATAAAATATATACATATATGTGTAAAAAATAATATTATAAAAAGGGTACGTATACATGTATATAAAAAAAATAAATGTATTAACAATGAATATAATAGGGGTAAGAAAACAAGTACATACACAATATATATGTAACGTGGTACTAAGGATATATATATACAATACAGTATTTAAAATAATATTTACGTAATACAAAATATAATATTAAAAGGTATATGAACATACGTAATATATAAATACATATATAATATAATGCTAAAATATTTACATAATATATATCATAATAATGTGGAAAACGAATATTAATAATGAATATAGTAATAATAGTAAATACATATATATGTAATAGTAAAAATGTGACATTTTAAAGTAATTATACACATATATGTAACTAAATATCATATAATAATAACAAAATATTGATGATGTTAATAAAATATAGTAATAGATATAATACAAATAATATCTAAAATACAGTAAAACGACGAAGGTAATATAAAACAACTTAAATTTTTCAAAAAGGACTAAATTCGAATTAAAAATGAAATTTGGGGCGAATTCGGAATGAAAAATAGAAGAAAGGGACTAATTCGAACGCGCGCTAAACATTGAGGGGCCAAGAGCGTGATATCCCCGTTTATTAAAACACTGCGTAGCAAAGGGGGGGCCAAATTGATGAACGGGCAAAACTCTGGGGCCAAATTCAAATATTAAAAACCTGATTGTAAAATAGCAAAAATGCGGAAGGGCCGATCGCGCAATTAGCCCTTCCACTTAAAAAACACGCGGATCCTCCCTGGTGCGGGTCGGGTCGACCCGACCCTGGGCCTAAACGGCGCCGTCTTAAGGGTTAAAAGGGGGGACCAAAACGCACCGTTTTGGTCCCCTATATAAGTTAAAAATTTTTATTTTTTTTCATTTGAAACAGAAGAAAGGAAAAAAAAAAGGAAGAGGAGGGAGAGAAAAGAGGGAGCGGGGAAAGAAGAGAGGGGAGGGGAGAGCTCCGGCCACGGGGTCGGTCACCGGACGGCCACCGGAGCCTCGCCGGCGCCGGCGCGTGCGGTGGCCGGAAAGGTAAAAATTTAATTTTTTTATATTTTTATATGTTTTATATTTTGCACTATATATGTGTGTAAATATGAGTAGAAAATGACAAAGAAAAGAAAATAGAAAAATATGAAGCCGAAAAAATTCAAAGTCACCTTCTTTTTTTGATTTTGATTTTCGATTTTGTAGTTCCCCTATTATTTTATCACTGCTTGTGTATTGAAATTATTTCTCTCTCTTTTACTTCCCAAAATTTCTTTCTTACATCTGTTTTCCTTCGGGCTTTTATAGCCTTTATAAAATTTATTTAATATTGTTGTCCATCTTCTTTCTGGTCTTGCAGGGAATGGGCAAACGGCGGTGGCAGAGGCATGATGGTACAGAGGAGCAGGTGGCCGACATGGTGGCATGGAGAGCTGGGCGTGGCAGACGAGGAGGCCACGCGAGGCATGCGGCGCTAGGGTTAGTGGGATTAGGGTTTCTGAATGCTGGTCTTGGGCTAGGGATTTGGTATTGGTTTGGGCTTGTTTTGTTTAATGGGCTTATTGCGTTAGGGGTTTTTGGATTAGGGCAGGTTAGTTTAGGGTATTGGGTTTAGTTGTTGGGTTTTGGGGGTGGCCCAAAATTGGCCTGTACATTTGGGCTGCTGTAAAAAAGCATCATGGAGTCACTTTATTGATTTTTTGTATAATCTCGAACTCTCGTGAACATTTTCTCGCCATTCATCTAACTCATTTATTTGCAACGTTCTCTTTTTACCTACAAGTTTAGAATCGTAATTCAGAAATTTTATTGCCCAAAATGCTTTATGTTCGAGTTCTAATGGTAAGTGAGAACCCTTCCCACAAACAAGTTTGTATGGAGATGTTCCCATGGGTGTTTTATACGCAGTCCTATAAGCCCATAAAGCATTATCTAATTTTAATGCCCAATCCTTCCTATTTGTCTTTACGGCCTTTTCTAGGATGTGTTTCAATTCTCGGTTTGACAGTTTAACTTGACCACTAGTTTTAAGGTGATAGGGGTAGTTGTTCTATGATGTACACAATGTTTTTTTTAAGGTTCTTATCAAATTGAGTGTTCCAAAAATATGTACCCCTGTCACTAATGATTACTTGAGGTGTTCCAAAATGAGAGAAAAGTTTTTTAAGAAATCTAACTACCACCTTAGCATCATTAGGTGGTAAAGCTTGAGTTTGAACCTATTTCGACACATAATTTACCACTACCAGTATGTTTTTATTACCATAAGAACTAGGAAACGATCTTATGAAATCAATACCCCAAATGAAAAAAAATTTCATAAGAAAGCATGTAAGTTTGAGGCATTTCATCACGTTTGGAAATATTACTTATCATTTGGTATATATAACAAGAAGAAACATACCTGTTAGCATATTTAAACAGTATGAGCCCATAAAAACATGATTCAAGTACTTTATGTGCTGTACGAATCCCACTGTAATGTCATCCTGTCGATCCCGAATGAAAATGGTCTAAAATTTTATTCACTTCTGGTATCGTAACACATCTTCGAATTACCTGATCTGCATACACGCGGAAAAGAAAAGGATCCTTCAAAAAATAGTTTTTTACTTTAGAATCGCTTATTTTGACGATGAGTTAAGCCTTTTGGTAAAACGTTAGTAACGAAGTAATTTGCAATATCTGCAAATCAAGGGCCTTCAGAATTAGTTACCGCAAAGAGTTGTAGTTCTCATTTGCAACAACAATCATGCCTCCTTTATTAGGAACAACCTGCACATGACTTACTCAAGTACTATTAGATATAGGATAAATAATTCTAGCATCTAGAAGTTTAATTGCCTCAACCTTAACAACTTCCTTCATGTTGGGATTTAACCTCCTCTAAGCTTGCACACATGGCTTATACTCATCTTCCATTAAAATCTTGTGGGTGCGAAAAGGATTAATCCCTTTAATATCAGAAATTTTCCAAGCAATAACTCATCCTTATCATTCGGCTTTTATTCTTTTGTGTAACCTAAGTACTGATCCCTTTAATATACTCATCAAGAAGGACTATTACCCAAGTACTATTAAGAAATTTTCTAGGCAATAATTCATCCTTGTCATTCGGCAATAACTCATCCCTCTAATATACTCATCACCCAAGTACTATCAGGAACAACCTGCGCAGGACTCTAATATCACAAAGAGTCGTTCTTCTCATTAGCCACAACAGTCATGCCTCCTTTCTTAGGAACAATCTATATAAGACTCACCCAAGTACTATCAGATATAGGATAAATAAGTCCACCATCTAGAAGTTTAATTTTGGAGAATGGCTGAACACTCCTCATTGAATTTTATAGTGGACAACTTTTCTAACTTCTTTTTATTTGTTAGTAGCTCCTTTAAAAATTTTGCGTATGTGGTCATCTGTGAAAGAGCTTCAACAAAAGGTAAGTTAATATGTAATTGTTTCAAAAGTTCAAGAAAATTTTCAAATTATTCATCTATGCGGTCTTTCTTCAACTTTGCTAAATATGAGATCGGTGGCTTATATTCTTTAAGCACATGTGTTTGAATTTTTTGGTTTTTGCCACATCATCATCTTTTTCATCAAATTCTTAATTTAGCTTCTTTTCAGGTTCACACAACACTTTCTCATTCCTCAATGTAACTCTCTTCACATGCTCTTTTGGGTTGGGTTTAGTCTTACTAGGTAAGCTATCTTGCTGTCTTTCCGAAACCAATTTAGCAAGCTGTCCAATCTGATTTTTGAGTCAATGAATTGATGATTGTTGATTTTTCAGAGTTATCTTAGTGTTTTGAAATCAAGTTTCTGATATCGAAATAAATTTAGCTAACATCATCTCAAGGTTCGGTTTCCTTTTTTGTTGATAAGGTTGGTGAAAACCCTAGGGGGTTATGACATTTGATTTTCTTGATCATTCCAAGAGAAATTTGGATGGTTCCTCCAACCTGCATCATAACTATTGCTATTGGGGTTATTTTGAAATATAGAATTATTACCCATAAAGTCGACTTACTCATGCTCCATGTTAGTGTTGAAGGGTGAATATTCTGAATTAACCATCTTCACTCCATTCGCATCACATTGCATCATTGGATTCACTTGTTTAAAAAAAATAAACCATCAATTTTCTTACCAAGAGCTTCAACCTGATTTTCCAACATACAAACCATATCAATATCAAAAAATCCGGTTGCCTTGAAAGGTTTTACTCTCGTAACTTGACACCGATAATTATTCAATGCCATATCCTCAATAAATTCTTAAGCTGCCTCAGGTGTTTTGTTATTTAATGTTCCACCAGATGCTGCATCAATCATTTGTCTAGTCAAGGGGCTCAAACCATTTTGAAAAGTTTGAGCTTGGAGCCACAAATGTAGTCCATGGTGAGAACACTTTCTTAATAATTCCTTAAATCTCTCCCATGTATCATAAAGAGTCCCAATATCAAATTGAACTAAACAAGAGATGCCATTTCGCAACTTAGTTGTTTTAGCTGGTGGAAAATATTTTAACAAAAACTTCTCAGTCATTTGAGCCTAAATCATGATAGAACCTTGTGGCAATGAATTTAACCACTATTTTGCCTTTATCATCAAAGAGAATGAGAACAATTGTAAGCGTATGATGTCATTAGTAGCACCATTGACCTTTAATGTGTCGTAAATCTTTAGAAGTTAGCCAAATGAGTATTCAAATCTTCCCCTTGCAAACTGACTTGATGCTTCACAAGACAGTCTATTCCCAAAATCAGATCAAATTCTTTGAACGGTAGCTCTATCAAATTAGCTAGGAACACAACCCCTTATACTTTTAACGGAACATTCCTATACAGTCTATTCACCCAGATAGATTGCCCTAACGGACTCAGAACAGAAATCTCACCAGAAGTACTATCAATAGGAATCCCCAATTTTATAGAAACAGAACTAGTTACATAGAAATGTGTTGACCCTATATCTATTAGTGCAAAATAGGACGTATCAAATATAAAGAACGTATCTAGTAACATAAATCAATATAGGCTATCTCTCCTCAATCTGATTAGTACCTCTGCCCGGTGCTTTCTGTCCTCTACCTATACCATTACCACCCTTTATCGGACCATGGCCCTTAGGCAGTTACTGAACTACCCTTTGAAGTTGAACAAAACCTGAAGCCGGGGCTTGGATCTGATTGGAACGCAGTGGGAAATCTTTAATACAGTGTTCCATTGACCCACATCGCAAACACGCACCCAACATTCTCCAACAGTTGCCTGGGTGGCGTCTGCCACAATCACTGCATGACTGAGCCACAGTAGGAGCAACTAGAACTCCAACACTAGAAGACTCATCAGATCTAGCCCATTTCTTAAGCCTCTGAATAGAACTAAAGGGCTTTGAATCCCTCTTATTCTTACCTTTCTCTCGATCTCTATTTGGCGCTCAACACGCTTAACTTATTCCGCGATCTTCGCCTTGTCCACTAAGACAACGCAACTCTCGCCTCCTCTATGGAGCTATTAGAACTTTCAAATTGTCCTTTAGACCATCCTCAAGATAGACACATTTCTTGTACTCGTTCACTACTATCTCACGAGCTTAACGACTTAATATAAAAAATTCAGCCTCAAACTCAGCCACAGTTCTATCCCTCAGAGTGAAGTTTATGAACTCGCACCTACGTGCTTCCACTTAACTCGCCCACACATATTTTCTCTGGAAGGCGGTCTTAAAATATTCCCAATTAATCTGATTCGACTGACATAGTGTCCATATGACACTTTTCAGAATAATCGCAGTAGTGCTGCTAGTATATTGGCGAGAGATAGCCTCATACAGAATACTTTCTCCACAAAACACATATCTCGCCCCATAACCAGTAATAACAGATATCAGAATTAATATATCATGCATGCTCATATAACAAATATTACACATGCTTATACATAACAGAACAGATCATACATACTGTATTACGTAATATTCATATAGACATTATTTACGTCAAATTCAATCTAACAAAGTGACAGATTTCATGCTTTAGGGCTTATACTACACATACCAACCCTACGAGGGCCCACAATCGATCGAGACGACATGTACGACCCTAGGGAAAATTTATGAAATTTGGACCCACATGCTCGTGTAGCCTACAAGACCCAAAATGACTTACCCGTGCAGGCCCACATGGACCGCACATACCCGTGTAACCCACACGGCCCAAATTGGCACTGCTCGTGTGTCACACACGACCTTGCACAGGGCATGTCACACGGCCGTGTGCTACCATATAGCTATGTGGCGTCGACAGGCCCTAATTTTGGCTTTCATCGATTCTTATTTTTTGAGTTTCTCGTTACACACTTGGGTCGATTTTGATACGAACGCAACTACATGATTCCCAGTACCTAAAAATAGTATCTCAACGATTAATTTAGTAATCGGTTTACAACTCAAACACGAATTGATCGTGAACTTAGCCTTTCAAACCCAAACAATGCACATGTACTCTTACTGCCAACGAACTGCAGCCACTCGCCACTTAAATCACTAGAGGAGCACTGATCACCTCTTGATCTTCTCCTAAGAACATACCGAAATTAATACAAACGCTATCATCTAAAAATATTTGCAATCCATAACCTTATAAGAACGAAAAAAAGAAAGCTTACCCACCACAACTTGCAATCAACAGATTATGAATTACAGTTCCAAGCAATTTATCAAATGCGAAAAGAAAGCAAATCGAGTAACCACTCACAAGAACTCAACAAGGAAGGTAAACAGAATTAAAGAAAAAGAACGTGGAAATTGGATGGATGAAAGATGTTTAGCAAGCTTGAAAGAAAGAAAAGAAAATAATTAATTAATATAAAATCAAATAAAATAAAAGTTGAATGAAACATGGAAAGAGAGGAAACGTGCCTAACCACCCCTACTCTTTTGAGTTTGAGACCAAAATTAAACAAATAAATTAAGATAAAAAATAAAGGATAATAACCACCATGTTTTGAAAACTTATTAGACTTCTTATTTAACTCAAACACACACAAATTCTACTATCGAGCAATTCCACCAAAAAAAGCTAAAATATTGACACTTTACTCACGCCGAGACTCGATCATAAGATCTTAAGACAAGCCAACACCTTACCACTTGAACCAGTAAGCTCATTCTAACATAAGTTGACCAAAAATATTATGTAAGCCTAACCAACAAGGACAAGGTGAGGACCCAAAAATGATTGAATTTTCCCAAATCAGATTTGAACCCAAGACCTCAAACACAAAATTAAGGCACTTAACCACTGATACAGATACTTAATTATTATAGAATTCGTAAAAACAAAATTTAATAAATCAAGGCATTACAAAATTCACCGTTTTATATAAACTAATCATCCAAAAGCGCATTAAGAATGAGACTAAAATATGTTATTTTTATCACTTATCAAATATAGCGAAGAGTCGGGAAGCAAGAATGGTGAAAAGAGAGAAGACTACATATGTTACAAGTAGGTAGTAAACAAAATGAATTGTTAGGCTATATGATATACTTGAATTAACCCTCTTAAATCCCTTTTAGTCTATTTTACCTATCCTTAAAAATAAAAATTTACAAGTAGATTATAATAGCCTAGTGAGTCTATTGTACTTTTGAGACCATTTTGGTGTTAGTTAATGTGATATATACTAATATTTGAAATTGGTGGCATTTGGCTTCTTTCTTCATTTTGTTTTCCTTTCTAGCTTTTCAACATGTTGACCAATCCAAGGTATATTTATGTTATAGTAGTTGAAGAATGCAGTTGTCCCAAAAATTTTTGATGTCATGGGAAACAAGTTGACAACATGTTGGCAACTCATTCACTGAATGCAATTACTAAGTGATGTAATGGACAACAAGCTGACAACATGTTTTTAACGTGTTGACTGCTTCATTAGGATTTTTTCTATAATTTAATAAGTGCATTATTCAGTGGTAATTTTGTATTAATATGATCTATTTATCTTAATTAACTGTTCAATTAATATCGTCTCAAACTTGACCAAACCCAACACATACAAATTTGCTCATATTTCACCAAAATAGGGTCTTCAAAAGTCGATTTTCTGTTGAGAACTCATTAAATTTGTAATAGCGGATTGTCAAGCCAATGCGACTTGGCCTCGGAGCAAATCCTCCAAAATTTTCACGATCTCTTTGGAAGTACTGAAATTCTCGTGTTGCTTTTGCAACACACTACTCATGCTCGCTAACATATAACATCGAGCAATCGAGTCAGAATCTATCCAGTGATTTCTTGCTTTGCACTGAATTTCATGAGAGCACGTTTCGTCAAGAATGAATTTGTGTTTCTCATAGCTGAGAACTATCAGCAAGTTTCGTTTCCATTCTCGAAAGTTATCCCCATTTAATTTATTCTCAGTAAGAATGCTAATAATAGGAGTAGGAGACATATTTTGAACTAAAAAAAATAAAGATTCACTAATTATTATCTTTGTATTAAGCATTTATTTTTCATTTCAGCAACATATCAAGAATGCAGTATGACGCATGCGTCTTGTATTAGATCATTCTCGCACCTATCAACCATATCGCCTTGGGGTCCCATGATTAACTAGCAAGAACATAGATTACATCCAATCAGTTTGTGAAACTTAATTCTCAAGACTCCATACAAACTAACGAACGTTTAACGTTTGACCATCATCTCTAGCTTGAATATTGTTTCTTGGGAAACTATTTAATAAGAGATGATATTGAGTGTATAAAATTGACTCAACACCCATCATGAACATGCTCTCATTTGTTAGTCATCTTGGGACAATCTCTTTGAAAGTCATGCATGACTAGTTGTTCTTAAAAGGAAATCTCATCTAATGAACCCACATGACAAAGTTTACCTTGGAGTGCGACAAGGGAAGGAACTGACTCGAAACTTTATCATGCAAGGAAATCCCATCTAGTGAACCCACATGACAAAGTCATGCATGACTAGTTGTTCAATGACTATCTCCCACTCAATATTTTAAAAACATGCAAGGTTTTATTTATCTCAAATTTCAATAATGATCATACAATAGTCCTAGTGGCATTCTTACCTAATCTAAATGACATGCTTCTAATACATGCTTTGGAAATTTTATAATATCCATTCATAAGAGTAAGTCAATCTTAAAACAAATAATTTTGATTCTCCATAATTTTTCTTTTAAGGAAAAATCGAAGAAGTGAATGCGAACCATGCACCAGGTAAGGTCCTAAGAAAAGGAGGTGAGTCAAATTTGACAGCTTAAAAACCAAGCCTTCCCTAGCCAGAACCAATTCTAGACATGCACTTTCTGATTACCACACTTCTCACAGTTATCGAATAATCTAAAGAAGTGAATAAAACAATACAACACATGTATTTTCTCATTATCACACTTCTTATTTTTAATCGATCAACTGTGGATCATCTCATATATATATCACAACTATAACATTACATAATATAAATATTATAAAAAATTATAAAAGAAATATATAATGAGATAGGTAATTAAAATAAAATTGTCAGCCAAGGTTTTCATGGTTCTATTTCTAGAAAATAAATGGAAAAATAAAATTATATAAATTTTCACCACAAGGCATTCCTTGGGACTTCTACCGCCATCGCATCGTTTCCTCGTCATGGACTCCTTTTGGAAAAATTACATTTAAGTCCTATGTCCATTTCTGGCTCACAAGAATTCTATGAATTTTTTAAAAAATAGCCCTACGTGGAGATGAAAGTCCACGGTCTATTTCCTAAGAACCACAACCTCGGTAAAAAAAATTATATAAAAAATATATAATATCGAATCCAATCCCATAAATAACTCAAAACATACATAAGATCTAAAAAATGTCACTTTCTATGTAATCAAATCATTCAAGGAGAAGAGAAATTTATTTTGATTATCTGTTTATACTTATAGATAGAACACAACCTGACTTATGATACCAATTGTTGGAAAAACGAGTTTGAAAAATGCAACAGAAAATAAATTTAGGGAAAAACTAGAGTTTTAAAATTTTTTCCAAAACAAGATCTTGGTTGTGATATCTAAAATAATAAACACTTAATCAAAACTGTACCTTTTCGATTTGTGTAGGATGAACGCTTCGACCGAGTAGTCTTCTCTGCTATCCTCAAGCTCACGTATATCGAGTGGACTCGCTTTGAATTAGAAAAATTTTCACAAAAATTATAGTGGGGTAATTTTTCAATTTCTCTAAACTTTTGGGTCAAGTTGTAAATCAGAAAAATATCTTTATAAGTTTTCTAGAATAATCTCTTTAGAGAATTTTTTCTCTACAACTTTCTCTTAAATTTAAGTGTGTGTAAATAATGACCCAAGGCTCATTTTATATAGGGAGAGTTGAGAGAATTCAACTATAATTAAACTTAATCATTGTAATATTAAATTAATATAATATAAATATTAGATTAAATTTAATGTTAAACTTGTTAAAAGAATAGAATATTTATATACAAGATAAACATTAAATTTAATATTAAGATAATCACTTTAATATTAAATTAATAAAATATTATTAAGATAAGTATTAAATTAAATTTAATATTAAACTATTAAAATAATATTATTTTTGGAATAATTAATCTGAAATTGAATTCTCTGGTAGAGTCCGAGTAGGAGTTTAACTCTTCCACTGCTCAACCATTGACTACCAACCGTTGCTGTCCATCGAGATGCCACCATCACATCCACTAGCACCGTCATGTCTCGTGATGTAGGTATGACATATTTACAGTAACCCGAGCCAGTTCAGCTGCTTTTGGTTCGATCTGGGTCAGTGACGACTCGACAGGTCCAGTTTAGCCACCGATTGTACTACCGACCCAATTTCATATATTGAGCCTAGTTCGACCAGTTTTTGGGTCTTAGTCTCGGTTTTGGGCTTATGGGCCCAATTTACGGTCTTAGGTCCAATTTTCAAGTTTAATTACCATTAGGTCAATTGCCTGACTTGAAAATTAACTTCAAAAAATATCATATTAATTTTAATTGATTTGATTAATTTAACTTTACTTAATCAAAATTAATTTTTCCAAAAATCATTTAAAATTTCCAAATTAATTTTTCAAGAAATTTTTTTAATCAAATTCTCTAGTTGAACAATTCTTATGACCACTTAATTTAATTCCACATCGAATAAATCGACTAAATTAAATTATTCCCAAAGTCGTAGAATTTTTTTATGATTCAAATGTAGTCCGATTGAGTTTTTGTTCAGCTAGCGCAGGGACCAATCGGGCATATACAATTAGGCTTTAATGATTGCAATTATGTCCAGAAGTATCGTTCCGATAATTCACAATTTCTTAATCATGGAGTCAGTCCATAAGAAGTACCATGATTGAAAAGTCTTTATTGTATACTCTTTACGAAAGCAGTTCTTCCAATTGCTTTGTCCAGTGACCTTGCCATGTGTGTGTTACCCTTATATGATATCCTTGATTCTTTTGAGTTAAATTTGTTCACTCAATACAATCCTATTTTATCTAATTTTCACCATTATGTATTTTAATGATTAATATGACCACTGTCAAAAAATGATTGTGATAAATTGCTCATTTGAGAACAAGCAACCTGTGGCCACATTCCATATTTATCAATCCACGTAATGCCAATGAGAGGATATCTTTAACTCTTTAATTGAGCTATGAATTCCATTATTGCTAGTAAATTCATGCCACACACAAGTCATGTACCCAACATACCGACTATGGGCTCGATCATCTTTAGATGACAAGCCTTTACTTATACCAAAGCACATACGTTGCATACGCATGGTCAATGAGTAACTCAGGATTTAGGTAAATCACACCATGAACATCACAAGTGAATTAATTCATCTTGGGTCCAATCTAATGTATTGTTCTTCCAATGAATACATCTATGTCCCTACGCGTGGAGTCAACTGCTCCGATAGCCAAGATTAGCCATCTCCCCAATTGGAGTTCTAGACGACATAATAATCTTATTCAGTATTTGAATCAAATGCTCACTTTGATTCTTTTATGGGATTATGGACTCATTTAGATTATCTATTGAAGTATATTGTCTTTCTCGCAATGTAAATGTTCTTTACAATGCCACTTATTTTCAGTTTGAACTTTAGACAATCAATGAACTAATATTTCCTTGTCACAATTTCACTATGCATGCAAAATATAAAAGATATATATACAAAAGGCATAATAGTGAAATGTGAAATTAACTTTATTTATTTATTTATCATTCAAAAAAAAAATAGAAAACAATTATGTGTTTACTATAATATGGACACATTTCGCAACAAATAGGCTTTTCAAAAGTTGGAAAAAAAAGTCATAAATAACATGGCACCTGAGCCAACTATGTAAGGTGTTGGTGCAAACAAGGTCTAACCAAACCTTTTTAAGGTTGCCTTAGACAGGTCTATCCAAACCTTTTTTAGGTTGCCTTAGACGAGTCTATCTCAACCTTTTTAAGGTTGCCCTAGACGGGTCTATCCTAACCTCTTTAAGGTTGCCTTAGACGAGTCTATCCTAACCTTTTTTTTCATTGTCTATTTCCTTATATGCCAACCTTTTCTAAAGGTCGACCTTGACTAGGTCTTTGCCAACCATTAAATAAAGGTCAGCTTATGTTGAATTATGCTGATCCCTTTTCAAAAGTGTCGCGGCACCTATGCCAACAGCACTAAAGACAACGTTTTCGGAAACGTCGAGAGAAACATCGTGATGACCTATGCCAACCATTTTTGTGTCGTCTTAAGTAAAAAAAAAAGTGTTGTGATATGCCTATTTTGTTGTAGTAATAATAAAAAACTTTGAAACTTAATATTAACCAACACTACATTAGAAATCATTAGTCAGTTAATTATAAGTTTATTTTTACACAATTGAAAAACTAATTTTCTTAGTGATAAATTTTGTAAAAGTTCCTCTCTGTCAACTCTTCCCACTTTCTTCTTTCATGTTCCCTCAACTCTCCTGACTTCCCCTAATAATCGAAACTAACAAGCAAAACCTTCACTTTTCATTTTTGTAAAAAATCAAAACTCAAAAAGAAGAGAGGAAAAGAAGCATTTATGTCCCACAACAAATCTGATGAAGCACCACTTTTATTGAAGGTTGTTCTCTGATTTTTGTGCAAAGTAAAAAAGTTTTAATTCTTGTTTCTGATTTTCAAAAAAAAATTCAAGAACTTTATTTAATTTTGGTATAATGATTTATTTAGCCCTCAAACTTTACAAAAAAAGTCATTTTAGCCCTTCATTTATTTTTTTTTGTCTTTTATAGCTCTTAAACTTATGTTTTTTTTTGTCAAAACATCCCAAAATGAATGAAGAAGTTAACTTTTTTAATTTTGTTAACGGTGCATACACGTGGATGACATGTCAACATTTAATTATTTTTTAAAATTTTAAAAAATTGAAAAATTGTAAAAACTATTTTTAAAATTAAAATTCTTAAAAATTCTTAAAAAATATTTTTAATATTAATTAAATGTTGATGTGTTATCTATGTGGCAATCCATGTGTATGCCACACTAGCAAAGTTAATAACTTTCTATTTATTTTGGGGTGATTTGAAAAAAAAATACAAGTTTAAAGACTAAAAAAATCGAAAAATTAAATGGAGGGCTAAAATTATTTTTTTGAAAAGTTAAAAAGGCCAAAGAAGTTACTACGCTTTTAAATTTTTTTTTTGTGCTCGATGAAATAACACATGCAAACTGCAAAAAGGAAAGAAAAAAAGTGAAAAGACATTTTCAGTAAAAGAAAATATATTTATTTCGAATGTATTTTTGTATGTTTTTAACTATTGGTTTCTGGTATGCGTCAAAAAATAATAGAGACGAATTATAGAAAGAGAGGAGAGAATCTAGAAGAATGAGAGAGGGAATAGAATAATTCTTCTGTTCTTTTCATAATTGTTTTCTTTGCCCTTTGCATTATAATAAAGAGGACAAGTAACCAATTACAACTGGCATCGGTTAGCTACTATTTCTTCCCAAAACGATGTGTTTACAGTATGGCAATTAAAGGAAATAAACTAACAAGATAACATTTAAGGAAATATAAACAGTAAATGGTTTAACCCATAACAAGTAGCCCCCCTTTGCAGCAGATCCTTGTCCTCAAGGATCAAAATGGGGGAAACGATGAGGAAGATCATTCCAGTCTTCCCATATAGAATCTTCAGGAAAAGTATCTGCCCATTCGACTAAAACTTCTGTAGCAACGGCATTACCCTTCTTAACCATTCGCCGGTTCAAAATCCGAATTGGTTCCTTAAGTAATGAACCATCAGCATGGGTAACTGGTAATTGAGCTGAGACCGTGGCTGTGCCTATATGCTTCTTGAGTTGGGATACATGAAAAGTTGGTGGGATTCTAGCAGCGGAAGGAAGTGTTAACTTATAAGCAACCTGACCTATGCGTGACTCCACTGGAAAAAGGGCCAAAATAACGGGGAGTAAGCTTTTGATTTCGAAATTTCTTCAATGAATGTCGGTGATAAGGTTAGAGTTTCACTTAAACCAAGTCACCAACTATAAATTCTCTATCAGAACGTTTACGGTCAGCTATTTGCTTTATCCTTTCCTGAGTTTTTTTCAAATGAAACCGCAACAGCTCATTGACATTTTCCCTGTGCTGAAGGCATGCCACAGCAGCTACTCGAGATAGTCCAGCCAGGTAAGGCAAATGGATTGGAGGCTCTTACCCATACAAGGCTTCATATGAATGGCAGTGTGGTAAATGGTATTATACCACCATTCGGCTAAAGGCAACCAAGTAGCCTACTCTAATGGTTTCTCCCCCAACATATAGCGCAAGTACCCTTCAAGGCATTTGTTTAGTTCTTCTATTTGGCCATCAGTTTGTGGGTGGTATGCTGTGGATAAGTGCAGCTGAGTACCAAGGCTTTTGAATAGCTCCTGCCAAACGTGGCTCAAGAATACCTTATCCCAGTTTGATACTATGGATTCAGGAGTCCCATGAAGCTTGTAAATGTGCTGGAAATACTCATTTGCCACTGAAGTAGCAATGAAAGGATGACTTAGGGCTATGAAGTGACCATACTTGGTCATACGGTCGATGACGACTAGAATGGTGCTCTTCCCTCTCGAAACATAAAGCCCTTCTACAAAGTCCATGCTTATGGCGGTCCAAGCTTTAGCAGGAATTGGTAAGGGCTGTAGCAGTCTAGGGTAGGCAGAATTATCACCTTTGCATGTTTGACAAACTATACTGATACGGGGTTGCGCACGGACCAAGATCGAGTTGCCAAGTCACGAGAAACTCCTACGAAAACCCTAAACAATTAGATCTGAAACGAAACAGAAAATTAAAAGATTAGATTTTTGAATTTTCAGATCTGAAATAAAATCCCCAAATCAGCAAAGAATCAAATTGAGAATAGAAATAAGTGTTAGGGTTCTTGAAACCCTCAAGGAGATTGTGATTCTGCCCAATTGAACACCAAGATAGTTTTCCCCAAATTTCGGCAATCTAATTTCTCCCAAAAAGAGTATGGATGAATCGGCAAGAACCCTAGAAATTGGGGATTTTTGGGCTGATTCCTTAAGATAGAAAAAGGCTGAAAACACAATAAGAACAGAAAATAGATTAGATAATGATTCAGCACAAGTAGAAATAAAGAAAGAATTGACAGTAAGAAATTAAAAAATAAGTCCTAAGAAGCCTTGAAATCTCGAAAGATCTCACAACTCCCTTCAAACGGCTCTAATCTCCCCTCCAAAGAATATCAATGGCAAGAAGAAGGTTGAAGATGGCTCCCACAATCAAAAAGATTGTTAAAACAACTTCTAAAGAAAACTCAAGAGAAAATCCTTGAAGAACTCAAAGAGAATTTTCACTCAAATCAAATCTGAAATTTTCAATGTAATTGTAATGTCATGTAGGGTGGCTGGCCAAGCCATATAAATAGGCCTTTCAAATGTTTTCCTAATTTAATTAGAACACTAAAACTACAACTAAAAAAAAAACTCCTAATTATTTTAATATGGAAATTCGGCCAATGGTCTTTTATTTGGGACTCTTGGATAAACATTTAAACTAAGTAAAATAAATAAATAAATAAATAAAAATAAAACTTTACAACTTGGGCCACTTTGACAATTTGGCCTGATTTTCAACTAAGTATGGGTGGATTTCTTGATTGGGCTTGGAATCTTCTTATTGGGCCTTGCCCTCAAGAATTTGGGCTTTTGTGACTCGTATCATTCCCCCCTTCCTCAAAAAGATTCGTCCTCGAATCTGAAAAATCAAATGAACTCGACTTTCCTCTATCGAACGGGACTAATGGCAATTGAGTCCACTGAAAAGAATAGCCATGAGATAGTAAATAGCAACGGAAACAAGCTTGTAGTCCAATCATAAGCATAACAGAACAGGTATAACGCATGTGAATGGACAGATTCAGATTACCATGCAAACAATCTAATTTACTCACCACTGCCTCGTCAAATATTTGAAACAAAGATGGACATGTTTTAAGGCATTCAGTCGTCTCACATTGTTCCCACAAACCATGAATAAATTGCGAGTAATAAATCAAATGGTAAACATAATCGTCACAAGTAGGTATTTGAAAAGATTCACATGGTTCACAGAGTTGCATAATCATACCATGCATTAATCGACGGTCTATAGATTCACTCACACATGCATTATCAAAAACAAGAATCTTTTTATCAACCATCAAAACAGATAGATCATCAATAAATAAAATAGGACAGTCAAGCACGTTTCGATCTAAGTGTTCATCAACACGATCTTTATCACTATCCGAGGAGTACAAAAGTGTTTCAAAGGTTTCAAGCATCTTACCTCGATAAGCAAAAGAATAAGGGTCGATTTTACCTTTTTCATTTAAAACAAACCTTCGTTCATCGGGGGCATAGTGTAGTCGAATCTCCGTTGTTGAGTTAACCTTTGTCAAATGGAACTCAAACTTCATGTACAACCACATAAACTGTTTAAGGCAAGAATATAAATTGAAAACAAATTTGGCAAATTTCGTTACCTTATTCTCCAAAACAGATTTGGACAAATTCAAGGATTTTACACAAGGTAAATCAAGAGAATAACAAATCACGCTTCTTTTCGTAATGACTTTATCAACCACAATCGAAGAGTAACAATTAATCGGATCAAAATGATGGGATCTTTTAAGAACTAAGTCACCAAAAGTTTTATCAATAATTTTCAAATCTGCACTGGACTCGGTTTCTAAAATTTCCTTACCTCGCTTACCTTCGGGATCATGTAGTGTGATTTCATCTTTGCTTAAGTTGATCGTATGAAAGCGTCTTTCATTTGAGAGGTATTGAAGTTGAAAGTTATCTTTCGATCTTTCGGGAACCTGAAAAGTAGCAACACAAGAAAAATTCATATCTTGGTTAGTGGAAACATTCCTCACTAGCCTTTCCTCGTCTTTTTCTTTTGTTTCTTTTTCTAACTCATTTTCTCTTCTTTCTTCAACTTCTTTTCAATTTTCTTTTCTGTTTCACATTCCTTTTCACTCTCAATCTCTTTTTGCTCTTTTTCATTCTCTTTTTCTTTTTCCTCACTTGTTTTAACAGAATTTCTCAGTTTGATTTGATCCTCATGGACTTGTTCCGGAGTGAGCGGCACTAAGGTAAGTTTCTTTCCTTGATGCTTGAAAGAATACCTATTGGTATGACCATCGTGAGTGACTTTTCGATCCAGTTGCCATGGTTCTCCTAGCAACAAATGGCAGGCTTGAATAGGCATTACGTCGCACACAACTTCATCTTGATACTTACCGATAGAAAAGGCAATGCGCACTTGTTGAGTGACCCTAAATTGGCCTTCGTTGCTAAGCCCTTGTAGTTGATAAGGTTGTGGATGCTTGGTAGTGGTTAAGCAAAGCTTTTCCACCATCGTCGTGCTGGCTATGTTCGAGCAACTTTCACCATCAATAATAACTCTACAAAGCTTACCTTGTACATGGCAGCGAGTATGAAAGAGATGTTCTCGTTGCTGCTCGCTCCTTGGTTTTGCCAAAGATGATTGTCCACGATCATGAAAATCATCATCCATTCTAGTGACACGTCGAGGGCCGCGCCTTTGGGGTTGGTTATCCCTATCTTCCTTAATTGGATCTCGATATTGATGTTTTTGATTCACTCGTACCTCATTCAAAGTAGTATTCAATGCTTGAAGTGTAGCATTTATTTGTGTGATTGCAGCAGTATGTCCATCTAACTGTTGTTGGACTTTCATAAGTGCATCATTATTATCACCTTTAGACATCTTCAAAACCTGTAAAAAATAAACACTCAACACTCAAAAATAAAAGTTAGCAAACCTCACCATTAATCACTCAAAAAGAAAATTCAAATTCTCAATGAGGTCGAATTCAATCTTGTGAGTTCTTTATCAGAGTTTATATCAACCAATTAGAGAGTGTGAACCAAACTACCAAAGAATCCTAATTTGCACTAGGATGCCAAAAACTGACGAGACACCAATTGATTCGTGTTGCACCGAGGAAGAAGTTGTGCACACGTTTAAATCCTACTAACACAAGAAACAAGAAGGTGTTAGATAACGTAAAGGAAGAATAAAGGTAAACAAATGAAAACCTACAGCTAAGAATCAATAAAAATTGCTGAAAACAGAAAACCCGAAAAACTGCGGAGTAACTTGACAACTTCGTTCGAGGTGTTCCCGATCTCCAAAAATCACGAAATTAAATCTGGAGTGTCCTTATATATTTAATTTTTGATCTGGAAAATTTGGGCACCAAATTCAACCCGCTGAATATTTTTTTAATTTTTTATTGGATTTCGTCTTTTTTCAATTTTTTGACTTTTTCGACTTATTTTTTTGCGGGAAATATTTTTGTATATTCAATAACAGTGCCAAAAATATGTATGTAAAATTTCAGATCAATCAGAAAACGTTTACCCACTCAAATGAATTTTTTTCGAAAATTTTTCTGGGTAAAACTGCTGTTTGTAATTTAAAAAATAGAGATCAGTTTAGAAATCAACCAAGAACACCCAAAACGCCCAAAATCTGATACCAAATGATACGGGGTTGCGCGCGGACCAAGATCGAGTTGCCAAGTCACGAGAAACTCCTACGAAAACCCTAAACAATTAGATCTGAAACGAAACAGAAAATTAAAAGATTAGATTTTTGAATTTTCAGATCTGAAATAAAATCCCCAAATCAGCAAAGAATCAAATTGAGAATAGAAATAAGTGTTAGGGTTCTTGAAACCCTCAAGGAGATTGTGATTCTGCCCAATTGAACACCAAGATAGTTTTCCCCAAATTTCGGCAATCTAATTTCTCCCAAAAAGAGTATGGATGAATCGGCAAGAACCCTAGAAATTGGGGATTTTTGGGCTGATTCCTTAAGATAAAAAAGGCTGAAAACACAATAAGAACAGAAAATAGATTAGATAATGATTCAGCACAAGTAGAAATAAAGAAAGAATTGACAGTAAGAAATTAAAAAATAAGTCCTAAGAAGCCTTGAAATCTCGAAAGATCTCACAACTCCCTTCAAACGGCTCTAATCTCCCCTCCAAAGAATATCAATGGCAAGAAGAAGGTTGAAGATGGCTCCCACAATCAAAAAGATTGTTAAAACAACTTCTAAAGAAAACTCAAGAGAAAATCCTTGAAGAACTCAAAGAGAATTTTCACTCAAATCAAATCTGAAATTTTCAATGTAATTGTAATGTCATGTAGGGTGGCTGGCCAAGCCATATAAATAGGCCTTTCAAATGTTTTCCTAATTTAATTAGAACACTAAAACTACAACTAAAAAAAAACTCCTAATTATTTTAATATGGAAATTCGGCCAATGGTCTTTTATTTGGGACTCTTGGATAAACATTTAAACTAAGTAAAATAAATAAATAAATAAATAAAAATAAAACTTTACAACTTGGGCCACTTTGACAATTTGGCCTGATTTTCAACTAAGTATGGGTGGATTTCTTGATTGGGCTTGGAATCTTCTTATTGGGCCTTGCCCTCAAGAATTTGGGCTTTTGTGACTCGTATCATATACACTCTCGTGTCCAACGACAGACATCCTTAGAAAGCCCCTTCCAATATACCATGCTAGACAACCGTGAGGAGTAGTTTACATTCCCGAATGACCACCTATGGCACCTCCATGAAATAGATTAAATAATTGCCGCCTGAGGGTAACGTTACTGCCAATGACAATTTTGCATTTCCTTTGAAGAAGTAACCCATCCCAGGAATATTTAGGATGGGTGTGTAGTTGAGATTGTAGGTCTTGACAGAGTTGTGGAGGTTGAAATCATTAGCACACGAATCGAATATATGAGATCAAATGTCTGACCAAATAAGGGACGACTGACCAGTACATTGAAACAACTGCCCGTCCTGCATGTGAGGCCAACGTAACAAAGCATCTGCTACAGTGTTGTGAATGCCCTTTTTGTAAGTAATAGAAAAATCATAACCAAGCATTTTAGTCACCAATTTTTGTTGATAAAAGGTGATTGCTTGATTATCAGTAAAAAATTTGAGACTTTGGTGGTCAGTTTGAATCAAAAAATGACGACCAACCAAGTAAGGGTGCCATTTTTTAATTGCCATAATAACATCCATCATCTCTTTATCGTAGATAGATAAAGCTTGGTGAGTCACACCGAGAGCCTTACTGAAATAAGCTACAGGTTGTCCATTTTGCTGTAGGACTGCCCCAACTCTCTGGCTGCATGCATCAGTCTCAATACAGAACTATTCTGTGAAGTTCGAAAGAGTGAAAACCGGTGCACTACAAATATCTTCCTTAAGAGTCTGGAAGGCAGACTGAGCCAGTTCGGTCCATTGCCAAGGCACCAATTTTTGAAGGAGAGTTGTAAGAAGGGCAGCTATAATCCCATAGCCTTTGATAAAACGGCGATAGTAACCAAAAAGTCCAAGAAAGCCTCGTAAGTCCTTCACCAATTGCAAAATTGGCCAAGTAAGTACCCCTTCAACCTTGGACTTATCCATGCTGATAGAACCAGCTGCTATCAAGTGTCTTAAATACTCGATTTGGTGTGTACCAAAATTACATTAGGATTTTTTGCAAACAATCTTTGGAGTCGAAGGACTTGAAGAACCAATGGTAAATGCTACAAATGCTCAGGCCAAGTCTTGGAATAGACGAGTATGTCATAAAAAAAAACAAGACGAATTTTCGAAGGAATTATTTGAACACTTGGTTCATTAATGCTTGAAAACTCAATGGCACATTGGTCAAGCCGAAAGGCATGACCAAGAACTCGTAGTGTCCTTCATGGGTTTGAAAAGTATTTTTGTGAATGTCTTGCTCACACATACAGACTTGATGATAACCAGAGCGAAGGTCGAGTTTAGAAAAAACAGTGGCCCCTCCCAATTCGTCCAACAGCTCATCAATAACTAGAATCGAAAATTTATCCTTGATTGTGATTTGGATAAATTGGCGATAATCAACACACATGCGCCAACTGCCATCTTTCTTTTTGACCATGACAATGGAAGATGCAAAGGGACTTGTACTATCTCGTATCACACCAGCCTGTAGCATTTCTTGGATTAATTTTTCAATTTCATTTTTTTAGATAGCAGGGTATCTATAGGTGCGTACACGAACCACTTTGGTTTCATCTTGTAAGGGAATCCGGTGGTCCTATGGTCTACGAGGAGGAAGACCCGTGGGAGGTTGAAAAACATCATCAAATTCCTGGAGGAGACTGGTTAATGCAGAATTTGAACTGGAAGGCAATAATGATAACACTAATTGAGCCGACACCGAGAACAACATAGGGCAAGGGCCAGTGTGTAACAAACTAAAATTCATAGGAAGCTGACTACCCGACACCAATTGAAGACGACCAGGTGCGATGCCCTGGAGTAAACATTGTTGATTCTGATATGGAAATTGTATAGTCAGACTTCCAAAATCCCAAACAATGGATCCCAAAGAAGACAACCATTGAGCCCCGAGTATTAAGTCATAGCCTTTGATGGGGAGAACCAAAAAATCCGTACTAAACTAGTAGTCTTGAATTGTCCAAATAACGGATGCACATAACCCTTGAGTAAACAATTTGTCACCACTAGCAGTGAGCACCTGTAGGCGATCGGCAGGAACAATGGAAAGCTTCAATTTCTTAGCTAAGCGGCGTCAATAAAGTTATGAGTATTCCCAATATCAACTAAAAGAATCACCTCCACTTGATCAATGGAAGCCACTAGTCGCATAGCGTGGGGACCTTGGGTGCCCATTGCATGTAACGAAAGAACTGGGGAAAGAGGAAGAACATCCGACGTATCTGTCTCCAGTTGGTCCGAGTAGTCCTGAAACTCCTCATTGGTTGGACTTGTCAACATGTCAATAGTATGAACCATGGGATCGATCACCAGTTGATAAAGCTGAGCCTTGTTACACCGATGACCTAGTGTGTACTTAGAAGAACACCAAAAACATAGACCTCGTTTCCGCCTATCGTCCATGTCAAATTGTGAAAGAGATTTAGTTAGAAATTTAGAAGGAATAACAACTGAACCCCTGACAGTAGGTGTAATAATATTAGAACTAGGAGTTTTCGACCCTTGAAAATTGGGTTGCAGGAAACCAATAGCCTTGCTGTTCGAACTAGGAAACATGGTCTTTGAATACATAGACCCTTCAGTCAATATAGTGTGTTTTTTAGTAGTCCCCTTTGTTAGAATTATGTGACCCAAATTCTAAGAGATTGCTTGCAAGTCAAGTTAAACAAAAATATATTTTTCTTTCTAGAAGATTTAGTATTTATTAGTATAATATATTTAGCATTTATTAGTATAGTTTATTTGACTTACTAATTTAGCCTATAAATAGGCTCCTTTACAATCTTAGAATTAAGAGACACCCATTAGATTAGAACTCATAACACATTCAGAGAATTTTGTGTTTATGTTTGAGGGTTCTTTGTTTTTCGGGTTTTCGGGGTTTAGTTTTATCTCCATCTTTTGTACTCTTCATTCTTTTGCCATTATAGTAAAATTATCTTTGCCCGTGGTTTTTTATCCTCTTTTGAAGGGTTTTTCCACGTTAAATTTGTGTGTTCATCTTCTCAATTTCTTCTACTATTTTTACTTGTTCATTACTTATTCGGGACGATCCTAACAAGTGGTATCAAAGCTAGTTTAACTTTCATAGATCAGCCCGGTCAGAGATGGCAGCAACAAGGTTTGAAATTGAGAAGTTCGATGGTGAGACAAATTTCAATCTGTGGCAAGTTCGGATGATGGCAATTCTAGTTCAAAATGGCTTGAAAAAGGTTGTTACAGGGAAAAAGCCTGAGAATCTAAATCAAACAAAATGAGAAGAGCTTGATGAAAAGGCCTTGTCTGCAATCCAGTTGTGCCTCGCGAATACAATATTGCAGGAGGTATTGATGGAGAAGACCTTATTCGCCTTGTGGAAAAGGTTAGAAACTCTTTATGCGACTAAGTCTCTGGCTAATCGTTTAGTGTTGAAACAACGTCTATTTACGTTTCGCATGAACGAAGGTGAGCTTCTTAAAGATCACATCAGTCAATTCATCACTCTTTTAAATGATTTAAAGAACGTTGAGGTTCATATTGACGATGAAGATCAAGTTATGCTGTTATTATGCTCTTTACCCTCTTCATACAAGTCTTTCAGGGAAACCCTGATTTATGGCAGAGACAAACTCTTGTTCGAAGATGTGAAGGGTCATTTGTTGAGTAGAGACAAACTCGACAATGAGTTTGGTTTGAATAGCAAAGCAGATAGGCAAACTTCCGTTTTGGTAGCATCAAAGAAACGAGACAAAAGGTGTCGCTATTGTAAAAAGTTAGGTCACGTCAAAGCAGATTGTTATAAACTGCGAAATAAAAAAGCTGCTGAGAGTAACGAGGAAGATGTAGCTGGTGCTAATTTGGTCGATGAAGGCGATGATGATTTCTTATTAGTGTCAACGAGCGATAATTCCAAGCTTACGTCTGAGTGGATCCTAGATTCAGGATGTTCTTTCCACATGTGTCCTAATAGAGAATGGTTCTCCACATACAGTTCAGTTGAAGGTGGAGTTGTGCACATGGGAAACGATTCATATAGTAAAATAATCGGTATTGGTACTGTTAAAATTAGGATACACGATGGGACGATTAGGACACTCTCAGATGTCAGGTATGTACTTGATTTACGAAAGAATCTCATATCCTTGAGTATTTTAGACTTGAAAGGATGCATAATCAACATCGAGTCGAGCGACATTAAAGTATCTCATGGAGCTCTCGTTTTGTTAAAAGGTAAAAGAACCGGCAGTCTTTATATTCTGGAAGGTTCTACAGTGACCGGTGAAATCGGACGTCCCTCGTCCGTTACGGAGTCAAAGTCTACTCATTTGAAGCGTAGGCAACTTGGTCATAGGAGGGAAAAAGGTATGACCGTTTCGTTGAAGAGAGGTTCTCTTTTGGATGCAGGTTTTGAAAAGTTAGGGCACTGTATTCGTGAAAATCAGACCCGGGTTAGTTTTGATTTGGCAGTGCACAAGTCGAAGGCTAGAAGTCTTCCAACTTCTAAGCATAGATTCGACTCAGTTAATTCCCTGCATAGTTCAAGATAGGCCCGTGGCGGGTTTTGGCAAAGGTGGCATTGAAAGAATTCGTGTCAAGGTGGAGATTGTTAAAATTATGTGACCCAAATTCTAAGAGATTGCTTGCAAGTCAAGTTAAACAAAAATATATTTTTCTTTCTAGAAGATTTAGTATTTATTAGTATAATATATTTAGCATTTATTAGTATAGTTTATTTGACTTACTAATTTAGCCTATAAATAGGCTCCTTTACAATCTTAGAATTAAGAGACACCCATTAGATTAGAACTCATAACACATTCAGAGAATTTTGTGTTTACGTTTGAGGGTTCTTTGTTTTTCGGGTTTTCGGGGTTTAGTTTTATCTCTATCTTTTGTACTCTTCATTCTTTTGCCATTATAATAAAATTATCTTTGCCCGTGGTTTTTTATCCTCTTTTGAGGGGTTTTTCCACGTTAAATTTGTGTGTTCATCTTCTCAATTTCTTCTACTATTTTTACTTGTTCGTTGCTTATTCGGGACGATCCTAACACCCTTTAAAATACATTTGACTTGTTTAGCTATCAGGTATCCATCCACAAGATTTTAGGGTTTAAAGAGCTTAAGATATTGGCTGACCTCATGTTGCAAATTGCTGATGAAAATACCTAAAGCATGTAGTTCAGGAAGGTGTATTTGGTTGAGTAAACTTACAAAACGATCGTAAAACTGGTCTACAGTGCCCTGTTGTTTAAGAGAGACGAGTTCCTCTATGGGATCTTGATAAATATCGGATCCAAATCAGGATTGTAAGCCACTTGAATAGAGGTCCCATGTTAACTGATGCAAGCCTCCGTGCGGCTGTGCGAAGAAATGATGCCAGTCCAAGGCTTTGCCCTCCAAATGAAGCATAACCAACCGAACTTTGGTATGGTCCTCTACGCCCTCTGCCTCAAAAAATTGTTTGAGTTTAGACCATGACCCCCTGAAGTCGGTACCATCAAACCGAGGACAATCGTAACAAAAATTTTGAAGCTTGGGCTCCAAAGATAGACAACGAGCAAACGGGCCTACAGGATCGAGGTCTGCCTTTGGAGAAAGTATAATGGAGTCACGAGGAGGAAAACCAAGAGGAGAGTCCCCAAGGATCCCCTTCCCTTTACTCTGATGGATATTGCTAGTGCCGCCATGCTGTGGTTGACCAAGAAATTGCTTGAGCACAGAATACAACTTAGAGCGCATATCCCCTTTAAATCCTTCTTGAAACTCCTTGAGCCGTGTGTCGAGTTTTGCATCAATGTCGACGCGCAACTGAGAAAGCTCCTGTTGAAGTGGACCTATTTCCTTTTGCAGTCAGATGGTGACGCCGTCAATAGCCATGAGGAACGTACTGTCTCTGATACCCTTGGTATGCGTCAGAAAATAATAGAGAGGAATTATAGAAAGAGAGAAGAGAATCTAAAAGAGAGGGAATAGAGTAATTCTTCTTTTCTTTTCATAAACGTTTTCCTTCCCCTTTGCATCATAATAAAGAGGACAAGTAACCAATTACAGCTGGCATCGGTTAGCTGCTATTTCTTCCCAAAACGGTGCGTTTACAGTATGGCAATTAAAGGAAATAAACTAACAAGATAACACTTAAGGAAATATAAACAGTAAATGGTTTAACCCATAACAGTTTCCCTCTCGCTTTTATAAACCAGATTTAAAGTCCCTTTTAATATCAAATTTTTTTAGATTTACTTCGAAGCCCATTCGAATTCAAATTTTCACCCAAACCAAACTCCTACTTCAATTTTAACTTTCGAAGTTTTTTCATTTTAAATTTGTTTTTTTTTGTGTGTGTGTGATTTATCTTGCTATTTTATTTTAAAATATGTATAGTAATCACCTAATGATATCCTATTAATTTTAAAGTAAACCCTAATTTAATATTAATTTAACATTAATCTTTAATGTTAATATGATATTTATCCTAATATTGTTGCTGGCGTTACGGAGAAAAATATAAAAAAAATTGAAACCCTATCTTGTCAGCTAATTAAACTTTGAAAAAATAAATGTAAAAAAAATATTTGGTATTTAGGTATTAATTTATTGCATGTTAAAAATAGACAAAAATAAAAAATGTGAGTTCAACTATTTTATTAAGATAACAATGTTATTATAAGTGGCTTAAGTTGTTAATAATTGAAGTTAAATGATGCAATTTGATTAAATTAAAAGTTCATGATCTATTTAAAGATTGAAGTTAAGTTCAATGATATATAATGTAAACTACCTAATATACACTGTATTTATTGTGATTAAATAAGAATTATAAGTTGAAATCTCTTAATTAATAGTATCTTTAGTTTTTTTTTTCTTTCTATCTTTAATTTGTTGGCACATATGAGAAAAATTATTATTTTTAAAAAATTCTATAATTTTTTAAAATTATTAAAGAAAAAATAAAAAAAAGTAGGAGCCAAATTGCAAAAAGTTGTAAAGGTTGAAAGGCTAAATTTGTGGTTGTACCTGATTTTTTAACAAAGTTAATGGAGTGACTAAAAGTGAGAAAATCGAAAATTAAAGGGACCAACTTTAAGCAAATAAAAGTAGAGAAACTAAATCCGCATAAATTACTAAATAAGGAGGTATCCTAAAAATTTAATCCAACAAATAATGTTGTTATTATTATGAATATCTTACTAAGTGGATGTCCATCAAAATCAAGATATGTTTTGATGTACTTTAAATTCTTATAGTCATTAGAAGTAGATTTCTATTTCATTTATATTTCTTATGCCTATAAATAGAGACATTGGAGAAGCTTTGTAAATATTTTGATTGATCAATAAAATGTGCTCTCTCTTTTGCTCTCCCATTTTCTTTGTTCTTTACTCTCTATCTATTTATTTTATAACATGTTATCAGCACAATTCTCTTTTAATTGTTTTTCTCCATAAGTCACAAAAAAATTTCCTTTTCACCAAGCCTTATCCCTTTTAAGCAACAACCAATGCAATAGCCGATCACTCAAATTTGCTACTCAAGTTGTTGTTGATTGCCCTCTAGAGCTACTGTTATTTCAGTATTTAATTGATGTCTACGCATTATGGGTAATCATTATGCAAAGAAATTTATATAATCCTTACATTGTATGTTTTTGATTGATTTTTGGTAAAATTATTTTATGAAAAATATTATTATTTCAAGGTTTCTTTTAAATTAAGATTCTTTTATTAAATTATAGTATGTATGATATTTGGATGGTCAAAATTTTTTATGACTAAATTATTGTTATTAAATATGCTTGATATTATTGTATTATATATTTTAAATTGAATTTATAAATATTTGATTAGAGTATAAATAAGATTTTATAACATATATGTGGTATTAAAACTTGGTACAATGTGTATCGGATAATTTTCAAGCATCGTACACAAAAATTTTGATTTTTTTGTTAAATAATTTGTTTACTATTATATTATAAATATTATTACGAAATAAAAGTTGTTTTACTACTTGTAATAGTTCTCGTGATAATAGCCAAGGTGATAACAATTGTAACACCCTAAACCCGACCTTGACGTTATTGCCGAATCTGGCAATGTCACATGGATTGAATTTTGAAATCGAAGTCCTTAAGTTAAACCATTCCAATTAGGTAACCTTTATTTAAATTGAAAGAATCATGCACTAGATGTTTTGTTTCAAACTTGTCCTTTTTAAGCGGAAGCTGTTGTAATCAATTAATTTAGGAAAAATCGTTTTTGTTTACGAAATCCTTAGTTTTAGGAAAACCGCGTTTGTTGAGTTGCAGTTTAAATAACCGTAAAACAATATAAAGTTCCGAAATAGAAACCAAACAGTCCAAGTCCAGAATTACATCAAAAACCCAACCAAGTAATAAATCTGAAAATTTGCGAAAAATAGTCTAAGATTTTATGTATAGCCACCGTAGAGTCCTCCGCTGCACCGATCCGTCAAGTCTGGGGATTACCTGGATAGATTAAACAGAAAAGGGTGAGTTTCGCAACTCAGTGTGTAATCCCCACAGATATCAAACGTACAGGGTAATCACCAGAAATCAAAAATCACAAACTAGGCTGGAGCCTATTACAGAAACAGTTTGGGCCTTAGCCCACTCGGATATAGAATCAGATATATATAATAGGGCCTTAGCCCAATCAAATACAGAGTCAGAAATATATTAGGGCCTCATCCCAATCAAATACAGAATGCAGATCAGAATATCAGAATCCTACCCACTAGCCTCAACACACCATCTTCGTCCAGCCCTACACACCATGTAGGGATATAATCAACTCACCCATCCTACATACCATAATGTACTAAAATGCGACACATAAACAAAATAATACAGTTGAGCTACCAGATAACAGGCTTAAAGCCTTTCTGACACTTCCTCCGAAATATCATCAACCCTCCCTGATGCAATGGAACATACCAACTATGACATGCAACATGCAAATAACCGATCATACATTCAGTTCAGTACAGATATCATGCTAAGTCAGACACTATATAATCAGATCATATAAATAGGGGTCTAAGTAACGCTTACCGACCCTACAGTAGGTCCACAGTCGACTTGCGCTACCCGTGCAACCTTACAGATCATTTCAGAAAAATGGGCTCACACGCCCATGTGGCCTGCCCGTGTGCGCCCACACGCCCGTGCGGCCCACACAGTCTAAATTGGCCTTGGTCGTATGGGTCACACGGCCTGGCCCAGAATTCCACACATCCGTGTGGCCCACACGACTTAATTCTGATTAGCTCGCTTGTCATACATGGTCTACCTGGCCATCACACAGCCGTGTTTAGTGCACACGGCTTAGCCTCGTCAGTCACATGGCCATGTTGTCACACACGGCCTACCACATAGGCGACCACACGCCCGTGTGGCATTGACAGAATGGTTTTTCGGCTTTCTATCGAACCTCGTTTCCTACGTTTTAGGTACACACCTGTTACGGTTTGATGTTGAAACGAACCCCGAACACTACAGAACCTATATTCGACCAAAGTATCATCCAATTAATCTCCTAATTCACAATTCTAAAAGTTACCATCAAAAGGAAAATTCCCCTTAATCTAACAACATCCTTACCTCGAGCAAGTAATGGTAATTTCGCAACACTCAAGCCTTGATTAGCTGTCCACCGCCTCTTATCTTCCACCTAAATACCAAAATCAGCCCTCTATTAACAGAATATTTATTACAAATACGAAACACACTTAATCAACTTACCAACAAGGCTCAAAAGCGTGAAAACTGTGATCCTCGGTCACTTGTTTGCGGAAAGAACGAATAAAATAAAAATAAAAGAAACGGTAATGATAGTGAAGTAGAAAGGAGGATTTCGGCAGGGAGAATGGAAGGGGAAAAACAAACGAAATGTTAGAAACTTTGAAAGGAAGAGAGAAAACCGAAATTTTGAAAAAACAAAGGAATAACTGATTCCAATATCTCAACTCCTCTTATTTTTCTCTAGCAACTACCCTCTTGTAACACCCCAAACCCGGCCCAGACGTTATGGCCGAATTCGGCGTGTTACATTGAAGTGTTTTTCGAAAATTGTGTTTTCATTGAAAACCCTTCTTGATGTAAAACTCATTGGAGCGTTATTGTTAAACTCATGTTTTAATTAAAAATCTTTGAAAAGAATATTTTCGTTATAGATTAAAGTGAATGGAAGCTGTGCACCAGGTAGGAAGCCAGAAAAAAGGAGGTGAGTCTATTGGACTGCTTAAGTACCAAGCTCTTCATGGATCCAATCCTAGACATGCACACATCCATTACCACACTTAAAGCATATTGCTTGTCCACGAACAACAAATTAAGTTTAAGTCTATTTAAAATATTTATTTCCTTTGAAAACATTTACGTTGCGGAAGCTTTGCTCGGTAATCGTGATATTTTGAAAATAAGTAACTTTTATAAAACGCGCCCTAGAGCTAACCAATTTAATAACCCAAAATATTAAAAATAATAAAAAGAGCGGCCTTATTACAACTTAAACCAGAATAAAAATAATCAAAAATAAATGCGAAATTTAAAAGGAAGCTAATTGAAACTTATTTAAAAACCAGAAATTTAATCTTCGTGGCCTAACTAAATCCCGCCCAGCTCCAAGTCCATCGATCTAAGGCTCACCTGCAAAGATGGGAAAAAAGGGGGTGAGTTTGGAAAACTCAATGTGTAAAGTATCCCAACCAGAGCCCAAATCAGTTCAAGCTTTACTGGGCCTAAGCCCTATTCAGAAATCAAAGTTAACTGGGCCTTAGCCCATATCAATATTAATCTGGGCCATAGCCCCTTACAGTATCAGAGTATATTGGGCCTAACCCATATCAGTATCAATCTGGGCCGTAGCCCTATTACAAGTCGAGATATATTGGGCCTTGCCCATATTGACACAGTTGGGCCCATTTCAATACAGTCTCATATGATTAATGCATGATAACCCCATCCAACCCTGCACTTCCCTCCGTCCATCCCTACACTTCCTGTGGGGAATAAATCACCCACGCCATCCCTACACCGGTTGCGGCACTAACTATAATCCGCAGCAAAGCTGCTTATATCAGAATATGTGGCACAGCCGCCAGAACGGGTTCTTCCTCCATAACAAAACCCAACCCCATGCAACAGATATACATGTCATGGCATACAACAAACATAATCAGAATATCATGCATTTCAGTCAAAATTAACCCCAGGGGTATGACGGTCATTTTGCACCTAGGGGTAAAACGATAATTTTCCTACTTAAGGGTATTCTAGTAATTTAAATATTTTATGGTTTACATACATATTCTAACCATTAACACATTAACAGAAGCACTTACCGAGCGCTTTTATCGAATTGGGCCCGTTGGCCCGCTAACTCGTTTTCGGCCCATTAAGCCCAAATATACCGAAGTGCACGAAATTGCACACTTTACAATCATACTGCTTGCGATTACCAAAATTAACAACCAAACCACCTCGCAAGCGCTCACACGCTCGCAAGTTCACAAATGCCAGCTTTTCGGCTTTTCGGCTTTTGCCGATCTAGTCTATGAGTGGGTGTCGTTTACACACCTATTTTATGACGATTCGTTGACGAGATCCACGCACGAACTGCCTACAATTGTATTACTACCCCGTTAATCTAACTATCAAAAATGAACTACATGTTAACTCCTTACCATATTCGGCCAATAACACCTTAGGCACCAGCGATCCTATCTTTGCCGAAGTTAGCAACTAGGTTTAGATCCAGTTGTTCCACTTGTCCAAGCCCTTGATCAATAGCCTCTAGATCACACTATTATCAAAATAAAGTAATTATCACAACCCTTAGGGCTATAAACCCAAATCGACAGCCTCCCTAACCTTTAGGGGTTTCGACTTTTTCTAAAGTACGAAATAAAGACTAGGTTGGAAAGACTTACCACCGATTCCTTCAATCAACGATTCCCCTTAATTCCTACTTGATTCTGATGCAGTTCTAAGCCCTCAAATGATAACAAAAGTCGAGCCTTCAGGGATCTTAAAATTTGGCTATGTTCTTATGGCTATGCATTTTCGGCTTTTTGTAACAGTGAAGAAAAGATGAGGATTTTGTAATGGCTTTGTCGACAGAAACTTGGGGTTTAGAGGACTAGAGAATCGGTCAAGAATGATGAAGAGAAGTAAAAAGATTTGGCTAGGAAAAATCAGCACAGAAGAAAAAAGAGGCTTTCGGGATTTCGGCTTTTTATGGCAAATGGTTATGAAGGTTTAGAAACGACTGTTAAAAGATAGAGATGTACAAGATGATAGGAAGATTCGGCTATAGAGGAAAAAAGAAAAAGAAGATGAGAAAGTAGATGGAGAGAAAAATAAAAGAAAAGAAGAAGGAAAGAAAATGGAAGAAGAGAAAATATCAAAACCCAAAGGAAATATTCTAAAATACCCCAAACATATACTGAAAAAAAAACAATCAAAGGGAACAAAAATCAGCAATGGCTAATTTACTCAAATCCAAGAGACTAGCCGAAAAAACTCCCCAAATAACACCCCATAGTTGGCTTAAATACTTACCCCACCTCTTTCCAATTTGAATTCCATTAAAATTCCTTCCTTAATTTTTACCAAAATTTTAATTTGAATTACACCCAAATCCTTTCCCCGCACAGTAACCTGCTTAATTCAAATTCCAATCAAGGTCTGGGTGTTTTGGTCCAGTTCAAATACCTTCCCCACATGCAGCAAAAATCCGAACTTTGCGTGTGCGAACTGCAGCACGAAGCCCAGACCTCTGTTCGCCTTGCTCCCACACCCGTGCTGCTGGCCACTGCACCAGGCTTCCTTCCTTACTAATATATGGTCGCAATAAATTATAAACCTTACCTGCTTCAGTTCTGGCCCACTTTAAAAATAAAACAAAATTCACCCACGTACGGAATCAAACCTGCGCCCTCTCCATATGTCCAGCACGCTGCTGCCACTGCGCCACAGGCGCTATTTGTGTTAAATTATACCCGCAACTCCTCTTAACCTTATTCTAGCCGCGATCTGCATATTTAAAAAAACCCAAATTGCGCACGCCGCGCCTTGAACCCAGGCTCCTCCCACGCCCTCCTGCCCAGATTCCCTGAAGAGGCCAAATTAAAACAATTTTTTTCCTAGAGTTTAAACACCAAAACAACAATACTTTTATAAATATATTTTTTATTTTTTATTTTTTTTATCTAATAATAATAATTATAATAATAATAATTTTATAAATATATCTAATAATAAAAATTTCAAATATCAATCATACAGTAAATAATAATAATTTTCATAAAAATTGTCAAACATACATACAGTAATATTTTTCTAAGAACAATAATTTTATCTCATAATACTAATTATCCGTAATAATAAATATAGTAAAAATTTTCTAGTAGTAATTTAATTCAAATTTTTTTTCTTAAACGATAATATTTAAAACTTCTTAATTATTCAAGTTTTCTTCTATCTGAATCCTAGACTCAAGGCCCAATTCTTTCTAGGCCCAATTTTTGAGGCGTTACACCTCTATTCAAAATTCCTATTTGACCAAAACTCTCACAGTCAAACAAGCAAAAATAGACTCCCACGCAGGGATTTGAACACAGACCTTCCAACACAACAACATTCCACTTAACCACTAGACCAGCTAGCCCATTTGATATGATTTTACAAATACTTAAATATAAACTTATTGAACAAGGTGAAGGCTTTATTCAGAAAAATACCAAAATTTACTCAATGAAAGGCTTGAACCTGGGACCTCTCATACACACTCAGAACACTTAACCACTGAAGCAGATACACAATTGTGTCATAAAATCATAAAAACAAAAATATAAATTTTAGGGCGTTACAACAATAATGTTAAAGAATCTCAGGTATATTTTACTATGATTTATTTATTATATCATGTTTATTATAATTGGAGACTAATCATGACAACATGAATAGATAGATTTTGATTTTAAATCCACATATATTTTGCGATGGTGATTATGAAATAAAAATCAATGGAGGCGTTTAGAAGTTTGTCCTACCAGATTTGTTGCATTCCCTGAAGTAAATGCAAATATAAAGAAAATAAAAGATATAATCATGGACAACTAAAAGTAGGAACATAGTAGTAAATAATAGAATAATGAGAGTTATCAAGATAACTCCTTAAAGGGTAAAGATAACCTATGTTATCAATGTGATACGAAAGATTATTGGCCACATATGTGGCGTATGCCCAAATATTTTGTTTCTTTTAATATTCTTTGAGGAAGGATATGAGAATGTAGTAACAAATTCTGTCATTACAAATAGAAAATATTTATCTTAATTGGTACTGAAGCAGTCAAATATTATTCCAATATTTGATAGTACAAAATTAGTTGAAAACTCCAAAATAGCTAATATATCAATATATAGAAAGAAAAAAAATTGTGATGGTTAATGCATTGATTTTAAAAGATATTCATTGTAATGGATCTCATATTGAAATTGTGAATAAAGAAAAGATTATATTTCATATGAATCACTATTACTATAAATATCTATTTTGAAAGGATGAAAAAAAAGGGGAGGATTGAGTTATTGATTACTCTTGTTAAATTGAATTGATTGTGACTATTTTTATGATCTTCTTTTGTCATCATCTCCGTTAAGAGGTTGAAAGTGAAATACTTGATTTTGAAAGATTTACTTATGAGTAATAAAATATGTTAAATCTATCTAAAGCTTGTTATGGTTGGATGCACCTAAAGTTGCAAGTTTTTTTTTTAAATTGTGAGTATAACTCTACAGTATTCAGAATAAGTTCTCAATCAAAATTACGAGTAAAAATATTACTGATGAAAACCTTGCAAGAGAGAACTTATTCAACTTTTCATGATTCAAATGTGCTCTGATGGTAGTAATATCATGAAAAAAATTACTTATGATTGAAAAAAAGTTTTTAACCACAAAATCTAACTATTCCCTTGAAGAAAATGTAACAATATGTAATAAATTTGAAAGACTTAACCTTTGATATAGATGTAGTAAATTGGACTATAATAATAGTCAATGGGAATGGTCGTAATAAAATTTTTCACCACGAGAAGTGGAAAAATGAAGAAAGCAAGAAAAGAACAAGAATTTCCAATAATTTTTTAAGAAGAGAGACAATTTATTTATGAAGAGTCATTTATTATGTACCTATTATACACTTGGAAAATAAGATCAACTCTTAAAGTTTGCTATTAATAGATTTTGATTGGATTCAAAGTCTATTTTTGAAATTTAATTTGCTAACTTCTTATCATCAATACTCAACATAGAACAAAAAAAATGTATGTCTTTAAATATTAAATCAACTTGATATATGATTTAAATATTTTGAGATGGTTTTCTTTTTTAAATTTTGATTACATGTGTTACAAATTATTTTAAGCATCTCATTTGTTCATGGAAATGTATATTAACTGATTTATTTATATCACTATAGTAGGTTTTATAATTAAATAATATATTTGATTAAAACATATCTAGTATGTAAATTTGTGTTAATAAATCAATGAATTTTATGGTTATTCAGATTTGATTTAGTTCAAAGAATTGTTGAAGTTTGTAGTTCATATGTTTTATATTATTCCAGTTGTTAATTATTTAGAGAAATGCCATGAATAATTGTAAATGAAAGGTTCTATGAGCTTGAGTGGTTGGATTTTGAATTAAATTTCATGCATGTTTATGATGATGGTTATGAGAAGAAATTGTTATTTTTTCATTATGTCATATTTTTTATGTTTGAGATGTGATGTTTATTGATATATTTAGTATAGGCTTGTTTCTATACATGACCTAGGTAGTTATTCTTGGTAGTTAACTGATTATGTAAAACTCTTTTAATTAAAAGTATTTTGAATCGAACTTAGAACTTCTCGCATTCGAAGCGAGAATCATACCCCGCATTTGAATATTTTGGCATATTTCCTGAAGTGAATATTGCATGTATTATTTGGAAATTATATTTATTGACTTAGTGGTATTATAGACTCAATATTGATTTAGAAATTTTCAGTAGTAAATGTCACAATAGTACTTATATGTGGATACAAAGTAAAATGAATGATAATAAAATTATAAATTTGTTACAGTTTAGTACAATTGAAACACATGTTAAAGTAAACCAAAAGTTTACTGATATAAAAGCATTTACTACTTGGCCTGACTAGTTAGACCATCCTGGATCATATATGAAGCTAAAATTAATTGAGAATTCAAGTGGACATTCATTAAAGAACCAGAAGAATTTTTAATTTTAAGAATTCTCATTTGTTGTTTGTTCTCAATGAAAATTGATTGTTAAAAACTTACTAGCTAAAGTTGAGATTTAATATCTTGTATGTCTGAAATGAATATTGGCCCATTCATCCATCATGTAAATGGTTTTGATATTATATGATTTTTGTAGATGCATCTAAAAAATATCACATATGTTGCAATATGTCATTTGCAAGTTTGCTTGTTTAAATACTTAATTTCAGATAATGCAATAAAGAGAATTCATCTTGCTAATACTGATGAGTTTATATCTCAGTATTTTATTAATTGAGTTTGAAAAGTTTTTGTAAAAGTTTGTTATTTATGCGCATAATGGTTTAGAGAAATTATTAATTGAACGCCTTTGATTAATGTCTCAACCATTAGTTATGAGAACTAAACTTCCTATTTCAACATGAGATTATGTCAATTTACGTGTTGTATGCATAAGCCAATAAGTTATAAATACTCCTCATTACAATTGACTTTTTATCAAGAGCTAAATATTTCTCATCTTTGAATTTTTGTATGTGCGTATATATTCCAATTGCTCCACCACAACGTACAAATATGAGTGAATCTTCAAAGAAAGTTGGGAATATATATTAATTACAAGTTTCCTTGTATTATTAAATATTTTGAATGTTTTGGAGATTTAATTATGACGTGGTTTCCGATTACAATTTTTGATAGTTTTTCCTACATTAAGGGGAGAGAAATAATAACTTGTAATGAGTTAGGGGGAGAGTAATTTGAACCAGAAGTTCAAAAAAGATAACTCATTACAAGTTAATTTTCAGATGTATTTACAAACTTAATAAGAATAACCAAATGTTATATATCATCTAATATTTTGATTTGAATCAAAGTCCTAGTAGGACAATCAGTTAGAATAAATAATAGATTGATCGGTTCGAAAAATGAAATTTCTTTTATTAGTGGAGGTGAGTGCTCTAGAAGACACCCAAGACATAATTAATAAGTAAAAGTCTAGAAGAGATTCAGGTACCTGAAACTAAAGATTAAAATAATGAAAATAAGATATCTCAATAAGTTATGTAAATTTGAGAAAATGTGAAACCGAATAATAAAAGTGGTCAACAATAATTTTACATGTAATATTATTATTGAAATAATAAAATAAAAGGAGGATCTTGAATAACCTATTGAGAAATATAGATATGGAATAAATTGATCAAAATAGAAAGACGCAACTCAAGTACAATTAAATTCGTAGAGTTTTTGGATCAGTAGTCCAAATATTTAAAGGTATAAGCCAGTAAGGGTGCAAATGAAGTAGTTTGCAAAAAACGGGAAAAAATGAAGTTTTTCGCTAAGTTCTGGCATTAATTATGAAAAGATATAATAATCTTTTTTGATGGATACAATAACCTTTATATATATTATTTTGAAAATTCATAAAAGATTTAACTTGCGTCTAATGGTTGTTGTTACAACCTTTTCTGAACCATTATATAGTAAAGTTTATATTAAAATCCTTGAAGGATTTAGGATGCTAGAAGCATATTCAAATTCTCGGGAAATTGTTCACTTATATGAATTGAAATAATTTGAACATATGTGGTAAATAGTAGTTGAAGGAGGATTATAAAATGATCAAAAATACTTATTTGTGTTTCTATAGAAGAATAATGATTAAGGTTTGCTATGATTATTGTTGAAACTCCTGAAGAGATCAAAATATATTTCCCCCAATTTTCCCTCACTCATGAATTTCAAAAGAATAGTGATATAAATGTTTACCAGATAGATTCAAATAGTAATTTGACAGACTAGTATTCAAGATTGAATACATAGAATATGCGAAAGTATGTGATGTTTTCATGAGGGGGAGTAAACACGCGATGTACTCTTTTTCCCTTAACTGAGGTTTTGTCCCATTGGATTTTCCTGGTAAGGTTTTTAATGAGGCAGCGTATTATACATATTATAGATATGTGTACTCTTTTTCCTTCATTAGAATATTTTTTTCCTTACAGAGTTTTTATCTTAGTAAGGTTTTAACGAGGCACATTATCTACCAATGGACATCTAAGGGGGAGTGTTATGAATATCTTATTAAGTGGATGTCCATCAAAATGAAAATAAATTTTGATATACTTTAAATTCTTATAGTCATTAGAAGTAGATTTCTACTTCATTTCTACTTCTTATGCCTATAAATTGAGACTTTGGAGAAGTTTTGTAAATCTTCTAATTGATCAGTAAAATGCACACTCTCTTTTACTCATCCATTTTCTTTACTCTCATTATCTATTTATTTTATAACAATTATCAATTTAAATCTACTATAAACAATTTAAAATAAAAAGATAAAATTGAAATGGATTTATATTAAAAAGTACTAAAATCATAATTAAATCTTTACTTCACATCTTTCTGGTGATAATCTAAACTTATGTTCCTATAGACTTATTTATTCCTTAAAAATTTTATTCGGATATGAATTAATATGATTATAGATCATATTTTTAGATAAATAAAAGAATTTCGATAAATATGATACCTTGAATGTTTAGACAATATATAGATTTAAATTTAGTGATTATTATGTTTTAAAAAAATCATTGTATAAATTAACAAGAATATTAAACTTCGGGTTAAAATTAATTTGCGGATTTCATTGTATATTATTTTAAATATTGTTTGTATCCAATTAATATTATCAATAATAATAGCTTCATTAATTGCATCATGCATGTGCCATGTGCCATGTGCAAACAAATGGCTTCTATTCTCTCAAAACCCCTTGTATTTTCTAACATCTATTTATTTGCAATGTTGCCGCTGGACCTTTCACAAAACTATTCTCCCACACAACTGCACAAATTTTTCACGATTTATATATTTTTATAATTATTAAAAGAATTAAATAATTTTTTTTTGAGCTTACGTACAATTTTATAAATTTTTAGAAATTAAAAGCACAACCAAGGTCCCTGCTTGTCTCCTCCCTTCGTCGTATATATGCATGTTAATTATAAGCTTTTACAAATTTTATATTAGCCATCAAGCTATAAAATTGTTGCACACAGATTAGTGAAATAAACATTAATATAAAATATTTATTAAAATCACAATATAGAACCAGAACAATATATTTTGAAAAAATAGAAATTAAAAATAAAAACTGAATTGAAATTTTATACTCGTAAGTAGGTAGGAAAAATCAACTGGTAGTTGAGATTTGTTTCACAGTTTTCTTAAGACAGATTCGTTTGCTCCTTTGATGCTGGAGCGAGAGAAATAGGACACAATAACGAGATGAGCACAACAGTAGCATGGTTGCAGTGATCAACGTGGAATTAAGCTGGTTCATATATATAAATATATTCCACACTTGATATCTAATCAATGTGGGACTAAGCTTTCCATTTTCCTCAACATAATTTATAAGTAGTTTACTTTGAGCATCAATTTCTCGTTCATCACTCAACCATTTTGAGCATATGATATACCGTTGTAAAGGTCTCATGTGTTAGAATATAAGACTATAATTTTATGATTCAAATCTTCACTGTTACTAATCAAGAATGTGCCTCAAATCTTCTAAAAATCTATTTTTTTCAACAAAAATATTCTTATTAAATTCTCAAAGTATTAGAGTTGTATCGATCAGATTTTTTTGTCAACCTAGCTATTAGTTTGGGTGTTAAAGTTTAGCATGGATCAATATATTTAACATACATGGATTAAAATTTAAGATTATATGTGTTACCAAAAAAAACAAAATTAAAACTCATATGTACCTATCACATTAACAATTTAGATATAATGTGTTTAAAAGAAGTAGCCCTCTAAAATTTTAATGACATTATCTTTATTTTTAACATGTTACATATATTTAAAATTTAATCCACATATTTTAAATATGCTCTACATTAAATCTAAATTGATATTTTGACACTCAAAATAACGATAAATTAATAAAAAGACGTATACTAATAGTATAAAACCAATTAAAACTTTAAAAATAAATATGATGGAAATTAATTATGCATGTATTGAAATCCCCATTTATTAATTTATTGCCTTATATAGTTGAATTATATTTTCTTTTATCATATCATTTGTAGGTATATGTCATTGTCTTGCACCAATCATGTTAAGATGACTGGGATCTCTTTACACCTCAAATCCACCCACATATCTACACATTATTACCTGATTTCCTCTATTCAATTGTAAACCATACATGCTTATCTTTTAAAGCTATGGGTTTTCTATTTTCAATTTTTACTTTCCCTTTAATCATATTATATCATATCATATACAATCACAAGTTAACCTTTTTTCTTCAAAAAAGAAATCCCCCTTTCTTTTTTATTACTTTTTTAATGAAAAAGGCGGCTAATTAAAAAAACATCTTTAAAAAATATGCAGCCCTAGAGATAATTTATTAATAAGTATATAACTATTAATGTATAACATCATAAATAATTTTTTATTTTGTATATTTTTATATATGAAATTTTAATTTGATTTAATTTTTAAAAATTATTAATTAGATAAAAATGATATTAATTCGACATGAAAATAAATATATTTATTCATTTTCTTAAATACATATAATTGAATTGAAATCAAATTTTCATGTATACATATGAATCACAATACAAGTTTCATGTGTACAATTGCACCAAATAAAAATTTATATATCAAATTGAAATTAATGTATTAATTTGATATTTACCTTTTTTTATTTTTTTATAAATTTTTAATATTATTATTATTTTTTTGAATTTTCAAACGGTTGAGCGGGTTGGATTGATTTAACCAAAACCGAAAGGTCATGATATGATTAATGCTTTAAAGGAGTTCCTAAACTACTACATGGAGTAGTTGCAACAAATTACTCATCCATTAAGCATTACTCAAATCTTTTTATTTTGTAAAAATTAATGGAATAGAGTACGAGGTTTTAGAAAAAAAATTATCTAGCTTAAAAAAAAAAACCCTCCAATTTAAAAATAAAAATCATTTTAATTTTTTATTTAATTTTTGACATCTTTTAGCCATTGAATTTGGATTGCTTGTTAAATCACCTTAAAATAGATGAATCATTAATGTTTGTTAACTTTACTAACGTGTCATCCACATGGCAGTCCACGTGTATGTCACATCAGTAATTAGTTAATTTTTAAAATTTAAAAATATCAAAAAATATATTTTTTATGCCTTTTAAATAATTTTTTTTGCATTTTAAAATTTAATTGTTGATGTGTCATCCGTGTGTATACAATGTTAACAAAGTTAACATAAGTTAGTTTTTATTATTATCTATTTTGAGGTGATTTGACAAACAACACAAGTAAAAAAAACTTAAACAGACGAAAAATTAAATGGAGAGCTAAAACGATTTTATATTTTTATAAAATTGGATGATTGTGATTTTAAAGAAAATAGAAAAAAGAAAACAAACCCTTTATTTATAACAGATATGATCAAACTCATGTCTTAAAATATATTAGAAATAGTTAGATTAGAAAATATAAAGAAATTAAAACTTTTTAGAACAGTTTATTTACCAAATATTTGAAGTTTCCTTTATTTTTGAAGTATGGATTTTAAATAAAAAGCAAGCAAAATGATTGGATGAAGTAATTAAGAAAAGAAAAAAGAAAATAAACTTAATCATGATTTTTTCTAAAAGAAAAAGTTGTAATAAATGGAAAATGATGATCGAAATAAACACGTAACACTGTGTATGTGCTTTAAGATGGAAGTATTTTTCACGTAAGAAATTCATGACTCATTATGATTCAAATGTCAGACATATATTTTTCATAAAATAAATAAATAATTATATATATATGTGATTAATTTTAGAACTAATTAAAATTTATTAATTTAAAAAAACTATTAAATTATAATACATTATTTAATTTATATTTTAACAACACATTTACAATAAACTTATTTATTTGTATTTGGTAATAGATGGAGTTTGAAGCTTTCATATACATACAAGATAAAAGTAAGTTAAAGGTTGGGAGCTTGTTTTCGGAAATTCTCTCCAATGCTAAAGTTAATGAAACATCTTTAATATTAATTTTATGTTATGTTTGACTATGATTCCACAATTTAATATTTTGGTATAACAAAATTTTACTCTACACCCTTAATTTAATTTAAGTATCGGTTTAATATTAATTTGGAAAACAAAAATGAGATGAAACATTAAAAATTGAACATGAAATTTACTTTATTTAAGGCTTATTCTTTTTCTGCAAAAAACAATTTTATACATTCTTCCTTTTACAAAATTTAATACATTAAATTGCAGCAATCTAATCAATAATAACTAAATATAAAAGTTGTCTCCTGCCTTAGAATTGAAAGGGGTAAGCATAGGTATAAAATATAATTTAGAGGGTCAAAATGCCATAGTAATCTATACAGACTATTAAAGTTGAGAATTTTCTTTTAAAGACCTTTTAGCAAAAAATAAAAGGCTTGGGTTGTTTTTAAATTAAAGGTTGGGATTAAATTTAGAAGATTATTTGTATAAATAAAATATAATTTATCATAATTAAGGGGTTTATATTAAAATTATATATGAATTATGATTTAATATTTAATTTGATACATGAACTTTGACTTTATGTAATTTAATGCATGTATATTAAATTTTGTTCAATTTTCACAAATTATTAACACCATGCAGGAGTGAATTTAGGGGCGCGAGCAGGGCCCTTAAACCCCAATGTAAAGTTTTCCATTTTGATTTATTTAAAATTTTAAATTACTAAAGATAAAATTATACTTTTCCCCCTAAAAAATAAAATTTTGATTTAATCATGTAAAAATTACAATTTAATTTCGATCCCCCTAAAAAAAATTCTGGCTTCGCTCCTGACATCATACATGATGTAGTGTCATTTTAGGCTTACTTTTTGCATGCGCAAAAAAAAATATTTATTTACCTAAGATGAAAATGATTGGATTTATTTAGTTTTCTTTTTAATATTTATAAGTTAATTAAAATAAAAAAAAATTATATGTATAATTGAAACAAATTAAAGTTCACATATCATATGTAATATTACATGTCAAATTTAAATTAATGTGTAAAATTGATATTTACTTCTATAATTAACATTGCATCCAAAATTATTGTTTTATTAATGAAATATGATTTTTTTTTGTAATGTTGAGTTAAACTAAGCTACGGTATAACTATTTTGTTCCATCGATTTGTTGAACATTAGGCATATCATTTATAAATATTTTATAATCCGTCCCTTTTATGTTATATTTTATGTGTTTAAAATATTATAATTTTGGCTGACAATTGAGTTCACCTATTTACTGATGGAGCAGTTGCTAGAGATTTTAGAAACGTCTTAGCAGGTGGAGTGGTTCGAGATCAGAGTGGAAATTGGATTTTGGGATACACCCATTATTTGGGTAGATGTTCACCTTTGGAGGCTAAATTCTGGGGCATTTTTGATGGAATTCTCATTCTATTGAGTAAGGGTTATAAAAAAGTTCAAGTTTAGTCTAATAACCTTGAAGTGGTTACGGTTTTGTCTATAGAGATATCAATGGATTCAAGCACTACAGTTCTCAGGAGAATCAAACGACTTCTGCGTTCTGATGGTCAATAGGATTTTAAGTATGTCACGAGGGAGCGTAATTTAATCGCAGATCAATTGGCAAAGATCAGTCTCTCTTGGAAATCACCTCTCCAGCTTTTTGAAGTGCCCCCTGATTTGGTGGTTAAGGCTATTCAGCAAGACAAAGCTTTTAGAACCTCTTAAGAGGTTTTTTTAGTTATAATTCTGTTTATTTTTCACCAAAAAAATTATAATTTTGTATAAAAACATTACATGTTAATAATTTATTTAATATAGATTTTAATGTGTTGACATGTTTATGTTGTGCTCATGCTGTTTTTTATGTCAGGTCTGATTATTTTTTTTCATGTGTTTATGTTGATGTCTTAATTATGTTTCATACAAATTTGTTATAATGATATAATTATTAAGTCTAACTAAAATTACTTAAAAAATTGATATTATATTTTTATTTATTAATATTATTTTAAATATTATTTAACGTCTTAATCCAATTTCCCTTTAGGGGAATTTTCTAGTAAGCATAAAAAGAAAGGAAGGGTATGATGTTTTTTAAACATTACAAATTAAACATAATGATAAATTTAGCTCTTAATGTTTATATATTTTGTCAATTTTGTCTTTATTTTTTTAATTAAACTTGACCCCCAACTTTCAAAAAAACTTTTTGAAAAAGAATCAAATTTGAATATAAACTTTTTAGAAATAGTCAAATTGTTTTTTTAAATGGAAATTGTCACACCTGGTTTCCTTTAAGTCCGAAAATTAGGAATAATTGGGGGTTAAATTGAAAAAAAATTGTAAGTTGGTGGCATTTACAAAAAGATTTGGAAAATTTAGGGGATGGTTTGGACATAGTTGAGTTCCAAATTATGATTTGATTGGATTGAGACTGGCTAGTTCCTTAGTGGATTGTTTCTATGCGATTGAAGACCATGCATGGAGAGCTATAAATAGCTGAGAAGTGATTTCCCTAGGAGAATTCATTTCAATTCTGTTTTATTTTCCTCTCTTCTTCACCTTCTTCTTTGGTTGCTCCATAGAGGAGATATGTAACATCCCAAACCCTGCCTAGACGTTATTCCCGAATCTAAAGAAGTTACATCAATTTGTTTGAAAAAAAACTAAAATCTAGCTTAGAAATTATGTGATATGAAATCTTAATTTAGCTAAACTCATACGACTTTCAGGAAATTCTCAAGTTTGAAAACACATATTTCACAGCATGATCTTTAAAACATTTACTTATAAAAACAGCGGAAACTTTCAAAAATTTCACTCTAACTTTTGTAATCACGTGATTTGAAAATATTAATTTTTGGAAATACTCTTATATTGTAATTTAGAGAAAACTCATGCGTAGAACTTACTCATTTTATGGAAAAACATTTATTTTGATGCTTAATTTTATAGCAAATATTTTCAGATTTTTTAAGTTTTGAAAACTGAATTCCAATTTGTCAAATTTGTATGATTTTGCAGTTTTACGTTTAAGAACACCCAAAAACTAATGAACATATCAAAAACCCAAAAAAAAAAACCAAATCCGAAAACTTAGTCCAAAAATCTTAATTAAAATAATTTGAACGATCTTACGTGGAAAATCAATCCTAGCTCCTGCACGCTATTCGGTTCTAAACTTGTTGTTTACCTTAGAGGATAACAGCCAAAGAGTGACCTTTACAAGCTCAGTGTGTAACACATCCCAAGCAACAAATTGGATATACATAAATAAACAAATACACTTTTAGATACAGATTCAAACATATTATCATGTACAAATTCAGATGTATTTTCATAATCAGATACAGATGCATATTTAGATTCAGATACAAATGTAGACACAAATTCAGATACAAATGCAGTCACAGATCCTACCCCCATTCGTTACACACCATCCATCCAACCAATCACATCAATTAGGATTACAAGAGTCCATCCATCCAATTACACCGGTTCGTGGTGGTATGCCATTCATAAAGGTGCAGCTGAGCTGCTTGATAGATATTATGGTTTAACCGCCAAAATTACAGTAATATTGCCATATTACACTTCCTCCATCACATATCAAACCCATCCCGATGCACATGTATAAATAAACTAACATATATATTCCATAAACAGAAGTCATGCATACTTTTCATACGTAATCATGCTTTCGGAGTTATTAGAACACAAATCATACATATATTTTTCACATACCTTACCTGTATCACATACAGACATATATCAATAGATGTCTCATTTCAAGTCTTATTTAAGCCAAACGGACCCCATGGAAGGCCTAATTACAAATTTTAGAGCCGAGCCAGCCTAGGTGAAAATTTCTAAGAAATCCCGCTAGGGGCCCGCTATGCCAAAAGCGAGAGAAACCCCATCCCTCTCTTTCCCCACACGGCCTACCTAATCTGCCAGTGTGATCACACATGCCCATGTGTCCCGTATGGCCTCACACACGCCTCTGTAGCCAATACGACCCAATCGAACCAGCCTGTGTAACACACACGGTCTGGTACATAATTGTGTGACATCGACAATGAGTTTTTCAACTTTCTATCGTTCGCTATCTTTACGAGTTCGAGTCACACACTTGATTAGTTTTTGATATCGGTTCAACACTTGCAATTTCCAGAACTTAGAATCATCGTTCAGAACAGACTAATTAGCATAATTTTCCCAATTTCGACCCACTAATACGACATAATCATCATCAAACGAACTTGATTATTGAAAACTAGCCCTTACCACAGCGAATAATTACTTACCCTTATACCAACAGCAGCTCCAAATCGCAATTAAACAGTTGGAAAATCGCCACACACTTCACGTTCTTCTTTTATCGAAAACCAAAACAATAATTACTTACATACCTTTCTTGAAACAGAAAAGAGTAACAATGACACTATTAACAAAAGAATATGAAATCACTTACCTAAATAAGAACACCCTAGCTTTACGCTCACATTCACACAACTACAATTGTACCTAAAAGAAGCGACTATCTTAGCAAAAATATTTGAATGACAATAATAAAATAGGAAAAACAAATAGTAAAGTACTAAAGTTATCATTTGTAATAGAAGAAGAGTAACAAAAAAACAAATGGAGCAAAAAGAGAACCTAAAAGGGAAAAACGACAGAGAAGAGATTAATGTAAAAAGAAACAAAACTCAAAGATAGAGAAAGAGGTGGAAGAGAGTGGGGCGTTTTTTAGAAGTTTTAGGAGATAATATCTCATTTTCTTTGTTTCTAAAAACTACCCACTAACTCTTATAATTATGCAAGTTAGATTCTTTACTTCAAAGTTTAAAACAAAAATAAACTCCACTTTGCATACACAGGATTTGAACACAAGACCTCTATGTAAGCTAAGGCCTTACCATTGAACCAGCATGCTTATTCTTGCTAATAGTTGAGTGAAATAAAATTTTAAGCTAAAAATTCAAAGATAGAGGTTTAGGCAAAATTGCCAAAAATTTAAAGCAAATGATTCGAACTAAGAACCTTTCTCACATAAGCACAACACTTAACCACTAAAAAAAATCACTTCACTTGTCGTAATTCCCACAACCTTTAATAAAAAAATATGACGTGACCACTCTTGGTTTCGTTAACCAAATTTCTTCTAACCCAATTTTTGGGATGAAAAAGATAGCTTGGGAAGTTCTGTATGAAGCACTAATCGTGAGGTTTGAGTCGGAAAGATAGAGAATCCGGTGAGTTGGTAAGGTTCTAAATCCTTCGGTGTTCTTAAATTTAATAAAAATGAGTTAAGAATTTTTAGAACCTTTGAGAGGTTCAACACATTTTTGGAAAACTGAGTTTTAAGCTAAAAATATTGAGTTTAACTTACGATTTTGGTTATAATGCTTAGTTTCTCTACTTAGTTTCTAGGAGAATGGAAGCTTTGACATTTGGAAAGTCTAAGTTGATGAGGCATAGAAGCATTAAGTGAGTTTCCATATAACATTTCTGTGAATATTATATGGTTGGCATGAATCTGTGTCAAGTTCCATAAAAGTCTGTGATAATGTATGATCTCTGTTGTTTGAGAATGCTTGTTATGCATAATGTTGAATAGGTATATGAATATTCACAAGTGTGTCAGTATGCATGAAAAAGGTTATGATTTTATGTTTGAAAAGTAGTGTACTCCATGATAGTATGTCTATGAATTGCTTGTATTGCATGTTTGTAACGGTGGAGTGTGGAGGCGAAATTGTTGACGGGTTAGATAAAGTTAGGATTTGGAAATGGTGTTTCTATATATCACCATACAATGTTGCCTCGTATCTATTGGAGTTTTGGCTATACCAGAATCATCTTTTCTAAATTTCTCAAGAATCTTATCCATATAATGTGATTGAGTTAATATGAAACCTTCAGATGACCTATTGATTTGGATGACCAAAATCACATCAGCTAGTCCCATATCTTTCATGTCAAATATTGAATTTAACACGTCTTTAGTATGTTTTACCATTTCATTGTTACTTCCAACAATAAGTATGTCATTAACATATAAGCATAGGATTATATATCCAATGTGGGTAGTTTTGACATACACACATTTGTCACACTCATTAACATTAAAGCCATTTGTCATCATGAAATTATCGAATTTTTCATACCATTGCTTTGGTTCTTGCTTAAGTCCATACAAAGACTTCACCAATTTACAAACTTTCCTTTCTTGTCCTAGAATTACATGACCCTTAAGTTGTTCTATGTAAATCTCTTCATCAAGATCTCCATTTAAGAAGGTTGTTTTAACATCCATTTGATGTTCTTCTAGATTCCGCAAGGTGGCAATTTCAAGTATCATCCTTATAGAAGTTATCCTGGATACTGGAGAAAAAGTATCAGAGTAGTTAAGGCCTTTCTTTCTTCTATAACCTTTTATAACCAGGTTGGCCTTATACTTATCAATTGTTCCATATACTTTTATTTTCCATTTGAAAATCCATTTAGAATTTAATGGTTTAATTTCCAGAGTAAGATCTATTAATTCCCACGTATGATTTTGCATGATGGAATCAATTTCACTTTTAATAGCATTTTTCTATAAAGTACTTTCGGATAATTTTATAACATCATTATACGTTTGAGGTTCGGCCTCTAGCATAAAGGTTAGAAAATCTGATCCAAAATATTTTTCCACTGTTACTAATTTACTCCTTCTTAGCTCTATCTCAGTTTAAACCTTTTATTGTGCGTCTTAACTATCTTCATCTATAGCCTTTGAAGTTCGTTTCATTGAACTTGAATCAGCTTCCCTAGTTTTATAAGGGAAAATATTTTCAAAGAATGAGACATTCTTTGATTCCAATACAGTATTCTTATGAACGTCAGGATTTTTTTTATTCATACACAAGAAACCAATATGCATTGCTATGATTTGCATAGCCAATGAAAAGATAATCCACCATTTTAAGACCTATTTTCATTTGCTTTGGTAATAGATTCATTACTTTCGCAAGACACCCTATACTTTCAAGTAGTTCTAGTAAGGTTTTCTACCTTTCCATAACTCATATGGTGTATTATCCCTTGTCTTGCAGGGAACCTTATTTAAAAGGTAATTAGCTGATAGAATAGCTTCCCTCCACATGTTCTGTGATAACCCAGAGCTTACTAGTAACACGTTGATCATTTTCTTTAGAGTCTGATTCTTTTGCTAGCTACTCCATTTGATTGAGGAGAGTATGGTGGTGTCACTTCATGAATAATACCATGTTGTGCACAATATTCACCAAATAGTTCAACATATTCACCACCACGATCACTTCTCACCATTTTAATCTTTTTATTAAGTTGGTTCAACTTTCTGTTTCTAGAGAATAAATTTCTCTATAGCTTTGTCTTTGCTCTTAAGCAAATATACATAACAATATTTTGTGTTATCATCAATAAAGGTAATAAAATATTTATTCCCTCATTTAGTTTGAACAAACTTTAAGTCACAAACATCGCTATGTATTAGATCAAGTGGTCATGTACTTCTTTCAATAGTTTGAAATGAAGACTTTATTAATTTTTCCTCAACACAAGTTTCACATTTGTGATTATAATTAATGTGAAATGAAGAAATATGCTCTAAATTAACTAATCTATGTAAAGTATCATAATTAACATGTCCGAGCCTGCCATGCCATAAATTAAATGACTCCAGCATATAACAGAAGAAGAAGTGACATTCTTATTCATTGTCTTTGCTTCATAGAGATTGCATTAAGTTTCCGTATGTCATTTCATAAAACCCCCTTCCCACAAACATTCCCCCTTTAAACAAAATTAGCTTCTGGGATTTAAACACCATCCTAAAGCCATGTACACTTAGGAGTGTTCCAGAAACAAGGTTCTTGCTATGTTAGGCACACACAACACATTTTAAGCTTGAGTTCTCTGCCAGAAGTCATCTTTAAGACCATAGTACCCTTACCTGGATCTTGGAAGTCACGACATTGTCCATATAAAGCTTCTCCCATTTTTCACAAGGCACCAAATCAGAAAAGGAGACTTTGTTATAGAAGATATGACGTGTGGCAACAGTATCAAGCCACCATTCTCTTGGATTTGAGTAAACCATGTTGACTTCAGAAATCACAACACATAAGTCCATATCAGACACTTCCTTGGGAATTTTTTCCGCAACATTAGCCTTGTTAGCTTTGACTTTCTTTGGACGCCTACATTTAGATGACTTGTGCCCCATATTGTTGCAATTGAAACATTTCCCTTGAAATTTTTGCTTCTTGTAAACACCACCTTTTGGTTCCAGTTTAGACCCATTCTGAAACTGTTTTCCCTTCTTGACTTTTACCATGTTTGCCTTAGCACCATTGACATTTGTTGCTTTGTTAAGGTTTTTTCCAATACCTCTATTATCTTCTTCAATCCGAAGTCTGACAATCAAGTCTTGCATTGAAATTTCATTTTTTTGTGTTTTAGGTAATTTTTAAAGTCATTCCAAGTAGGGGGTAGTTTCTCAATAATAGCTGCCGCCTGAAAAGATTCATTTATGACCATCCCTTTAGCAAGAATTTCGTGAATAATCAGATGAAGTTCCTGTACTTGATTCACAACTAGTTTAAAATCAATCATTACAAAATTCAAGAATTTGGAAACTAAAAACTTCTTAACTCTAGCATCTTCGGTTTTGTATTTATGGTCCAATGACATCCATAACTCTTTAGTCGTCTTCCTGACACTGTATACTTCATACAGTGTACTTGAAAACCCATTCAGGATGTAATTTTAGCACAGGAAATCAAAAAGCTCCCAAGCTTCAACAGTAGTGAAGGCTGTAATATCATCTACCTCACACTCTTGAGGGGCATCCTTAAAAAATTTAGCCTAGTTCAACATGGTCAAATAGAAGAACATATTCTATTGCTATGTCTTGAAATTATGTCTAGAGAATTTCACAGGCTTCTCGTCGTGGCTTGCATCCACCGGTAATATTGAATTTTGATTTGAAGCCTAAGTTGCAACCAACGCTCCAGATCGCGAATTGGGTGAATTGGTGGTAGTTTCCATTTTTTGTTAAGATTTTCAAAATAGAACCAGAATTAGTAGTAATAAATAACAGAAAATTTAATTTTCAATTTATACTACCCTTCGATTTTGTTAAACGACAGAATTTAGTTAGGAACAAAATCAATAACCAATTTCTGGTAACAGAATTGTTACTCTTAAACGATTACTGTTAACAATAGAAATCAAATAAATTCTTTTGAACGAATGGAATAGAATCCTAAAATAGAATTGTTCAATTGATTTATGTTCCAAAATAGAAAATCGAAGAAATCCTATTGAATGGCCGGAATAAAATCCTGAAACAAAATTGTTCACTTGATTTTTGTTTGGAAATAAAAAATCGAACAAATCCTGGTGAACGACAGGAATAAAATTCTGAAATAGAATTGTTCAATCGATTTCTATTTACAAATAAAATATAATTTCACCTCTGTGTCCTGTTCGTCTCAGGTTAGAAAGTGGTAAAAATCTGTCTTCAGATTGTTGCAGATACGTTAATAAAATAAACAGTAATGTAAAATATTAATTTAAATCACAAGATTGAACCAAAACAATATAGATATATATATAAATCTGAAAAAAAAACAGAAATTGGAAATAAAGCTAGATTGAAATTTTGTACTCGTAGGTAGGCAAAAATTCGACTGGTAGTTGAGGCCTGTTTTCACAGTTTCTTTAAGACAGATTCGGCCGCTCCTTTGGTGCTAGAGAAACGTTTGTCGACTATCTCCTAGGATACAACAATGAGATGAGCACGACAGTAGCACGAACGAACTGTATCCTTGCTTTCTTTTATCACCGAAAACATGTTCGAAATATGTAGGGAAAAGATCTTGATTTTTTTTTTGTAGGAAAGATAGAGGAAAATTTTGTGTATATAATTTCCTACAGATTATTTGGTTTTGAATAAAATTCAAAATGAAATAACTTTTTGAAATTTTGACTAATTGAGCCATTAATATTCGTGAATTAAGGAATCTTTAAAAAACTCAAATTAACGTCTGAATTAAAGGAGCCATTAACTTCAATTTAATATTTTTCCTATTAATTCCAAACAAAATTACGTATTGAGTTAAAATATCTACAGGCCAAGAAGGGCCCGACCGATACGGATATTTCGCGCCGCCCACATTGTGCGGGTGTGCACCTAACCCCGACGAGTTTGGATTTACATCCCCTGCGCACAAGGGAGAGCATTAGTTTAGTCATTTAATAACCACCACGTTGGTTCATATATATAAACATATTATGCACTTGGTATTTAACCAATGTTGGACTAAGCTTTCCATTTTCCTCAACATAATTCTCAAGTGACTTACTTTGAGCATCAATTTCTCATTTATTATTCAACCACTTTGAGCATATGATATACCATTATAAAGTTCTCATGGGGTAGAATATAAAACCATAATTTTATAATTCAAATCTTCACCTTTACTAATCGAGAATATACTTCAAAACTTCTAAAAATCTATTTTTTCCAAAAAGTCTTACCCAATACCTCAAATACGCACAAGTTTCGAAGTAAAAAAGAAGGAATTAAAAGAAAAAGTTATGTGCGATAACAATCTTGGCAAAAAGGATGAGGAACAAAATTGAAAAGGGAAAATTTTGGGGAAAGTAACAAAAACGACGACAGAAAGAAAAGAAAGAACGAAGAAACGAATGAGAAACGTGGGAGCAAGAATTGGGAAAAATTAGGGAAAAACAAATTATTATTTTTTTAAAAGAAAATGAAATGAAATGAAGATGAAAACAAATCCACACTACCCACAATTCTACTACCTCATCTTCATCTAAACAGATTCCCTAGAGTTCAAATTTAACCCCAAATATCACTAGATGGGCTGCACACCAGAAAAACAGCAAAAATAATTCTATTTTGCTAATGTAAGGATTCAAATAAAAGACAAAATGGTAAGATGAAGCCTTACCACTGAATCAATAGGCTCATCCATGTCAATCTTTGCACAGAAATAAAACATAAGCCAGATGCTCAAGGATCAATGGCGAGACAAAAATAATCAAAACTTTTTAGAAGTGGATTTAAACCCAAAACCTCTCACACACAAGCACGACACTTAACCTCTAAATCAAATTAATTCACTTATCAAATTTTAACAATCCAAAAACACAAGATTTGGGGTGTTACAATTTAATTTTGAATTATCAAACATATGTAAAAAATAATTAATTGAAAATATTAATTCTCAATAGATTTATTTTTTTCAATGGTTTATCAAACAAATAAAAATATTCATTTATTTTTAGGATATTTTTGTCTTTTTATATTTTATAAATCAATAAAAAATCACAAATAGTAATATTTTAACTTAAAATATTATGAACATTAAACCTTTAACTTTACTATTTCAATCAAATTTTCATTTGTTTTGAAATTTTAATATTACATAATTTTTTCCACCCACATCGTAGATGCACCATAATCTAATTATTAGTAAATGTCTTAAATATTGTTTAAGTTGTCATGTTAGAGAAATCATTCTATTCTTAAAAAATAATTAGATCACTTACGGTACTGGTAAAAAATAAAATTATGTGACAAATATATTTATTAAAAAATGATATAAATAACAAATGAAACTTTGGTTGAATGAAAATGTACAAATGTGAAAATATAAAGAGGCATGTGTTCAAATATCATTATGTGTGTTTATGTTTCTATATAAAAAATATATATAATTTACTTTATAAAGTGAGGTTATTTTTGTTTTTATCAACTGAATTGATACATGGTTAACCCGTGATACCAACTCAATTCGAAAATTTATAATAAATATAAAAATAATATTAAATGTAATAATGAATAATCAATTTGACGAATTTTTTTTATAAAAAAATGAAGAATATACAATTACAAATATAATTTGTACTAATTAAATTCAATAGTATAGTTTAAAAACTATAAAATCAACATTAAATTAATAATGAAAATATATTTAAACTAAAATAAAAATAAAATTGAAATAATTATCAATGATCGTTAATTAAAAGCATGCTCAAATTATGAGGCCCACTCAATAATCATTAATTATATTAGCAAAATCTAAGTTTTTTTAATGATCATACTAATCTAATTAATTAATTGATTAAAGTATGCTAAAACTACGAGGCCCACTCAATTGTAATTAATTATATTAAAATACATGGATTAGTTTTAAAGTCGTCCTAATCCCTTTGAATTTTTCATACCAAATAATTGACATAAAGAAGAACATAGTTTAATAAAGCAAAAGAGAAGCCTTCAATTTTTTTTAATAAAGATTCGGTCTTTGTATTTTGTAAGAAAAGTTAATTTTATTATTCCTCAAACCTTCATATTTCAAATTTACCCTCAAACTTCAAAATGAATCTTTCAAGTGCTTAAGCATTAAATGGCAACTTAAATATGATGTACAACATATTTAAAATATATAGACCGAATTGTAAATATAAGTACTTATTGTAAGGATACGTATAATCATCCTAAATTTAATTGATGGTGTCTTGTTTATTTGCAATAAAAGGGACAATTTTATCCTAAATTTAATTTCACCAAGATATTCATGTGGCATTTGCACACATCTTTAGAATTTAATTGACATGTTTTAAATATATATATATATATATGCTCCACATCATATTCGAACAAGTATTATGCCTAAATTGATGTTACATTGAAACTTTTAAGATTTAATTAAAAAAGTGTTTAAGGGGTAATTTAAAAGGTAGAGATAATGTGGGGACATTTTACGGAGTTAACCCTTAAAACGGCCACAAGGGTCTAAAAGAAGGGTTTCCACACAAAAAGTGAGACGGGTGATCAATAATGGAGTGGTTAAGCTTTGACTATGACATTAATCACTTTTTAGTTCAATATAAATTAAAATGTAATACATTACTTTATTAATCTTATTGGTGAAATTTAAAAAGTTTATTCGCAATTTTATTTTAATTTTGAACTTTTAAGGAAGCTATTAGACCACAAATGGACTTGCATTACACCTTATATTATATGCTAAATTGCTAATACAAACAATATTCCTTAATAATTTTGAGATAAAATAAACAAAGGCTTAAGATTCTTTCCATCTTTACATTTTTAATAAAATTAGCAAACGCATTTAAATATTATTTATTTTAAAGATTGGGGGCATTATGAGTTAAGGCGTTTGATAATATTATATTATATAAATAGAGAGTTTAGCCAATCATTTGGTCTCCGATGTTTATAAGTTTCATTAATCATTATCATATTTCAATGTTTGGTGGAAAAACACTGGTAGTTGAATAGATATAATTAGCAAAACTAAAAGTTTATAAATATTTTTTAAAATGATTAATTAATGTAATGTGCAATTTAATCCATTAAAAAAATAAATAAATGTACTATTTAAAATTGAGAAAATTAAAATAATAGAAGATGGGATTAACAAGTTTTGTTACCCAAAGTTACGTGACAAAGAAGCAGAGATAAATACAACTATGAAAAATAAAAACTTAAATAAATAAATAAAAGTTCCTATAAAAAATTAAAGAATATTTTTAAAATAACTTCTAAAATATAACAAAAATACAAAAATTAAAAATCTAAAACAAATTAAAAATTTTGAAATCGAGTCATTTGTGAGCCTAGTTAAACTTTTTTTTTTGGTTATAAATTAAAGAAGGAGAATAAAGAGGAAGAAAAATATGAGACAAAGAGAGCAATATGAATTTTATTCATCAATACAAAGAGAGCAATATGAACTTAGTGAGCTCTATAAATAAAGAAAATACAATTAATATGCCAGAATACCATTGGTAGGTAAGCATTAATACTCATGATGAAACTCAACCTTTAAGAAAGATCCAATCGTACTATTCACAATACGCCCAATGGCGTTCACATAACTCTAACAGACTCAACACGCCAACTTAACATGACACACTAGCGGTCACTATCCGCCGATTTAACCATAACTTACACAACTAAATAGTTTACACACAACTCATCCTTGTGCCAGCCTTAAACCCCGAATTTAGAATTAGAGTCATATTGATCAAACGTATTCATAAGCATAAACCTCTTTAACTCCTCATATCATTTTTGTTCATTTAAGCATGTTTTCTTGTGATCTACCAGTCTAGTTTGCAATATAGCTTCCCGCCCAAAGCATCACAAACATATCCCATTCACCTCCATCACATATCACAGTTCACATATAGATGGTACTAGGCTCATACAGCAAGGATGGTATTCACATCGAAACATGAATACACCATGAAAGCAAACACCATACAATTTCGTTATTGAGAAGAAATACTTACCTTGCACAACTTATACTGCAAAATAATTTCTAACACATGAAAGTAAGAAGGAACTCACCAGAAAATCTAACACAAAAATATACTTAGTAGGTGATTTGCGCTTGTTGCTTGGAACTTCGTTAGCTTCTTGAGCTAAAAGAGGGACAAATACATCTATCAGATCATCAAACTATTGAAATTTGACATGCATGCATGAATCAATAGTATGTAACCCAATCGTTAGCATACAACCCAAAATCAAAAAGTTTCCTTCCTAAAAAACAATTCTAAAAACTATGCATGCATTATTATAAACACGTAAATTCCTTTAATAATGACCTAAGGGTATATCAGAAATTACAAGTAATTTGGTGTTAACAATAGTGTAAACTAAATACTAGAAACTCCTCACTAATGATGCTAACTTAGAATTTCTAAAGCTGCAACGAAAATGCAAGGAAGAAGAAGCAAAATGTACAAACATGCTAGTATGGTATCCTTATATAGTAGAGACAACTAGGAACAAAACTTGTTGGAAAGTCAAAGGATCCCACAATCGCTCTACGAATTCGTGAAGAATTAATTAAGTATCAAATCATCTACAGTATCCTAGTTTAGTTCTAACTAGGTCTCAAGTAAACTCTTACATCACTTATCACGTCATTGTAACATATACTATCCATGAAAGCAAACCTATTGAGTTGCAAACTAACGAATTCGCCAAAAACATCTGGTGTTGGCAGATAACTTAACAAAAGAGTCTGCCAAACCCTAGAGTTCGCCAAATGGTGAATCCTACAGAATACACCACACATAATCAAAATAAATATTTCTCTAACTTACTCATTTTTCTACCCTTGACTTAACCAATTTACATGCCAAACAGTAACTTGATATTGTATCCGCCAGGTGGTTGTTGCAAACAAAGCTTCTCCAAAGTCTATATTTATAGACATAAAGAAGCATAAATGAAATAAAATCCTACTCCTAATGAACATTAGAGTCCTACTGTATATCAAACCTCTTATTCTAATAGACATCTGCTTCTATAATAATAAAATATTTATAACACTCTCCTTTGGATATCCATTGAGAGATAATATGCCTTATTAAAATCTTACTAAGATAAAAAAAACCTTGTGGGAAAAAAATTCTTAGTGATGGAAAAAAGAGTACACATATCTATAATACACATAACATTACCTCGTTAAAAATGTTACCAGGAAAACCCAATGGGACAAAACTTTGGTTAAGGGAAAAAAATAGAGTGTGTATTTACTCTCCCTCATAACAACATCACATGATCTCATATTCTATGTATTTTGATCTTAAATACTAGCTTTTTAAATGACTACTTGAACGGTATTTGCTAAATGTTTATACCATCATTCTTTTGAAAGTCATGAGTAAGGAAGAATTTTAGAGAAATATATTTTGATCTATTCAGGAGTTTCGACAATAATCATAACAAACTTTGATCATTATCCTTCTATAAAATAGATATAGGTATTTTGGATCATTTTATAATTGTAACCTCCCCAACTCGGCTTAGACGTTAGGCCTGAATGCAGAAGATTACATTAGCCTGGTAAGCTAACGTCGTTTATAAAACAATCATTTTAAAACATTTGTTTATCTTAGAAGAAAACTTAGCCTATTTTCTGAAAAATTCACAAGTTAAAAAAAATGATTAAGTAAAACATTTTCCTTGTAACGGTGGCTGCTTTTGAAAACTTAGTGAATTTCCACTTTGTTTATTCCTTTATAGCTGCTGAATCTTCTATTGGTACATGGACAACCGTGTGGACTGATGGGCTTACCAGCCTTGATCATTACAAAGGGCGATGCTACCACATTGAGCCTATTCTTCGATAAGAAGACCAATATATATGTTATGTAGCTTATCCTTTGGACCTTTTTGAAGAAGGTTCTGTTACTAACATGTTTACTTCTATTGTGGGTAATGTATTTGGGTTCAAAGCCTTGCGCGCTCTACATCTAGAGGATCTGCTAAACCCTACTACTTATATTAAAACTTTCCAAGGCCCACCTCATGGCATCCAGGTTGAAAGAGATAAATTGAACAAGTATTGTCTCCCCCTATTAGGATGTACTATTAGACCTAAATTGGGGTTATCCATTAAGAACTACGATAGAGCAGTTTATGAATGTCTATGTGGCAGGCTTGATTTTACCAAAGATGATGAAAATGTGAACTCCTAACCATTTATGTGCTGGAGAGACTGTTTCTTATTTTGTGCCGAAGCAATTTATAAATCACCAGCTAAAACAAGTGAAATCAAAGGGCATTACTTGAATGCTACTACAGGTACATGTGAAGAAATAATCAAAAAGGTCGTGTGTGCCAAAGAATTGGGAGTTCCTATCATAATGCACGACTACTTAATAGGTAACACCGAAAAGTGATATTCAGCTTAGTATTAATTAAGAAAAATCACAATTATTTTATGCATATTTAATTTTATGTTCATGTTTCATTACCTTAAATTCTAATTAAATATCATGCATGTTAAATAAACCTAAAATAGAAGTCTCATGCCACAATCCAAATAAAGCAATACAGTCCCCAAATTAACAGAAATTTTAAATAGTAAATCCAAACTAGTTTTATAGTAAAAAGGTCAATCCGAGCCGAGCCCTCCGTATGCAAAGTCTACGTCTTAACTTGGTTGGTTATCTGAAAGAATTGAAACAAAAAGGGGAGTGAGCTTATGAAGCTTAGTGTGAGTTCATTCACAAGAAAACTAGTACAAACAAGACAAATCGTATATAATATCAACTAATAAATTGATCAGAATTGAATATTAAATCAAAATATTGATATTTTAGATCAACTCATCATTATAATATCTCAATATTCATAGCTATGCAAATGCTTATGAATGCAATACAATTTCAATTTATTTATAAAAGGTCCTACCTCACAGCTACACACCGTAGTAGGAGTTCCATTACACCACGTTGTAGATAAACAATTCATCGTTTTAGATAAACCATTAGTAATAAAAAAGGTGGATGAACCAACGGGGTTTCTTTTAATAAAAAAAGTTTTTGCAGACAAGCTAGTAGTAAGTTGTAGATGCACAACGTATTTGCAATTTAATGTTTCTATTACGGTGTGGATAAACCACTCATTGGTGCAGATAGCTTCTAATATGGTGTGAATAAACCACTCAATAGTGCAGATAAACTACTCAAACGATGTGGATAAACCACTCAATGGTGTTAATAATATGTTCATAGTTTCTTCATTCATATCGTCCCACCCCATGCAATGAAACATGATATGCTTACAACAGATCAACATGGTAGCAATAACATGCTTATAGAAAATCAATACAGTAACAATTATCATGCTTATAACGGATCATTACAGTAGCAATAAACTTGTTCATAATTTCTTCATTCATATCGTCCCACCCCATGCAATGAAACATGATATGCTTACAACAGATCAACATGGTAGTAATAACATGCTTGTAGCAAATCAATACAGTAACAATTATCATGCTTATAACGGATCATTACAGTAGCAATAAACTTGTTTAACATGAGTTCAGTTTAATAGTAATGGTAAACATGTGTGTCATTCATTCAGTAACACAATGGCATGGAAAACATTATTTGTTCATCAAAAGTACAGTCACAGTAAACATTTAATAGTTTCATATGATGCATATAAAGTAATAATTCAGTCAATCAGACCATGGATTCCAACACTATTCATATTAGGAGGGACTCAATTGAATGAAATAAAGTACTAAAGACAGTTCATGGGCTATTTTGGGACTAAATTGAACAATTCACAAAATTTTGGGCAAAACTATAAATTAGGGGCATATTGTCATGTGGCCAGGCTGTGTGGGAGGCTATAGGCCGTGTGGAAGGGTTACACGGCCATGTAATAGACTATGGTTGTTTGGTAAATGTTAAAATTATGCTATAGGATAGACATGATCGTATGGAAGGGTTTTGGTCGTGTGGTTCACGAACTAGGCTAATGGTTTTCAGAGGCATATGGTTGTGTAGTCCAACCATATGGCCCTAAACCTACACACGATCACCACTGATTCACTTGTAAAAGAACACACACCTTTCACCAGGGATCCAATAGACATTCCTTACACTTGATTCTAGTCCTATTCATCTAAATTTGGTTTTCAAACGACATTTACTCATGAATTAGTGTTTGATTTCCAGATTTGACAAAGGTTATTGAAAGATTTGGCAAAAGTCATAAAAGATTGTTTAATTGAACTTAAGATTAGCGCCAGATAGAAATATTACGAAAATTTGGGAGCTAAACTTCGGGACGAGATATACTCACAGATTATTAGCAAGAAAATGGATGTTATTGACAACAATTACAAAATCGAGAGAAAGAATGATTGAATGAAGGATTGTTTAATTCATGAAAACAAAATAATTATCAACAATTAGGATGGAAATATAGTGTGAAGAAAAGGGAAAAAATGAGAATAAATAGAAAAATGAAGAGCAAATTCTATTAGGATTTGAAAAGCGGCAATATTAAAATCTAATTAGGAAAAGAATAGAAAAAGATGGTAGAATTCTAATTCTATTGAAATTTTGAGGAATGGAAATATATGAATTTTAATTAGGAAAGAATTGGGTCCTAAGGGCATCACTTGTAATTTATCCAAAGCTGGCCGAATTTCAAAAGAAAATGGAAGGAAATGACGTGATTTAAACCTAGGAACACAAGGGAGGAAGGCTATCTCTTAACCATTGGGCCATTGCCCATTTCTTATCTAGTTTTTATTCCCAACAGTATATATTTTGTGTTTGCCGAAATCTCAAAATTAAAAAGGGAAGAAAGGACTCAAACCTAGGACCCTAAGAAAGGTTCTAGCATGTTAACTATTACGCCTAAGCCTATTTCTTGTTCAATTTTTACCCCCAAAAAATATTTATTTCAGTGAGGTTTTTATCATAGGTTGCTGAGAATAAAAGGAAGCGAAATGGGAGGAATAAGGTTTGAACCTGGGACTTCTAAGGTGGTTGCGCTAGGACTTAACCATTCAGCCTATATCTTATTTATTGTATAATTATTTCAGCTAACCCCCTATTTTCTAGGGCGTGACAATCATCTTCCTTCAACTGTTATTCATTGAGTCGAATTTACCATATATGTTCAAATAATTTCAATTCATATAAATATTTACACAAACATATTGACCAATTTTCCCAGAAGTTCTATATGGTTCTAGCATTCTAGTTCCTTTAAGGATTTCAAACTTCACTATATAGTGATTCATATAAGAGTATGTGACAACAATGATTAGACATAAATCAAATTTTTATTAACTTCTAGCCTAATAATATATTTAAAGGTTATTGCATCCACACAAAAGAATATCTTTCCATATCCATTCCCATGACTTTAGCGAAAAAATCAATTTTTTTATTTTGTTTTCGTAAAATTGGAAACACGAAAATTTACGCATTTTTACATACCCTTTTTAACTTAAAATCATACAATTTCGATAAAATTCTTGTCAAAAAGTAATTAATTTTTATAAAATAATTAAAATGCACTTAAATATATGAACATGTTGAATTTTAGTTAATTTTATAATTATTTTTGATGAATTTTGGTTATTTTCGACAGCTTTGCACAAAGGGCAAAAAATTGCTCGACAGACATTGCTAGAAGCACAAAACTAAGAAGCAATTTGAAGTATCGAGGCGAACTAAATTTCAGCATAAAACAGTCTAAAATTATATGCATTAATTTATAATATAATTAATTTTAATTTATATCCAATTTAATTTGGGTTAATAAATTATTATTAATTAATTATGAAAAAGTGGTCAAGTTGAACCGAACCGAGTGAACAGAACTGCCCAAGAAATGGACAGCCAAAAACCGTCCCAAGAGCTGACCGAAATCAACTTATTAGCTGATTATTTAAGCTTGCAAAGAGGCCCTCGGAGACTTGTTCAAGTTGCATTCAAACCCCTCCACAATTGCTGGCTTTCTGGATTTGCCCAAGCTTAATTAAGCAAGTTTGGAATCATCAAACTTGCCACATGTGTGGCCGGCCAAGGGAGGGCTCTTTGGCTTCTAATTTTAGCTATTTTTAGCAGCCCTCTTCAGCTATGAAAACCCCTAAGCTGATCATTTGAAACACATCTCATTCATTCACATCTCTTCTCTCTTCTCTCCACTTTCTCTCTTCTTTGCCATTCCAAATTCTCTTGCTTTCTTGCCAATTTCTTCCCTTGGAAAATGGGTGTTCATCAGCCATTTTGGAGCAACATTGAAGTGTTCATAGTAGCTTTGGTTGATGAGGACAAACAGATAACGAAGAACGGAGCAAACTAGTCAAGCCACAGAGAAACAATTTGATTCTTGTTCCTTATCTTTTTAATTTTTGTTGTTTTTATGATGAACATATCTATGAATATTTATATTGTTGGAATGGTTAATTTACTCAATTTATCTTGAATTTAATTCTTTTTAGGTTGATTGCATTTCGTTTGCTTAAATTGTTAAAATTGTGTTTATGTTGTTATAGGCCTCGCTAAGATGCTTGATTAAGTAAAATCATGACTAAGTTATTCTTGCATTATAATTGTTAGGTAACTAATGAATTGATTATTTAAATAGATTGAAATTGTAATTAATGAACACAGTACTTAATAAATGCATGTTTAATCATCTAAGGTAGCTGAGGGTTAAATTAGCAACGGTATCTGACGATAAAATTGCCTTACATAACTTGCAAGATTGTTGTGATTAAACTGTTTCAAGGTAAGGATATTTTGTTACCTCACATAGTCTTTTATGTGCTTATTAAATCAATTTAATTGTTTGAATTGACATAGGGATATGTTTAAGAGATTATTTCAATTTAATCAGTATGTATGCGCTATAACATATTTGCCTATTAAGATTTGCTTAATCGATTGAATTGACATAGAGATATGCCCAAGAGATGAATGGATTTTGGTAGGTAATTATGTTCATAAGTTAGCAAATTACCGAGTTACTGTAAATTTATTCGTAACAATGTGAATATGAGTTTAATAATCCTAAGTTAATAAATGTAATTAATCTAATTATGTCATCTTGATTAAAATCATATTTGAAATCGTGCATTTGAGATTTATTTATTTAGTTTACTTAGTTTAAAATCTTAGTTTTTAATCACCCTGTTCAAACAAATTATTTTTCTTCATCAAAGTGTTTTAAATAGCATTCATAAATAATTATTTTCACAGTCCCTGTGGGTACGATAACTCGACATTTACTTGTCACTTTATTACTTGTTGCGATTGTGTACACTTGCACATTTCCATCGTTCCAAAAACTACTCATTTTGTATCTTCACTAACTTTCTACCTTTAGGCATTTGGACTACTGGTCTGAAAAACTCACGATTTTAGTTCTACTTGAATTGCGTTTTTTCCATTTTAACCAATCTATTCCATGTCTATATTTCTCAAGAAATTTATTCAAGATCCACATTTTTCATTATCTCAATAATTCCATTACATGAAAAACCGCTGTCGAGAACTTTCTATATTCAATGAATCCATATTTTATTGTATTGACACAACTTATCGAGATCTCTTTATTTTCACCATTTCCATCTTCAATTTTAGTACCTGCATCTCTTCAAGAGTCTTGATACTTAGTTATGTCATAGGTCTCTTCAAGAGCACTACCTCCATATGACCATCTAGATTTGTTTTTTTTTAACGAAAATTTTCATCTTTGGAACCAATCAATATACCATGTTTCAAGCACGTATTATTTTAATTTTATTCTAACAGATTGTCTTACTAGGACTTCAAAACATCAGTTGGTATAAAATACTTGCAATAAAGTGAATTATCTTTTTGAATTTCTAGTTCAAATTAATTTCTTCGAGAATCTAGATATCATTCCAAGTAATTATTTCATCCAACTATTATTTCTCTTTGCCTAATGTTGGAAACACTATCAAATTAAAGTTGTAATCACCAAACCAGGTCTCCAATTCAATCAAAATATTTAATAATACAAGGAGATTTATAGTTAATATATATTCCTAACTTTCCATGAATACCCATTTTGTGTTTTGTGATGGAGAAACTTGAACATATATTGCACATTCAAAACTTATAAAATCAATTGTATTTGGATCATGACCAAAAGTCGATTCTAATGGGGAGTATTTATCATAACTTACTAACATGATGCTACAAGAGTCAATTCATGTAAAATATCTTATCCTTATACAAAAGATATGGTTTAGCTACTAACTAGAGACATTTACTTATTAGTTTTGCTAAATCATTTTATACACATAAACATTAGGCTTTGTGATATTTTCTCACATTGAGAATCTAACATAAAATCATCATTGAAAGCCTAAGAAAAAAAAACTTATCAACATTACCAAGAATTGTCTTGTTTGCATAATCCAAAAGTTTTATTCTTGAACTAATCATTAAACAAGTAATCTCGCAAACGGCAAGTTGGGATTTGATTACTTACATGCGATTATCTTATAGATGCATGTACCACAATTATATCAAAGATCAACTTGTTGGATAAAATGAGTCCTTATTTCTTTCAAAAATGCAAGAGGTTCAACTCAACTTTTGTTAGTGACATTCTAATAAATCATCTTTGAGAACAAGCAATACTTGAAAAATCTTTAAAATAAAAAATCTTGAGGTTCTTTAATAAATATCCATGTAAATTTTTATTTGTCACATCATTATTAATCAGGATGGCCTAATCGATCATGTCAAATAATTAATAAATTTGAACTACTAAACTTTTTATTTACTATCCATGTAATTCAGCCATACTAATATAGACACTTTTTACGAGAAAATCCATCCAATATAATAGATAAAAAATAATCTAACACTCGTTTCAATAACATACATTATGTATTTTGTAGCAATTAGATGGTTCTAAAACAATACAAATAAATATACTAGCATTGTATCGAACAAAACATCAAATTAATAAGTCTAAAGATAGTTATAAATGTCAAATTGACAAATTCTTGAATGTCATCTTTGAAGCAACTAAATATAGAACATTAGCTTCAATACCATAATATCAAAGCCAAAGCTACATGCATTTGTTGCAAATAGAATTTTTCAATTTTCAAAATATGCACAAACAAGTATTTCCTTTGCATAGATATATGTGCAAAATTAAGCAAAGTGTATGAGCATACCCTAAATGCACAACATTTAAAAGCTGAACCCTAGGATGAAATTATTAATTTAAATTTCAATATCAATATTATTATCCATCTTTACAATATCTTTATTTTCTCACTTTTGGTGGTGAAAAAGATTATTATGACTACCTCTTTTAACTATTATAGAGCCACTTACCACATCTATTTTCAAGATTATGCCTTCCAACTTTAGTATATGTTGGTGCGTTCACTTTAAGGAATGGAATGGATCCAATAGGACAGGATTTTTAATTTCTCATTTAATAACTCTTTATTAATATTGTAACACCCCAAACTCGGCCTAGAAGTGTAGACCGAATTCGGAATGCTACATTGACCACCGAAGTGATCGTGAGAAAATATTTATATAAACATCCTTTACTCGATTTTCAAAAACATAAATATCACATGTTCAAAATCCGAAAAATAAAATGATTAAAACATAAAACAACATTCCACAACAGCGTCAGGAAAAACCTTACTTTCGAAACTGGATAACAAATAGAAATCAGAAACCATAACTAATAATTTATTAGTCTCAAACTGCCTGAGTCCTCCGCATACCGAGTCCAGCATCCAAAATTCTGAAAATGTACCTGAAAGGGAAAACAGAAGAGGGGGTAAGCTATACGAGCTTAGTGTGAGATCAAACTAACTAGCTACCAAAACAAAAATAGATACAATAAACCTGAGAGTAGTTCAGCAGCGGAATATACTTACAGAGCGACTATAACGAAACAGACCATATGTAACTTTACAGCCATATGGCTCTATTAAACACAATACCTAAAATTCTAAGAAGTCACAAACTGGGCCTAATCCCTTTTTCAGAATCCAAATCGATTGGGCCTTAGCCCATCACACAAAGTTCATTTAGGCACGAGTGCCTTCCAATCAAATATTGCAGTCAGATTTCCCAGAAAATCAGACAGATATGTTTCAGTCAAACTGATATAGCAATCACAGAATCAAACAGATGCATATGAGTGCGAATGAGTTATGAAATAACCCACCCGTCTAACCAACACACCATCTTGGTTCCTCATCAATCCTCAATAGAGCTATAAGCTCATCCAACCAATCACTCCAATTAGGACCTCGAAAAGCCCATCCAACCTTATATCCCCTATACATTGTCCACAACCCTCAAGGAATTGGGACTATCAGAAAGCTGTACAGTGCCATACGGAGACCGCGGTACAGACATGAAGTATAACTGCCAGATCAGATATGTTACATGGCAAAGCTAGCGTATATTGTACTGTATTATACGGTGAACCACGGTACAGATGTGCAATATAAATTGCCAGATCAGATACTAGTACGTAGCGTAGCGTAGCTAACGTAGATGTGGTACAGTGCAATACGGTAAACCGCTATACCGTTAACAGAAATGTCCACGACCCTCAGGGTATTAGGATCGCCTATGACCCTCTCGGTGTACTTAAGGCATTTAGAATGCAGATCAACTGCCAAATCGTAAATCTCCCTTCTCTTCAACATCCCACCCAAAAAGGTTTATGCAGATGAGTGTATGCGATGGTATGAATGCCGATGTATCACTCCATAACACAATCTTAAATAGACATTCAGAAATATTCACTTGCAATCAGTCAATCAACTACAGAAACATGCACACTTGTGCACACAGATTCGATACCTAACATGTCACATTTCAATCACATGTAGTACATAAATCGAGGTGAGAATAGAGTCATAATAACCCTCAGAAATCTTAGTCGAAAAGTTGGAACATACAGAGAACACGAATACACTTAAATCAACCTAAAATCAAACTTGGCGAAATAGGGCCACATGCCCGTGTGCTCCGACCGTGTGGAGCAATTCGGGCCATGTGGGGATCCATACGCCCGTGTAAGGAGTAGCACACGACCGTGTGATTAGACCCTGTAAGACACTGTCCAATCTCGCTAAATTTGTTACACGCTCGTGTGGCAATCAGAGACGGCCGTGTGTCCCTCAACACATGCCCGTATGGAATCCTTAAACCCCAAATTGGCTACACGACCGTGTGTCCCGAAACACATACCAGTGTGAGTACCCTAAAATTCCTAAATCAGTCACACGACCGTACGACTAGGCCGTGTGACCCTAAATCTCAAATCCCTAATTCCCAAACTCACACGCCCGTGTGCCCTAGGGGACATGCCCATGTGGTTTCCGACAAAAATCCCCAAATCGGCCCCACGCCCATGTGGCCAGGCCGTGTTGCACCCATAACTAGCCTGAAACCCTAATCCCCAAATCCACACGGCCATGTGCCTCGGCACATACTTGTGTGGCCATCGGGGCAGTCACGAAACCACCATTGAACAGCCCCGAAAACACCACCTCAGCCACCAAATTGTCCCTTTACTTTAATACTATCAAAAACACATCAGAAAATAGAGTATCGCACTCCCTTTCAGCCTTCAAAACTCTAAAACTAGAGAATCCAAGCACTCTCACGGAAAGCTGAAACAACATTTGCAAAACATCAGAACGGTAGATTAGTCAGAGTTGATCCCACACCTGTTTCGATGACGAAGAAGACGACAGAGGAGCGAAATTCCCGAAGTCCACGAGCTAAATCGAATTTGAGTATATTTAGAAAATAGCAGAAAGGTAGAAAACGAAGAAGAAGAAGAAAAGAAAACCCCAAACGTTGAAAAGAGAAGAGAAAATAAAATACCAATCCCCCCAAAAAATAAAAAAATCCTCCAAATAACAATAGGCATAAAAATAAATAAATAAATATTTAACTAAAACATATCAAAAATAAAAAATAAAATAACTCGCGCACCCAAAGAATCGAACCTCCAACCTCAAAGTTAACTAACACTCCACTTATGCCCTAGACCAGCAGGCCCATTCTGACACTAAATTGGACCACTAAGCACATATATGCGGCCCTCCCTGTGACCCAACCACTAGATCTCAAAATTTCCAGGTCCAAATTTTGGGGCGTTACAACTCTCCCCTTCTTAAAGAAATTTCGTCCTCGAAATTTCCATCTAACAAAAAAGTGGTATAACACGAATTACACCACTACGCTCCCGCTGGGCACTCTAATCCCAAAACACTACCATATCAAACTTGAACTTGAAGGATCTCACACATACCCAAAACATTCAACCACTGAAGTAGATACACATACTACCCACACAATTTCTATATTCAAACCAATACATGACTCAGAATCGCCGAGGACAATCTCAAACCTAATGATCCTTAGATCCACACCTAAGACATGCTCCTACCTTCCTCCAGCAGTTGCCCGGATGACGCCTCTTGCAGTGCTCACAAGACGGAAAGTTCAGACGCATTTTAACATGCTTCATAGAACGAGACTCCAGCCCGAGAGAACTGTGATTTCTCTTCTTCTCACAATCCACGCATCTAGTCTAAAGCGCTTCACTAGAATCACTACTTCTAGCACTTCCCTTACTAATCGGGTTAGTGCCTCAGTACAAAGCTCTAGGTTATCGCCACCCAAAGTCGATGGAGTCACACTGTCCTCTAACTCCCGAACAGTCACACGTTCCGAAGGAACAGATGACTCATCGCGATCACGCTCACCTTCGGAAGTCATATCTAGAGTAGGGCTAACTTAAAACCTACAATGTCAGAACACAGAAACAGTTGTAATAACAGAATCTATATATCTATTTGTATAGTTTCAAATTTTACCTGGACTAGCACCGGAGTCTCAGACAGTTCATTTTCATAAAATGTTTCCAAAACACAATCATTTCAGCTTACTATTGTAAAGTTTTTCAGAAAATTCCTTTTTAAATCCCACATGTACGCACACGAAAACGTAGGAGCAGAGGCCGAGCTTTTGCAAGCTGTAGCTTTGATACCACTAAATGCAACACCCTAAACCCAACCTAAAAGTCTAGATCGAAATCAGAATGCTACATTGACCACCGAAGTGATCGTGAGAAAATATTTATATAAACATCCTTTACTCGATTTTCAAAAACATAAATATCACATGTTCAAAATCCGAATAATAAAATGATTAAAACATAAAACAACATTCCACCACAGTGTCAGTAAAAACCTTACTTTCAAAAATAGATAACAAATAGAAATCAGAAATCATAACTAATAATTTATTAGTCTCAAACTGCATGAGTCCTCCGCATATCGAGTCCAGCATCCAAAATTTTGAAATATACCTGAAAGGGGAAACAAAAGAGGGTGTAAGCTATATGAGCTTAGCATGAGATCAAACTAACTAGCTACCAAAACAAAAATAGATACAGTAAACCTGAGAATACTTCAGCAGCGGAACATACTTACAGAACAACTATAACAAAACAGACCATATGTAACTTTACAGTCATACGGCTCTGTTAAACACAATACCTAAAATTCTCAAAAGTCACAAACTGGGCTTAAGCCATTTTTCCAGAATTCGAATCGATTGGGCCTTAGCCCATCACACAAAGTTCTTTTAGGCACGAGTGCCTTCCAGTTAAATATTACAGTCAGATTTCCCAGACAATCAGACAGAAATGATTCAGTCAAACTGATATAGTAGTCACAGAATCAAATAGATGCATATGAGTGCAAATGAGTTATAAAATAACCCACCCGTCCAACCAACACACCATCTTCGTTCCCCATCAATCCTCAATAGTGTTGTAAGCTCATCTAACCAATCACTCCAATTAGGACCTCGAAAAGCCCATCCAAGCTTATATTCCCTATATATTGTCCACGACCCTTAAGGAATTGGGACTATCAGAAAGCTGTACAGTGCCATGTGGAGACCGCGGTACAGACGTGCAGTATAATTTCTAGATTAGATACGTTACGCAGCAAAGCTAGCGTATATTGTACTATATTATGCGATGAACCACAGTACAGATGTGCAATATAAACTGCTAGATCAGATACTAGTACGTAGCGTAGCTAACGTACATACGGTACAGTGTAATGCGGTAAACCGCTATACTGTTAACGGAAATGTCCACGACCCTCAGGTATTGGACCGCCTATTACCCTCTGGGTGTTATTAAGGCATTTAGAATGCAGATCAACTGCCAAATCGTAAATCTCTCTTCTCTTCAACATCCCACCCAAAAAGGTTTATGCAGATGAGTGTATGCGATGGTATGAATGCCGATGTATCACTCCACAACATAATCTTAAACAGACATTCAGAAACATTCACTTGCAATTAGTCAATCAATTACAGAAACATGCACACTTGTGCACACAGATTTGATACCTAACATGTCACACTTCAATCACAAGCAGTACATAAATCGAAGTGAGAATAGAGTCATAATCACCCTAAAAAATCTTTGTAGAAAAGTTGGAACATACAGAGAACACGAATATACTTAAATCAACCTAAAATCAAACTTAGCGAGATAGGGTCACACGCCCGTATTCTCCGGCGTGTGAAGCAATTCAGGCCGTGTGGGGATCCATACGACCGTGTAAGGAGTAGCACACGGTCGTGTGATTAGGCCTTGTAAGACACTGTCCAATCTCACTAAATTTAAGTGCAGAGTAGACACGACCTTGTGAAGGTGTCATACGCCCATGTGGGAATGAGACACGGTCGTGTGTCCCTCAACACACACCAGTGTGGAATCCTTATGCCCCAAATTGGCTACACGGCCGTGTGTCCCGAAACACACGCCCGTGTGAGTACCCTAAAATTCCCAGATCTGTCACATGGCCATACGGCCAGGTCGTGTGACCCCAAATCTCAAATCCCTAATTCCCAAACTCACACGCCCGTGTGCCTTAGGGGATACACTCGTGTGGTTTCCGAAAAAAATCCCCAAATCGGCCACACGCCCATGTGGTCAGGCCGTGTGGCATCCATAACTAGCCTGAAACCGTAATCCCCAAATCCACACAGCTGTGTGCTGGAAGTCACAAAACCACCCTTGAGCAGGCCTGAAAACACCGCCTCGACCACCAAATCGTCCATTTACTTTAGTACTATTATAAACACATCAAAAAACAGAGTATCGCACTCCCTTTCAGCCATAAAAACTCTAAAATTAGAGAATCCAAGCACTCTCACGGAAAGCCGAAACAACATTTGCAAAACATCATAACGGTAGATTAGTCAGAGTTGAGTCCCACACCTGTTTCGATAACAAAAAAGACGAAAGATGAGCGAAAATCCGAAAGTCCACAAGCCAAACCGAATTTGAGTATATTTAGAAAATAGCAGAAAGACAGAAAACGAAAAAGAAGAAAAGAGAACCCAAAACGTTGAAAAGAGAAGAGAAAATAAAATGCCAATCCCAAAAAAAAAAATCAACCAAATAACAATAGGCATAAAAATAAATAAATAAATATTTAACTAAAACAAATCAAAAATAAAAAATAAAATAACTCGCGCACCCAAAAACTCGAACCTCAAACCTCAAAGTTAACTAAGACTCCTCTAATCCCCCAAACCAGCAGGCCCATTCTGACACTAAATTGCACCACTAAGCACATATGTACGGCCTTCCCTGCGACCCAACCACCGGATCTCAAAAATTTTAGTCCTAAAATTTGGGGTGGTACAAATATATCTTAAAATCTTTTTCATGGCATTGCTACTATATGAACACATTTGAAGCATAGCAAGTTTTCAATAGTAATATTCTTCTCACATAATTTTACTTGAGAACTTATCCTGAATACTACAAAGTTATAGTTACTCGCAATTTTAAAATCTTACAACTTCAAGTGCATCCAATCATAATGAGTTTTAGATAGAACTATCATATTCTAATGGTCATATATTTCTATTAAATTGTTCCACAATTCAAGTAGATATTACACGATAAAATTTTCTGCTCAACTTTTTAAACATATTTAATAACCACTACTTCAATAGTCAACCAATGTTTAAGCGTTCAAGGATCATGCATAATACAATTCAATAATTGAAATTTTCTTTATCCTTTTCAAAATAAAAACATGTAGATATTAATAGCAAGAATGAGTCATATCAAAAATAATCTCTCTCATTCAAAATCTTAAAATGAGATCCATTACAATGAATATCTACATGTTTTAATTTTGAGAAGGATAAAAAAAGATTCAGTTATTGAATTATATTATGCATGATCCTTGAATGCTTAAACATTTGATTGACTAGTGAATTATTGGTTATTAAATATGTTCAAAAAGTTGAGCAAAAAAATTATTAATTAATATTGATATTTACATGGTTTTTTCAAAGTCTATATTTATAAACATAAGAAGTATAAATGAAATACAATTCTACCCCTAATGATGTATGTTAGAAAAAAAATCTAGTTTAGAAAACGATTTCCAATCACACTAGAAGTTTTAAAATTTTGAAATCGAGTCAGTTTGTTATATTTATAACAATAAAACCTTCCTTAAAAACATATCAGCTTTGAGTGATGAGGATTTAAATCATTCTTGACTTTCAACCTAACAACCTTCTCCGCTATCCTTACACCCTGACTTGCGTCAAGTGTGGGCTGAAGCAACCCTAACCAAACGCAAAACAAGACATTGAATTAATACATTTAGTGGGAAAGTAATTCTCTCAATAAAAACCAGTAAAAATTGTAATTCCCAGAAAATAAAATTTATTCTTAGAGAATAAATTCCTACTACTTTCTAGCAGAACAACAATATATGAAATTTGTCTGTAAATAACTTTATCAATGTCATCTATTTATAGGGATAGATAAGAGAACTCTGGAAGAATGAAAATAACAAAAACAATATTTATTTAATAGAAAACACTCTCCTAGTCTAATTAGAGGGGGTACAAATATCACTAGGGTTGCCGCCCCACACATATAATATGAGGGGGATTGGGCATCTCATGTATTGGATCCAATTATACGTGCTTCTTAAACTTTTGACCCAACACTTTATAATTTAATCCAATCTAATATTTGTCTTATTTTCCCAAAATTAATATTATTTAATTAATCTAATTAAATAAATTAATTTTCCAATTAAATAATTTTCTCAATCCAATTCTAATTTTGTTAAAGTCATGACAACTTTACCGTAGAAGATTCTATAAGAAAGTATTTTTAATTTTATATTCAACAGGTTCATAATAACTAATTAATTTAATTTCATTTTCAAACTTCCATTATTTAGTTATAATCAATTAAAAAATAATTTGAAAACCTTAAGTTAATTCTCAAGTCACTTTTATACTTAGTGAGAAAACGCATTCATTTGTGAATGCGACCCATTTCTCTAACTTTGTAATTTCCATTCATTTATGTTTACTTGGTTCTACATTAAATTCATTTATGGCTTCAATAAAATAGCGAAGGGACCGATTCGACATACATAATTAGGGCTCAAATAATTTTTAAACTTATGTAGTAATTATGTCATTCCACTATAGTATCATTGTAACACGCCAAACCCGACCTGAACGTTATGGTCGAATCTAGCGATGTCACATAATAGTGTATTTGAAATCGTATCGTTGCTATCACCTCATATCCCGTTTTAAAACACTTCATTATCTTAACACTGGTTTTCAAACTGGGTCACCTATTTTGTTTATCATTATCAAAACGTTAACCTACACGGAAGCTTTCAACACAATTGAGTGGTCGTGAATATTTTGATAAAACGTTTTTTTATTTTGAAAACCCGAATCTTCCTATTACTAGCAGTAAATCCATAAAATGATGCAAAACCCAAATTTAAACAAAAAACCGTAATGGCCATAATTACATCAAAAATTCCCCAAATAAAATTAAAATCATGATAATCATAAAACCGTAAATTTATCGTGAGGTAGAATCAGTGGTCACTGTTGAGTCCTCCACTGCACCGATCTGTCTAATGTTGGGGATTACATGAACAAATTAAACAGAAAAGAGTGAGTTTCTGCAAACTCAGTGTGTAATACCCACAGAAAAATATACACACAACATGATATCCGAAATCAGTCATATATTTACATATAGTTCAGGCCTGAGCCCTTAATAGAATCGGTTTGGACCTTACCCTACTCAGATACAGAATCAGATACAAAATAGGGCCTTAGCCCATCTCAGATATACCATGCAGAATAGAACAGAATAACAGAGTCCTACCGACCAGCCTTTACACACCAACTCCGTCCAACCCTACGCACCATGTGGGAATAAAATCAACCCAACCATCCCTACACACCATGCTGTACCGAAGTGCACTACATAATCAGATAATTGCAGTGGAGTTGCCAGATATCAGGCTTAAGAGCCTTTCAGAATATTTCCTCCAAATAATACCAACCCAACCTCGATGCAATGCAACATACAAGTATGACATGCTAATATGCAATTTAACAGATTGTACATTCAAAATCGGTATACATAATAAGAGTGACATGCTCAAACACATATATATCACATAGTCAGATCGCGTAACCAGGGGTCAAAGTAACTCTTACCGATCCTACAATAGGTCCTAGTCGACTTGGGCGATCCGAGCAACCTTACAGAGTATTTTAGAAAAATGGGCTCACACGTCTATGTGGCCTGCTCGTGTGGGCCCACACGTCCGTGTGGCCCGTATGGCCCAAGTTGGCCTTATCCATGTGGATCATACGGCCTGGCCTAGAGTCTCATACGCCCGTATGGGCCCATATGCCCGTGTGACCCACACAGCCCTATTGATTGAGCCCGTGTCTCGCACACGGCCACTCCACCTATCACACGGTCGTGTCATGCACTTGTGTCACTCGCGCACGGCCTAGTTTATCAACCACATGGTCTGGTACTACTACACGGCCTACCATAAGGGCGACCACAAGCCCATGTGGCGTCGACAGTTTCGCTTTTTGACTTTCGCTGATTCTCGTTTTCTGTATTTTTGGGTACACACCTGGTATCGATTCAAAGCTAAGACAACCCCGAACACTCCAGAACCTATTAATGACCGACAAATACCAAATTAAACACTTGATACGCGTTAAAACCGAATTGAAACGAAGAATCCTAAAAACGCATAAACGACTTACCGATAACAACTGAACTCAATCCCAATTCAGGTTGAAGAAGCATGACTTCCAGCCTCACCACCTCCTCCTAACACAAACTAAACTCATTAAACAATGATTCTACAGTCCCAAAACCAAAACACCGCTTACACATTTATCGAACGTGCAATTTACGATAACGAAAAAGATGGATTAAGGAAAAAGGTGAGCAGGGAATGGCTAAAATTTCAGTACCAAAATGGAAGTAAAAAGGGATAACGAAAAGGGGAAACATAGCAGCTACCAGAAAGGAAAAGAAAAGGAAAAGGCGTCAGAAAATCAAAGAGTGGAAAGGGAGGGGCTGAAAATTTCTACCCCAACAATTGGGATATCTCAAATCCCTTATTTTCCTCATAGAATCGCTCCAACACTCCCCCACCACACCACTACTACTCAAAACCTTGGTCAAAACCAACTCTCACCGAACAAGTAACAAAAATTATCCCCCTTTTTCCCACACAAGGTTTCGAACACAGGACCTCAAGCAACTTAACACTCCACTTAACTACCAGAGCAGCAGGCTCATTCTGACACATTCTTACAATCAAAAAAATATAAGCCTAATGGACCAAGTTCAGGCTTTATTCATTAAAATACCAAAATTTACCCAAGTTGTGGCTTGAACTTGGGACCTTACACACATACCCAGAACACATAACCACTGAAGCAGATATAGATTTATGTCAAATTAATAAGATACATGTACAAGTATTTTAGGGCGTTATAGTCGTAACTGAGCTCTTCCTAATTATATACTGTTATAAAAACTGTTCAGTAAGTGCTTGTGTCATAAGTGTGTTATCCTCATAGGATATCCTTAATTTCTTTGGGATAAATTCATTCTCCTAATATGATTCCATTTTATCTCATGGTAACTACATCTTTCTTCATGAAAAGTCAATTACTATCAAATAGTAATCAAGTCATTTATCACAAAGACAAATGACCTATGGCCACGTTTATCAAGTCATTTATCACAAAGACAAATGACCTATGACCACGCTTACTTTTCATCTACCATGTAATGTTGATGAGAGAATATCGTTTGCCCATTAGTTAGGCCATGAATTCCACTATTGTGAATAATACTACATACTGCAGAAGTTGTATACCCAACGTACCAACTTTTCGATTCCTTATCTATTTGAATTCAGTCTTTTACTTACATCAAAATATACGAGTTACACAAACTTAGTTCATCATCCACTCAAGATTAAGGTATTTCACACTATGAACATCACAAGTGAATAATCCATAAACTTATCTAGAATCTATTCTACTTAGATCTTGTCCGATGTATTGTCAGTTTAGTCAGTCACATCTATGTCTCTATCTTTTGGGAGTCATCTGCTTTGAGCCTCAAGACAAAGCATCTGCCCAATTTGATTTGATAGACGACATATTAGTCTTTCAATTGGTTTCTTCATTTCCTGTTAAACTAATGACAGGTTTAGGTTCATCTAATACTACAAGTTGTCTTTCCATATTACAATCTGACCATATAATACTACATAGTATTAGTTAAACGTTAGATAACTAGTGAGCCAATATTTGCTTCCATTTTGCTTTACATGCAAAAATATTAACGACAATATACAAAGGGTATTAATGTAATTAATGAATATTATTAAACCAATTTATTCGAAAAATATAAGTGTACAAAATGAATATATTACACTTGTAGCACAAAATCCAACAATATATATCAAACTTCTTATTCTAATGAAAATCCTCTTCTATAATAATAAATTTTTTATAACAATTTTTTATTTGTATTAAAAATAATTAATTCAACCTAAAGTACAAATAATTAAGTGGAAATCATATAGGAATTGAATTTTTTTTTTTCAACTTAAAATTGTGTTCAGAGTTTCAAACTAATAGCTCAATTAAAATTAAGAAAAGTTTCAAACCTTAAATTTTTAATTAAACTTTAAGCTCAATTTTTTTTAAAACTTGAGCTCAAATTAATTTAATTACACCTTTAATTTTAGTACTAGATAAAATTGTCCATAGAATTTGAAAAAGCCTTCGCTTTGCACTTCGTTCCAACTATTAATATACGAATGGATGTTGGAACAAAAAACTTGGATTACAATCGTTAAAAAAACAATTTTTTCCTATCTTTTATTGGAATAGTGTAGCAACCAGTTTTTTAGTGGTGTCAAAAATGACAGTTTTAGAACCTCATTTTCGATGTTCGAGTATGTAAATATTATTATTTAATATTTACAAAGTTAGTATAAATATTAAATAAAGTTTGGTATCTTAACTTTATTAATTGGATAGTTAATTTGGTATAAGGGCTGTCACATCCCGAAAATCAGGTTAGAAGAAATTGGGTTAGTAAAACCAAGAGAGATCACGCTCTATTTTGGAGTAAGGTTGTGGAAATTATAACAAATAATTTTATTTGGTTTAGTGGATAGGTGCTCTGTATGTGTGTGGGAGGTCCTAAGTTCAAATTTTATCTTTTGAAATTTTGTTAATTTTTAGTTCAATTCATATCCCTGGTCTTTTGACTTAAATCTTATTTCTGTGCAAGTTATGTCAGAATGAGCCCATTGGTTCAACAGTAAAGGTCAGCTTACCTTTGTTCTTGTGTTTGAATCCTTGCCTGTGCGAAACGAGAATATTTTTGTTCTCTTGTTTTGTGTTAATCATGTGGTCAAAATTGGAATTTAATTTTAATTGTTGGTAATTTGATAGGAATTGGTTAAGTATCAATTTCCCTAAAATGTCTCTAAAATTGTTGTCCACTTCCCCACAATTTCTCTCTCCACTCTTTCAATTTTGCAATCCATTAATTGATTGCTCATTTTATTTTTTTGTTGTTTTGTTTATTGTTCATTTGATTTCTTTTGTTTCTTTAATTTCATTCATTTTGGTTTTGCTCATTATTATTTCTAAAGAAAATCCTCTGACCTTCTTTCCTTTTAAAATATCTTTCTCTTTCTTTGTGGTTCCTTTATTCATTCATGTCTATTGATGTTGTTCTTTTCTTCTTTTAGTCTCAATTTCGGTTTGTATTTTTCCTATACGGTCAATTGTTGTGTTTCCATTGGTAAGTGGTTATGAGTATTATTTGTTTAGGATAAATATTTTCCTTAGTTAGTCAGGAGGAATATCCTTTCCAATTTAGTTGTTAAATTAAGTATTGATCGTTTTGGTTCTCGATAAGAGAAGAACGTGGGGTGAGCGATAGCTCTTCGATGATTTAGGCTCGATTTTTAATCTGCTGTTTTCTTAAGGTAAGTGATCAATTTGTTGTTAAGGGTCATAATTCGATTTTTGGTTGCCAATCGATTAAGTTGAATATCAATTTTTTGGGGAACTACTATATCAAGTTATGGATATTGAATCCAAGTTTCGGTTTGATGTTGGGTGTTAATTCGTTTATTTTTTAATTTTGTTTAGGGCTTCAGAAGAGTGTCGTGGTATCTGCATTAGGAAAATACGCAAGTGTGTGATTGTAACCTGAGTTGTCACTCGAAATTCGAAAAATTCACTAAACATGGGTTGTTTTTGAAACTGTCCAGTGACTAGCCGTGTGGTGGATCGTGTGGGTAGGTCATGTGGGTAAGTCGTGTAAAAATCATACAGGCCGTGTGGGCACATGGGCGTGTGAAATCATGCAGACCATATGGGTAGACAGTGTGGATCACACGGGCTAGGTTTTGGGCTGTGTAGCATGTAGGCCAATTTTAAAGCCCAATTAAGGTCGATTAAATGACTCAAAATTTGGGTCTGGGGTATTATGTAGGCCCAGAAAAGCATAAATTTCAGTAAAACAAATATGGGTAATTACTTTCAAAGCACGAGATTTTGAATGTGAATTTTGAGTTTTAAATATGTATTTTTGAACTTCTATTTTTCTAACCATCTTTGGTAGTTTAGCCAAAATTTTATATTTTTGAAACATGTTTTTAGTTTGATCAAAACAAAGGCTTTTAATCAAATTAATGTAATTCCTCAACATCCGGTTATAACTTCTAGGTCGGGTTTGGGGTGTTCCATTTAGTGGTATTAGATTCAAGTTCCAAAACTTGGGCTGTGGTTTTTGGGGTTAAAATTTTTATCCATAATATGTTTTGAAATTTCTAATTTTTAAGAAATTTTTGGAAATCTAATATGGGTGAGTTTGCACAAAATTTACTAAATTTCTAAAAATGTAAATTTGAGACTCCGACGCCAATCCAAACAAGTTACTTATACTTTGGTTATTTGCACTTTAGCTACTTTAGATAGCTTGAAGAACATTGGAGATTATCGAATAAAATATTTTCTACTTTAAGATAATTAAGCACTTCTGCTAAACATATGACTTAGGATTCTAAGTTAAACTTTAGATTTTTTAATTGAATATTAGTAAAATAAGATTACGTGGTACTTGTGGGCACAATGTGCAAGGACGTGATGGACATTGTTAAGTGACTCACACCGAGTCCTTTTCTCGAGGTAGTATGTCTAATTTGGAAATTAGCTATTATGAGGAGACACCCATTTCTAAGGGTGGTAATCGAAAAGCTGGAGATGATGCTGTGTCCCAAAATTTGTTTAGAAATCTTTAAAGGGCCACTAAGGACCAATCTGTATCTGTGAATCGAGGGTTTGTGACTGAGCGACTTCGATCGAATGAGACCGAGTTAGCGAAAGAGATTAATCAATTAGGGAGCGAAGAAATGAAATAAATAAGTACAAAATAAAAAGAGCTCTAATCTTGTTGACTAGAATTTGTAATTTAGGAAACGAGTCAGAATAATTAGGCATCAGCAAATTCAGGCAGTTGTGAGCATATGTTAGGTTTCAAATCATGCTTTTTGAGATAAGCGTCATCCAGATGTGTGTTGTAGGAAAATGGGAGTGTGTTTTAGATCTGGATCTGATGAGCATCGTGTCAGGGATGTTTCACGATATTTTATTAGTCAATTGCAAGTTTTGACTTAGAAAGGTAATCGGAGATCGATTTGTGCAACTAGGCGTTGAGAGGGTCGAAACATATCTAATAGCAATGAAAGTACAACTGTGATCCATGTCAATTGTATTTTTCTTTGATTAAGTATTTGGTTGCATTTAAGTGTTTATCTATCATTAGAATTTCTGACTTTGTGGTTGTGAAACCGCTAGCGATACTTTCGATAGACAGCTCCGTGAGATAAAGCATGTTAGTGAATAGTAATTCCATTAGAAACATTGTCTGGATTGCGTATAAATTAGAGTTGCGCAGCGATAGCTTGATGGTCAGTTTAGAATAGGGAATTTCAGATTTTATGGTTAAGTGGAATATGTGACAACAAAAATTTCGATGGCGAAATTCTTTTAAAGAGAGGAGAGTTGTCACATCGCAAAAATCAGGTTAGAAGAAACTAGGTTAGTGAAACCAAGAAAGGTCATGTTCTATTTTGGATTAAGGTTGTGGAAATTATAACAAATAATTTTATTTGGTTCAGTGGATAGGTGTTCTGTATGTGTGTGGGAGGTCTTAAGTTCAAATCCTATCTTTTGAAATTTTGTTAATTTTTAGCTCAATTCGTATCCCTGGTCTTTTGACTTAAATCTTATTTCTATGCAAATTATGTCCGAATGAGCCTGTTAGTTCAGCGGTAAGAGTCAACTTACCTTTAATCTTGTGTTTAAATCCTGAGTTGTCGCTCGAAATTTGAGAAATTCACTAAACATGGGTTGTTTTTGAAATTGCCCAGCAACCACACAACCATGTGCTAGGCCATGTGGTGGACCGTGTGTGTTTATGCAGGTCGTATAGGTAGGCTGTATCATGCAGACCGTGTGGGCCTTTTGGGCCACTTTTGATGCCCAATTAAAGGTCAACTAAAGGACTCTGAATTTGGGTCTGGGCATTATATAGGCCCAAAAAAGTATAAATTTCAGTAAAACAAATATGGGTAAGTGTAGGAAATATGTTAAATAAGTTCTGATAAGTATAATAATGCGATATGATCTGTTATTAGTAGGTACGTGAGTTAAGCATGACTATTTTGTAAACCATGAGTGTTATATATATTTCGTTATTCGTTCTGATAAGCTATCCGATTCAACCATGTAATATGATATGCTATGATCTGTATAAATTATGTGTAAGTTACATTCCGTATAATATCTGTTTATGTATACGTACATACAACCTATGTGATACGTATGTATGTTAACATGATTTTGCATATGCATTATGATGGGTTCTGATTTGCTGGAAGAAGTGTTTTCCGACACTATTACTACATATTTAGCTGTTTTAAACCACAATATATGTTTGGCAGCTCAGCTGCACTATTATGAGTGACATACCACCACGACCCAGTGTGACTGGTTGGATGGAGTTGGTGTGTAGCGAATGAAGGTAGGATATGTGTTTGCATTTGTTCTGGTATGATATGACATGCTGATATGATGTGTTTCCGAAAACATGATATTCTGGTTAGATATATGTTTATGAAAATATGATATTTCAATCTGAAATATCTTCTAGAAATATGATATGATATATGTTTCTAGTAATACAATATTCTGATATGCTATTTGTACATTAAACGTAAAATTTTTTCATGACATTTACATGTGTGGTTGTTAAATCAAAATTATGCTTGTGGGCTGAGTCACACACTGAGCTTCTAGCTCATTCATTTGTTTAATACATTTCAGGTTAACTTCTGACTTAGGACTGGACAGTGTGCGGAAGCTCGGATTGGTTGCCCGATAAAATATTTATGGGTTTATGTTTTAATCTATTTTTGGGTCTGGTTTTGGTTTTTGTTTTATTCATTGGGATTTAATATTTTTGAGCATTAAACTGCAAATCAGATGAGCTAACAAGTTGGATTTTCAGTTTTCAAAACGAAAACAAACTTTGAAAATTTTCCACTGCAAGGTTAAGTAATCATTTAAGTATTTTTTGAAAATAAAATATATGGTTTGTAACGAAAGATTGTTTTAATACTAGAACTAATCTGCTAACGTTAGTACTTTCAATACGCGATTTTGAATGTGAATTCTGAGTTTTAAATAAGTGTTTTCGAACTTCGATTTCTCTAACCATCTTTGGTGGTTTAGCCAAAATTTTATATTTTTGAAACACACTTTTAGTTTGATCAAAACAAAGCCTTTTAATCAAATTAATGTAATTCCTCAGCATCCGATTGTAACTTCTCGGCCGGGTTTGGGGTGTTACAAGGACTAAATTGTAGAAGTGGTAAAAATTAATCGCGTGGAGTTTTTAAATTAACTGAAGGATCAATTGAGCAATTTGACCCTTCTAAATATGCCAAACAGTGGTTGAAGACATCTTGTATCCACCAACTTTTTTAATTATCGTTAATCTTGTTAATTTATGTTTAATTAAATAATTATGATTAATTATATTTTAATTATAAGTATATAAGATAAAAAAAAGTCATTTGCATGTTCATCTTATTCCTCACGAAATAAAAGAAAGAAAAGAAGGTTTCAAGTTTCTTCAATTTTGATCCTTGATTGGTAAGTGTTTTCTAGTCCATTTCTCGTAATTTTTATGTTTTTGAGATCGTGAGAGTTTGGTTTAGGGTACTATTTTGCAAAATTGTTAAAGTTTTTCAAAGTTCCCATTGTTGATTTCTTAAAACTTTTGGTGTTAAATTGTTAGGCTTTAAGCTTAGAAGTGAAAAAGAACTAATTTGTAAAGTTTAATTGTTAGTTTTTTAACATAAGAACTAAAATGTATAAATTACGAAATTGATGTAAAATTGCTGTAATTATAGATAAGAGAGAGTCATAGAAGGATGTAATTGAGATCGATTATGAAATTCGAAGCTCAAATTTGAAAATTATGGCAATTTCGATTTTAAGGACTAAATTGAATAAATTGTAAAACTTTAGAGAAATTTAAAAAATGAACTTGAACTTATATATGCATATAATAGGTTGTTATAAGATATTTGGAAATGATAAATCAAACTGAATTATTGTGGAGATCAATATTTGAACTAAGTTAAAGATAATCGAGGAAAAAACAAAATTGTTTATTAGTCCTTATAGACTTATTCGTTTGTTGTTTTGCCAAGTAAGTTCATAAGAAGTTTACTGTTTTAGTTAATTGATATGTCAAATTGTATTTATTTTGTTTGCAAATTAAATTGTTGTGAATTGGATGAATTTGACATCAAATGGATTGAATTGTAAAGCATGAATATTGTTATCATTATGGATTGTTTCTAGGCATTGATATGGATACCGAAATATATGGAATATATAAATGTGTATATTACTATAGAGTGTAAAATGATACTGATTTGGTAACAGTGCCCACGTGAGCTTAGTAAATGATTAAGATACAAATGACATGCCATTAAGGTCCCAACAAAAAAGGAAATGGTTCACACAATTAAGGAAACGAGTATTTGATCAAAGACTTATATGATGGTTTGAGATCCAGTATATGTTGCGGATACTCTAAAGCTTGAGTGAGCAATCATCACACCTGATCTGAATCTTGTGTGAGCAACCCAAATATGTCAACTTATAAAAGCATACAAGTCTGGTATCTGAATTCAATTTACTATAGTTCTCTTATGCGAAAACAGTGTTTAAAACAAAAATGAAATGGTTGAAATGTTTGAACATGAAGTGAATTGCTATGTTTGCAAATTCAGCTTAGCTTATATAGTATATGATATAGGATGGAATGATTGTATATATATTTAATTTAAGTATCATGATATATGCAAATGAACTAACCTTCTGTTTGTATTATTGGATTGTACGTGAAAGTATAAGGATGCCAAAGGATGCCATGTTAGATACCAATGTATTACAATTGTTTAAATTTTTGTAATGTCAAGGTAGGTTAAGTAAATTCCATTATGAGCTTATTAAGCATTCAATATGCTTATACAATTATTCTCTTTTCTTGTAGTTGTCACTTGCAGAGCATGTTAATACGGATCGTCCGAAAGCTCACACTATCTCGTTGTTATTTTGGTAACTTTTGCATCGTTTCAAAGTCTGATTTTGTGACATGTATATAGTTGTTGTACTTTGGTTATCCTTGAACAGTGATATAGTTTGAAATTGCATATGGATGATGTTTGTTAATATGGCATGCTTGTGGTAAATGATTTGAGTTCTGTATATGACTATGGAAGTGGTATGTTTCAAATGTAAATTGATAATAGTATAAACTATGCATATGGCCTTTGATATGGTATTTGTAAATGAAATTTTGGTATTGACAAGGTTAGAAAGTTGTTAAATAGCTTGAATGGTATGTTATGGTATTTAAATAGTTGATATAGATATGTTTGTGGTAAAATGAGAAGATAAGAAATCATGTCTAAGTATGTTTGGAAAGCTTAAAGATAAATATATGTTTGAGAATAACCAAATAGATTGTTTAAATGCTTTGGTATTAAAATGTTTAGGTTATGGTTGGATTGTTGTTTTAGTTGAATGTAAAAATGAAAGTGGATATTAATGCACAGTTTGATTTGCAATTGGGTATGATTTTTATGCAGAAAAGTTTGGTAATTATACACTAGATGTGTAAGTTTTTAGATTGGAATGAATAGGTACCAAATTTAGAATTTGAAATTTTTCTATGAGGTACCGATACCTTGAGAATGGTATCGATATTTTAGTAATTTTTTTAATTTTCAAAACATTAAACTATAAATCAGTATCGATACTTTAAGAAAGGTATCAATACTTTTGATTTTTGTTCAATTTTTTTGAACTTCAAAGTTCAAATTGGTATCGATACTTTTTTTTAAATGTTGCTAAAAGGTCCCTATTCAATCTCGAGTTGACTTTAGAGTGTACGTAGGCTCGTATAAAACCTGAGAAAGATTATATATCATGTTTATGAACTAAAATGCTTATGTTTGCATGAATTGTGCTATTTTAAATGTTTTGTGTTTGTAGTTACTCCAACAACGCCTGTAGCATCTTGTAACTTGGACCTGGTGATCGAATCAAGCGAGGGGTATTACAAATAGAATCTAAACAGAATTTCAAAGAGTTTGCAAAACAAATCCAAAGCGCAAGTGAGTCAACGAAATGAGTAAAAAGAGAATCAACACATGATATTTGTTAACACAGTTCGAATTCTTCAATCATACCTCTATGGGGCCTTGCTCAAAGAATGATTTTTTTCACCAATTTTCTATATCCATGGGATTAAGCCCAACCTACTCTTACACAAAGAAGTGATTGTAGACCCAATATCGTCCCCAGTTGTACAAATCACTCTCCCTCAAATACCTGACATTACATAATATCTTTCCATAACAAATCCCTAAATAGGGAGTGTCTAAAACACCCCACATAGCTCACTAAGAATGTCAATCAACAACCTATTTATAGGCTATCCAATGTTATCAACAACCAATGTTTTTGATAAACTTGAAATGCACCTTTAAAGGCCAATTTTATCCATTAATTATATTTCGTATTTATCTCACAATAGCCTTTATTCCTCCAGGAACTTGAAATACTTTAAAAGATAAGGATATGAATTCAATCCTTATCTAATAAACTCATGGTCATCACAAGTATTGGTTGAAACACTTGAGAGTCCTAGCCGAACCAAATTGTTGTTTTGTAAAATGTCACAATCTTGTAGGCTATAAACAACTAACATCAAAGAGGTTGAATCCTTCCCATGGCTCGAGCAAAAAATTCATTATTGTTCGAATAGAACATGAAATGAGCAGGTTACTGACCATAAATTAAGCATTTCACACGGCACATAATCTTCATTATAATTGTCCCTGAGAGTTAATCCCAAGCGATTAAGTGTAGCACTACACTTCCACCCAGGCATACAAAGCATTGATCAATTTTTATTATCGCAAACTGAACATCGAATCATAAACAAATAACTCTTGAAGCCCGCTTTAATACCAATTGAAAAAACACTCAATTTTCACTTTGTTCCAACTATTAATATACAAATGGATGCTGGAACAAAAAACTTGTATTACAGCCATTAAAAAATGGTTTCGTCCTATCTTCTATTGGAACAAATTCTGGACAAAATTTAAGAGAGATTGCTAAACAAATCCAAAGCGCAAGTGAGTCAAAGAGAAAAGTTTCTCCAATCCTACATCTATGGAGCCTCGCTCGGAGAATGATTATTCACCAATTATTTGGATCCCCTATTGGCTTAAGTCAATCTACCCATATTCAAAGAAGTAATTGCTGCCCCAATATTGATCCTAATTGTACAAATCACTCTCCCTCAAATACCTCACATTACATAATATCTTTCCATAACAAATCCCTAAATAGGGAATGTCTAAAACACCCTACGCAACTCACCAAGAATGTCGATCAATAGCCCATTTGTAAGCTCTCCAACATGATGAACAACAAGTGTTTTGATAAGCTTGAAATACTCCTTTAAAGGCTTATTTTATTTATTAATTATATTCTATATTTATCTCACAATAGTCTTCATAAAGAAGTTCTCCAATAACTTGATATACTCTAAAAGATAAAGATAAGAACTCAATTATTATCCAATAAATTCATGACCATCACAACGATTTATTGAAACACTTGAGAATCTTAGTCTAACCAAATTGATGCTTTGTCAAATATGTCACAATCTTGTAGACAATGAACAACTAACATCGTAGACAATGAACAACTAACATCAAAGAGGCTGAATCCTTTCATGGCCCAAGTAAAAAATTCGTTCTTGTTCGAATAAACATGGAACGAACAAATAAAAAACTTGAAGAGAATTACTAGAAAGCTTAATTAATATTAAATTAACTAAATGGGAGATTGGACTTTTTTGTTAAATCTGGCTCTCATGTTCTTTTTCATGAAAAAGTAACCCAACTAGGTTGTAATCGAATATATCGAGTTGGAAGCTTAATTTCAAATTTTTAATACTTAAAGATTAATTCAAGCAGACTTTATTTGAATTCATTTGATTTGTTTATCTACATTACTTCAAATTTGAAATTCACAAAAATTATAATATACTCTTTGAAAATAAAATCATGGTATCAAAGTTAAATCCAAATCTTCATAATTAAAAAATCCGTCAAATAATTTTTTTACGAAATATTTGCATTTAAACTAAGGAGTTTGATACTCATTCTAATTTTTTAAAAATAAAATAGTAAATAACACAAGTATATAGATAACTACTTATCACTTAAAGTAGATAATATTAAGTTGAATTTATTTTATTAAAATTTTGAAATAATTTATCATTAAAAAAATAGATAGTCGTATATAAAGCATTGTTATTAATCCAAGAAGACAGACTAAAACGTATTCTCCTCCTATTTATGAGTTAAAAAAGAACTATAGATAATTCTAAACATTGTGTCAAAAAAACAGATATAATCAAAACCTATAATGAAATTATTCAAAAAAATTTTAAGATATTCAGAATTTATTTCATACTTATTATATCAAAAAACCCATAGAAAAAAAATTGTATTTGGAAGAATTTATCTTTTCGCATTATGCTTGAGTTAATTAAACAAAAATATTTTTAGTTTTTCTGAATAATGATTTTTAATTCTCCAATCAACTTTCATAAACTTTTACCAACGAAATAGACAGTTGCATTTTTTTACAAATATAAAAATATGTTAAAAGTAATATAAAATAAGCTGCTGATGAATCAGAAAGAATCAAACAAAAATCATAGACTAGTTTTAAAAACAACGCTCGAGCTCGACTAAACCCGGTAAAATAGATGTCCTAACATATTATAATTTGATCGTCTTTAACAAATTATTTTTCCATTTTATGGTCCATAAATATTTGTTTTTCAGTTCATAAAAGCTAACCCTTTCAGAGTTTATGGCTGCTGCTTCCACCAATGTCATTTCCAGAGTTTGAACCTAAATTCTCTCCCTCCTATTGATTTGGCTACTTTTACTGCCCCACCATAGAAAAGCAATTTCAATAGTCAAGCATGAAACTAAGTCCATGAACCAATAACAATGTTATAACCGGACAGACAGTTTGGATCGAGCTTAGCTATGGGTCCTAGCCCCATTAACAACGCAAACTTGAACTGGTTTTTCATAAATAGAGGACAAAACATCTGATAAAATTGTTGGATTTCCAAATGGCTTGCTCCTACTAAACACATAATTTAGTAAAGGGAAAAAAAGCCTAGCATATTTAAGAAACACCGAGCAGTTCAGCATTGCAACAACTTCGGAAAAAGAAAAAAGAAATTCTCAGGCATATTAATCCACAGTTTACTATCAAAAATAAATAAATGGCCCAGAAAAATAGCTTTGATTTTACCAAAGAAACCATCTTCCGGTCACCTAGTCCTTGTGCTGCAGAACAACTTCGACGGCCTCATGTTGTTCACCATAATCCTGCAGAAGAAAGAACCATAGATCCCAACAATAATGAGTCAAGAACATGTACTCAAGTTTTCTAAATATTGCTTGGCAATAGAAATGATTTAAAACGGAAAATAAGGTTAGAAGAAAGAACGAATTTGATTAGACAAATATTTCTGTAAGCAAAACAAGATTGTACTCCCAGGTACATGCTCATACCTTCACAACTACGCAGGAACAACCAACTACCTTTCGTGCTTTACCCTCAGAGTCTATCTTACACAACTGCATGTACAGATGAACACAATTAGCATTTACCAGTTTTCAAGGGCACAAGGCACACTTTAGGAGCTACAACCCTTATACTACCTCGGGCACAAGGTGCCAAAAAGAGTGCTAGTCTGAGTGAAGTGCATTACATATGCATGTGTGTTTTTGTATATAAATATATACAAAACAGCAACTTTTTTTATTGCTCAATATGCATGATTTTCTTATGGTGCATGCCTATTGTCGAATATTCAAATATTGAGAAGTAGAAAATTTAGTACTGACCCTTTCTTACTAGTAAAGATATATCTATTGAAAATTTTGAACAATAAAGGAAATTTAAATGGACTTCAATCAGACAAGATTAAATTTTATGCCTACTGCCTTGCAAAAAAGCACACCTAGGCACATTGGGCAGGTGCCTAATCAAATGGCACTTGCCAAAAAGGACCTAAGAAGCTATTGTTTTCTAGTGCTAAGGCACAAGATGCAATCGTGCCTTGACAATACCGGCATTTACAGAAATAGTAGTCCCTTTCAATTTGACTTTCTAACTTAATGTCTCCCAAAACTAATAACTACTCAACATATCATGAACAAGCAGTATCAGTACAGCACCCTCAGCATGTTCTGATCACAAGGAAATAAATCAAACATAAACAAGCAACAAAATGCCACTTACACCAGCCCACTCGCCGAGTGTTTTTGCGCTCGGGGCACGTAGCACTTTAACATTATGATCAGCACAAAGTGCCTTGACCAGCTTAACATAGTCCGGCTGGTCGCAGTCATCAGCTATAACGCAAAGATGCGCATTGTGCTTTTCAATTGCCTTGGCAGCTTCATGCAAGCCCCGTGCGAGCCCACCGTGAGCTCGTGACTTCCTAACCACAAGGGGCAAGGCTGTGTTGATGTCCATTGGCTCACCGAGTGCAGGCGCCGCCTCGGGTTGGGCAACCGCAACTTCTTCCCTGCAAGAGCAAGCAGCACGAACACAACATAAATACATTAAAATAAAAATAAAAAGTTGTCCCTAATCATGATAAAACTTCCGAATAATAATAAAATCTGAAATAAAATAAACAATTCAAACAAACCCAAAGGGTATATAATGAGAATGCAAAGCAATTCGAATTTCATATGGAGAAATCAGAACAAACCCAACAAAAAGATTAAAATTTATGTGATAGTGTAATGAAAACGGCCTTGAAACCTTTAAAAAGGGATAAATTGTTGCTTACCCTGACATATTTTTGAGCTGAAGTTGGAACCGGAGGTACTGTTTCCTGGTAAAAGAAGAAGAAAAAGACAGCGTTAATGGAACCGGATCTTTTGGCTAATCTAAAAACAGCGAAAGCTAAAGAACAGAAATATGTAGAGCGGCGAACCCACGAGAGATAATTTGCAGCAGCTGGGTGGCGAAGGAATGGGGAAGGGTTTGGCAATATTAGAGAAGGGATTCTTATAAACGAAGCCCTATTTCTTTCAATCTTTTAATTGGGTCCTTTGGGCTCCCCTCTTTCAATTGGGCTTTGCAAAGGTCAAATTTTGTTATTAGTCCATGTATTATGTGTAAGATATAAATTTGATTATTATACTTTTTAAATTAGTCAAATTTAGTCACTATATTTTTTAATTTTAAAATTTTAATCATAATCCAAATAGTATCAGTTATATCCTTTTGATTAATTTTTACTATTAATCATGCATCTGTAAGTAGTTGATTTAGTATTTGTACTTTTAAATTGTTAATTTTAGTCTTTGTATTTTTTTGAATTTTAAAATTTCAATCTTGATTCATATGCTAACATTTAAATTCCTTTGGTTAAATTCTTCTACTAATGCATGAAGTTTGTAGGTTTAGTCCATTTTCTCCAATATTGTTCATTTTTAGTCCTCATACATTTTAAAATTTAAAATTTCAATCTTAACATAAAACAATAATCATTAAATCTACCAATTAAATTTTTTTTATGAGTAATATGTAGAAATAACAAGTTTAAATGACATGACACATGTGATAATATTTGTTGAGGCAAGTATACTTGAAGTGGCTTGTGCAATGTTAATGAAAGTGATCATTGAGCTAACACTGCGACAGACTTTATAACTTTCCATGTTTGAAGTTGGCAATTTTTGAAACAAAAATTTTGAATGTGAATCATGCTAATATTGCAGAAATATGATAGTCCTTCTATGAAGATCAATCCATTTAAAGTAACATATCTTGAGGATTGGATCACATGAAGCAATTAAATTCCTTGAATTATGGAGGTCATATCGAGACTGCATTGAAGACTTATCTCAATCAATCCTACTTATTTTAGACTTCATTGTCATACGATATATATGTTATTTTACCTGTAGTTTTGTAAGGGAATTGATTGTATTAGATCTAGTATAATAGCTACTCTCAAACTCTTATATATTTGAAGAGATTTGTATAGTTCTTGTATTGAGAGTTAATAACACTTTATGTTCATTGAGGAACTTATTCTAGTGAGCGCATTAAGAGAGTAAAACAAATTAGTTACATGGTTTTGCAGTCTAAGTTTTCCCGTTTTCAGTGAAAAACTTAGAAGTGATTGATTTAGATTTTTAAGTACAAAAGAAAGGTTGTTATACAAGAGTGTGATAGAACTTAAACCACTTGTTGTATTTGGTTGCCAGATAGTGAATTTATTCATTGAGCTAGACTTCGTAAACAAAGGAAAATCGATTTGCATAAACAATTTATTCTACTTTTTGTTTTTGTTGTTCTTCTCGCAATGTCACCTTTGGTAGGCACTGCATCCATCACTTCAACACTATATTTGTCGTATAAGACCTTGGAAATAACAAGACTCAACATAATGATTTGATAACTTCATTTTGATTAGAATTAAAATTTCAAAAGTATAAAGATTAAAAAGAAATAAATTAAAATTATAATTTACAGATAATACAAGGACTTATGGTGTAGTTCACCCATAAAAAAATAGCACAAGCCATATCCATCTCTCTTAAAGTTAACCTTATATAAACATTGTTATTGTTCTCTCTCCTTTTGGTTGGCTTAGATTCTAAAGGCTTTAATGCTATGCATTGAACACAAAAATTTGTTTCTAAATTAATCTCAGCAACCTAATGCTATGGAAAACATGTCTGTCTAGATTTGTTTGTTGACATTAGAGGTTGGATTTTTCATGTGTATATTTATTATGGGTAATTGTTTGTTTTTCCTTGATTAAGTTGGTTTAAAATTTCAATGCATTTTCAGTAGTCCAATCATGGGAAAAGTATTTCATACTTCTCCCTGCCGACTCAGATTCTACGTTTCATCATAGAGATAATAAGTAAAAATTTAGGTTATTGCATTTCCGCTTTTGTGCTTTTCATTCACAAATCTATTATGTTTTATTTTTCAATCATGGTATTCTTATTTATACTCTATTACAGTTTATTTTTCATTTGCAATTTCTCCAAGATTAAAGATTTGGTTTTTAGTTTACTTGATATTGTTGTTATTGCTATTGCAACATGCAAAAGGAGGTGAACTTGAGTGTACTTAATCATTTATTATCCTTCAATTCAAGAGATAGAGGTTATGGCTATGTTAACTAGACTTGAGACGTGGGTGTCAAGTCTTAATACATCAAATATGAGATACTGTCCAAGTTTTGAACATGAGTATTTAATTTTTAGTGTGGATTTTAATAAAGAAAAATATTTGATATATTGTAAGAGTTTTTAGACTCCCCAAGCAGGGTTGGGGTGACTGCAGGTGTCTTATATGCTATAGTTAAATATTAAAAATTAAATATTTAGAAGTATTATTTTAATGATTTTAGTGTAGATTTTTAAAAATTCAAATTATTTTTAATAATTTTTAAAATATTATTCGATATTATATGCTTTTAATTTTTTATTTTTTATCACAATTTATTTTATAATATTTAAAATAATATATAATATTTAAATTTATTTTTATATATAAATAATTTAATAATATTTGTAAAAATACTTAAAACGCATATATATTTTCACAAATTCCCAATCCCTATCTCTCACCTAAACTTAAACTTGTATTACATACATACATACACGTTGAGGCAAAATGAGTTAAGAGTCGCTTAGTGGCACTCTGTAATGCCAACGGCAGACTTCCACTGAGGTGGTTAAAAATTTGTCTTATATGGTTTTAATTTACAATTTAATGAAGAAAATCATTGAACCTGGTTATGTGTTGTTATATTGAAGATACTTTGGTCCATCTATAGAAACCAACCCTTGACATTTGAAGATTGGACTGGATTCAAGTGAATCAATTAAGTCCTTAGAATGTGGAGATGTGATCAAGATAGTGTTGCTGATTTTGGAGATCATATATTTGAGTCATTGTATTTTGATTATTATTTATGTAATAGCTTTTTCTTCAAGGAGTTACTTTATATTCACTTAGATTCTATTTTACCAAGATGAAATTTATATATGTTGAAAACTTGTCTAGGTTATGTAATGAGAGCTTAATAAGTGTATTTTAATTTGTTCATTGAAGAATTATTTTATGAGAGAGTGTAAACTGTTATTATAAATATTGTTGAAATGTTTATTGCCCAAATTCTCGGGGGAAGACTTGAAGGTGAGTGTTCTAATCTTTTGTTGCAAAGGTAAGATCTTTATACTTGGGGATAGTGATAGAGTGTGATTAACTTGTTGTATTATAGATTAAAAATAGTGGAATTACTCACTTAGCTAGGCTCTGTAGGCGTAGGGAAATCAAACCGCATAAACAAACCTTGGTGTTATTTTTATTTTGTTTTCACAATTTTTCGCGGTGCCAAGCCATAGTGACAGTTGTAGTGTAGCACTTCCATTGCATTTGTAATTTTAAGCAAACAAGCAACTTAAGGTAGAAATAATTGGTATAAGAGCAGAAACTTAATGTATCTAGTGGTGAATCCTGGTGTTGCTTTTTGCTAACAATGGAAGGTTCTTTGGTTATGCATCCCTTATGCTTAAGAATGGTAACTATCCCTATTGGAAGGCTAGAATAAAAACCTACATTAATTTTATTGATGAAAAGGCTTAGAGATATGTTCCCATTGGTTGGAAAAGCTGTCATAGAGAGAACAACTGTGTTTATGAAAACAAACAAGCAAAGTGAAGTTGGTGAATGCTCTACCAAGGTTGTTGTGATTAAGACTGATAAGAAAGTTCCTACTCGATCTAGAATCATTTGCCATTATTGTAACAAACCTGGACACATCAGACCAAGGTGTTTCAAAATGTTACATGATTTGAGGTGGAAATGCTCAGTGCCAGCAGAAGGTCGAACCACACATAGCCACTCAAATGCTAGAAGGCAAACATGACTAGAGGAAGAAAGAAGCAAAGTGTTTACTTGTAGCTCATAGATCCCTGAAGGTTTCTTATGAAGATGTGTGGTATTTTGAAAGTGTTTGTTTAAGACACATGACAAGAAATAAGAATTTTCTTGTTGACTTTGAAGACTTTCCTAATGGAAGAGTTACCTTTCGTGATGGAAAGAAGTGATACTTTCTTGAAAAAGATACTCTAGATGCTCTTAGTTTACCTAGATTAAAAAATGTGCTGCTAGTAGATGGTCTAAAAGTTAGTCTTGTTAGTATAAGTTAACTTTGTAACCAAGGGATGTTGGCCAAATTCACTAAAAAAGGTTGTAAAGTCTCGTCCAAGACAAAGGAGAAGATTATGGAAAGGGTCAAAACCTTTGATAATTTCTACAATGTTCTACAATCTGTGTATTACAAATGGATTCAAAGATTGATCTAGTTTACGGCCGTCATGATGTTCCTAAAGTCTGGAGCAGTTGCTTGAATGGTAAGCAACATAGGAAGAAACATAAAAAAGTATTTCAAGTCCAAACATCTGAGCCATTAGAGCTATTTCATAAGGATTTGATTGGCCCTATAAAGACAGAGAGTATTAATAGCAAAAGATGTGTGCTAGCCTATATGGATGACTATTCGAGGTTCACATAGGTGAAATTTCTAATAGAAAAATTAAAAACCTTTGAAGCTTTTAGGAAGTTGTGTAGGACATTAATGAATGAAAAGGATCATGTTATTGGAAAGATCATAAAGATAAAAAGTGACCATGGAAAGGAGTTCAAAAATGAAGACTTTTTTGCTTATTATAAGGATGAAGGGGTCGAACATGAGTTTTCTACTCCAATGACTCCACAACATAATGAAATTGTAGAAAGGAATAACAAGTTAGTACAAGAGATGGCTAAAGTGATGTTAAACAGTAAAGGTATTCCTCACAAGTTCTGGGCTGAGATTATTAACGCGGCTATCTATGTGACCAATAGAGTGCACTTAAGGCCATTTTGAGGTTACCTTTGAGGGTTAATTTTGAACATACACCAAATGACCTATTTTTGCACCACACAGGTTGTTCATACAACCATGTGACAAACATAGACCCGTGGCACGACAATGTGAATTCTAAAAAAAGGAAACTTTTAGAGCCACACGGTTCTCGAATGTTACTTAGTCTAGCCACACGATCATGTGACATCTGCTAGAAATGGTCATTTGTAATCCACACGGTTGTTTCCTTTGTTTTTATGAATGTCCTTAACTTTTGAAAATGTTTCAATTTGATCATTAACTGTGCTCGAGTCAACTTAAGAGCTTTCGTAAGCTCGATTAAGACTCGAATATAATTGTATATCATAATATTTGAGTGTTTATGACATGATTGATTATTTGAAGGGTTTATTTATGATATAATTGATCTTGATGAATTAACTACAATTTCACATGATTTTGTATGAAATACAATATCTAATAAGCATATAGTATTTGAGCTTCTATAAACTTGAACTAAACCTAGAAATGATTGTATATTAATTGAAACAAAGGAATCAGGTGATATTAGAAGTGGTATATTGGAAAAATAGGGCCAATAAGGGCATGCTTTGATAATGATATGATTGAAAATGTTATTATAACAAGTCTGATGAAATGTCAATATTTTTAATGTTTGAAGTAGGAAACATTGTTGTTAGTTTTTCATACTTAGTATGTTTATATTGAAAATGTAAAGCTTGGTAACTCCAAGTTATAAGAATAAGGTAGATATAAGTATATAGACATACATGTTTACTTTCTGCAGAATTGTTAATGCTAATTTACATACTTAAATTATAGAAATACCACTGAGTATTGTACTCAGTGTATAATTTGTTCTCCTTGTGCATAGGTTAGATGAATTCGAGATTCTGAATGACGACCTCAGCATCCAATCCATAATCCTAGTTTGAGCAATGTTCATTTATTTCCAACTTTATTTATATTTGGCAAGTACTTGATAGGTTAGGTTAGTGGTAGTTGAATGAAATTATAATTAAATCTTATATATTATAACATAGTAGTAATATATATGGTGGAATTGTTGTTTGTTATTAGATACATATATGAATGAAACATAGATTTATTTTAGTATGATTAAGGAATGTATATTCGATTGATAATTTTCATTTATGATTGTATATTTTAATTGTGAATAGATCATAGCTACTTTGGCAATGAATGTGACACTGTAGCTCGGACTTAGCGATTGGGATGAGTTTAGGGTGTTACATGTTTATTAAAGTTCATTGAGCTAAATGATTTTGGTAACAAGCAAATGAATGAATGTTAGTATGTAATGTGATGGAAAAAGGAAATATAAGACTGAATGACCAAAATGGTAATATGTATTTGGAATTGATATGTTAAATGATGATTAAATAATGTAACTGAAGCATATATATATGATGATAATGATTGTATGGCATTAAATTGATTTGCTTTGTATCGTATAGATTGAAATGCTATAAGACTTGTATTTGATGATCTCACATTATTGTTGTTAAATGTGAAAATAGAAAAGTTGTATAGTTAGCTAGTTTAGTATAATAATTGTGAATTGAAGTGAGTATATTGTTTTAAAACCTATGAACTTACTAAGCATTACTCGGTTACATTTCTTATCTTGTAATTGTCTTTTTCAGAACTTGTCGATCGGTTCAACTCAGAGTCCACTATCTAGCTTCTGACTTGGTAGATTTTTAATTGTTTCAAACTTGGTTATGTGGCATGTATATAGGAGCCGTATTGCATATGTTTCATTTTGATTTCTCATGAACTTAAGCCCATGTGATGCTTGATTTTGGATGTTTACATGTTATGTACATAAGTGTGTATGATGACCAAATTTTGAATGTGGAATGGTTAAGGTAATACTATGAGAATGGTGTAAAATTGTTTAATATGTGTTTGTTGGAAATGCCTTAAGTGGTGAAAGAAGCATTTGTTTAACAAGGCATCGCTATGCTTGAATACTTGGTGAATGTATTTAGGTCTTATTAGGTAAATGTGATTGCTTGAATATGCAAACTATCCCTGTATTTGACCTATAAGATAATTACATGCGAACTCTATATAAATAGTTATGAGGAAAACTATAACAATATGCGAGCTATATTATATGCTAGCTATGTTTATATGTGAGCTGTGTTTATATGCTAGATGTGTTTATATGTTAGCTATGTTTATATGCCAGATGTATTTATATTCGAGCTGTGTTTATATATGAGCTATGTTTATGTGTGAGATGTATTTATATGCAAGATGTGTTTATATGCGAGCTGTGTTTATATGCAAGTTGTGTTTATATGTGAGTCGTTTTATATGTGAATTGTGTTATATGTAAATTGTGTCAATGTGTGGACCGTGTAAATGTGCAAGTTATGTCAATGTGTGAACTATCATTGTAACATAAGCGTAAATTGATTCTGTAAGTAGTCATCCGCTAACTGACTCAGTAATGTATATGCGAGCTGGTTTTGTCAAGTGTGTGTAAACTGATTCATTAAACTTTGTATGGTGTCTATGCACGAGCTCTCTATAAAGTATCTAAGTGCGAGTTGGTTTGTAAAGTAATCATATGCATGTTGTGTAAATCTGTGAGTTGTACTGACGTGTAAGCTATGTCAACATATGTGTTGTAGTAAAAGTGCAACCTGTGCTATTGTAATATCCTATAGTTCGGGTTCAATGACTGAACTGGGCGAGGGGTGTTACATGACACCGCAACATATACAAGAACATTTTTATGTTTGCAACAGTTGGTTTCTAATATGAAAATTAACCGTAAGAAAAAAAATAAGTTACCATTAATATTGCTTTTGATTTGTGTTTGCCGCCCAATTTTGTCCAACATAACCATTAATATTGCATTCCATTGATATTTTTCCAATGGTTTTTTTTTATAAAATAAAACAGCTTTAAACGACACTGCTAAGGAAACACATTACCTCATTATACAACCAATATAATCAGCTTGAACTAAATCTCGTACTGAATAAAGTGGTTCTTCAAATACTTGGACCCCTGTGAAACTTGTAGCTATAACCTTAGCCATATGGTCAACCACAGCATTATGAGCTCTCAGAATATGGTGTATACAAACCTTCCAACTTAAATGTACCATTCGATAAATAGAGCATAATTCTAACATCTTACTATCAGCTAGGGGTAAGAAAAATTTGATTCGATTCGAAAAACTCGATAAAAAATTCAAATTTTGAATTTAATAGTTTGAGTTATTTGAATTAATCAAGTTATTTGGATCAACTCGAATAAAAAACAAAATTTTTCCGCTTAACTTGAATATGAATTACACAACTCTAGTTACCCAAAAATTCAAATAAGAAAAGGCAAAACTGCGTCATTTTGATAAATATTTACCTTTTCTAAAGTTAAAAGTCAAAACCATTAAATTAAAAAAACAAAATTATGTCCTTTTGATAAACATTTACTCATTAAGTTAAAAGATAAAACAATTATATTGTTTATGTAGTTAAATAATCTTGTACTTCGTCTACTAATTAAATAATAAGTCCATGTAAACGCAACATTAAGTATAAATAATATGATTCGTTAACTCGACTCGACTTGACTCGAAATTTTTTGACTCGATTCGATTTGATTTGAAAAAAAATTCAAATCGAGTTCGGTTGCTAAAATAGGATTCGTCAACTCGACTAACTCAAATTTTTTTGACTCGATTTGACTCGACTCGATCGAATACTAACCCTTACTATCAGCTACTCCACTAGCCATAATCATCTCCACCAAAAGTGCATCATCACACTCAATTTCTAACTGTCAAATCCCCTTCTCCCATGCTAAGCGTAGACCCTCTAGAATAACTCTTGCTTCGATCTTAAAATCTAGAAACATCTAGAATCCCCATAAACAATTAGCATCAGCATCTCTAATTGCTCCCCTAATGGCAGCATAAGATCCGTTTAGCGATACTGCCCCATCTGTATTAAGCTTACTCCAACCTCTATTCGGAGCTAACCATTGCATAGTAGTAATCATAAGATTAGCATATAACATAGGTGCAAGCATCCTTAAGTAACTCATCGTCTAACTAACACCCATATCCACGATTTCCTAAACCCAACTATGTCTACTAGAAAACACATACATATTACAATTTTTCCATAGCAGCCAGCACATTATAGGAAAAAAACTTCACAATTCTATCTCTTGACTATCACAATCTCTAATGTTTCGCAAGTTCCATAAGATCCATTCATCCAGTGGCAAAGAAAAAAAAATCTTACCCGAGTATTGGTTGGCACAGCTGACCACCAAATATTCCTAGAAAAGTTGCAATGCCAAACAACATGGATCCCTAATTCATATACATTGCTACATCTTGGAAAATGTTTTTCATTCGCCATATGTCTCATTACTCTCTCACCACTAGTCAGTAATATGTTCTTCCGCGTAATCCATATGAACACCCTAACCTTTTGAGGCATCTTGCTTTTCCAAATCAAATTCCAAACACTAGAATTATCAACTGAGCCAAGTTGCTGAATACCTCTATAAGTCTCTACTGATAAAAAATCATTCCTTGTCGCCCATCACCATGATAGTTGATCTGGTCTTGCATCAATTGAACATCAATCAAAGGAGGCAACAAAGCTACTATTTGCAACACAATATGATCTAGGAGAGTGCCCCTTAATCGAGTCTAATCCTAGCTCCATTCTTATCCAATACATCACAAACACGTAAAGTATCATATGCTGTTCCCAGCCTTTATAAAAAGCTCTGAGTGGACCTACCAGAAAAATCCAATTATCATTCCAAAAGTTTGTCAAATGACCATCCCTTGTATGTCACACCCCAAACCCAACTCAATCGTTATGGCCAAATTTGAAAAGTTACATTGGCCACCAGTATGACCTAGAAAATCTTTCGTAGTTTTCAAACATACTTTTTAAACCATTTGTGTGATTCGTTTCAAACTAGTGAAATCGAGAATTTTAGAAATCAATGACTTTGATATTTTATTTGTAAAAGTTTTATCATTGTTCAAAACTAAAAACTTGGTTATTCATCATTATTCAAGAAAAACATGTTAATTTCATAAATCAAATACCATTAGAAATATCGTTTGTAATCATTAGAAATTTTGAAAACCAAGTCTAATTTTATAAAAACTCATCTCTCAGTATTGCAACGGAATATTGACATATTTTTATAAGGATCTCAACGAAATATTTAACTAAAGCCATATTTTGTTAAAAATTTGATATTTCATGTAAATTCAATAAACTATCAATAAACATGTTTAAAATAGTGATTTGTCTAAAACTCATTTATCATTGTCGAAGTGGAAAATAGTGATTTTGTCAAGTTTTAATGAAAACCAAGTTTCATGCATAATCTTATCAAATACCAATTTATGTAGTTTTTAAAACTTACTGTCATGCAAACAATTTATGCAAATAGGAATGAAAAATCCCCAAATTAAAGTCCTATGCCATAGTCCATACTCAAACTTATTACGAACCCAAAATATCAAAATAAAATAAAATTACTTTAATTTGAAAAGAATTCAGAGAAACTCCTTCAAATATCGTCGTCGAATCCTAACGTTGGGGTTATCTACAAAATTAGAAAACTTAAGGGGGGTGAGCTATAAATCTCAGTGTAAGATTAACCTAAACGCAATCACATACATATAAACATACACATTATACAATCATAATAATCAAATCAGTTTCATATAACTCAATATTTCATACGTAAATCATGCATGATCATGTCAATGAATATTTTGTAAAAAGATGTAAATTTTAGGAAAACAGTCCTACCTATCTCTGCTACACACCAAAATCTAGTTTTCCCAGAACTCGTCCATCCAACAAACCAAATTCTAAACAGTGTAACAATAACGTAGATAAACTGCCATATAATCAAAATCGTTGACAAGTCACCAGAGTCGCAGATAAACTGCCATATACTTCCACCTTTCACATATCCCACCCCATGTATGTGATATGGCCAAAATCACTCAAAATCACATAGACATGTTTAACATGCAAATCACATATGTACCTATGGTACCAAAATATCATATTTTATTTTCATATGAATATCCCATATGCCATATAATCACATAACATGATAATGACATGTACATATTTTTCATGTTAACAGTAAGCATCAATATCACATTACATGCTTTTCACAATGTATATGGTTTGGGAAACACTTACTTGGTAAAATCCATAATGACAATTTATCTTTCTTTATGGATACATATAGTATCCCCATTAATCAACATTATTTAAATAAAGACATTTTTTTATCAATATAAACAAGTCTTAATTATTATTAGTGTTAAAACCCACACCCGATCATAGATCCGTTGTACAATTACTCTTTAAGAACGCCCACATGTGGATCTAACAATTAGATTACCTAATCATAACAATTGGTGATCTTATGTTAATAACAATCATTATTAAGGTTGATATGATAGTTGGTATCGATTTCCATTAACACTTACCCTTAGAAATAATCACTTGGATTAGTGATTTCGATTCCAACGTTAATGACCTCTCAGGTTGGTATCGACCGACCCTTCAATAAACATGACATAAAAGATGTTAATACACAAGAAAATAATTTACTATGGCCCTTTAAGAGTATTTGACCAATAAAAAAGTAGGGAGATTTCTACTTACCCATTACAATTACACTTACTTTGTTGAAATGGGAGGATCAACGGATCGTATTGATCATGAACCGAAGGGGAAATAATGATTTAAAAAGGAGGACTATTGGAAAGTAAGTTCATGAAAGTAAATTTTAGAATTAAGAATTAAAACACAATAAATAGTGCAGAATTTTTTATGATTATAAAGAATAACAAAGGTTGAAAAATGAAGAAGAAAGGGGAAAGAATCTCAATCGTCGATGGTGGTGATATGGCGGCGATCTAACAATATAAGCGGTTGTTTAATGGAGGAGAAGAAAAGAATATGGGTTCAATCACTCACTTAAAAAGGGATAAGATAAGAGAAGAGAAGAGAAAATAAGAAAAAAAATTGGAGTTGCGCTATGGCACGCGGTGGTGAAGGGCAGCGTTAGGGGCAGTGTCACATGCCCGTGTGCTAGGCCATATAACTCTCTGAGTAGCCCCACACACCCATGTGTTAGGCCGTGTGCTAGGCCGTATAACTCACCGACTTGAACCCTAAGAAATCCTCAGATGACACACGCCCGTGTCGCCAGGCCGTGTACCTCACATGGCTGTGTCACACGCTTGTGTCCCAAGCCGTGTGAACCCAAAATTTACCTAAATTCAAGCCATTACAAGTCCATTTCATACCTATTCACTTAACCCTTATAGGCACACATTCAAAGGGTTCAAATACCATTCAAACATACATAAACATGCCATTTCAATCATCTTAAATTACCTAACCAATGTGCCATTCAAAGGCACCACAATTGCATCAAACTTCATTTACCAAATCAAGTTAACCTGACCTCATTTCTTGTATAAAGACGTAGTTTAAATAAGTGTCAAAACACACCACAAATGACCATTATCAAACCATTTCAAAAATACCAAAATAACCTTATATACATGCACTTATAAGTGACCAAATTGTCATACTTTGGTAAGACATTGCAAATTACCAAATCAACACACACCTTCAAAACATAAACATCCAAATCACCATTACATAACGTCCTATACATGCCATTATAAACCTTGGAAAAATGCTCAAAAAATATCGAATTTATTACTGGATAGTGTGATAGGTCTCTGACAAGCTTCCAACCAGTCAAGCTTCCGATAATCTACAAAACGAAGAAAAGAAACTACATAAGCAATGAGTGCTTAGTAAGCTCGCATAAACTTAAACACAACTTACCATTTCATTTTCATAATGTATATAGCATAAGTGTAATATCAACTAAAACCATAAGCTTGGCATAAGCCTATACAACATCACAAAATTCACAAGTTAGTACTCTTGTACATGGTTCAAATGAATTCATCCATAAACAAATAAATTTATACATGTAATCACATCATTTAGTTTATAAATCCTTTTCATAAGTTCATGATACATTTCATTTGAACACTTACCATTTCGTTGCTTTTCATACCCGTTGAAACATATAGAATTACATCAGATATTCGAGAAAGCTCACACAAAGTGTGCCTTCACATATAACCATAACCATAACCTTTCCTTTACATTATTGCTCACACGAGCTGTGAAATGGGTTTGCTCACACAAGTTGTGGGTCGGAATGTAAGTTACACGATGCTGCTCACATGAGCTGTGAAGAATCTGAAACAAATGCAGGACCTCAGCCATCGGTAGGACATTCAAGACTAGCACCCGAAACATGAAATCCCTAATGACATGTCATTTGTATCATAAGAATTCCTAAGGTTCAACCGGGACTCGATATTTTTCAATTCATCATTGCATTGTTACATTGGTATATTGATTGACTTACATTAAAACAACACAATAAGTATTCAATTTAAACAACATTAAATCGAATGCAGTTCATACGAACTTACCTCGATGACTAAGGGCGTAAAAGTTAGATTGAACTAATCTGAAGCTTTAGCTTTTCCTCGATCTAAGTCCGAATGTGGTTTATCTTGATCTAAATAGGTAATTTCAATCAATTAGGTACTTCTAGTACTCAATTTAATTCACATTTCATATTTATGCAAAATTACCAATTTATCCCTAATATTTTAACTATTCACAATTTAATCCTTAAGCATATAACTTGAAATCTAACCATTTTAATCTAAATCCATGCTAATCAAATACGCAAAGGACATTGAAACAACCCATAATTATCATCATTTCACAATAAAACCCTAAAATTTATACATTTAACAAATAAATCCCTATTTCCAAAATTCATCGAAAATCACTTAACAAAAACTTGTTTATTTTTCAACAAAGATTCATAATCTATCAATTAACATCAAAACTCATTCAGAAGCATTCATGCTAGATAGATTAAGCTAAAACGGACTCATAAACATAAAAATCATTAAAAACAAAGCTTGAATGCACTTACATGCACACACCTAGGCTAGCCGAACCTTCAAGCCCTAACAATGGCTATTCTTTCCCTCAATTTCAATTGAAACAAAGAAGAAGTGAGGAAGATGGCACCTTTTCTTAGTTTATTTTAACCTTAATTATTAATTTACTAATTTACTAATTTACTCTTTATAATATAACTTAAAACTAACATAATTGTGTCCAAATTTGTCCATTAACATCAATAATGGTATATTTACTATTTTAGTCCATTAGTTTAAGGTTTCATAGCCATCTAGCCCTTTTAACAAATAGAATTCAACTTTTACACCTTGTACGATTTAGTCCTTCTCACTTAATTAACCATTCAAACATCAAAATTTCTTAACCAAATTTTAATACGACCTTAATAATATCCCATAGACCTTAAATAAATAATTAAATAATAATTTACTTTTTAGAATTGTCGTCCCAAAACCACTATTTTGACATCATTAAAAACGGGTTGTTACAGAAAAGGCTTGCACCCTCTTATTTGTACTAGCTTTAAGGGCACTAAGATTGGCTGATGATCAGACTTCAAACAGTGAAGGTTGCAACCAAAAATTTTGGAACAAACAAATCCCATAACGAATTGCCAATTGCTCGATCCAACCTTTGAGATAATCCCCCTCTACTCCATGTGAAACGAGACCTGCTACAGCCCAAGTCCCGAAAACCATTATTAAACAAAAACTCCTGACAATACACATATCCGTTCCACTTTGTAACCGCACCACTTGTTCATTCTGAAATATCCAAAATTGAATTGAAATCCCCCTCAATAATCCAAGGCTCATCAATCAAACTGCTAAAGACCCTAAATAATCTCAAAGAGAAAGTCTCGTAGCTGTTTGGGGACTATCATACACTACCGAACAAAGAAAAATAGTTGAATTATGTCCACTATGAATTCACTTATGAATAAATTGAGGATGCAAAACCAAAATATGAATAATGACCGTATCATTCTAAATGATCCAAATACCCCTTGCAAAGCCATTTGCTTCAATTCTACACGTATTCAGAAAAGCAATTCTACTAATAATTCCATCAGTACAGGAACCATTAATCCGGGTTTTAAACAAACACAAAACATTAGGACTAAACTCATTCCTATACTCAGCTCCAATATGTGGAAGTAGGGGTACCTATTCCCTGATAATTCCAAAACATAAGCTTCAAATCCATATACAATTGGATAAGGAAGAAGAACAAAATAGAAAACAACACAAAATGATTCATAACATCATCAACAACTTACCCCAACATCTTAGTTGGAATCTACATCCATAACCTACACCATCGTTGATGACGAAACCACTGAAATGATTTGGTTCTGGGATCATTCAATTTCCTTCACAATCCCCTCCATGGCCACTGTTAAATCCATTATGGGTTGGCAAATTTTTCCAACCCATTGTCAAGTGGTTTCTGCCCTTGAAACTCCCCTTTCGATGTGGCACACTCCCCATGTTCAAAACTCTCTTTTCTGGTATCATCAAATGAGAACATCTTATTTTCTTTTCCCAACCTCATCTTTTGAAAATCATACCCCATTATCTGAAATTCCCTATGTTTTATTTATCCAAATTTAGCTTAATAGATACAGCCTGGAATTGTACGTGATCTATTTTACTATCATTACCCAATTAGCCAATTTTAGAACCATTATCAAACCTACCAGCATCCCTATTAAAATTCTGTCCAACACCACCATTAATAGGCCTTAGTATTTGCAAGCCAGATTTAGCTCATTCCCTACAAAAACCCATTTCTCTTTAAACCTAATAGCTCCTTTCTTACTATTAGTAGACTCTCCAACTACATTCAGTCCTTTTTTTCCCACAAATTTTTCCGAAATCCCATCTAATCTTAGATTTCCTTCTGATTTCCCTTTATTTTTGGCATGACTCATGGATCCTGTCTTAGTCTCATCTATCTTCAGCATGAAAAATCAAGAACCACCAGCACAGTTGCCACCTTTACTAGCCTTTACTTCTGACGAACCTCTCTCCCTTTTTCCCTTTACCATCGTTCCACTATCATCGAGTATCAATACCATATAAAAGGGTATCGATAATTTTTGCAATAAATTCTAAATTCAATGATTGTTGGAGATTTGTTATCAATACCAAAACAATTTTATTGAAACTTTTTTAAAAGGTATTGGTACTGTATCGATACTTTGTAAGTTTTGTTAGAAACAAAATGCTATTTTAGTATCGTTTTTAAGAAGGGGTATCGATATTTCAAAAAATATTGATACTTGAAAAAAAGGTATCGATACTTAATAGGGTTTGTGAAAAACCAGAATGCCATTTTGGTATCGCTTTTAAGAAGGGTATCGGTAATTCAAAAAATATCGATACTTAGCCAAAAATGTATCGATACTTTTTGGCCTGGAGCAATTTTGACTTGTTTGAAAATTATTTTGAATTGATAAAATGATAAAACTCTTTCTTACTTAGTCAAAATTATTTTAACTTGATTTTAAAATTGTTTCAAATTTTTTCTAAGAATTCAAAGTAGATATTCAAAATTTTTATCTCTTAGACTTCAATTTTAAACAAACCATTTTGTTAATGTTGTTCAAATTTAACTTTTATTCAAAAATACTCCAATTTTTATATCAAAATATTTTATCAAATAAAGTTTGGTTTAACACATACCTATCTTATCTCAAGACAAGATGCTTCAACAATCATATTTTTGTTCTTCATGTCTTGGAACAATTCTCCTATGTCTCGATTGTCTCGAGACATAAACCTTTAGGTTGCATTAAATATGCTTAATAAATGCTCTCAACAGTTAGAAATTTCCTCAAACGGCTCCAAACACCCAAAAATCAATGAGAGGGTATAAATATGGTTCCGAGTCACTCATATGAAGACAATAAATAAGCTTACATACATCAAGAACAAAAATCCAATCATTTCTCTTTGTAATACTCATTTTTTACTTGTAAACACTTATGATTTTAATGTCATTTATTCTTTCAAGTGTTGTATATCTACCTTCAAGAGGTAATAACTTTCTCTTAACTTTATTTCCAAACTTTGTGAGAGATTACTTAAGGTTTTGGGTAGAAAACCTTAAGGGGAAGTGACTCTATCTTGCCTACATAAAAGGTTTTTAATTAATGAATTTGAGAAATCATCAGTTGTGATAAGTTAAGGTAGTGGAGGTAGGCAGTTGGGATCAAACTACTATAAATTCTTGTGTTGATTTTTCATTGCTATCTTTCTTCCAAATTTTTAAAACACCAATTCATCTCTCCTTTGGTGTATATTGAGCTTTACACTTTTATTAGTAATATGCAACCTAAACATTAAATGCGAAACTAATTTTATGGTAAATTATAATATATGCAATTAACGTTATAAAATAAATGTAGATTACCAACGATATGTATCCCTATATGCTACTATGTTATTGTAATTTACATTTTAATATTAATGATACGTAAACTTAAACCCTAAACATAGAACTAACTTTATGGTAGATTATAATATATACAAGTAACATTATTCAATTAAGATAGATTATTAATGATATGTAACCTTATGCACAATTATGATATTATAATGCACATTTTTATATTAATGATGCGTAACCTTAAATTTTGAATGTGTAACTAACTTTATAGTAGATTATAATATATATATTAACATCGGTTAAGTAATTAAGTTATTTCAGATTGTTATGGAACTTTTAATTTGCTTAGATTATTATGTTTAAGTTGTTAAGTATATTTAAATTATTGTGAAATTGTTATGTTTAATTTGTTTGGATTGTTATTTAACTATTCTTGTTAATTTACATTTATTTATTGTTAATTATGAATAAATTTTACTTAAAATTATTTTTTGTTGATTTTATATTATTTCATGAAATATTCGACATATAATTGAAAATGTTAAATTCGCTTTTTTTTTTTGCAAATTGTTATGAAACTTAATTTGTTTTGAACTCTTATGTTTAAGTTAATAGGTATATTTAAATTGTTGTGAAATTATTATGTTTAATTTGTTTCGTTTGTTATTTAACTTATTTTTTAATTTTCATTTATTTATTATTAATTAAAAATAAATCTTATTAAAAAACTATTTTTGTTTGATTTTATATTATTTCACAAATTCAGATTTTTGCAGATTCGAATAGCTGACGTATGATTGAGTATGTTAAATTCAGATTCTTTGCGGATTTGGACATCCAGCGGATAATGATATTTAATTCAGATTTGGATAGTAATACTTGGATAATTTACAGATTTGGACTTTTAGGTGGATTGATGCATTCGAATAATCCAAAAACTGTAAATATCTGACCCACTGTCGTTCCTAGTTGGACTAGGAATCAACTGGGGTATCGATCTAATAAGAGGTAAAAAGTTGACACGAATGAGTTGAATGGGGGTAAAAACCCAGTTGAATTGGAAGTTGAATCGATTTTTATAATTTTATTTTTTAATAATTTATTTGCTTTGTGTCGGTTACACTGATCATTCTGAAAACCAATTGGTTAGACTAATTCGAAATTAGTTCAACTGTCTGTTTAAACGATTTTTTAGCTTGGTTCAACTAGCCCATATTAGCTTGTGGGTCAACCAGTGTTTTACCTCTCATCGAAATGATACCTTAGTTGGTTCACAATCCAACTGGTTTGGTTCGATATAGATAACATTGAATGTTGGATTTTTTATATAGGGTAACTACTCCATTAGTCACTCTAAATAGGGGTCATTCTTATAACAACCCGTTTTTAGTCAAATTGGAACAGTGGTTTTAGAACCACAAATATGAAGTCAAAATAATTATTTTATTATTATTTTAATGTCTACAACATGATAATATGTTTTTGTGAAATTTTCGTTAAGAAATTTTATCGTTTGATTAGCTAATTTGAGAAAAATGACTAAATCGCATAAAGTGTAAAAGTGGAGTTCCATTAGCTAAAGGTATCTAATAGCTATGGAATCTTAATTTAGAGGTCCTTATGTTATAATTAGACCATTTGAAACATGAATGGACATATATGGATATATTATCATGAATTCTGATGGTTTTTAATCAAGGCTAAATTAGTAAATTAGTTAATAAAGAATAAATAAATAAAACAAAACCAAATTAAGTCTTCATATCATCTTCCTAAACTGATTATTAGGGCTAGAAGAAGCCATTTTTATGCTCTTCATTCGGATATGTTATTTTGCTCAATTAAGGTACGGATTTTGTTTCGTTTTTAATGATTTCTATGTCTTTGTGATCATTGTAACTAGGTCTATCTAGCCCAGTGACTAATTTGCAAAATTGTTAAAGATTAGAAATTTTTCATTGATGAATAAGCATGTGTTTTTATGATTGATGATAGATTATGAATATTTGATGATAGTTATACAAGTTTTCTTAAGTGTTTTTTGGTAAAAATGTAAATTAGGGATTAAATTGTGAAATGTGGAAACTTTGAGGTTAAAATGTGAAATGAATGAAAAATATGGGCTGCTAGGGACTTAGATGCAATTCAACTAGCATGGGTTGTAGTTAAATTGCATGAATTTGTTTTTTAATGAAATAAGGACTAAATTGTAAAAGTTATGAAACATTAGGGGCAAATGTGTAAAATTTCCTTAAAGTGAATTTTGGATTAACTTGAATAGAGAGATGATTAAATAAGTTAATTTTGATCACATATAGATCAAGAAAAGTGAAACTCGGATTTAGATCGAGGGAAAAATAAAGTTCTCGACTAATCGACCAGTTTAGCCATTTTTACGTTCGAGGTAAGTTCGTATGTAATAAACATTGTTATGATTATGTTTTAAATGCTTTGATATTGCATAAATTGTGAATACGAGTCTTCAGACATGTTCGAAAATGATTTCACGATGATTCGACATTGAAATCTCGTTTGAACCTTAGGAATAGATTTGGATACTAGTGACATGTCATTAGGAACTATTGTGATTATGTAATTCGGGTGCTGGTCCTGTATGTCCTACTGGTGGCTGAGTATACTAGCATGTGTTGCAGTTACTTGACAGCTTGTGTGAGCAGCACCATGTAGCTATGTCTTAACTGTCAGCTTGTGTGAGTGGAATGACGGAAATATGCAAGTGTACACAATCGCAACAAGTAATAAAGTGACAAGAAAATTTCGAGTTATCATACCCACATAGACTATGAAAAGGATTATTTATGAATTCAATTTAAAACACTTTGGTGAAGAAAAATATTTTGTTTTGCAAAGGGTGATTAAGAAAAATAAGATTTTAAATGAAGTAAACTAAAGAAATAAATCTCAAATGCACGATTTCAAAATATGATTTAATCAAGATGACATAATTGTGTTGATTTAATTACATTTCTTTAACTTAGAATTATTAAGCTCATGCTTATGCTGTTACGAATAAATTCACAGAAACTCGGTAATTTGCTAACTTATGAACATATTCACCTACACAGATCCATTCATCTTTTAACATATCCCTATATTAATTCAAACGATTAAATAGATTTTAACAAGCAAACATGTTATGGCACATACATACTCATTAAATTGAACTAATCTCTTGCATATCCCTATGTCAATTCAAAGAGTAATAAAATCTAAAGAGCATATAAAAGACTACGTGAGGTAACAAGGTATCCTTACCTTGAAACAGTTTAATCACAATAATCTTGCAAGTTATGCAAGGTAAGTGTATCGCCAGATACATTGCTAATTTAACCTTCAGCTACCTTAGAAGAATAAACATGTACTAATTAAGTATTGTGTCCATTAATTACAATTTCAAACCGTTTAAATAATTAATTCATTAGCTACCTCACAACTATAATGCAAGAATAACTTAGGCATAATTTTACTTAATCAAGCATTTTACCGAGGCCTATAACAGCATAAACACGATTTTAATAATTTAAGTAGATGAAATGCAATCAAACCAACATGAATTAAATTCAAGCTAAGCTGATTAAATTAACCATTCCAACAACATAAATATTCATAGATATGTTCATCATAACAACAAGAAAAATTAAAGACATAGGGAACAAGAATCAAATCTGGTGTTTTTCTGTGGCTTGACTAGGTTGCTCCGTCTTCATTCTTTGTTGTCCTCACTGATCAAAGCTGCTATAAGCAGTTCAATGTTGCTCCAAAATGGCTGAAGAATAACCCTTTCCCAAGGGGAGAAATCGTCACAAGAGCAAGGGACTTGAAATGGGAAAATGAAAGGAGAAAGTGAGAGAGGAGAAAAGAGATGTGAATGAATTGAGGTGTCCTTTGAATGATCAGCCAAGGGGGGTTTTTATAGCTGAATGTTGCAGCTGAAATTTTCCAAAAATAGCATCCAAAGAGCTACCCATTGGCCGGCCATCTATGTGGCAAAGTTGATGGCTTCAACTTTGCTAAATATGGCTTGGGGCAAATCCATTAAGCCACCAATTGTGGAGGGGCTTGAATGCAACTTTGACAAGTCTTCAAGGGCTTCTTTGAAAGCTTAATTAATCAGCTAATAAGCTGATTTGGGTCAGCATATGGACGGTTTTGGGCTGCCCAATCCTTGGCCGGTTCAGTTCAATCGGTTCGGTTCAACTGTACCACTTTTCCCATAATTAATTAATAATAATTTATTTAGCCCAAATTAAATTGGGTATAAATTAAAATTAATTATATTATGAATTAATACACATAATTGGACTGTCTTAGGCTGGAAATTAATTTGCCTCGATACTTCAAATTGCTTCTCAGTTTTGTGCTTCTAGCAGTGTCTGCCGAGCCATTTTTCGCCCTTGGTGCAAATCTGTCGAAAATAACCAAAATTCATTAAAAATAATTATAAAATTAAATAAGTTTCAAAATTTTCATATTTTAAGTGCACTTTAATTATTTTATAAAAATTAATTATTTTTCGACAAGAATTTAACTGAATTCGCATGAATTTAAGTTAAAAAGGGTATGAAAACATGTGTAAATTTTTGTGTTTCCACACCCCCAAACTTAACTCATTGCTCGTCACGAGTAATGCACAAATTTTGAAAAGAATTTCTCAGAAACACCTTTTAAAAATTCCTTCAGAACAACATTTTTCTCAAAATTATGAATTTAATATACTTATGCTCAAAGACAAGAAATTTGATAGTTATGCTACTTAAGTATACATATCGTTCAAATAAATCTCAAAAACTATTATGATAGAAAAAATTAGACTAAATGCATCCTAATAAAGTCATGTTAAACCTTACCGATGTAATTTTATTCCCTTTATTCAAGATTAAGCTGCAATCATCAAGTTTAACTTATGTCTTCATATGTTGTACGTAGCAATTTCTCTCCACTAATGAAGGTAGCATTGGAACTTTTGAATCAATAGGTCTTTAACAAGGTTGTAGCATGGCTGGGCTTAAGGGTAGGTAAAAGATAGATAAATTTAGGCTTTTAAACCTTAGACTCAGCTTGCATTGGACCTTCGAAATAATTACCTTCAATACATCAACTTTCTTTTCTTTCACATGCTCTTTTGTACATCTTATTTTAAGGACTCATGCTTTTTTTTTTGTTTCTTTTTCATAATTCGAGCATTCTGTTGAATGTACTATAATTTTAGAGCATTTGATACTTTTTTTCAACTCCCCCAAACTTATTTTTAAAGAATACTTCGAATAGTACTGAATCTAGTGTTTGGGACAATTTTAAGATAGTTAAGAGAGAAGTGATGGCTAAATTTGCAAGGGTTCAAATAAAATTAGGTCATATAGTCTCAAAGTTAGGTTTCAAAGGATAAAAATTTCATCATGGTTGGCTTGAAAGGCTCAAACGATCCAAACAAAAGTTGCCTAAATCATTTTCAATGTTCCATGCTTCCTAGGATTTCGCCTCAAGAAACTACTAAGTCAATTCTAAAGACTTGAACTTTCATGCATGCATAACTTTTGTAAGGAACTAAAAATTTATGGTACGATTTGCATGCTTTATTAAAAATACATTCATATCATTATTAAGCTAACATAATAATTTATTGAAATAATAGAACTTTATTTATACTGAAGTTTAGCATACTTAACAAAATTTACAATTATTGATCAAAATATATCTTAATCATAATGAAAAGAAAATTTTATTCTGAATGGAAATAATTCAAATTCAATTTTTTGGTCTCTCCACTTAAGATGAACAATGTCCTCATTGTGTAAAGTGAATAGATACTATACACCAGGGAGGATTTTAGAAAAGAGGAGGTGAGTCAAATTGACTGCTTAAGTACGAAGCTCTCTTTAGATCCAATCCTAGACATGTATATACCTATTGCCACACTTTATACTTTGCGACTTGTTCAAATTTGATTTATGATTTTCCTCTCTTATTCTGCGAAAACAAAAATTCCTAATTAAACCTAATCCTAAAATGACCTAAGAACTGAAATAAAATAAGGTCAAGATCCCCTTAGAACCTGGGACTGTAAGTTCCTCAAGAATCTCTTGCAAATTTTCAGGCTTGATTCCGCGAACTGGAACTTCCATCAACTCGCTTGAGGTTAAATTCACATAAAACTCGCGAACTAGTTCCTCGTCCACACTAGGTCTCTTCTCACAAAACAATTCCCAATTGAGGGTTTCAGCAACTTGACAAATACATGCCATAAAGTCTTTGTAGTTGCTCTCTTTCAATGTAAAGCCTTTCTCTGGATGCATCTGTTGATTTTTGAAGATACTCTTGTATCTTGCTTTGGCTTCTTCACAATGGAACTTGTTTTGTGTTTCATCAATTTGGGCACAAGCACGAGTTCTATTGTGAGGCATGATTAACCTGAACAAAAGATGGAAAAAAATTATTTTCTCAAAAATTTAATTAAATAAAAATTATTAATGATTCAATAAATTGAAAAATTAAATAATTAAATAAAATTAAAAATTTAGGAGAAAATTTGGTCTTACCACCTTTTTTTTAGAACTCCTAAAAAATAAATAGTTAGAAAGCAAAAGAGGTCGAATGGAAGTAGGTTGGAGGATTTGGCTAAGGATGGGTGAGAGGGTGGTGCCGCTCAGGTGTGTGAGGTAGTAGTGCGCAGCAGGCATTGGGAGTAAGCAACGCGCGTAGGCTAGGTTGGATGTGCGAGCAGCGTACAGATCCTCGTCGAGCAGACCTGGTGTGAGCGCGCGGGACCTGGGGGCAGGTAGCAATGCGCGAAACGAGGGCCTGGTGTAGGCAGCAGCACGAAGCGCGCGTTGAGGGCAGATGTGCACGAGGTGGGCCTGCGGTGTTCGATGGAGCTGGGGCTGCTGGCCGAATGGCTGCTTTTCAGCTAGGAGGTTTCGGCAGTTGAAGGTTTTTGGTGCTTTAGGATTTTGAGTGATGAATGATGAAGAAGGTGGTATTTATAATGAAGGGAATATGAGTTAAAGTAGAATTCTTAGAGAAATTTAATAGCTAAAAACTCTAAGTTCTAATTCTAATCCAAGTTAAAAACAATTAATAATTAAATATATGCATATTAAATTATTAATGCTATTAATTTATTTAAAAATAAAATAAACTAATCCTAATTCTATGTTAAATTGATAAAAATTAATATATAAATTATAATAGATACAATTATATATTAAAGATTATCATCTTATAAAAAAAACTTATCAAATAAAAAACTATTCCTAACTCTAGATAAAATTGATAATAATTAATATATATTATAATGGATATAATTATATATTAATAATTATCATCTTTTTTATAATAAAAAATTTCTAGAAGCCTTTTGAAAATATTTACAAAAAGAGGCATCTAATTTTTATTACTTACAAAAAGAGCAACCAAATTTTAAAAATACTTCAATTAAGTCCCTAGACTTAATGAAAATTTGAAATTGAGTTGCAATTTAAAACTTAGATAAAAATTGATCCTTTTATTTGAAAAACCAAAAATTTAATTTTATTTAGGGAATAATTTCTCGGAAAATTATGTTAAAATCAACTCCCAGGAAAGATTGGAGGGGTCACAAGAGGTCCCGCTTAAGTTCCAATCTCCTAGGTAGAATTTATTTAAACATACTAATCTCGAAAATATACCCTAAATCATTTATTAAAAAGGAAAATAAGAAAATTCAAACATCTGATAAAATGAACGAAATTTGATTCCATTCAGTCTTATCTCCTAGTAATGTTTCAGACGCTGAGCATTAAATTGAAAATTACTTTTCTTACCTTGGAGTTCAACAACTCTGTATGGATGGACGTGATGAATTGTAAATGGACCGAACCAACGTGATTTTAATTTACCTAGAAAGAACCTTAATCTGGAATTAAATAACAAGACTTGTTGACCTGCTTCAAATTCTTGAACTCGAATGTGCTTGTCATGTCATTTCTTAAGTCTCTCCTTGAGTAATTTGGCATTTTCATACGAGAACATTCGGAATTCCTCTAGCTCATTGAGCTGGAGCATCTGTTTCTCTTTAGCAAGCTTCGGATCCAAGTTAAGTTGTCGTAGAGCCCAATAAGCTTTGTGCTCTAACTCCAGGGGTAGATGGCAGGCTTTTCCAAAGACCAACATGTAGGGTGACATCCCTAAAGGTGTCTTGTATGCTGTCCTGTAAGCCCATAAAGCATCATCCAATCTTTTGGACCAATCTCGTCGGTTCAGGCAAACTACCTTATCAAGTATGCCTTTGATCTCTTTGTTCACTAGTTCAACTAGCCCATTTGTCTACGTATGGTAAGCTGTAGAGACCTTGTGTTTCACTCCATGTTTATCTAATAACCATTTCAACAACTTGTTCACAAAATGGGACCCTTTATCACTGATAATAGCTCTTGGGGTTCCAAACATTGTGAACACGTGTTTCTGTAAAAATTTCATCACAACTCTACCATCATTTGTCAAATAAGCTTTAGCCTCAACCTACTTAGACACATAGTATACTGCTACTAATATGTACTTGTGACCAAAAGACGGCAGAAAAGGACCAAGAAAGTCAATACCCCATACATCGAACAAGTCTACCTCAATGACATTTGTTCGAGGCATCTCATTTTTGTTGGTGACATTTCCAACCCTTTGACATCGATCACAAATCTTTACGTAAGCATATGCATCCTTAAATAGTGTTGGCCTAAAGAATCCAGCTTGCAATACTTTGGCCGTAGTACGAGTACCTCCAAAGTGTCCCCCACTTAGAGCTAAGTGACAATGGTATAAAATCTTCTGTATTTCATCTTCTACCATGCATCTCCTTATCATTTGATCTGCACACTTTTTAAACAAGTATGGCTCTTCCCAGAAATAATACTTCACATTATAAAGAAACTTTTTCCTTTAATGATATGTCTTATCAATCGACATCAAACCACAAGCTAAATAGTTAGCAATATCAGCAAACCAATAGGTATTATGGATATGATTTACCTTCAATATGTGTTCATCTGGAAATGTCTCTCGAATTGGTATAAGAGGAGAGTTCCCTTCTTGCGGCTCCAATCTGGACAAGTGATCTGCTACTTGATTTTACACTACCTTTCGATCTTGAATTTCTAAATCAAATTCTTGAAGTAGAAGTACCCATCGGATCAACCTTGGCTTAGCATCGTTTTTAAAAAGTAAATACTTAATTACCGGGTGGCCCGTATAGACAGTCACTTTGGTACCTATAAGATAAGATCGAAACTTCTTAAAAGCAAACACAATAGCAAGTAACTCTTTTTCTGTTACCCTATAATTCAGTTTAGCTCCTATCAGAGTTCGACATGCGTAGTAGATGGGATGAAAAACTTTGTTCCTTTACTGGCCCATGACAGCTCCTATCACGAAGTCACTTACGTCAGATATCAATTTGAACGACAAATCCTAGTTTGGTGTGACGATTATGGGTGCCGTAACTAATCGACTCTTCAAATCTTTGAAAGCCTTTAAGTATTTCTCATCAAATTTGAACGTGGCGTCCTTATCCAATAATTTGCATAAGGGTTTAGCAATTTTGGAGAAGTCCTTCATAAATCTTCGATAGAAACCGGCGTGGCCCAAAAAGCTCCTAACACCCTTTACAGATGTTGGAGGTGGGAGTTTCTCTATAACATCTACCTTTGCTTTATCTACCTCGATTCCATGTCTCGTTATCCGATGTCGTAGAACAATACCTTCTCGTACCATGAAATGACACTTTTCCCAGTTGAGTACCAGGTTTGTTTTTCGCATCGCCTTAGTACCTTCGCTAGATTGACTAGGCAATCATCATAAGTATCTCCAAATCCTAAAAAATCATCCATAAAAACTTCCAAATACTTCTTAACCATGTTAGTAAAAATAGACATCATACATCTTTGAAATGTAGTAGGTGCATTATATAAACCAAATGGCATGCGTCTAAATGCAAATATACCATACGGGCAGGTGAATGTTGTCTTGTGTTGATCTTCTAGTGCTACTGTAATCTGATTATACCCAGAGTATCCATCGAGAAAATAGTAATAGTCTCGCCCCGCGAGTTTATCCAGCATCTGGTCCAAAAACGGCAAAGGAAAGTGATCTTTCCTAGTCACCTTGTTCAGCTTCCGATAGTCAATACAAATTCTCCATCCCGTAATCGTTCTGGTCGATATCAACTCGTTATTTTGTCTTCAATGACTGTGATACCTCCTTTCTTTGGAACGCACTGGACTGGACTTTCCCATGAACTGTCTGAGAGGGGGTAAATTATACCCACATCTAACTACTTTATGATTTCTTTCTTTACTACGTCCTTCATGATGGGGTTCAATCTTCGTTGTCCATCAATCGTCTTTTTTTTCCATCTTTAAGGATAATCTTGTGCATGCATACAGATGGACTAATTCTTCGAATATCGGCTATGGTCCATCCAATAGCCTTCTTGAATTATTTCAACACCAGGATGAGTTTCTTTTCTTGCTCACTAGTTAATTCTGCTGAAACAATCACAGGCAAAGAAGAAGCGTTACCTAAATAAACATATTTCAAATATGAATGTAATACATTGAATTCTAATTTAGGTGGCTCCTCGATTAATGCTTTTGGTTGGGCATAATCCCTTTTCTCTAATTCCAAAGATTCAAAACGAGATTGCGGATTAAATCCCTTTTGATTAGTTTCTAACAACGCTAAGTATTCATCCTCCTATTTTTCATTTGGAGGATTTGATGTCAAAATTTGTTGCAACAGATCCTCAACGTAGTTGAGCTCCTTCTCCACTATTAAATCCTCTAAATTAGACACTGTAGAATAATCATCAACTGTTTCAGGAAATCGCATAGACTTAAAAATGTTAAATGTTACCTGATCATCTTGAACACGCATAGTAAGCTCGCCCTTCTGCACATCAATAAGGGTCCTTCCAGTTGCTAAGAACGATCTTCCTAAGATAATTGACACTTCTTTGTCTACTTCAAAGTCTAGGATAACAAAATCAGTAGGGAAGATAAATTTATCAACATGTACCAATACATCCTTGATTTTTCCTTCTGGATGTGCTAAAGATCGATCTACTAATTGAAGTGTAACCGTAGTAGGTCTAACTTCACCTATCCCCAACTTCCTAAATATTGACATAGGCATCAAATTAATACTCGCACCTAAGTTACATAATGCCTTACCACAATACGTTGCCCCAATGTTGCAGGGTATGGTAAAACATTCAGGATCCTTTAAATTTGGGGGTAGTTTGTCTTGAAGATATGCACTGCATTCCTTCGTCAGAGCTACCATCTCAAATTCTCCAAGTTTTTATTTTTTAGACCGGATATCCTTCATGAATTTGACGTTGTTTGACATTTTCTCTAGTACTTCAACCAGTGGGATGTTGATATGAAGTTGCTTGAGTACGTCTAGGAACTTCTTAAATTGAATCTCCTGCTTCTACTTTTGAAGTCTTTGAGGATAGGTGGTGGTTTCTTTACTGGAACTGGTTGATTCGTCCTCTATGGCAATTCTGCATCTGACGGAGTTGTTAGCTGATCAGAATTAGCTGGTTTTGAAATTACCTTGTCGGGTTTTGCAGATTCTAGTTCTTGTAAAACTGGAATTTCAACACTCGGTTGAACTTTCTCTAAATCTTGAACTTCAACTTGCTCATTTTCAGCTTCGATGGTGTTGTGCTTTACTGTCTTTCCACTCCTCAATGTCAACGTTTTACAATGCTCCTTCCCCAGATTCCTTAGATTCTCCGTATCACTAGGTAAAGCACCTGGTGGTTGGTTTCTGAATTCAGTTGCAACCTGGCCCATTTGGTTTTCCAGGTTTTTCAATGTAGCTGCTTGGCTCTGGATTAAGGCATCATTCTTGGCCATGTATGCCTTCAACAGATTTTCTAAGCTATTGGATGGTTCAGCTTGGGTTGGTTTTTGAACTTGTTGGGGAAAACTAGGTTGCTGGGTTGGTCTAGGTTGGGCGTAAGTGTTACTGGTTCCAGCCCCTTAGTTACTCCAGGAAAAGTTAGGGTGAGTTCGCCACGATTGGTTATAGAAATTGGATTACAGTTCTTGCCTTTCTCGATTTTGGTTCTGGTTACCTATGTAGTACATGGATTCTAGGTTTGATGGACATTCTTCAAACAGATGTCCTTCCCCACAGTAAACACAGGCTATATTTTCAAATTGGTTAGGTGGCAGTGTTGCAAAACTATTAGACCTATTAGTAGTAAGGTTTTTTAACATTGAGGATATTGATGATACCTAAGATGCGAGTGAAGTAAGAGCACTTGCTTCATGTATTCCAGCAACTCGTCTTCCTGACGCTGCTCAATTGGTTGGCCATTGGTAATTATTGCTTGCAATCCTCTCAATGATTTCATAAGCCTCGTTATAAGACTTAGAAAGGAGAGCACCTTTAGTAGAAGTGTCCACTACCACCCTCATGTGAGCATTGAGACCATTACAAAAAGTCTCAAGTTGGATGCAATGTGGGATTCCATGATGAGGGCACTTTCATAATAACTCTTTGTATCTTTCCCATGCCTCATACAAGGACTCATCATCCATTTGTTGGAAGGCATTGATCTCGTTCCTCAACTTAGCATTCTTGTTAGGCGGGAAATACTTCATAAGGAATCTTTCTACTAACTCTTGCCATATGGAAATTGAGTTCGGTGGCAATGAGTTCAACCAGGCTCGAGCTCTGTCCTTCAGTGAATATGAGAACAACTTCAATCGTAATGCTTCTTCAGGTACTCCGGCTAATTTGAAAGAATCACTTACCTCTATAAACAATTTTAAGTGTAGGTGAGGATCTTCGGTAGGCATTCCACTGAATTGGCCCACTGTCTGAAGCATCTGGAACATGATTGGCTTTAGCTTGAACTGTTGTGCCTCAATTTCGGGTCTCCTAATACTCAGATTAGATTATTAAATACTGGCACAGCATATTGTCTTAAAGCTCTATCCCTATCATCAGTAATAAGGATAGGATTTTGAGCAAGGTTTGCTTCATTTCCTTGGATCGAATTTTCAAAGTTCATCTCTTCGGTCATCCTCTAATTTGCTTGTCTTCTTCGCTGTCGAAAAGTTCTTTCTATCTCAGGGTCTATAGGGAGTAGGTCAATAATTCTGTCAATACTCATTTAATTACATAATTGTGTATCTCAGGGTCTATAGGGAGTAGGTCAATAATTCTATCTCAAGATTTTAAACGAAGTAAACTAAAGAAATAAATCTCAAATGCACGATTTCAAAATATAATTTAATCAAGATGACATAATTGTGTTGATTTAATTACATTTCTTTAACTTAGAATTATTAAGCTCATGCTTATGCTGTTACGAATAAATTCACAGCAACTCGGTAATTTGCTAACTTATGAACATATTCACCTACACAGATCCATTAATCTCTTAACATATCCCTATGTTAATTCAAACGATTAAATAAATTTTAATAAGTAAACATGTTATGGCACATACATATCATTAAATTGAACTAATCTCTTGCACATCCCTATGTCAATTCAAATTATTAATAAAATCTAAAGAGCATATAAAAGACTACGTGAGGTAACAAGGTATCCTTACCTTGAAACAGTTTAATCACAATAATCTTGCAAGTTATGCAAGGCAAGTGTATCGCCAGATACATTGCTAATTTAACCTTCAGCTAAACATGCACTGATTAATTATTGTGTCCATTAATTACAATTTCAATCCGTTTAAATAATTAATTCATTAGCTACCTCACAATTGTAATGCAAGAATAACTTAGGCATGATTTTACTTAATCAAGCATTTTATCGAGGCCTATAACAACATAAACACAATTTTAATAATTTAAGTAGATAGAATGCAATCAAACCAACACGAATTAAATTCAAGCTAAGCTGATATAAATATTCATAGATATGTTCATCATAACAACAAGAAAAATTAAAGAGATAGGGAACAAGAATCAAATCCGGTGTTTTTCCGTGGCTTGACTAGGTTGCTCCGTCTTCGTTCTTTGTTTTCCTCGCCGATCAAGGCTTCTATGAACATTTCAATGTTGCTCCAAAATGGCTGAAGAATAACCCTTTCCCAAGGGGAGAAATCGGCACAAGAGTAAGGGACTTGAAATGAGAAAGTGAGAGGAGAAAGTGAGAGAGGAGAGAAGAGATGTGAATGAATTGAGGTGTCCTTTGAATGATCAGCCAAGGGGGGTTTTATAGCTAAATGTGGCAGCTAAAATTTGCTAAAAATAGCAGCCAAAGAGCCACCCCTTGGCCGGCCATCTATGTGGCAAAGTTGATGGCTTAGGGCAAATCTATAAATCCACCAATTGTGGAGGGGCTTGAATGCAACTTTGACAAGTCTTCAGGGGCTTCTTTGCAAGCTTAATTAATCAGATAATAGGCTGATTTGGGTCATCATATGGACGGTCTTGGGCTACTCAATCCTTGGCCCATTCAGTTCAATCGGTTCGGTTCAACTAGGCCACTTTTCCCATAATTAATTAATAATACTTTATTTAGCCCAAATTAAATTGGGTATAAATTAAAATTAATTATATTATGAATTAATACACATAATTGGACTGTCTTAGGCTGGAAATTAATTTACCTCGATACTTCAAATTACTTTTCAGTTTTGTGCTTCTAGTAGTGTCTGCCCGGTCATTTTTCGCCCTTTGTGCAAATCTGTCGAAAATAACCAAAATTAATCAAAAATAATTATAAAATTAAATAAATTTCAACATGTTCATATTTTAAGTTCACTTTAATAATTTTATAAAAATTAATTATTTTTCGACAAGAATTTAACCGAATTCGCATGAATTTAAGTTAAAAAGGGTATGAAAAAGTGTGTAAATTTTTGTGTTTCCAGTGATCAGGCTTGTTGATAGCTCTAGTGTGAGCATTATATGTGATATGAGATTTAGTTGGATTCGGGCCATGATAGTGGCTGTTTGGTGCGAGTTTCCCATGAATCTGATAGTATTCTGAATGGTTCAACAGGTAAATGAAAGACATGGTTGTGTATGAGATTGATATGAGATGGTACAAGTATGTACATGAATAGTTTAAGCTTAAATCGAAGAAGTTGTGAAGTTTATATATAAGATTATAATCACAAATGTGAAAGGTTTGTTAGTTAAATGAATTACATGTTGATATGTTCAAATTGATGGTTTGTATATTCATGTTAAGATTGAGTTTATTTCATACGAGCTTACTAAGCTATATAGCTTACTTTGTTTAATTTTCCATGTTTTATAGTGACTTTAAAGCTAACTCGGACTCGGGGATCGTCGGAGAAATCGTCACACTATCCAATTATCAATTTGGTACTTTTGAGCTTATGTTTCAAATATATGGCATGTATAGGGACTTTGGTTATTTTGTTATATTTGGTAATGTGTTGTGCCATTTGAATTGACTTGTAAATGTATATGTTTTGGTTTGTATATATAGCTGTGAGTGATGACTTATTTTGGTATGTTTGAAACATGTATATATATGTGTTTATGTCTTGTGAAATGTGTTGAATGATGATTGTGTGATGCTTAATGGTAATAGGCATTATAAGTATCAAATAGTTGATTTGTGAATATCGTTTTGCTTGTGAAATTAAGCTAAATGATGCATATTTGGAAGTGTATATTTAATTGAATTGTATATGTGATTTTAATCTAAATGGTATGGTATATTTTGTGTTTTGTGTGTATTGAGAAAGGTGGTATAGATTTTGCATGAATTAAGCTTGAATTGGTTGGTTAAAATGTCATGTTATGCTATGTTTTGGTGTCAATGGGTTGATGTAGTTATGCACAAATTTGGGTGGCAAATTGGCTTGGTAAATAGCTTATTTTTGTCTACACGGGCAGAGACATAGGCATGTGTCTCAGCCGTGTGTAATACATGGTCATGTACATGGCTGTGTGTCCCTGGTGTTAGAATTAAAATCAAGTCAGTATGCTCCAAACGGTCTCACACATGGGCGTGTGACTTGGCCGTGTGGTATAAGTCAGTATACCCTACAGGTTTGGCACGGCCTAGCACACGGGCGTTATGGCCAATTTTAGGGCACACGGGCGTGTGTGTTAACCGTGTAACCCAAGTCAAAGAGTTACACAGGTCAGACACGGGCTGGGACACGGCCATATGCTCCCATTTCGAATGTCCACATGGCCTGTGATAGGGCGTGTCTTTGGCCGTGTGAGAGACACGGCCGGGCCACATGGGCGTGTGTCCCTTGTTTTGAGGAAAATTTTCTAAGTGTTCAAAAAGTTTCCAAAGTTATCGGTTTAGTCTCGAACCACTCTCAATGCATGTTTAGGGCCTCGTAGGCTCGTTTTAGGGACAAAATGTTTGGTTGTGAATGGAATGTATATGATTTGATTAATTGTATGTGCAATGCATGTTTAAAATGTGGTATAAGTCTAGTAATGCTCCGTAACCCTATTCTGACATTGAATACGGGTGAGGGATGTTACAATTCTTATTTTGGTCACCCAAATTTTTTTTATTAATTTGGTTACCTAAACAATTGATCAAATTGGTCCCTCCACCTTTAAAATGGTAATGAAAGACTAACTGTGCATTTTCACATTTGTTTGGATGACCAAAATAAAAATGACTTCTATTTAGGGATTGTAATTGTTGCAACGCATCTCCCAATTCAGATTGAAGATGCCATGAATCTGAGGTTGCCACCTAGGTTCCCCAAAAGGATGACTTTGGTAGACATGCTCGATCGTGCTGACATTGCATAAACCAGACCGCCGCCCATAAGTCCGACCATAACTCTTCTCCTTCTCACTCATCTTTGCCTAGTCTTGATATAATTTTAGAAACTTTTATCCTTAATGTCCATTTATGCCACTGGTTACATGTCTTGGCGCTCCTTTCATATTTACAAGGTGGCTTCCAGCTGGAAATTCTCTCTTAAATGTCCTAATATGCTAGTGCAAATTTTTTAACTTAAATTTTGAAGGGAGAAAAAGAAAATATTTAATGCAAATGTTTGATTGCTTTCATCACTTTTTAACTACATGCAAATTAAGGCTCTGCATATTGTTGTTGACATGGCTTTTGATCTAAAGCGCAATGCCAAAAAGTTAAAGAAATTTTGGTTTAGTCAAATCAGGTAAAAAATTAAAGGAAACATGTTGGGTTTTGGATGAAATGATTTTGTTAATTTCATTTTTTTTATTTTTTTAAAGGAAAATTATCCAATGTGTCGCCAATGGAGTTACAAGCAAGGTGAAATGTTGCCATTTCATAGGAAATATAAAAAATATAAAAATAATTAAAACAAACAGATATTATGTATTAAACCCTGCTTATCGAGTTAACTCCATAGTTATCTAATAATTAGATTTAAATGTAATTATTTATACGTGATATATTTGGGTAACTACTGCAATTAATGAGTCCCACTAATTCAAATGTAATTAGAATATCTCGGTTATGCTCTCTAATTTTTAGGGACTCTCCCCAATTCTTAAGAGTGTGAATTAAAGTAATTACGCGGGTAAATACATACAATTACTCCCCCCAATGAGTATATGTTCAACATTAGATGATGAATAAGTCAACAAATATTAAATTAGAGTTCAACTAGATATACAAGCATCACTGATGTAGAAGAACAAGACGTGTGAAAACTAGAAAATAACATTTACGATAAAAACGATCCTTAAATGGTTATTTCCCAAGCCTATCTTAGCAAATAAAACATAAATAAGAGTTGTATGGATGAAATGATTATTGTTGGTTATTTTGGTGATCCCATTTCAATTTCTACAAAGAAAATATCACCATTTTCTCTATCTTTTTCATCAAACTTATGATTTCCTCTCAAAAGAATCAAATTGTTGATCTTGTTTTTCATTAAACTTCTTTCATGAAACTAGATTTGAGAATTAAATCTCAATATTTTCATTTTTCCTTTTACTTGTGTTTAACATTTGATGTGGGAAGCAAGAAGAGGGATTTGAGTTGATTTCTTTGATCTAATATTGTTTTTATAACAATGTAATATGATTCTTAACCTTTAATCATGATTTTTTAAGCTTGATTTTTTTTCGATTTTTCTTGCATTTCCACCTTTTCCAAGCATTTTTAAGCTAGAGTGAGAAAGCTTTGATCCAAGACTTTCTTTATTTTTTTAGCTAGATTCTTGTTATATTTAAGTTTAGAATTGAGCAGGTTAGTTGAGAATCAAGTTAGAGCATGGTTTAGGAGAAGTTCTTTTAAGTTGCCACTGTTTAAAGCTTAAGGAGTTCTAGGGAGAGAAAGTGCATAAGCTTAATTTGCTTGTAACACCCCATACCCGACCCGATCGTCGGGTCTGAGCTATAAGATGCAACATTCGTTGTCGAAGAAACTACGATAAATTATATTCAAAATATACCATTAAACATTTAATTATGAGTAAAGCACGCATATGATACAATGTATAATCATCTCTGGGTCTTAAACAAGGTTACGAAAGCTTTTTTGCTAACCCAAATTGTAAAGTTTGCAAAAATATTGAGTAGACGTTGCAACTTCAAGGGCTCTTTGTCGTGACGTAATAGACTGACCAGGTGTAACACCCCAAACCCGACCAAGAAGGTTCGACCCAAATCTAGCTAGCTACATTACTCACCAAAGTGACTTTCCGTTAACTCCCAATCTAACCTCCAACACAACACGAATATGCGACATATCAAGCGACAAGTTATAACAAAGTTGCGAAATAATATCATACATAGAATGTAAAACATGCAAGCTTATCAAACAAATAGAGGTAGGGTTCGCATGTCGTCTAAACAATAAAACTTAATAATTCGCATGAAAGAAATAAATAGAGTAATTCAGCACACTCAAACATAAATAAGTACTTAGAAATAAGTATTATGGTTCACACAACATATAGGTTTGCAAATAAAATAACATATGAGTTTGCAATGCAACATAAAGCATGAGTTTGCACCTGAAAACACGAGTTCGTAAAATAATAGCAGTTCGCATAACTCCTAAGTTTGCACTTAAACAAAACATCATGGGTTCATATGCAAATGGGCTTCGCAACAAAAGGTTTACTCATACAAAGGTTCTCACAATATGGTAGGTTCACTAGGTAGAAAATTTAACGTCACTAAGGTTCGTATGCATGTTGGGGTCGCATGTACAATATTCCATAATAAAACTGACTTGCATATGGAAGTAAAACACACTTCAACTATTTTAAGTAATACATGGCACGCATGCAAAGAAAAATAATGAAAACTTTATATTTTATTCATCTTAAGAGAAAATAGGTTATCAAGTAATTGTCATAGTGCATAGTTCACAAAAAAGAAAAGTGATTGTAAATCAAAACAAGGTAAACTTAAGGAAATTGTCTTAATAGCAATAGTAGCATTAAAGATAAACCAAGCCCACATAAATAATCCCATTGCCTTTTTCCCAGATTCACCAATATTTGTTCAGGGATGTGCCTCACTAAGTTATCTACCTTGCCACTACCATCAACGACCTACCTTGCTGTGAAGTAAGAGAGGAGTGGGTGAGTTCATTGCGAACTAAGTGAATCAACGTATGATTGAAATACGAAGTTTGAAATAAAGTGAAGACTTAGTCTGAAGAAAATTGTATCGTGTACTAGGTTCACAGTGAAGATGCAAGCCTAGTTCGCAGATCCTACTTGTTAGAAAACATATAAGTTTGTAAAACAGTTTCAAATGAGCTTGTTGAAAATAATACTTAAAACTTAGCGTGTTCTTATTCGAAAACAGATCTTATATACATGAAACTTACACACATACTTATCTTATCAAAATGGCTGAGAAACATAAATTTTTGTTCTCGCGCTTGTCTTATCTTACTATTGGATATGCAAATCTCCTTATAATGCCTCAGAATGAATCAAAGAGTCCTTAACATGTCCCATAAGTGTAGCATAGGCTAAACACTCTCCTGTACACCAACATGTCCTATTGAATGGAGCATAGCTCAAGATTCCCTTATCTCTCCACATGTCCTAAGACCTTAACACCTAATTCACAGAACTTATAGGTAAGTACTCACAATCCTTTGTTCTACCAATATATCCGACATAAGAGCTTGCAGAGGAGCTCGCACATAAACTTACCACATAGAGCTTGAATAAAGAGCTCACACAAAAACATAACTTACAAAATTGTACTTCTAGTACATGTTTGAAAACATAGGCTTGCATAGGAGCACACGTAAAACATATCTTTAAAACATAGCTTGAAAACATAACTTGGAAACATATCCTGAAAATAGAGTATCAAAACTTTTAAAAAATAGAGTTTTATAGGAAAAGCTTACTCTTGAAACTTAGTTTAAAAACAAGGTTCTTGGAAAATGTAACGGTTCACACACAAATTATGAACCCTAAGCATTCATACTGAAAAACATGATGGTTAGCATACTTATGGCTATTCTTAACCACTCACCGATAAAGTTGAGAATTTAAACGAGTTTTGCTTTACCTTTATCCTCGTCGGTAGATGGTCCAACTATTTCGCAACATACATAAACACACAAATTACTAAAACAGACAAAACTTACGAAATTCACACATGCAAGCGAACCTAGCTTTCTGGAAAATCAACCCTAATAGGACAAAGCCTTACCTTAGTTCTACGAGCTTGGTTTAGAATAGCAACTTGAAAACATAATATCAATTAGAGAATTTTCATGAAATAAGGGTTGTATTTATAGTCAGTAAGTGCCTTAGTGATCCTAGGATACCCCACTTGACTTAGGAAACCCTATTTAGTTTAGAAGAAGATTACATACACGAAAAGTATCCTAGATACACAATATATTTATTTCCTAATTTTTTCTGGCTTTGACTTTGACTGGTGGACCTCTAGTTTGCAACTTAACTGGTGATCTCTAGTTTGCCAAATAAACTATCAAACACAACTTCTAGTGAATCTAGCGAACCTCTTTACCACATCTTTTGGCACAAACTGCTTTTTCAAATTTCTGGTGAACTTTTTACTATTTTTCTCTTGGCGAACCCTTTGTTGAATTCCATTTGGTGAACCCTAGTTTTCTAAAACATTAGCAAACTCTCACTAGTGAGACCAAAATTTCCTGGCCTTATCTCAGGATGTTACACTACCTCTAGTTGCGATGGCAAAGGCTTGACGTCATAACATGATTGTCTGTCTGCAAAAGGTCCAAAATTGTATCAAATTACAATTTCCTAATCACACCAATGCTCATTTCCATTTCCATTTCCAACCTAGTACACATCTCCAATAGGTTTAGTTCTAAACAGTAATACCACATCTATTCAACATCTAAGCTAAATTCATGATACTAACCATTTACAACTATTGACATATCTTCAAACTCAATTTAGCCATAGCTTAACAACAATTCATACATTTCTAACCTTGTGACAAACTCAAATTCATAATTCCAAGCATTTGACCATTTGAAAAATATCAAATCTAGCCTCAAATGTTCATAAGATCACATATTATACCAAAAACTGACTCAACCTAGGTACATGCCATATATTTAACAAAATGAGACCATACAAACTGTAACACCCCTCATCCGTATCCAACATCGGGACGGGGTTCGAGGCGTTAATGGACTTAAACATTCACAACAACACATAACATATTACCAACCATGCATGGCAAACAAGCATATGCACATCACCAATATCAAACATAACATAAATAGCTAGATTTATAAGTTAGAATCATTAGCTCACTACAGACCAATATATTTGGCCAAATTATAATAACACATGTTATAAAACTAGGTCCCTATACATGCCACTCACTTGATAATTCTAGCATATGTGTTTATACTGTCAAGGTGTTGGCTTGATAGTGTGATGCTGCCTTCGACGATCTCCAACCCTGAGCAAACCTGAAAACACTAAAAAAAATGGAAAGGAGGGGGTAAGCTTTACGTTTAGTAAGCTCGCATGAAATAATAATAAGCAATTTACTAACATGCCTTCCATAGTAGAACTAACCCAATTGTACATTTACACATGTTCTGGTTAAGCTGCTTTCTTGAGTCATAGTCACTAAATCATTTATATCTAGAGTTACAGAACTCCAAATTAAGATCCGTAAATTTTTCCAGAAACTAGACTCATATATATTTCCACCATAAAATTTTCATAATTTTTGGTCTAGCCAATAAGTACATTTTATTATTCAAAGTATCCCTTATTTTGCTGTTTGACAGCTTCGACCTTTCTTCACTAAAATTTATTTATCTCATAGTACAACACTCGGATAATGTTTACGTTTGTTTCTATTAAAATTAGACTCATCAAATATTTTAATCATATAAATTATAACCCATAATTATTTTTCTAAAATTTTTAACAATTTGTCCAACTCAGAACAGGAGATCTCGAATTCATTCTGACACTGTCTCACAAAAATTAGAATATCACATAATATACAACTCTTTTGCTCCCCTTGTTTCTTTTACATGAAAATAGACTCATTAAGATTTAATTCCATAATTTATTTTAAATTTAATTCAACTTACAAAATTTTTGATGAATTTTAAAAGTCACACAACTGCTGCTGTCCAACACTATTTTACTACTAAAATTCACTCTTACATAATTTCACTTAATCCATTTTGTCTTATCGAAGTTCACTCAAATATTGAGCATATTGCTCAAAATTTTCTTAAACATATACCTGCACTTATTCATCATATAATCATGTTCACATGTATTTTTACTTAAATCAATTTTCCCGTTGAACTCTTCGGAATAATAACTGATACTCAGTTGCCTGCACATATTTTCACACTTGTAGCCAAAGCTATCTGGTACGCATAGTAGCCTGCACTTAGTACTACACATGCGACCAATTATCCGGTACACGTAGTAGCCTGCACTTAGTACTACACATGTTACCTCACAATAGATCATTCGTATCGTTTCTATTCCGAAGGCTCAACAGGGAAATTCTTCACTTTCCAACATGTTACAATTCATTCATAGTCCTTTTTCAATTTGCAATTTACAACAAATAATCATTCTATAGGCAGCCACATTTCATATGATAACAAAATATAATAAAATAAAAAGAATCGATAAATTATTTACGTACAAACTTACCTCGGATCCAGAAATGGCAATTTACCATTCTAGTCCATAACCTCATATTTTCCCGATTTAAGCTCAAATCTCGATTTCCTTGATCTATAATATCACATTTAGCCTACTAATTAGTCACACTATTCATATGGGTCTAAAAATCATATTTTTACAAATTTACATTTTGACCCCTAAACTTTTGCATATTTGCAGTTCTGCCCCAAGTTTCAAAAATTAAAATTCTTCCTATTTTCTTATGTTTTATGAAATGCTGATCATTTTTCCCTTCTATGACAACATCAAATTCTCACTCTAACACGTACTTATGAACATTAGGTATTTTTACCGGTTATACCTTTATACTCGTTTTCACGTAAAATCGCTTAGCAAAAGTTGTTTAACACAATTTCAAGCTTCATATTCTACCACTAAACATCAAAATACATGCATATCATTCATGGGTAAATTTTAAAACATAAATCCTAGCTCAAAATAATGGTAGAAATGAGCAGATCATGTTACCGGGATTTCAAAAATACATAGAACATTAAAAACGGAGCTCGAAATCACTTACTATTAAGCTTGGAAGCTTGGCCAAACCCTAACCATGGCTGCTCTTGGTACATTCTGCTGTAGCAAGAAGAAAGAGACACATTTGGAGTTTAAAATTTGTCTTTTAATTCATTTTACCTCTAAATGACCAAAATGCCATTTTTACTATTCTTTAAAATTTTACCCAATCAAGGCTATTTTTGTCCAACAAGTTATACAATGGTTTAATTATCATTTAAGGACCTCCCATTTAAAATTTCATAACATTTTGATACCTTTAACATGTAGAACTCAACTTTTGCACTTTTTATAATTTAGTCCTTTTTACTAAATTGAGTGCCCAAACGTCAAAATTTTAGAAAGAAATTTTCACGAAATCATTTCATGAAATCATAGACCATAAAAATATAATAAAAATGAAATTTTCTTCATCGGATTTGTGGTTCCGAAACCACTGTTCCGACTAAGCCCAAAATCAGGATGTTACACAAACATTTTCAAGTCAATGATCATTGGCTAGATGTTGGACCACGTTTTGAAACTTTGGAATTTACCCATACCTACACACGGAGAAAACAAACCATAAACTGAGCGATAAAGCTCAATGGCATTTCCATGATTCAAATAAATATAATATAAGTTTGAATCAAATGCATACATTCAATTCTAATTCAAATTATAGCCAATTTACATATAATTTCATGCCAAAACTTCTATTACCATATAAACATGAATATATCATTTTTACACACCAACTCATTATGTATGCACCCAACTTACCAATTTTCATTCATTTCACAAACTACTTAAGCAATTTATATTGTCATCTATAGGCCCTAGGGCTTATTGGTTCATTAATACTCAATCAGCCCCTAGGGATCATTTCAACTCATTTCGCATGATCTTTCACATGTTGTATAAGAAATTTCAACTACATCTCATTTTATATACCATATAGCCAATTCATGTTTTTATAACCCTATTAACTAGACATGGACTCAGAATGGATACACGGATTCGTCACCCCGGGTTGTATTGGTAAAAAATCCAGTTCAAAAATGGTTTTCTTGCACAGCGGAAAACAAAAATTTTAAAATTTGACCTGGTTTGTGATATTTATAGCAATAAACCCTAGACCGAATTTGTACATGTGTTTTTAAATAGACGAATCCTTATTGTTCCTGGCTTTCAAGCAAAAGATCTTCTTCGCTATTCTCATACCACAAACTGCTTCGAGTGTGAGCTCAAACGAATCGAATCAAATACAAAACTAGAAATAGTTTTCTTTTCTTTAATGTGAAAACGAAAATCTCTTCTCAAATAGAAACTGGTAGAGCCGTTATTCCAGAAAATATATTTAATTCTCAGAGAATAAAAGTCTCTATTTTCAGGCAGGATAATGATATTTGAAAGTTTTGTAAATAGCCCACTGGTGCCATCTATTTATAGGGAAAGAAGTAGAACCCTTGTTGAATTATAAAAGTTCATTTCAACTAGAAAAACGAACTCCTAGTCCAATTAGGAGTATAGGAGGCAGCAACCCTAGTTAATAGTACCAAGATTTACCGTCCCACCTTATTAAATAATAGCCTTTTAGGCCTCTTCCATATCAGGTCCAATTACAGGTACTTACTGGAATTTTAACCCAATACTTTATAATTTGATCCAACGAAATATTTCTATTTCCCAAAAATAAACTTTAATATATTTTCAATTAAATAATTTTCTCAACCCAATTCTAAACGATTTTACCGTAAAAGAATTTATGAGAAAATATATTTAATATTTCTGCATTCAATGGTTCACTATGACCAATGGTTTATTTCCATTTTTTAACTTCATTTAATTTAAAAAACATAAATTCATTTTTTAGGTCATTTTCATTTTCATTTTGGAGAAAACCACATTCATTTCCAAGTGATTCCATTTCTCTATTTTCATTTTTATTTTGGAGAAAACCATAATCATTTCCAAATGTTTCCTATTTCTCCATTTTCACAATTTCTATTCAATTCTATTTATTTGATTCAAAATACAATTCACTACTAGTTTTAATGAGATAGAAGAGGGATCGAGAGAACATATGCAATTGAGGTTCAAATGATTTATAATTAAGTTCCAACTTTTACCCTATTAATTATAAACTCATTTAGTCACCAAGTCATTCCACTATAGTATCGTGATTGAGCTCTCCCCAACGACATACCATTACAAAAGGAACTCAATTAGTGCTCATCCAATAACCTTGTCATAAGTGGGTTACACTCATGGAATATCCTTAATCTCTTTGGGATAATGTCTGTTCTCCCAGTATGGTCCTATTTTATCTCATGGTAACCATTGCATCTTTCTTCATAAAAATTTAATTACTCTCGAATAGTAATTAAGTCATTCATCAAAAAGACGAATGACCCGCGACCATGTTTACTTTTCATCAACCATGTAATGCCAATGAAAATATATCATTTACCCATGTCTCGAGCTATGAATTCTGTTGTTCTGAATGACGTTACATACTATAGAATCCATACACCTAACGCACTAGCTTTTGGTTTCTTATCTATTTCAACTCAGGCTTTTACTTACATCAAAATGTACAAGTCACACATACATAGTTTGTCATCCATTCAGGATTTAGGTATGTCACAATATGAACGTCACAAGTGAGTAAATCTATAAACAGATTTAGGATCTATTCTTCTTAGGTCCAGTCTGACCTACTATCAGTCCAAGCAATCACATCTATGTCTCTATCTTTTGCAAGTCATCCGTTCTGATGCCCAAGACAAAGCATCTCTTTAATTGGACTTGATAGACAACATATTAGCCTTTCAATCGGTTTGCTCATTTTCGATTAGACTAAAGATATGTTTAGGTTTGTCTACTAATAGAAGCTATCTTTCTGTATTACAATCCTGTAACACCCCTCACCTGTCTTCGAATCAGGGTTACGGAATGCTACTATTTAGAACAGAATAGAAACGAGTAATCAGAGTTCAAATTTTCTTTAAATAAAAATTATTCATTAAACATGTAATTAAAAACGTGATATTTATACATAATTAGGGTTAAATTGAGCTTGCTAAAGTCCTAAAACAATTCAAAATGAAGCAAGGACTAATTTCAAGCATTTAAGAAAAATGGAAAAAATGCAAAATAGAGGTTACAAGGTCGTGTGGCCAGGCCATGTGACAGCGTGTGGCGCAAGGCCACATGCCTATGTCCTCAAATCATGTAACAATCTGATGTCGTGTGATAAAGTGTCACACGGCTGTGTCGACAGGCTATGTAACAAACTGTGGTCGTGCAAACCATCTTACACCTAAATTGAATAGACCATACAGCCATTCCATATACCCGTGTATGGCACACGACCGTGTATTAGCCCTTGTCCACCTAAATTTAACTTTTTCAACAAGTTACCTAAACCAATTTTCCTATGTCACAAGCAACATTTTTCCCAACATTCAAACCTATACAAAACTCATCAAAACATACTGAAATCAATACATTTTCATTCATCCTACTTGCATAACCAATATGCCACATTTGGCACCTCAATTCAAACAAATTTCAAGTTAACATCCATTACCATTCAAACACCATTCACTATCCAAACTCAATTGGTATACATTCAACTATTATTACCGCACAAGCCTTAAGCAAAAAGAACCAAATTCATCCAAAACATTTCTATAACAACTTGTCTCAAAACACAACAACACCTAAACTTTCCATTTTATACCATTCATGTTATGAATTTTCATACAATAATCAATACCACAAAACATCATCAAATGATCAAAATATCAATAAACCAAATGAATCACATGACCTAAACATATTTTCCCAAAACATTCAAAACATAATTCAACTAAGAATTCACATTACAAACCAATTCAAAATAAAATGCCTATTTACATGCCACTAATAACCTAACACAAAATGACAAAAATCTACCAAGTCGTTAAACGGATAGTGTGTGTAAAAACCCATTTTTAGTCAAACCGGAATAATGGTTTTGGAACCACAAATCTGAGGTAAAAATATTTATTTTATTATTAAATTTAGGTCTACATCATGATAGTATGATTATGTGAAAATTTTGTTAAGAAATTTTATCGTTTGAGTGCTTAATTTGATAAAAAGGACTAAATCGCGTAAAGTGTAAAATTTGAGATCTATTAGCTAAAGGTGTCTAATAGCTATAGAAATTTAAATTAGAGATCCTTATGTGGTAATTAGCCCATTTATAAGTTAGTCTATGATAGTGGCTAGGTATTTGGTGTAATTAATAAGTGTTTTTAAGGTTAAATTAGTAAATAGGTATTTAATGTTAAATTAAATAGAATAAAAAATTGTATCATCTTTCTCAAAGTGTTCTCCACCAAAATTGAAGTAGAAACACAAGTTCTTTAGGGTTTTTCATTCGACCATCTTCATTTCTTTCAATTAGGTATGATTTTTGTTTCTTTTTTAATGATTTCTATGTTTTTTAGATCGTTGCATCTTAATCTAGCTAGCCCAGGGACTAATTTGCAAAATTGTTAAGGGTTTAGGGTTTTTCCATTGATGAATATAGGTGTATTTTGATGTTTGATGATAGAAATTGTATGGTTGTTGTTACATAAACAACATTTGTAAAGTGATTTTTGGTAAAATTGTCAATTAGGGATTAAATTGAGATATGTGAAAATTTTGTGTTAGAAATGAGAAATAAATGAAAAATATGGGATATTCGACTAGCATGGGTAGGGATCTAATTGCATGAATTTTTATTTTTATGAGCTAAGGACTAAATTGTAAAGATTTTAAACTATTAGGGGCAAAGTGTAATTTTTCCATAATGTAATTTTTGGGCTCAATTGAATTGATTGATAATTGAATAAGTTAAATTTGATATTATATAGATCAAGAAAAATGAAGTTCGGATCTAGATCGGGAGAAAAATAAAGTATTGGACTAGTCGATCCATTTTGTTGTTTTTGTGTCATTAGGGCTTATGTGTTTGGGTGTTGGTCCGTACGTCCTACCGGTGGCTGAGTTATCTAGTATATGTTGTGAATTCTCGTCAGCTTGTGTGAGCAGACCCGTTGATAGATCGAGAATGAGCATTATATGAGATATGAGATTGAGATAGCTTCGGCATGTATTTGGCACTTAGGGTGCGAGATTCCTGCGTATCCGATATTATTCCAAATGGTTCAATGGGAATATCAAGGATATAGATGAGTATGAGATTGATACGAGTTAGTACAGGTATGTACATGAACCTTACAAGCATTGAATTGAAGAAAGTTGCAAATTTCATATCTAACCTTGTGAATGAATATGTGATAGATTTGTGGATCAATATGGGTTATGTTATGATATGTTAATTGCTTAAATTGTGTATATATGGTAAGTTGAGTTTATTACTATACAAACTTACTAAGATTTATAGCTTACTTTGTTTACTTTTCTGTGTTTTATAGTGTTTATCGAAGCTTGCTCGGATTTGGGACTTGTCGGAGATCTCATCACAATATCAAGCTATCACTTTGGTACTTTTGAATTTATGTATTTGGTTATATGGCATGTATAGGAGTTATGGTCATTTTGGTATATATGTTAGTAATTGATTTAGTCATTTGATTTGGCTTGTAAATGATGAATGGTTAGTTATGTGTATAGCCATGTAAATTGGCTTATTTTGGCAAGCTTGATGATTTATATATATAGGTGCAAATGACCTTATGTTATGTGGTCGGTAATGGCTATGTAATGTTTATTATGAATTGGTAATTTGAGTACCATATGGTTAAAATTTGGAGATTTGGTATGTATATGATTTGAGGTAAGAAAGTGCATATATGAAGTTAACTAGTTAAGTGATTTGTGAATGTGAATTTAGTATGTTTTGAATTGGCAAAATATGATGTGATGAGTCATATAGTTCTTGGTATGGAAATAGCATAAATTAGGCTTGGTTGAGATTGGTTGGAATGCCTATTTATGCCATGTTATATGCCATTTGATTTGTGTAGGTGATTGAAAGTTTGGATGAGAAAGATGGCTTGGTATATAGCTTATTTTTGTCCACACGGGCAGAGACACAGGCATGTGTCTTAGCAGTGTATGACGCACGGTCAAATGACACGGCCGTATGCCCCTTGGTGTTTAATTAGAAATCAAGTCCACATGGCCCAGCACATGGGCGTGTGACTTGGCCGTGTGGCATAAGTCAGTATACCCTACAGTTTTGGCATGGCCTAGCACACGGCCTGACACACCGGCATGTGTGGCCTCGAAGGGCACACGGGCTAGACACATGGGCGTGTGGTTGGCTGTGTGACCCAAGTCAGGGAGTTTCACAGGGTCAGACACGGGCTGAGACATGACCATGTGATCCCATTTTGAATGTCCATACGGCCTGTGAAACGGGCGTGTCTTTGGCTGTGTGAGACACACGACCAGGCCACATGGGCGTGTGTCTCCTATATTTTGAAAAAAATTTCTAAGTTTTACAAAAATTTCTTGAGTTATCGATTTAATCCCGAACCACTTCTAATGCATGATTTGGGCCTCAGAGGCTCATATTAGGGACTGTATGATTGGTTGTGAATGATTTATATTTGGAAATGGAAATTGTATGTGAATTGTATGTTCGTTTAAGTAATAAGTTCGGTAATGCTCCGTAACCCTATTCCGGCAACTGATACAAGTTAGGGGTGTTACAGTGTGAGCTCTGACTTGACTTACAATCAACCAAAACTTCTAATAATCTACAAAGAAAACCAATATAACAGACGTAAGCAAATCATTGCTTAATAAGTTCATACTAAACTTAAACATCAACTTACTGTACATAATGAAACTTAAACATTGTACAATTAATTTCATAATCAAGATCTTGAGTTCATTATATGCCTATACACATCAAAATCTCACAAGGTTAGTGATTTCATATATAAAACATGTAACATCATCATGTCCATTTCATAAGACCATTTCCATATATCCATATCATATTTTCTTTTCAATGTCCATTTCATAAGACCATTTCTATATATCCATTTCCATATGTCCATTTCCACCTGATAAACCACAGTGAATTAATGTTGGATACAAGGGAACTATCCTCACAGAAGTTGTGACGGTAAATGCTCACACGAGGTATGAAATAGGTCTGCTCACACAAGTTGTGGGTCAGGATCTTAGGCTACACGATGTTGCTCACACGAGTTGTGAAGAATTAGCAAAAAATGAAGGATCTTAGCCATCGGTAGGACATTCAAGACCAGTTTCTGAAATGGTAATAACCCTAATGACATGTCATTTGTATCCTAAGCATTCACAAGGTTGATACGGGCCATGTTTCACATCCATATCATTTAATTATTTATACACTACTTTATCAAATGAATTTCATCTATATAGTTTTCCATTTTCAATCATAACCTTTAACTATAATATCACTACAACTTAGTTCATTTCATCACTTACTATTTATCAAGCAAATAAACCTAATCACATGTATAGTTAGTTATTAAATCATAAGAACAACAACTAATTACTTTAATCAATATATGAACTTACCTAAACTGAATCTGTAGTAAACACAACATCAATGATTACTTCACTAACTTTTCTTTTCCATGGTTATTGTCCGGTTGATTTGTTTCTTAATCTAAATAATAATTTTAATTCAGTTAATCATTTAAAATAGATTAAACAGTTAAACTTATACATATAAGCCCTTTTATTAACATTTTACAATTTTACCCTAAAATTTCACCCTTTATGTAATTTAGTCTCTATAACAAAACTTGCAAAATTCTCACAATTAACCCAAAAATCCCTAGGCCAAATTTATTATAGTCCTTCTACGGCCCTTAACAACTAAATTTTTACAATTAAACCATGTAAATTTTAATATTATAACAATTTAATCCTAATCAATACACAGCCTCAATGTTCCGTCCTTCTTCTTAGCAAACAAGACTAAAGCTCCCTATGGAGACACACTAGGTCTTATGAACCCTCAGTCTAAAAGCTCCTAAAGTTGAACTTTAAGTTCCTTGATTTCTTTAGGTGCCATACAGTACAGATTAATGGACACCAGTGCAGTTCCAGGAAACACCTCAATTCCGAACTCGACCTCTCTATCAAGAGGTAGTCCCGGTAATTCCTCAAGAAAAAAATTAAAAACTATTTTTACAGTACAGATACTATCGACAGTTGGATTACTCATACTTGCATCCAGAACATAAGCCAAATACGCCTCACAACCCTTCTGATCCAGTTTCTCCACTACTATTGTTGAAATCACATTAGATAGATAATCTCTTCGTTCCCCCATTACAACAATCTCCTTCCCATCAATTGCCTTCAGAGTCACTCTCTCAGTGGCACATTCCAGAATTACACGGTGTTTAACTAGCTAGTCCATTCCCAGAATCAAATCAAGCTCCTCAAAGGGTAAGTCTACCAGACCAATTGGAAACGCCCCAACCTAAATCTCCAATAGACATCTGCTCTAGATCTTGTTTACAACCACAAATTGTCCCAACAGACTCATGACAGTAACATCACTAACAATTTCTTCTACCTCATTTCCCAGTTTATCATAAACTATACTAGAAATATAGGAATGAGTAGAACCAATATCAATCAAGGAAAAATACAATATAGAATGGATTATAAAAGTACCTGCAATGATATCAGATGCCTCGTGGTCCTCTTAACATCTAGATGCATAAACCAACGTCAATTGTCTAGCCTCAATCTTGGTTTAATTTTGACCCGGTGCTCTCTGTCTTCGACCCACTGTACCCATCGCACTAGACGCGACGTTGGAACCACCATTCCTACTTTAACTCTAACCTGCGTTTGAGTCATAGCTTACATCTGACTAAAAGGATGTAGGCAATCTTTCACTTGATGCTCAGTAGACCCACATTTTATAAACACACCTAACATTTTCTAGCACTCACTCAGATGTCACCTACTATAGTGCTCACACTTCGGAAGCTGCTACAATCCAAATGAACTACCAATACCACTCTCTGCAATACTTTGATTTGACTTTCCCTCCCTAGCTCATTTTATATGTCATAAAAATGAGCCAATAGGACCTGAATCCCTCTTACTCAGAGCTTTTTCCTTATGATGTCTTTCTCTCTCCATACGCTTAACCTCTTATACAATCTTGGCCTTCTCAACTAGAATCTCAAACACCCTCTCTTGATGTGGTGCAACCTAAACCTTTAAATCATACCTCAGCCCATCCTCTAGCTGTACACACTTATTCTACTCAGTAGACACCATATCTGAAGCATAATGGCTCAACCTTAGAAACTTGGCCTCATACTCGACCACTGCCTTAACGCCCTGTTTTAGCTAAATAAACTCTATTCTACGAGCCTCAACATACCTCTTACTAGAACCTCAACTAGAATCTTGACCTTCTTAACTAGAATCTCAAACATCCTCTCCTGTTGTGGTACAAATCGAACCATTAAATCATACATCAACCCATCCTCGAGCTGTACACACACTTATCCTACTCAGTAGACACCATATCCGAAGCGTAATGGCTCAACCTCAAAAACTCAGCTTCATACTCGACCACTGTCTTATCACACTATTTTAGCTCAATAAACTCCATTCTATAAGGCTCAACATACCTCATACCAATGTACCTCTTTTGGAAGGCCTCCTAAAAATATTCTCAAGTCACACTGTCTGCCTGAATACCCTTACTACAAACTGCCACCAACAGTAAGCCTAGTCCCTTAGCAGAGACACTGTACCCATCATTTTTTGCTCTAGGATACAATCTATATCCTCCGTCAAATACTCAGCAATAGTTGGGGTTGTTCCAAACACACCCCTGAATAACTGAGGTCCATTAGCCCAGAGCCTCTCAATCACTAATTCGCGACTACCAGACCTAGACTTGGTTCTAGCAACCTTCCGAAGCACTCTCAACATAGCCTGATATGGTGTATCGTCTCCTCTATCATAGCTTCTGCCACCTGAAGTAGATAGGTCCTTTCTATAATCAGTCTTGGGTATTGGAGTATCAACCTAAGCTATAGAGGACTCAATCTGAGCAGCTCGACACAGTCTACCTCGGTTTCACCTACCTCGGGTGCTCATAATGAATTTTTGAATATCTAGAGCCTAGCGTATATCTACAATTTTATAAAGTACATTAGTTAGTTAGGGATGACATCCAAGTCTTACAATTATTTTTAAAACATTATAAAAATACTTATGGCATAGTACCCGACAAAAACCTATTTTATAAATATACATGCAGACCTCACTAATCCCATAGTCCGAGTTTTAAAACCTAGCTTTGATACCATAAAATGTAACCTCCTCAACCCAACCCAGACGTTATGGACGAATTGTGGAGATTACACTGGCCATCAGAATGGCCTAATAGTTCGTTTAGTTTTGAAAACACATTTGTTTAAGTTGTTTTATGAAAGCATCAGTTTTTAGTTGTTCTTTCATTCAATTTAAATTCCATGTTGCTATAAAATCTTACTTATAATTATTTTAAAGTAATTTGAAAATCTTGAAATGAATGTAAAAATTCAACTCATGGTTTTATTATAAAATACCTTATGCATGTTTAAACAAAATATTTGTTGTTTCGTTTTAAAGTCATCAATATGTGCAGCAAAATCCCAAAGAAAATAAACCATAATCCATACCCATGCCACAGTACTTTATAAAATAATTATAGAGTCCTAAAATAGAGTTTATGAAATAAATTTAAACTACATTTTCAAAACCGATGGCAGTGCTCCGAATGCTGAGTCTGAGCCCTAACCTCAAGAGTTATCTGAAAAGATGGGAAAACTAAGGGGCGAGCTATAAAGCTCAGTGTGGTCTGAACACATGGGTAGTGGGCATATAAAGAAGTAATTAATAGAATTCAAGCATGCAGTACAGAGTATGAAGCAAAATCACAATATTCACAATATAGCATACATAACGGTTTATCAGCTTCGCAGAGATCACAGAATTTAGTAGTATATACATGGATGACAATGCAGCTTCCTACCCAATCCATCTGTTACACACCAATAAGAGTTCCCCAGAACTTTTTGAACCATACATACCATAACAATAGAAGCATAAGCTCATATGGATATACCATCAGTAGATATGCAGATGAATTGCCAGTAGATATGCGAATAAACCGGCAGTAGCACTTCCTCCTTTAACAACCCAATGCACAATACTACAGATTATTAATGATAGTAATGGTAATAGTAGCAATAGTAATAGTAACAAACTATTAATTAAGTAATGACAATTGGTATGTGTCAATCCGTATCTTATGCATTGAATAGTAATAATTCAATCAAACAGTAGAGTCCAACACAAATTCATAGATTATCCACATTCACATAATCAAACGAATCAAAAGTTTCAAAAAAGTATAGTAACTATAACCTCCCAAACTCGGCCTATACATTATGGCCATATCGTGAAAGTCACATTAGACACTTAGTCATCGAACCTACTTTATTGATAATTGAAAACCTCCAGAACACTCTCTTTTAATAAAACTGCGGTTACCTTTATTAATTTTGAGAAAATGTTCATTTGATTATACCAACCTTTATTAAGTCAAATTAGTAGGAATGGCATGGTTTTTAGAAAACATTGCACAACATTGCCTTTGAAGAAAAACATTTTGTTTATCTTGTTTGCAGCGAAAAAACAAATAAAGTTCCCAATTATTGATTTAGCCTATTAACATGCTCAATCCAATTTCAACATATAATTAATATTCAATCCAAAATATGAAACCATGCATGCATGAAAATCCAAAACGAAAATAGTCCCAAACCACAATTCAGAAAATTTTATAGTCCAAAACCCAATTCATGTTGGGAAATTTTAAATACGAATAAAATAAAAGTAATAGTGTGAAAAGTGAGTCCGAAGTCTGCCGTATGTCCGCATACCAAATCTGATCCTAATTTCATTCTTTACCTAATAAGTTGAAGTAATGAGGTGATCTTAACAAGCTTAATATGTCGCCAGTACTCCATGGAACTCCTCCGTCAACCACAAAAATAACCCGCCCCAATGCACATGCAATATGTCATACAATCTCATACATAGCCATAATTCGGTACTTTATCATTAAGATGGTATCATTCATAAATCACAATTTCATATACTTTCACAAATTTTCTGTATGCATGCATAGCGGTTTTACGAACATTTCATAGCAAATAAATCATATGAACATATCATGCATAAGCCTTATTTTCATTCAAAAACATGCTATACATACAATCAATCATTCATCAAATTAACCAAACATTCATTACAAAATCAATCATTCATTCAAACTAGAAACATTGATGTCATGCCAAATAGTTAGGGCTCGAAACACACCTGATTCAACCACTCACAAATTTAATCACTTAGCTCTTCAGCCAAGCCTAATCAGCAAGCTAAATAATCAATTAAATCATAATAATTATTATTACCAATCAAGTTATTAAGTTTACGTCCCACACCCTATTTTACGCTCTTTTGCAGCACACTAACAAATCTTGCGGTTTCTCTAATAAAATTTAAAACGAACCTAATTTAAAAATAAGTATAAAAATCAATCAATAAACCTCTTAAAATGCCCCTAAACACCCACTTATGGGTTCATCCAATCATCACAATCACAACTATTTTTTGAATCCAAACTAGTTAGATTTCTTACACTAATTTAGGCGAATCGTACGCGTGAACGTCTTTCGACTATGCTGCTGATTTGGGGTGTTTAAGTCAAAACCTAACACATTAATTACTTAAAAATCAGTAGCTAATATATGATTAAAAATTCCTTATTTTATCAATTAAAAAATATTCCCAATATCTCAATCGAAACTATACACTAGTTTACAATTACCCACACTTACGTTTCCCGAATTGTCAGATCTGAATTGTCGATTGATCAAGATCAATTTTTTCTAACTAACACATGTTTCAAGGCTGATTAGGAGGGGTTCAAGAACTTAGGATTATTCTGGAAAAATATGGGAAAGAAATAAAGAAAAACAACCTCCTTTTCTTGCCTATAGGCGCGCGCACTAGCACCTGTGATGGCCAAATTGGGACCAATTTAAAACCACTTTTAAGATTAGTTAAAAAGCTAGAAAATACCCATTAAATATTTAAAAATCCCCCAAGTTCCAAATCTAGAAATTTAGGTTTTTATTTAACAATATTTATCAAGAAATTGAGAGAAAATAAGATCTTACACAAGCTAAATGATAAGGACGGCAATGACACTTCTTAGCAACGATAGGAATCGATCTTAGAGATTCAAGATTTTAGATTTGGGTATGAATATATTAGGTAAAAATGGTTGCGGTTGTGGCAAAAAGAAAAGAAAAAGATGATAGATCTAGGTGTTTATGGGTGACGGCAACAATAGAGGAGAGGGACGACTATGGTGAGAGAAAAAAAGATTAAAGGCTGATAAATTTGTGTAAAAATAATATTTAAACCTAGATTAGTAAGGGTATAAAAGGCACACACTTAAGAAAGGGGATTTTGCAAAAATTTAATTATTTTGCAAGGAAAATGATTCAAACTGGGGACCTCATTTAATTCCATGCTTTCACATTCAAAAACTAACCACTGAGCTAATTCCTTATTATTTTTATATAATTCTACATTCTCATTAAGCTAAAATTTGGGATGTTGCAGTAACAGGGTTTCAATCGAGCTTAGAAAAACTCTAGAATAAGTTAAGGATTGTACAGGGACTAAACTGAAACATTTCACAAAAATCTAGGCAAAACTGTAAAACAGAGGTCACACGACCATGTGAGAGACTGATGTTGGGTGACATTGAGGTACACGACCGTATGTCTAAGCTGTGTAATTAGAAATAAAACTCCCCAATGATAGTCATACGACCATGTGATTGGGCCATATAACTAGTTGTGGTTGTGTGATTAAGAAAATAGCCTAAAGATGCAGTAGCACATGGTTGTGTCGACCACCTGTGTGGGACACATGCATGTGTGGTAGACCATGTGACCCTAAAAACACACATGGTTTGCCACTGATTCACATGGTAAGGTATACATCTTATAGTACACGCCAGTGTAGCACTCATTCGGTTCAAATTAGATCCAATTCACCTAGATTTGGTCCTTCAAATGGCAAACACACACAAACATATTAACATTCAATATTATAGATTTCAACAAGATCTGAAAGAAAATCAATTAAGAATAACGAATGGGGTGTAACAGCCTGTCCGACAAGATCTTGGTGTCTAATTATTGTTTAGAATGTTTTGGTGAATTAAATGTAGAGATGAGTAAGAAAATTGCTTGTTTTAATTAAGTTTATAATTTTTTGTTATACGCCATTTGGCAGACTCCTAGGTTGGCAAAGATCTGTGTTTGGTGGACTCTTTCGTTAAGTGTACGCCACCAAGATGCTTGGCGAACTCGCTTGGTTTACTGTTGAATGGATTTTTTTATTATTTAATAAGAAAATTTAGTTAGTTAATTTGAAACTTAGTTAGAATGAAACTAAGCTACTGTAGATGAAAAGACTTAATTTTTGACAAGTGCACTTAATCACGAGAATCAAAACTGTAAATTTTTTACAAGTGCACTTAATCATGAGAATCAAGACTATAAGTGGAATTATATGATTAAGTGCACTTGTAAAAAATTCCACTTATAAGGATATAAGGATAGTAGTGCATTCACCGAAAACCTTTATGTTTTCTTTATATTCGTCTTTCTCCTTAATCTTCTTTGCATTTTCTAAAAAACCAAAGTCCGAAAAACCTTTCTGAAGTTGGGTTAACTCTGGTAATTACTGATGAACCCTAGGTTATTTTTAAGGTTATTTATGTATTTTCGATTCTGCGTGCATAAGTGTCAGACTGGTGTGTAAAAAAGGAAACTTCCTGGCTTTGAGTTAAGTGTTAATGTTTAGATTCTATAAAGTAGTAATCTGATATATTTAAATAACCCTATTTTTAGCTCAAGATGCTACAGAAGGTCTGAGTGACAAAGGCAAAGCACTTGCTATTTAGACTTTGTTATTTTTCTAGTGAGTTCCTTCTTACTTCAATGTGTTATGATTATCTTTACTTTATAATATTGTAAGGTAAGTATCCTTACTCTGTAAAGGATGATCAGCATGTGTGTGTGAATAATGGTTGTCTATCTAGAGTTATTAGTTTAAGTTCTTTATATTTGGGAAAAGAAGTATGGGCCATTTTCATGTTAAGTCACTACCATTTGCTTATGAAATGATATGAAATGATATGAACTGATCTACGAAATTGAAATTAAAACAAACATGTTGTGCAACCTCCGATAGGGCAGATATATATATTGTAAACCAAATTGGCTTAACATAACTAAACATGCTACTAATTGATTCTAAAATAGGAGTCATAATGAGAGAATGTATATGAATGAAATGGATACCTCTTATGTGAATTTGACTCTAAACTTTGGGTATGTACTTGGCATGAAAATGGAATGTCTGCGTTATGATATGTTGGCATATAGTATTCACCCATGTGATACGCCATTGGCGTACTGAATCTATCTGAATTCTGTATACACCATTGGGCGTACTCTGAAATGTTGAGTGATTCTTTTGAAAGATTGAATTATGCTATTAGTATTTTGCTTAAGCTATCTATGGAACTCACTAAGTTCATTTGAACTTACCCCATTACCCCTTTCCCTTCTCTGGTATATTGTTGAAGGAAGATTTTCTGAAGGACTACGCTAGAGGACATCTGTTGTTGTGAGATATCTATTTATTTGTATTATGCATATGGTGAGGGTGATGTCTGATTGTATTTTTTGTGAAGAATTTGTACTTAAGACTCTTATTGAGGAATTATGATTTAATGAAGTTTCGTTAAAGTTTATGGAATGATTTTAAAGTATTATATTGTGGGTCGATAAAAATATCTTTTTGAAATTCTATATACGCTAGTTGGCTTATACTCTATTTTTTTGTATTTTATTAAAGTTTTACTTCAAATGCTATAATTTTACAAAGATTACACCAGAAACAATTTTGAAGATGGATGATTTTTAAGTACGGACATGTCTTACTTGGGTCCTTCTAATGGATCGGGTTTGGCGTGTTACAGGGAAAGTGTATATCTTACACTCAATTTCATACTAATATCAAATAAAGGAACTTGAAAACCTAGAGCAATAAGAAACAAAAGTAATGGGCAACAGATCTAATGCCAATGGGATCCAATGAGTAATACGGTGATTTGGCAATGATGGAAAACTAGTAGCTAGGGGAGATGATGACTACAGCAGAAAGAGAAGAAGTAAGGAAAAAAATAAAAGGGAAAAGAAAAGATAAAAAAAAGAGAAAAGAAGAGAGGTGTGACGGTAAGGAGGAAAATAGAGAAGAAAAGAGGATGATGGGGTAGGGGTGACAACAACAAAGTAGGGGAAAACAAAAAAAGGGACAGCCAAAGAAAAAGTTACTTATATACTTAGGATTAATGTAACACCCCAAACCCGGCCTAGACGTTATGGCCAAATCTGGAGATGTCACAAAAAATGGGTTTTGAAAACGAAGTTGTTACGTTAAAATCATTTCAGCTTATTAACTCATACTCTTTTGTATCCCTTTTCAAAAATGTTATTTAGTTGTTTTATCTGCCAAATCATAATTTAAAGTGGAAGTTTAATGAAACGTAAACATTCTTTGGAAATCTAGTTTGTATTTTTGAAAAAACCTTTATTTGTGTAAAACCGTTGTTTTCATAAAACATTTTGTCGAAGCATGCATATAACTAATCAAACCAAAAATCAATAGTTAAAAACCATACAGTCCAAAGAGTCCTAGAAATTACAACTCTCAAATGAATTTAGAATTTTAAATAAATCATAAATTACTAAGTTTAAATGGTTTACGGTCGAGTGGTCACCGTCGTCTCCGCCGCACCAATTCGCCAAAGTCTGTGGATTACTTGAACAGAACAGACAAATAGAAGTGGGTTTACGTAAACTCAGTGTGTAACCCAACAGAAATAGACATGCAATACATACAATAGTCTCATATACAGTCAAATATAGATTCGGACTTAAGTCCTTTTTCAGATACAGATATCAAAAGCAGATATGTAGAACAGATATACAGAATCCTACCCTTATCCTCTACACACCAACTGCGGCCATCCCATCACACATGTGGGGTTAAAAAAAACACCCACCCATCCCTACACACCATATCGTGACATTACGACACATATCATATAATGTGCAGCCAAGCTGCTAGAATATAGGCGATGATCACCATACAAAACACTTCCTCCACATATATCAATCCCACCCCGATCAGATATATACAAACAAATTTATCATGCTTGCATGCTATATACAGATATCAAGTATATATATATATTAGACTAATCAGACAAGCATAACAATATCATACTCAGAGCAGAACTTAGATTATTAGATCACATAGTTTAAGACTTTGGTTAGCCCTTATCGATCCTATTGTAGGCCCGCAGTCAATTGGAATGACCTGACCTGTGCGACCCTAGGGAGAATTTTAGAAAAATGGGCCCACATGCCCATTTGGCATACTCGTAAGGGCCCACATGTACAACTTGGCCCAGCCTGTGTGGCTCACATGGCCACACTCATACCACCACACAATCGTGTCTTGCACACGGCCATGCCCTCGTCAATTACACTGTTGTGTCTTGCACACGACCAACCACATGGGCAACCACACGTTGTGTGGGGTCGACAGAACAGTTTTTTTGACTTTTGTTGACGTTTAGTTTTCTGCGTTTCAGGTACACACCTGGTAAGATTTCGATGCAACAATAGTCCCAAGCCCTCCAAAACCTAAAGACAGGGTACCCATAATAGATTTAGCAGATTGATTAATGAAATCGTCTAAAAGAAACAACATGAACCTGACTTACTGCCAATGACAACCACCTCAAACTCACTAAATCGTTGGAGTGCAATTCCCTACTCCACAATCTACTCCTAAACACGAAGTTCCACAAAATCAATTGCTACAGATTGACATTGCTACAATCCCAAATCAAAAGTTAAAGAGGAATAAAGTCCTGCATACCAACCAATTAGAGAACCCAAAAAAATAATGGAACGATTAAACAATAGAACAACCAACATTATCGAAGAAGAAGAACGAAATAATGATTTACCAAGAAAGGGAGAAAAAAGGTCAAAAAGGGCAAAAACTGAAGAAATTTGACGTCAGATTTTCATTGAAAGAGAGAGAAAATTTTTGCAAAAAGAAATTAGATTAAAATTTAAAAAAAATCAAAGGATATCCCACATCCCTTATGTTTCTCCCACTAACCCACTACTCACAACTTCTTTAGAATTTTAACTCAACTGAAATTCTATCAGACAACTGAGCAAAAATTAACACCCATGCTAACATAGGGATTCGAACACAGGACCTCTCACACATCAATTCCCTTTCCATTCAAACCAGCAGGCTCATTAAAATATGGAATAACATACAATTTTATATAAGCCACTCAACAAGGGTAAGACTTGTATAAAAAATAACAACCTTTTGGAAAAAGGGAAACTTGAACCCAAGACCTCAAACTACTCCACCACTGAAGCAGATAGCCACTTAAGACCTCAAACTCCTCTACCACTGAAGCAGATAGACACTTGTGCTAGAATTTATAGAAATAGAGATAAATAAGTCAGGGTGTTACAACTCTACCGCCTAAAAGAAAAGTCGACCTCGAAATTTACCTGATCAAAATAGATGAGGATACTGCTGACGCATCAAGTCCTCAGGTTCCCACGTGGCTTCCTCAGTGCCATGATTCCGCCACAGAACCTTCACTAACGGTATAGACTTCCTCCTTAGAACCTTAAAATCATGATCCAAAATCTAAACTAGTTTCTCCTCAAAAGTTAAATCTGGTCTAATCTCGACCTCCTTAACAGAGACAACGTAAGATGGATTAGACTGATACCGCCTCAACATTGAGACGTGAAACACATCGTGGATACTGTCCAACTCTGGGGTAGCTCCAACTGATAAGTGACTGGTCCCACACACTTCAGGATTTGATACGTCTCGATAAACCTAGGTCTTAACTTGCCCTTACGACCGAACCTCAGAACTTTCTTCCACAGATAAACCTTAAGAAAAACGCAATCACCCATTGAGTACTCAATATCTCTCCTCTTCAGATCTGCATAAGACTTCTTTCTATCAAAAACCACCTTCAAAAACCAATTCAGGACCCAAAACCCAACGCTCATTCAACTCACTCCAACATAGCGGAGTATGACACTTACGATTATACAAAGCCTTATAAGGTGCTATCTAAATGCTAAACTGGAAACTGTTATTGTAGGCGAACTCAACTAGTAGTAGATAATCCTCCTAACTACCTAATAAATTTATCACACAACTCCAAAGCATATCCTCTAGTATCTGAATCACCCTCTCAGATTAACTATCAGTCTGAGGATGGAACGCAGTACTGAAGTCCAATCTCAAATCCAGGACCTCATACAATTTCTTCCAGAACCGAGAAGTGAAGCAAGGATCTCTACCAGAAGTTATTGATATAGGAACCCCATTCAATCTTACAATCTCGGGGATATAGAGCTTTGTTAACTTCTGCAAAGAATACTCTGTCCAAATAGGAATAAAATGAGTGGACTTGGTCAATCAATCTACAAAGTCCCAAACAGAATCTTTAGTGGGTGTCAAAGGCAACCCACTAACGAAATCCATTATTACTCGTTCCTACTTCCACAAGGGAATCTTAACATGTTGTAACAAACCCGAAGGCAACTGGTGCTGAACATTCACTTGTTGGCACGTCAGACAATGAGCAACAAAATTCATAACGTCACATTTCAACCCGGCTTCCAATATGGTTCACGGAGATCCCGATATATCTTATTACCACTGAGATGTATAACGTAATGGCTACTATGTGCCTCCCGCAAAATCGATTGCCAAAAATCAGAATCATTCGACACACAAATCGGATCTCAAAAACATGGAACTTCATCTTTATTTAGCCCAAAGTCAAAAGTACTACCACTCTTAATCTAACAAAACCGCAAACCCAAAGATTTATCCCCTAACCACTTATCCAAAATCAAATCAATCCAATTCGGTTTAACTTGCAACTCGGGTAACAGACTCCCTTCATCAAATAGACTAAGGCGAGTGAACATCGCTCTCAAATCAATAATCGCTCTACGACTGAGAGCATCAGCCACCACATTAGCCTTACCAAGATGATACTCAATCGTGCAGTCATAATCTTTGGGCAGCTTAATCCATCACCACTGCCTATGATTCAACTCCTTCTAAGTAAAAAGATACTTGAGGCTCTTGTGATCAGTGTAGATGACACCTTTCACCTTACAGATAATGCCTCTAGATTTTCAATGCAAAAACCACAGCAGCCAACTTGAGATCATGCGTCAGATAATTCCTCTCGTGAGTCTTAAGTTGATGGGACGCATAAGCCACAACCTTACCATTCTGAATCAATACACATCCCAAACTAACGTGCGATGCATCACTGTATTCTATAAACTCCTTACCAAATTTAGACTGCATTAGAACAAGAGCCTGAGTCAGAACAGACTTAAGCTTCTCGAAGCTCGATTGCTGTGCATCGGTCCAAACAAAAGGAACACCCTTACCCAAAAGCTTAGTCAAATGAGCTGCAATCAGAGAGAACTCATCGAAAAACAGCCGATAATAACCCTCAAGACCTAGAAAACTACGAATCTCAGATAAATTCTTAGTCTTTTTCCACTCAAGCACAACCTCAATTTTTCTTGGATCAACTCGAATCCCCTCAGCAGAAACCACATACCCCAGAGAAGTCACCTCATACAACTAGAACTCACACTTGCTCAACTTAGCGTAAGTTGTTTCTCATGGAGTATCTGAAGCACTACTCTAAGAAGCCCATCATGCTCATCCTCGGTATTAGAGTAAACTAGAATATCGTCAATGAAGACCAAGAAGAACTGACCCAGATATGGCTGAAAAACTTGATTCATCAAATCCATGAATGTAGCCGGAGCATTCGTCAGACAAAATGGCATAATTAGGAACTCGTAATGTCCATAACGAGTCCTAAATACAGTCTTATGGACATCAGCTTCCTTAACTCTAAGCTGATGGTACCTAAAACAGATATCTATTTTCGAGAACACTGAAGCCCCACGAAATTGATCAAACAGATCGACGATTCTGAAAAGTTGATACTTATTCTTCACCGTCAGTTTATTTAGTTGTCGATAAACATTACACATCCTCATGGTGCCATCTTTTTTCTTAACAAACAAAACCAATGCTCTCCACGGAGACATACTAGGATGGATAAAACCATAGTCCAGAAGTTCTTGAAGTTGAGCCTTAAGCTCTATAAGCTCCTTCGATGCCATTCGGTAGGGAGCGATGGACACCAGAGCTATACCCGGTAGAAGCTCAACGCTGAACTCAACTTCTTGATTAAGAGGTAAACCCAGTAAATCCTCAAGAAAGACATCCAAAAAATCCCTCACTATTCTGATATCCCTGATAGAAAAGTCCCCAGAAATAGAAACACTGACGTAAGCCAAATACACTTCACGTCCTTTCCAAACTAGTTTTTCAGCTACAAGAGCGGAGATCACATTGGACAGGTAATCTCGACGCTAACCGATCACAACCACTTTCTTATCATCCTTAGTCTTCAGAACGACCCTCTTAGTCGCGCAATCCAAACTGACTCGGTGCTCAACCAATCAATCCATACCTAGAATTAAGTCAAACTCCCTGAATGGAAGCTCCATCAAATTTTTCAAAAATACAGCCTCTTGCACCTCCAACGGTAAATCTCTATAAAGTTTACCAATCCGAACTGACTGCCCCAATAGACTCAGTACAGTAATTTCACTAGATGTGCTCTCAACCAAAATCCCGAAGTTTTTAAAAATAAAATTAGCTACATAGGAATGTGTAGAACTAATGTTTATTATAGCAGTATAAGGTACATCAAAAATAAAGAACCTACCAGTGATGATGTCAAGAGCATCCCTATCCTCTTGGCATCAAGCAGTACAAACCAACGTAGGCTGCCTCACCTCAGTTTGACTAGCACCTCTGACCACGACCCATACCATTACCACATCTTACCGGTCCACGGCCCCTAGATGGCTACTAAACTGCCCTCTAAGGCTGTACAGAACTCGGTCCCGAAGCTTGCATTTGATCTGCCCGCTGTGGACACTTTCTAATAAGGTGCTAGAAAGACCCACAACTTAGATAAGCCCCTATCCTCCTCTAACACTCGCTCAGATGGCGCCTACCACAATCTCCACATGGCTGAATCCCTATAGGAGCAACAGGAACCCCATCTCTTACTGGCCCATCAGGTCTGGCATTTTTCTCCAGCCCCTGAACAGAACTAGAGGGCTCCATATCCCTCTTATTCTTCCCTCTTCCCCGATCCCTATTCTGGAGCTCAACGCGCTTAACTTCCTTGACAATCTTCATCTTATCCACAAGAACAGAAAATTTATGTTCCCTCGATGGTGCAATTAGTACCCTCAAAATATCCCTCAAACCGTTCTCCAAAATGAACACATTTCTCGTACTTAGAAGCCACCATGCCTCAAGCGTAGCGAATCAACATCAAAAACTTGGCCTCATACTCAACTATATATATATCACCTTGCGTGAGATTCATGAACTCATGCCTACGAGCATCTACATAGCTCGCGCCTACATACTTTCCCTGGAAGGCAGTCTTGCAGAAGCCCTAGTTTAGACAATCAGGCTGAATACCCTCCTCAACCGATAACCATCACTAATATGCCTCGTCATGAAGTAAAGAGACAGCACCCTTAAGTTTCTGCTCGAGAATACAGTCTATATCATTCATAATCCTTTCTGTGGCTTCCAACTAATACTCGACCACAATAGGGGTGACTCTAGTGACACCCTTAAATAGCTCGGCACCGTTAGACTAGAGTCATTTAGCTACTGACCCACGGCCCCCAAATCCAGAATGGGGTCCAGTGACCCTCTCCAATATCCTCAACATGACTTGGGACAGTGCGTCATCCCCAGCCAAGTGGATTTGAGAACCAGTCTCAGTAGTAGTTGAAACTGGTGTCTCACTCATATCTAAGTGGGGCATACTGCCCAAAGAGAAAGGTTTAACTCGAGCCCCTCCTACGGCCACGAATACCATGTCCGCGAGTTCCACGAGCACTCATAGTAAATTTCAAATTTTATCTACATCATAAAATTTTATGCATCAATTCCAATATTTATTAGCAGATATCTTATGCATAATTTATTAGAAGTTCAAAAATGTTTTCAAAGGTTTCAGTCTCTAACTAACTCAGTACAGTTTCAGAAAGTACTAACTACAGTGTTTCAAAATATACTATCTAAGTTCAGAAATACTTACAAGATCGGCGCCGAAGACTCAGTGTACCACATACTTTTCCAAATTACCCAAAATTCACAACCCAAGTTTTGTAACTGGCTCTAATACCACTAAATGTAACACCCCAAACTCGGCCTAGACATTATGGTCAAGTTCGGAGATGTCACAAAGAATGGTTATTGAAAACGGAGTTGTTACGTTAAATCATTTCAACTTATTAACTCATATTCTTTTATATCCCCTGTTGAAAACGTTAATTAGTTGGTTTATTTGCCAAATCATAATTTACAATGGAAGTTTAATGAAACCGAAACATTCTTTAGAAATCTAGTTTGTATTTTTGGAAAAACCTTTATTTGTGTAAAACCGTTGTTTTCATAAAACATTTTGTCAAAACATGCACATAACTAATCAAACCAAAAATCAATAGTTAAAAACCATACAGTCTAGAGAGTCCCAAAAATTACAACTCTCAAATGAATCCAGAATTTTAAATAAATCATAAATTACTAAGTTTAAACGGTTTATGGTTGAGTGGTCACTGCTGAGTCTCTGTCGCACCGATCCGCTTAAGTCTGTGGATTACTTAAAGAGAGCAAACAAATAGAAATGAGTTTACGTAAACTCAGCGTGTAACCCAACAAAATTAGACATGCGATACATACAGTAGTCTCATATACAGTCAGATACAGATTTAGACTTAAGTCATTTTTTAGATAAAGATATAAGAAATAGATATGCAGAATCCTACCCCCATCCTCTACACACCAACTCCGACCATCTCATCACACCATGTGGGGTTAAAAGAACACCCACCCATCTCTACACACCATATCGTGCCATTATGACACATCAGATAATGTGTAGCCAAGCTGCCAAAATATAGGCGATCATCACCGTACAGAACACTTCCACCACATATATCAATCCCACCCCAATCAGATATATACAAACAGATTTATCATGCTCGTATGCTCCTATATAGATATCAAGTATATATATATATCAGACTAATTAGACAAGCAAAACAGTATCGTACTCAAAGCATAACATCAGACTATCAGATCACATAGTTTAAGAGATTGGTTAGCCATTACCGATCCTACGGTAGGCCTACAGTCAATCGTAACGATCCGTGCGACCCTAAGGAGAATTTCAAAAAAATCGGCCCACATGCCTGTGTGGCATGCCCATGTGGGCCCACACAGCCTGGCCCAAAACTCACACGCCTGTGTGGCTTACATGCCTAACTTGGCCTAGCCCGTGTGGCTCACACCACCACATGACCGTGTCTTGTGCACAGCCATGCCCTTGTCAATCACACGGCCATGTCTTGCACATGGCCAACCACACGGGCTACCACACGCCCGTGTAGCATCGACAGAATAGATTTTTGGCTTTTGCCAAATTTCCCAAAACCTGGTACGATTTCGATGCAACAACACTCTCAAGCCTTCCAAAACCTAAACACAGGGTACCCATAATAGATTTAGATGTAACAACCTAGACCCGGCCTAGAAGTTTGAACCGGATCCTGAAGGTTACATTGACCACCAAAGTGATCGAAGAAAAGTTTTAGTTTAACAAACCGAAAGACATTGCAATATTAAAGTCACGTAAAATTCACAGTTATATGTTCCTGATTTCTCAGCAGAAAATCTAATCCTAATAATGTTTATGTGCGTAAAACATAAAACTTCATACTACAGTTTTCAAAATAGTACTTACGGTTCCAGGAGTTTAATTATAGTTAAAATACTATTAAAGCCTATTTTAAACCGAGATTGTCTGAGACCTACACATACAACGTCCAGCATCAGAGTTCAGAAATGTACCTGCAAGGGGAAACACTAAGGGGGTGAGCTACATGAGCTCAGTGTGAGTTCCAAATGAAAAACAATAGATTTTCAGAAACCGATTCAAAGGCGAAACATACATACAGATATACACAGAACTAGAAAGTGAACTTGGAACTAACGTCCAAATATAATGAAACAATTTAAGGGCACTAAGTCACACACAGATACTTAGTCACAAATGTTATTCAATCAGAAGGAACATAGTCAAATAATCTTCACCCAGAACACTCAAACAGATGTATATGAATGCAATCAAGTAATAAAACCCACCCGTCCAGCAAACACACCTCTCCGTCCCCCAATCACACCCCATAAGAGCTGATTAAACTCATCCAACCAAACACACCACATAGGATCCCTAAAGGCCCATCCAACCCTACACACCATACGTGTAGACTAAGCCATTCAGATTAATATGCAGCAGGGCTGGAATTATGCATAGCAATGCAATGCGGTAATTTGCTGTACAGACACATTGCAATCTAAATTTCCAGATCAGATAATGGTACGCAGCATAGCTGCCATACGTGTGGTACTGTGTAATAAACCGCTGTATAAATAGGTTACAGTAAGACTGCCAGATCATAACAAAATCAATCTTCCTTCTCTTCTCAACCACCCTAAAATACTTTATGCAAGTGCATGAATGCTTACAGTCTTATTAAAACGATGAACACATTGATAGACAGTCAAACAGAAACAAATATAAACACACACCTAGCTAATCGGGTTCAGGATCAGTCATCTCACACCATAGTCACAAACAACACATAAGTAGAGCATATGGCTTACAGATACAGAGACTTAAATACCCTCACTTAATCCTGCCCAAGGGTCAGAATACACAGACACATTTTTAGATCAAAAAAAATACACAAACTAAAATTTGGTGTCTTAGACCACACGACCGTATACACCGGCCGTGTGGAAAAACCTAAACCATGTGGGGGTCAAAAAGCCCTTGTTGAGGGATGCACACGGCCATGTGAACAAGCCGTGTAACTCACTATCCAATTGTACCCAAATAGAGTACAGGCCAGATACGGCCGTGTGAGGGTCTCACATGCCCGTGTGCCCACCAAACATGGCCGTGTACCCAAAACACACGCCCGTGTGGGATCTTTAAATCCCCAAATTAGCCACACAGCCATGTAGCGCCAAAACACTAAACCCTAATTCCCAAACACACACGTCCGTCTGCCCAGGGGACACGGTAGTGTGGAAGATGACAAAAATCCTCAAATTGGCCACACATTCGTGTGGCACCAAAACCTGCCGAAGAACCCCAATTCCTAAAAGCACATGGCCGTGTGAACCAGCACACTCCCGTGTAGCCACCCATGTAGTCACGAAACCATTTCGAAACAAGCCAAAATTGTCGTTTTAGCCATTAAAATAGTCCCCAACCTTTGCAATAACAAGAGTGTATCGAAAAATGGAGTATTTCCTTTACTTTTTTAACAACTAAAAATCCAAAATCAATGGGTTAGTGCACACTCAAGAAATGCTAAAACAATAATTCGCAAAATAAAAAAATAAAATAGATAATGCTCGAATCTCACACCTAAATCGCGATCAGACACGTCCAGAACCCGACTCGATGACCAAGAAATCGAAGCTCTTCGGAAACCACAACCCTCATCATTTAAAAAAGAAAAAAGAAAAGAAGAAGAACATCTAGAGAGAAAAATAATAATAATAATAATAAAATTAATAATTATATTTAAAAACTAAAACAAGTCCACTATTTAACAATATAAAAATATATCACCCAAAACGCACATATAAGGGCTTGAACCCAAAATTCAGAAGTTCACTAACACTCACTCAACCACCAGACTAGCAGGCCTATTCTATCACTTAAACACGTAACTAACCACAATAGTGCAACCTTCTCACTGACCCTAACAACAAAACTCAAAACTTCTAGCCTCAAAATTCGGGGTGTTACATTAGCAGATTGATTAACGAAATCGTCTAAAAGAAACAACACGAACCCGACTTGCCGCCAACGAAGTTCCACTAAATTAATTGCTACAGATTGACATTGCTACAATCCCAAATCAAAAGTTAAAGAAGAATAAAGTCCTACTTACCAACCAATTAGACAACCCAACAAAACCAATGGAACGATTGAACGATAGAACAACCAACAAAATCGAAAAACAAGAACAAAATAACGATTTACCAAGAAAGGGAGAAAAGTAAAGAAATTTGACGTCAGATTTTCTTTGAATGAGAGAGAAAACTTTTGCAACAAGAAATTAAATTAAAATTAAAAAAATCAAAAGATATCCCACATCCCGTATTTTTCTCCCACTAACTCACTACTCATAACATCCTAAGAATTTTAACTCAACTGAAATTCTATCAAATAACTGAGCAAAAATTAAAACCCATGCTAACACAAGGATTCAAATACAGGACTTCTCACACCTCGATTCCCTTACCACTCGAACCAGTAGGATCATTCAGATATGGAATAACAGACAATTTTATATAAGCCCACTCAACAAGGGTAAGAATTGTATCAAAAATAACAACCTTTCGGAAAAAGGGAGACTTGAACCTAAGACCTCATACATACACGTCCCAAAACACTCAACCACTGAAGCAGGTATACACTTGTGCCAGAATTTACAGAAATAGAGATAAATAAGTCATGGCGTTACAATTAATGTGGCACAAGGTTTTAAGGTTTTTTGCATACTAATAGTTCAGGCCCAAACAAAAGCCCAATTGCACATTCAATCAGAGAATAAAAATAAATTTAATAGTAACAGAATATAACCAGAATTCAGGGCGAGACAAATTTAAATTAGTTTAATAAATAATATTTATGTTGGGAAATAAAAAATATGTATTGGGTTGGATTAAATTATAAAGTTTTGGGTTAAATGACCAAGAAGCACATATATTTGGTCCCAATATAGAAGAGGCCCAAAACCCCTCAAAATATGTATGAGGGGCAACAACCCTAGTATAATTAACTAGGGTTAGCTTGTAACACCCCAAACCCAGCCTAGAAGTTATGACCGAATCTAGCGATGTCACATAATAGAGTGCTTGAAAACCATTCCATCTCAATAAAACCATTACCCGTTTACATACTTTTCTTTATCTTCTGTTAGCTTTTAAATCGTGTTACTCATTTAGTCGGTGGTTTTAAAACGTAATTCGTTGCGGAAGCTTTTAAAACAGTTTAAGTAATCGTGTACTTCTTGGTAAAATATTTGTTTCTTTTGAAAACCAAGGTTTCCTACAACTAGAAGTTAAAAATCCCTAAAGTAAAGAGAAACAAAAACCCCAAAACCAAACAAAAGTTCAAAAGTCCAATTTACAACCCCAAAAGTTTAACCAATAAAAATAAAATAGAAATAAAACCAAGAATCATATTTAAATTCATAACAGTCCAAAATCGTGGTCACTGTCAAGTTCTTCGCCACACCGATCCGTCTAGATCTAGGGATTACCTATGTATATTTAAACAAAAGGGTGAGTTTACGTAAACTCAGTTGTAATCCCACAGAAAACAAACGATAGCAAATCACAGTGCACAGTTAAAATAGTCCTGGGCCTTAAGCGCTTTTCAGTATCGGTAACAGCTTGGCCCTTAGCCCATCCCAGTACAGGATCAAATATGCAATAGGGCCTTATCCCATCACAGTATCAGTGGCAGTCATACAATACACAGTAACAAAGTCTTACCCAACCAGCCTTTACACATGATCTTCGTCCAACCCTACACTCCACGTGGAGATTAAATCAAGCCACCCATCCCTACACTCCAGGTAATGCCGAATGCGGCACAAAACAGTAATTTGCAGCTGAGCTGCTAGTATATTAGGCTTAAGAGCCTTTCAGTACACTTCCTCCAAATAATATCAACCCAACCCAATACAATGCAACATACAATGAAATGTCATGCTATCACAGGTTTGTCAGATACACATTCAGTTCAGTATAGATGCTTGTATATAACATGCTCAATACATAATATGCACAATCAATATCAAATAGCTAAGGCTCTAAGTAGTGCTTACCAACCCTACGAAAGGTTCACAGTCGACTTGGGTGACCTGTGCAACCTTAACAGTTATTTCAGTAAAAATGGGCTTACACGCCCATGTAATATGCCCGTGTAGGCCCACACACTAGTATGGCCCACACGGCCTAAATTTGCATTGGCCGTGTAGATCCCACGGCCTGACCCAAAATACCACACTCTCGTGTGGTTTACCCAAGTGGGCCTACACGCCCATGTGGCCCACACGGCCTAAATCAGTCTAGCCCGTGTGTCACACATGGCCTGCCTAGCCATTACATGGCTGTGTCTTGTGCGTACAGCCTGGCCTCATCGACCACACGCTCATGTTAGGGCACACGGCCTACCACACAAGCAACCACATGTACGTGTGGAGTCGATAGTGAGGTTTTCGACTTTCGTCAAAACCTCATTTTCTGTGCAATCGAGTACACACCTGTATCGTTTTTTACACAAAAGTAACTCCAAGCAATCCCGAACCTATAATTGACCAAAATACTACTCAGTTAATTACTTAACCAATGAATTAAAACCAATCCAAATGGATTATTCAACCATGGAGTGATTAAAACTTACCCCCAATGCTTCAAAATCAATTTGCTTACGAAACAGTACAAGAATAGTCTCGATCCAAGCAATATAATGCTGTCAAAACATCAGAATACCCTTAGTCAAAACTTATCATTCACAACTACAAACCAGCTGATACCTCTCTTTAGCCATTATCTAGAAGAAATAGTTAAGATCTATCGAAAACCAAAACTTACCGAACTCGAGCAAGCACTCACCATGTTACAGAAACGAAGGAAAATAAAAGAATGAAAAAACAAGAAGAAGACAAATGAGAAAATCTCAGTGAAATTTCGACAAGAGAAACGAAAAAGATGAGCAAATGGCAGACCAGAAAGGAAGATGGAAATTAGCGTCAAATTTTTTGGGAAAACATGTTGAAAAGCCGAAATTTTGAAAAAGATAATCAAGAAGTAAAGATAAAATCCAACTAATAATCCTCAAATCCCTAATTTTACTCCCCCACTAGTCCACTTTGACCCAACTACTCAGAATTCCCATTTGACACAACTCTAGCCGAATTTAACAGCAAAAATGCAATTCCTTGTAGTCACAGATAATCGAACATAGGACCTTCAGTACACCCACACTCCACTTAAGCAGCAGACCCATTTTGTTAATTATTCACCAACTTTTACTTAAAAACCCTACTGACCAAAGATAGGGCTTATTCATAAAAATACCAAAATTTAACCCAAGTAAGGCTTAAACTTGGGACCTCTTACACACACCGAGAACACTTAACCACTGAAGCAGATACAGATTTTTGTGTCATATTTCAATAGAACATAAATAAAACTTTTAGGCATTACAATTCTACCCCCTAAAAGAAAATTCTATCCTCGAAATTTACTTGATCAGAATAGATGAAAATACTGCTTATGTATCGCATCTTCAGGTTTTCACGTGGCCTCCTCAGTGCTATGATTATGCAACAGAACCTTTACCAAAGGGATAAACTTTCTTCGCAGAACCTTAATGTCATAATCTCAAATCTGAATAGGCTCATCCTCAAAGGTCAAATCTGGCCTAACCTCAATTTCCTCAACAGGAACTATGTAAGTAGGATCAAAGCGGTAGCGCTTCAGCATAGAGACATAGAACACGTCATGGATACGATCCAACTCTGGAGGTAACTCTAACTAATACACAACCAGTCTCACTTACTTTAGAATGCGAAAAGGCCCAATAAACCTGGGGCTTAACTTGCCCTTATAATCGAACCTGAAAATCTTCTTCCATGGTGAAACCTTAAGAAACACAAAGTCTCCCATAGAATACTCAATATCCTTTCTCTTCAGATCTATGTAGGACTTCTGCCCATCAGAAGCTTCTTTCAGGCGATTTTGAATCAGCCTAACTTTATCCTCTGTCTTAGAAACCAACTCCGAGCCCAAAACACGTTGTTCACCCAACTCAGTCCAACATATGGGAGTGCGATACTTATGACCATACAGTGCCTCGTAAGGTGCCATCTGGATGCTATACTGGAAGCTATTATTATAGGCAAACTCCGCTAATGGCAGATAGTCCTCCCAACTACCTTGAAAATCAATAACACAGCTCACCAACATATTCTCTAATATCTGAATCACTCTCTCAGACTGAGCATCGGTCTGAGGATGGAATGCAGTACTGAAGTTTAACCTTGAACCCAGAGCCTCATGTAACTTTCTCCAAACCCGAGACGTGAAACAAGGATCCCTATCAAAGATGATCGAAACCGGTACCCTATGCAGTCTCACTATCTTAGATATATAAAGCTTTACCAGCTTCTGCAAAGAATAATCAATACGACCTGGTATGAAATGAGCGAACTTGGTCAATCGATCCACGATGACCCATAATGAATCTTTCTTAGTGGGTGTTAGGAGCAACCCACTAACGAAGTCCATGGTTACTCGTTCCCACTTCCATAAAGGAATCTTAACCTACTGCAGCAAACCCGAGGTAACTGATGCTTAACTTTAACCTGCTGGCACGCTAAACATCTCGCCACAAAATCAGTAACCTCACGTGTCAACCCTGGCCACCAATATAACTCATGGAGTTTTCGGTACATCTTATTTTCGATAGGATGCATAGCATAAGGGCTACTATGCGCCTCCCTCAATATAGACTGTCTCAGATCAGTATTATTCGAAACACAGATTCTCCCACGGAAATAGAGTACCCCATCACTATTCAGTCCAAAATCCATAGTGCTACCACTCTCAATCTGTCAGAACCGAAAACCTAAAGACTCGTCCCCCAACTACTTACCCTTAATCTACTCAACCTATGTCGGTTTAAGTTGAAGCTTGGCTAATAAACTACCATCATCAAATAAGCTTAGGTGAGCAAACATCTCCCTCAAATCAATCATTGCTCCACGGCTCAGTGCATCGGCCACTACATTGGCCTTGCTAGGATGGTACTCAATGGTGCAGTCGTAGTTCTTAAGCAGTTCAATCCATCTACGCTACTTAAGATTTAGCTCCTTCTGATTAAGGAGGTACTTGAGGCTCTTGTGATCAGTTGAGATGATACACTTCTCATCATATAAGTAATGCCTCAAGATTTTCAGTACAAACACCACAGCAGCCAATTCCAAGTCATACGTTGGATAATTCATCTCATGTGTCTTCAGCTGACGAGACGCATATGCTACCACCTTACCATCCTGTATCAACACACATCCCAAACTGACATGTAATGCATCACTATAAACCGTGAACTCCTTTTCAAGTTCTTGCTGTATCAAAACAAGAGTCTCAGTTAGTACAGTCTTAAACTTCTCGAAGCTCTCTTGCTGCGCATCAGTCCAATCAAACAGTACACCCTTACGTAGCAGCTTAGTTAAGGGTACTGCAATCAATGAGAAACCCTCCAAAAATTACCGATAATAACCCGCCAGCCCCAGAAAACTGCAGATCTCTGATACATTCCTAAGTTATTTCCACTCAAATACAGCCTCAATCTTTTGAGGATCAACTCAAATCCTCTTAACAGAAACCACATGACCTAGAAATGTCACCTCATGCAACCAGAACTAGGACTTACTAAACTTAACATAGAGCTGTTTTACCCTCAAAGTCTGTAGGATGACTCGAAGGTGCTCATCATGCTCCTTACTCTTCAAGTAAACCAATATGTCGTCAATGAACACTGCCACAAACTGATCCAAATAAGGTTGAAATACTCGGTTCATCAAATCCATGAAAGCTGCAGGTACATTAGTCAGTCTAAATGGCATCACTAAAAATCGTAATGACCATAACGAGTCCTAAACGTCATCTTATATATCTCAGCATCCTTAACCCTCAACTGATCATACCCAGATCGGAGGTCAATCTTGAAGAATACCAAAGCTCCTCAGAACTGGTCAAACAAGTCATCTATCCTTGGTAACGGGTACTTGTTCTTAGTGGTCAACTTGTTCAACTGGCGATAGTTGATACACATTCGTGTGGATCCATCATTCTTCTTCATAAATAATATCAGTGCTCCCTACGAAGACACACTACGGCGGATGAACCCACGATCCAATAACTTCTGAATCTGAGCCTTAAGCTCAGTAAGATCTTTCGGTGCCATTATATAGTGAGTGATAGACACTGGAGCTGTACCAAGAAAAAGCTTTTCAGGAAAGACGTCTAAAAAATCTTTTACCGTTCTGATGTCCTTAATAGTAGAGTCCTCAGAATCAGAAACAGTTACATAGGCCAAAAATGCCTCACATTCCTTACGAACCAAGTTCTTCGCCAGCAGCATAGAAATCACATTAGATAAATAATTTCGGCGTTCTCCAGTCAAGACTACCTAATTATCCTTCTCAGTCCTCAGTAAAACCCTCTTAGACGCATAATCCAAGCTGACACGGTGCTTAACCAACTAACCTATTCCCAATATTAAGTCGAACTCCCCAAATGGAAGCTTCATCAGATAATCCAAACAGGTTGCCCCTTGAACCTCTAAAGGGACGTCTTTAAATAACTTGTTAACCCTTATAGACTGCCCCAACGGACTCAGTACAGTAACTTCACTTGAAGTGCTCTCAAATAATATCCCCAAGTTTTTAGACACAATACAAGCTATATAGGAGTGAGTAGATCCTACATTTATCAATGCAATATAAGGTACATCATGAATAAGGACCGTACTCGTGATGACGTTTGAAGCATCTCCATCCTCTCGGTGACACGCAGATATACTAGAGCTGGCTGTCTTACCTCATTCTGTCCAGTACCTCTACCTAGTGCTCTTTGCTCGTGGCTCATGCCATTACCACCCTAGCCTGACCACGGCCACTCGGTAGCTGTTGTACTACACTCTGTGGCTGTGCATTACTAGTACCCTGAGCTTGCATCTGATCAGCCCTCAGTGGTCACTCCCTGATATGGTGATCTAATGATCCACACCTTAGACACGCCTCAGTCCTCCTCTAACACTCGCCCTGGCAGTGTTTACCACAATCAAAACATGGCTACTATCCAATAGCAGCAATAGGGGCCCCAGCTCTAACTGGCCCATCAGCTCTGGCCTTTTTCTTAAGCCTCTGCACCGAACTCAAGGGCTCTAAATTCTCTCTTGTTCTTACCCCTCTCACGATCTCTATTTTGGCACTCAGTATGCTTAACATCCTCAGCGATCTTTATCTTCTTGACCAAAATAGAAAAATCTTGTTCCCTCTACGAAGTTATCAAAATTCTCAAATTATCTTTGAGGCCATCTTCAAAGCAAACACACCTCTCATACTTTGATACCACCATACCTCGCGCATAGTAGCTCAATTTTAGGAACTCAGCCTCATACTCAGCCACCAATCGATCCCCCTAAGTAAGATTCAGAAACTCCCTCCTGCGAGCGTCCACATAACTGGCTCCCACATATTTCCCCTATAAGGTGGTCTTAAAGAACTCCCAGGTCATGTGTTGGGGCTGAGTGCCCTCCCTAACGATCAGCCTCCATTGATAAGCCTCATCTCGTAACAAAGAGATTGTACCCTTTAATTTCTGCTCAGAGGTGCAATCTAGGTCATCCATAATCCACTCCGTGGCCTCAATCCAGTATTTGGCCACATTAGGGGCGACTCCAGTGACACCCCTAAAAAGTTTAGCTACATTAGACAGGAGTCATTCTATAATCGACCCACGGTCCCCAGATCCAATATTAGGTACAGCGACCCTTTCCAAAATCCTTAGCATAGCCTGGGACAATCCAGCCATGTGATCTTGAGGCCTAATCTCAGTAGCCAGCGACACTGGCGCCTCACTCGTGTCTAAATTAGGTATGCTACCAGATGACAAGGACTCAGTTCGAGCCCCTCTATAGCCTCTTCCACAGCTTCTAGTACCCCATTCGCTGATACCTCGTGTGCTCAGACTAATCAAATTTATCAATATTAAAAGTTTTATGAATTAGTTACAGTTCCAGTGTTTATTAACAAATATTTTATGTAAAGCAGTGCCAGAGTTTTCATTTGTCACAGTCTCTAGTAGTTTACTATAGTTTTGGTTTAACTACCGTTTTTAGTATATATTAACTAGAGTATTTTCACAGTTTACTACCTACAATAGTTTCAAATATCATAGCATTTTTAATTTAAGCAAAAATTAGTTTCAAAATACTTACAGGATCGGCGCCAGAGACTCAGTATACCACATACTCAGTAAAAATATTTCAAATCATTTGAAAATCCATCCTTCAAAAAACCAAATTTTAAAAACCCATAATCCACATCCGAGTTTTACAACCTGGCTCTGATACCACTAAATGTAATACTTCAAACCCGGCCTAGATGTTATGGTCGAATCTAGAGATGTCACATGATAGGGTGCTTGAAAACCATGCCATCTCGATAAAACCATTACTCGTTTACATACTTTTTTTATCTTTTGTTAGCTTTTAAATCGTGTTACTCATTTAGTCAGTGGTTTCAAAATGTTATTCGTTGTGAAAGCTTTTAAAACAGTTTAAGTAATCATGTACTTCTTGGTAAAACATTTGTTTCTTTTGAAAACCAAGGTTTCCTACGACTAGCAGTTTAAAATCCATTAAGTAAAGAAAAACAAAAACTCAAAAACCAAACAAAAGTCCAAAAGTCCAATTCACAACCCCAAAATTTTAACCAATAAAAATAAAATAGAAATAAAACTAAGAATCATATTTAAATTCATAACAGTCCAAAACCATGGTCACCGTCGAGTTCTCCGCCGCACCGATCCGTCTAGATTTGGGGATTACCTGTGCACATTTAAAAAAAGGTGAGTTTACATAAATTCAGTGTGTAATCCCACATAAAGCAAACAATAACAAATCACAGTGCACAGTTAAAACAGTCTTGGGCCTAAGCCCTTTTCAGCATCAATAACAGCTTGGGCCTTAGCCCATCCCAGTACAGTATCAAATATGTAGTAGGGCCTTATCCCATCACAGTATCAGTGGCAGTCATGCAGTACTTAGTAACAAAGTCCTACCCAACTAGCCTCTATACACAATCTCCGTCCAACTCTACACTCTATGTAGGGATTAAATCAAGCCACACATCCCTACACTCTAGGTAGTACCGAATGGGGCACAAAACAGTAATTTGTAGCTGAGCTACTAATATATTAGGCTTAAGAACCTTTCAGTACACTTCCTCCAAATAATATCAACCCAGCCTAATGCAATGCAACATACAATGAAATGGCATACTGTCACAGGTTTGTTAGATACACATTCAGTTCAGTATACATGCTTGTATATAACATGCTCAGTACATAATACAAATAATCAATATCACATAGTTAAAGGTCTAAGTAGTGCATAGCAACCCTACGGAAGGTTCACAGTCGACTTGGGCGACCAGTGCAACCTTAACAGTCATTTCAATAAAAATGGGCTCGCACACCCATGTGACCTACTCGTGTGGCCCACACAGCCCAAATTTGCCTCGACCGTGTGGATCCCATGACCTGACCCAAAATCTCACACGCTCGTGTAGTTTACCCGTGTGGGCCTATACCCCCGTGTGGCCTACACGGCCCAAACAGTCCAGCCTATGTGTCACATACAGCCTGCTTGGCCATTATACGGTCGTGTCTTGTGCGCACGGCCTGGCCTCGTCGACCACATGCATGTGTTAGGACACACAGCCTACCATACAGGCAACCATATGTCCGTGTAGCATCGACAGTGAGGTTTTTGGCTTTAGCTAAAACCTTATTTTCTTTGCAATCGAGCGCACACCTGTATCGTTTTTGACGCAAAAGTAACTCTAAGCAATCTCGAACCTATAATTGACCAAAATACTACTCAGTTAATCACTTAACCAATGAATTAAAACCAACCCGAACGGATTATTCAACCATGGAGCGATTGAAAATTACCCCTAATGCTTCAAAATTGGTTTGCTGAACGAGAAGAGTCCCGATCCTAGCAATATGATGCTGTCAAAACATCAAAGTAGCCCTAGTCAAAACTTATCATTCACAACTACAAACCAACTGATACCCCTCTTTAGCCATTATCTAGAAGAAACAGTTAAGAACTATCGAAAACCAAAACTCACTGAACTCGAGCAAGCACTAACCACATTGCAGAAATGAAGAAAAATAAAAGGATGAAGAAATAAGAAGAAGATAAAGGAGAAAATCTTAGTGAAATTTTGGCAAGGGAAACGAAAAAGATAGCAAACGGTAGACAAGAGAGGAAGATGGAAATTAGCGTCAAATTTTTGGGAGAACATGGGAAAATGCCGAAATTTTGAAAAAGATAATCAAGAAGTAAAGATAAAATCCAACTGATAATCCCCAAATCTCTAATTTTACTCCCCCACTAGTCAACTTTAACCCAACTACTCAGAATCCCCGTTTGACACAACTCTAGTCGAATTTAAGAGCAAAAATACAACTCATTGTTGTCACAGATAATCAAACACAAGACCTTCAATACACCCACACTCCACTTAACCACCAGACCAGCAGGCCCATTCTATTAAGTATTTACCAACTTTCACTTAAAGACCCTACTGACCAAATATAGGACTTATTCATAAAAATACCAAAATTTAACCCAAGTAAGGTTTGAATTAAGACCTTTTACACACACCGAGAACACTTAACCACTAAAGCAGATACATGTTTGTGTGTCATATTTCAACAGAACATATATAAAACTTTGGGGCGTTACATAGCTGCCCCTCTCTCCTAGTTCAACTAGTAGATTGTTTTTTCTATTAAATAAGTATTATTTGTATTCTACTAATTCAACTAGGGTTTATCTCTCCTTATAAATAGATGGCACTGGTAAGGATAAAAACATAAGTTTTACACACAACTTTGAGATATTGTTATTTTGCCCGAAAATAGTGAGAACTTATTTCTAAGTATAAATTCTATTTTCTGGGAAAAATAATTATATCGGTTTCTATAAAAGAGATAGACTTACTTTCCTTCTGAAATTAATCAAATTATTCCTTGTTCTATTTTTATTCATAATTGTTCAAGGCCAAACTCGAAGATTTGTGGTACGAGGATAGTGGAGGTCATTCGATTGAAAGTTGGGAACATCAAGGATCCGTCTAGTACAAAGCATAGGTACTTTTCGGGAAAAATTTATTGCTATAGCTCAGTTTTTAAATTTTTTATTTTTTTTCTATGCAAGAAAATCATTTTCGAATCAGAATTTTCTCAACAAAAAATAGTGAAAAGGGGTAGGCATGTCTCGAGACATCCTTGCATTTTTTTAGTTTGACCCAAGAATCATAACTTGGCTCCACGTTTAACCATCTTTGACCTTGGATTGTTGTATGTGAACTCGATTGAATTCATTTTAGTGCATTTAACACACATGATATTGTAACATCCTGATTTTAGCTGTTGGAAAATGCTAATTTGAGGCCAAATTTCGTAGAACGAGTTCATTGTAATATTAGTGGGGATATCTACGTGCCAATTACGATATTATAGAATCAATATGTTAAATGAATATATTAGAAAAGTAGTTAATAATAGTAAAAAAAAACAAATTGGAAAGTGAATAAAATGTTGAGAATTGAGTAAGGAAATTAGTAAGCCCTTAAATAGCTATTAAACTAAGGACCTAAGAGTAATAAAACCATAATTAAATTATGGATAGTGTCATAAAGTGAGCTCAACCATAAAAATCCACTAACCTTTATAATGACTAACTATAGTCGTCACATTAATTATAGTTAATGGCTAATTAAATTATTAAGTTATATATATTGTAAACAGGTGAGAGAAATAAAAACTTGCCGTCTTCATTTTTCTCCTCATTTAACAAAAACTAGAAAAAAAAAAAGAAGAAGCTTGATTTCTATCTTCCATGGCTGGTTACAATTACTAAGGTAAGTGAGTTTAATTCTTAATAATTTTTATAGATTTTTCATGTAGGAACCTTACTTTAACCAACCCATTAATTGATTTTATCTATTATGTGAATTAGACCAAGATGCCATGATAGAGAACATATAAAGTTGAGTTAGAAATCATGAAAAGAATGAATGTTAAGCTTAGATTTTACGGTATCATGTCAAAGTATAAAGTGGGTGATGTTGAAACTTAGTTAAATTAAGTGATTGTTAAGGAATTTATTGTTGAGTTATTCTAGACCAAATTGAATAGAATAATAGCCGTTTCAAATTAATGCTATAGATTGGCAATTTGAGGTCCATGTATTATATTTACAAAATCAATTTTAATTTGATTGAGTAAATAACGAGTTACGAGCATTTCAGATATTACGATTAAAAATGGACTTATTTGTAAAGTATGCAACTATACTTAATTGTTTGCTATACCTTGGTTGAATGTTAAATAATATCATTTTTGGAATTGAATTGTCAAACGTAGCTAAGACAAGGTCGGAATGTCAAGGTTCGAGGCGAAAGCGGACGACAGATAATGAAATTGGTTTGGGCTACCATATTTTTTATTCATCACATAAGATAATTAAATATTTGGATCATGAATTTTATAAATGTTAATTGTTGTTCTGATTATGTTTTATAATTGTTGATTAAATCTTTAAATGGTAATTGTTGGACTAAATGATAAATAAACGAGTAATTTTTGTTGATATGAGAACATAAAATAGGTTGATAGTTAGGCATGAGTGAACTATAGATATATACATGATACCTTGAAAGAATATATATTGAATTAAATGAAATGCAAGGAATAAATGGCAACATATTATTGTTCTATTTTACGAGTGGTAAGTTGTAATTAGGACTTGATATCTTGTTGAACTCCAGTGCATATCTAAGCTTGTGCTCTCATAATTTGACTTTGATTTATGCTTTGATAGATAGTTAGTTGTAAACTAATATCGATATTAAACATGACACAATGTATGTATGAACTTAACTATTTGACTTTGATTATGACATGCTGAAGTACATTGAAGTACTTGAGATTGTATTATTGTATTATGATGATGTTTAGTCATTTGATTGTAATGTGTTTTGATGAATTATTAATAAAAAATAATGCCTTACTAATAGTGTCAGATACAGTATGGGTATAGTTGGCATGCCATAGAGTCCGTTTGATAGGTGGGAGATCCAAGACTTAAGTGTGTGTTATATTTGATCCAGCGCTTAATGCGTGTTACAATTTGATAATTCTTTAATTCCTTGAGGGTCGAGAACGTATTACCAGCTCAATTCCCTGATGGTATAACTGTATTTTGGTGTGTTTGGTGGGATCGATGCATTTATGTCTTTAGTACGTATATTGGTATGTTGGTGGATTGATTCGTGTATTCGTCCTTAAATCCGAGTCAGTTAATAAGAGTTGAACTAATAAAATTAACGTGATGTGTAAATGATATTCAATTATGTTTATATTATGATTATTGAGATTGAATTATGTTATGTGTAATGAGATGTTAATTTCTTGAGGATGCATTGATCCTTTATTTATTTTGAGCACATTAGGGACAATGTGCTAAATAAGGTATAGGACAGAATTTTTAGGAATTTTTAATTTTTTCGTTATTTTTTTATTTTAATTAATTTTTAGAGTTAATTTTTTTATGTTTTGTGTGTGCTTGAGCTTATAGAAATACAAGTGATTGATTAGGATCATGTATATAGGATGTTTGTTTAAACCGTAAATCTAGCCTGAAAATAAATGATTTTAGGTTATTTGCATTTAGACTAGTTAGTTCAATTTGTTAAACTATAAGTAGGAAAAAAAAAGTTAAATATGCCAAATGACATAGGTAGTTATGTGTAGGTATTTATGTTTGTTGAATAATAGGTCGTTCAAATTCGAATCCTCAATAATTAAATCCATAATTATTGAAATGGTATAGTATAATAAGTATAAATCCTTACAAGTATGTGCCTTAAAAAATGAATGTGTAAAGAAAAACATTGTGAGGGTTAAAAGTAAAGCGAGTGTGATAAAAGCATAAAACGAATAAAAGCCAATGGAGTGAAAGTAATCACGGTGATTAAATTGAAATATATAAGACATTGAGAAAAATATCACTCATATTGGCACAAATACTCGTAAATTGCTTGAACTTGTAAATACTGTATAAAAGTTCAAAATATGGATAAAAGAAATTGAGTAATTAGATTTTGAACTACATGTATACTTCAATCGTAAGTATTATACTCATATATAACTTTTGATGGATTCATATATTTAACACACTTTGACTTGTTTGATGTGTAATAACTTGAACTATCATGTTTGAATGTGAAATTTTTAAGTTGTTTAAACATCTAACTAGAGTTATGTGTTTAGCAAATTTTCCTATTGTCATCGTTCTGATCCAATCTCGTGTACCAAGTATGCTCAAGTACTTTAGTTTTAGTTGTGTGTTTTCTTTTCATTTTCTTTTTAGTTTTTTTTTCCGTTTGCTTGAGGATATGCAACGACTTAAGTATGGGGTATCTGATCTACACAAATTGTTGTGGCAAATTAAGTACTTTTTGGCACTTAACGAGCTTGTTTTCTAGTCATTTTAATATATTTATTGCATTTCACATTTCTTAGTTTAGATTCAAATTGTTGCAAAATAAGCGTTTTTATGCATTATTTCGAGTTAGTTGACCTATTGTCCCAATACTGACCTTAAGGTGGTTTTAACACTTTAATTGAGTGTGCAAGATACTCATTTTTAGGCCCAAAAGTATCAGGAATGACAGTTGAGTCACAACATAGGTGCAACGATAGGCAAAAAGTAAGGAGGGTGTTTCCATTCGCACAACTCATATTTTATGTGATTAAGGCTTGTATCTAACCTAATTAAGGCTGATAAACTCTGTGTATAAATAGTTAAGTTGAGGCAAAGCTTGGGGAGATTTTTGCCAAGTTGTTTTAGGGTTTTAGTTAGTCGTTTAGGATTTTTATTTAGTTTTAGTTTATTTTCAAAATACAATTTATTTTCTTGTTCTTCCAAGTCTTCGTTATTAAGTATTTTAGTAATTTTCTTTTGCTTCTTATTCACAACCGATGATATCTTGATCATTGTTAAATGATTTCGTAATTTTGAACGCATCAAGTTCATCAAATGGACAATTTCTATTTCTTTCTCTTTTACGTCGATGATTGTTAAGTCGATGAGTGGCTAGATCTTCAAGGAGATTAACGAGCGAATATGTGAGTGATTAATGAAGGAATTAGGGTTTTCAAATGGAGTTAGTTGGTATAAATTCATGTGTGTTTAAACCCTAGAATTGATAACCCTAGGAAGTAATCTAGGATAAACGAGGTGAGAGATAAATTTACCAAGTAAATTGTGGATTTATCCGGGTCAGGAAAGTGAGATTGAGAGATAAGTGTGTATTGGTAGTTTAGTTAAGTAGTAGAGGCTGAAAGGTAATAGTGTTTAATTAATATCTAATTCCCTAATAAAATCTAAATTCTGAAGGTAATTGCAACCACTAAAACAAGTTAATCTTCTTCCTGTTAATTGAGAGATTTTTGTTTGTTAACTTTGTTTTAGTAGTTTAGCTTTTATTTTATAATCTTAACCCTTAATTTTAATTATTGTAATATAATTTTTGGTGATTACTGTTTAGACCTGCTAGTGTAGATAATATATTTAGATTTAATTCAACGTCCCTTAAGTACGATTCTCGGACTATTTCCTTGTGTTCCGTTAAAACTATATTACAATTTGACATGTTCATTTATAGATACCACATAGATTTTGTATATTTTTATTTGCACGATTTTTACTCTAAACGTTCACAAGTTTGAAGGCGGTCACTTCGACAATGTAATGTGATGTCATGAATTTTGATTTGATGATTAGGTTGAATATGAGGTGTCACAAACATTCTTTAAATGAGATTGCCATACTTGTTTTTATTTTAAACTTCAATGTTTATTTAAATGTTTGTTGGACTTGCTTTGGAGATGAATGGGGAAACTTGCATTTAAATCTGTTGTCCAGATCAAGTGTAGAGTGTTACATTTCTACTTTCTTTTAGTGTTGGCTTATTCTATTTGAAAATTTCCAAACCCTATACACTTATAGCATTGCACTTCCTTCTTATTAGTTTAAAAGTTGTCATCCTTTGATTGCATCTTTTTATTGCTACCACTGAATCCAAAATCACCATTTGGTCTCCTTTTTTAGAACTTTTTCAAGGCTTTGTTGAGATTCTTAAAAAGTAAGGCTATTTGTTTATTAATTTCATTAACAACTCCTCCATTTTTTTTAGTTTGAATAGCTTGTTGAACATTGAAAGTAATGTTCTTTTCTAGTCGTAACTTGTCACGTTTAATCTCTTCCAAATTAATTCAAAATCTCAAATAGAATTTATTAGCTCATTTAGCTTGAGAGTGGTGATGTTTTTTACCTTTTTAATTGCTATAACTTTGATGGTAACCCGTTTTGATAAGGACCTCAAAAATTTTTCATTGGGCTGACTCACAAATGGAAATAACATTAAACTGTTCTATGTTAGCACTATTAAAAATAGCATATAAAGCTTTGGGCTTCCCATTAGTTGTCATTTTTTCATTGGGAATATATTTGTTTTTCTTTTTGAAACAAGTGTTACAATCAACATCTGTAACTGCTGGTCAAGTTCATCCCTCTTCAACAACTTCTTATGCAGCTTCATCAATGGACATGATAAAAACCTTTTTACGGGCTTTTCAATACGCATAATTCGATGAGCCAACAAACAAAGGGGCTTCAAAAATAAAATTGTCTTCTTTCATAAACTCCATGATTGCAAAATCGAGCACAAGATTTTCAAGTATGTTTGAAGTCAAGTTATTATACCAATTGAAAATGCTCTCACTTTATTATTTATTCTAATTGGTTGTCTTAAATAAAGTTCCAACACAAATTAGAGCTATGTAGTATAACATAGAAATTGTAATAGAATAATGCAAAGGAACAAATGAAACATAAGATTTGTTAATGCTATGTAGTATAACATAGAAATTGTAATAGAATAATGCAATGGAACAAATGAAACATAAGATTTGTTAATGCAATTTGAATAATGATCCTTCTCTACACAGCCTTGCTCAATGTGAATGGTTTTTATTTAATAATGTATCTAGCATACTATTAATTAAAATTCAATCTACCCTTACAATATGGGATAATTATAACCTCAACAAAAAAAAATCTCAATTGCTACAATCACTCACCCCAAACACTTTACTTGCAAACATAGTGAAATAGTGAAATAGATTTGAAATAGTGAAACAAACACACACAAGCACTTCAACTTTACAAAAAAAAATTATTTTAATAATTTATTTAATTTTTTTCTCTTAACTTTTAAATTAGCATCTTTGTCAAAATAACTCAAAATAGATAATAAAAAAAGTTAATGTTGACCTAATAACATGTGTATTCTATTTAATTAATTTTAAAAAAAATTCTAAAAATATAGAATATTATTATAATTTTTATTATTAAATAAATTTTATAAATTTTATGTTTTTTAATAATTTTAATTTTTTAAAAATTTTAATTTTAATTTTAAAAGAATAATTAATTGTTGAATACCACCTATTCACCGTAATAAGGTTAATAAATAACTTTTACCTTTGGGAGTTGATTTGATATTGGATGAAAGTAAAGAAAAACTTAAATAAATAACAAAAATGATTTTTTTAATTATGGACTATAGAGACAAGTAAATCATTTATGGAAAAAAAAAAAAAACTCGCCCAGAGACGCTCTTGAATCTCAACTTTCTTTTTTTTTTTTTTTTAATGAAGAAACATGGAGGACCTGTGGTTGACACATTATAAAAGGGAATCATGGAGGTTTGAGGGTTTACGAAGGCTCATTAGTTTAAGAATGAGGCATTGCTCTCAGGGGAGGTGGCTGGTTCTATAAAGGTTGGTTGCTCCCCTCCTCTGATCGATAGCGAAGCCTATGATTTCACTCAACATATACCTTCATCTACAACAATAGCCCATTGATTGTGTACTAAAATCATCCATTTCAACACGCCCGCCATCTTCCATCATCATCGCCACCATCGTCGTTATCTTCTGCTTCTCAGTCTCTGCTATACTGTTTCTTTTCTACTTCTTTTTCTTCTCCTTCTCTCGAAAACCCCTCATCTCAACGAGGCAATGATGATTTTTTTCTTTGTGGGGTTATTAAATTCAGATTTTTGAAGAAAAAAAGGCCGTAGCTTGGCGGGGCAACTCTGGTTTTTGTTGCAGCCACCGGCTTTATTTCTTATCTGAAAAAAGGCGAATCTGAGCCTCCCCTGCCCCCTCCCCCCTCCCCCTCCCATTTTTCTCTTTTTTTTATAACCTTGTTTTCATTTGAAAGTTTAATTTTTTTTTATTGTGAGGTCAGTTGGGTGATTTGGGGTTTGCAGCAGAATTGGGGAATTTCTCTTGCTAGATCATGCTCTGCAGAATTGAAAGCATATCTTAATGATATGTTATTTATTTTCATTTGAAAGTTGAAAAATTTATTGCGAATCAGTTGGATGGTTTTGGGTCTGCTCTAGAATTTGAATTTCTCTGGCTAAAATGCATGAACCTTTTACAGTATGATTCTTACTTACCCTACCAAAAAAAAAGGTTCCAGAGGCTTTTGTTCAGTCATTTTGGGTTATTTGTTCAGTTTGGCTTGTTTCGGGTTTGTTGACTAGTGTTGTTAAATTGGATTTAAGTTCGAAGATCTAATTAAATCTATGGAACTGAGCTCTTTCTGTGCGCAAGGGCTCTATTGATATTACTTAAAGGGAAAATGGCAGTTTTAGGTCCATTTTTTTATGCATATGACGGAGGCAAGTAACTAAGTTCAGATATTTGATAAGCTTTCTGGATTTTAGGGCAAACTGAAGATGCGACAAGGTTTCATAGTTCGAAAGAACTGTGGTTTGCCTTTTTTTTCCCCAATGATTTTGGTCCTGAAATGACTATTGAGTTACCGCAGCTTGTAATATATAATATAGATGCATACACGTGTGTGTGTGTGTCTGTGTGTGTATGCATATTTCTTTTCCTTTGGACTTGATATTGTGCCTTCTTATATGTTATGAGAATGTGAACTTGTAGTCATGACTCATGAGCTTGCATGCAGAATCTGTAGCACATTGTGCTGTTGTTTCCTTGTTTGGTACCCTGTACTTTTGGTCATATGTGTGATTGCTTATCCATTTGCAGGGTTGGGCTGATCTGTCAATCTCTGGTTAGAAGTTTATTCTGTCTGCCTTATTTCTTTGTATTCATCTTTTTAATGACAATCGAAACCTTCGGCAGGACCATGAGATGGAGAAGCAATTTCATGGAATTCGGATTTGAAGTTGGGAAGAGGCTGGTGCGGAAGAGCACACCCCCGAGGGTGGGAGTCAGGCTCATTAAAGTTGTTGATTGAGCAGTTTTGTTGGGGCAAAAAGCCCTCAAATCTCCCACTTTTTCCATTTGTAGTTGCCTTAATTCCTTAAATGATACAATCATGTAATGAATTTTCACCTGTGAACTTTCTTTGTGGAACTCTTACTCTATAATATCATCCCAAGTTACTCTAAGTTCGTAATCTACGAAATATATATATATTCATGTCATGTTCTGTTCTGTTATCTTTACCACGAAGGCATTCATCAGATATGAGGTCAATTTTATGCCATTCTCTTTGTTCCATATGTATAATATTGCCATAACACATAACAATAGCCTTCTATCCTAAGAAGGACATATACATATTTTTTGGTCAAGTGACTCTAAGCTTGTAAAGTGCACCAGAACTAGCTTAATCCACGTATTTTTCCATTTTTCTTTGATCTGAATGTTGATAGTTTTTACATGGATCACTTTGTATCGCCAGTCATGCATGAAACTCAGACCAAGTATATATAAATTTTGTATATGATCTTTGGGATACTCTGATGGAACACTTTTTTGAGTCCTAGAATTCCCCCTACATATCTATGATATCTATCATTTTACAATCTCAGGGAAAGAGATTAAGCTGCAAAATGTACCTTTGGGTTGCCGTATACACCGTGAAGCAGGCTATCAAGAGGATCGATTCTTGGGAACAATGCAACAGCCCTTTTTCAAAGCAGCCACCCTTTTCTTGAATCTCAAGCATTTGTCGTGTTTTGGTTCTGTAATACTGGGGTTAGGAGTAAGTTGTTTTGATCTTCTGATCGAATTCATCTCCATTGCGTTTATGAACTGATTTAGGTGCTGAATGTATTCCGGATATGATTCCAGATTGCAATGGCCGCCTCCCTTCACCCATAAAGGCTCGTACTTTTCCTTCGAAAGTTCCCATAATCGCTTCCCATGAGACCAATCAACGGTCTCGTCGTTTGTACCCTGCAACCGTTAATTGACAAGCATGCATCAAGATATGCACGAGGAATAAACCGAAAAACACCTCGGTTCAAATGCAAATCAACATTAAATTCACCTACTTGATGATATATGGTATCTAGGAGGATTAGATCTAACACGGCGTATCTTATTTCAGTATATTGATAGAAAAGTTGTACGGAGGAAAATATACTTACATGCAAAACTAGAACCGGAGAAGTGACCCGCCGTATTTTGTCTATATTCTGCAAATATTTGGAGAGAACTTACTTGCTGCGAATCGAAATACTTTGAAGTTTGAAGTAGAATGATAGATTTTTCGTGTGCAGGACCAAAAATCAAACTTACTTTAAATATATCAAACCAAAATGTCATCTTAACAGGATACAAGACTCGAATGCCGGAAAGGATAGCACTATGAAGAACGACTCCTCGTAGTTTTGGTAAACGAGCAGCCAAGTGTAGAGTTGGTCCACTTCCGACGGATTGGCCGTAAAGTATTAAGTCTTCCTGCTTCACCCCGTATTCCTTCTGCAAACAATTGTACACTGCCTCTATGTCATAATATGTGTTGAGCTCAGTCGGCTATTGCAATAGCAGGAAAAAGAAAACAAGCAACTTATCAGGTGTCAAAATTTAGTCACAAGGGTAAATATATAATACATTTACAAGCAGTTTGAGAGTTAAATCCAAAACTGAAATACAAGAAAATAAAAAATGCATTGATCCTTTTTACCTTGCCAGATGATGCTCCATAGCCTGAATAGTCATAACTGCATGCAAAAAAAGATGTGTTTAGAAATGAAGTTTCCAAAGTCAATTATAATAACATCAAAGTTTGCATTTGATAGGTTATGCCCTGTAAAAACCATTTTAGCTATGATTTGGATGGAAAAAGAGAACTGTTTATTTCAGCCTTTTACATGCAATTCAATAGATAAAAATTACGAAACAACCGAAGTTTTCCAAGATTCATTTTCCCTTTTTGGGGGTAAAAATGACATGGATGAATTAATGCACAGGTGCAATGGAGATGAAGCTATTTCATGAAAGCATTGAATGGCATATGTATGTATGTATATCGTTATACCTACACTCAATGACCTCGCCTCACTTCCTGTCAACCTCGCTGACCAGAGCCACGATTTAGAGTCACAATGTGAGCTAAGAACACCAGCAAGCCCTAAACCTTGCGACCCAAGACCTTGAAAACGCACACCATAGGAATAATATCTTGTACATGCCTTTTCGTATGCCACCATATATTTGTGTTTTGACATGATAATCCATACCTACTAGAACAGGACATCAAGGAGTTGGCTGAATTTCAGGGAGTACGGGGCTAATATAAGAGCAACACATGACATTCGAGGAATCATCAAAGGCATTCCTTTTAAGATCCATGGACATCAAAACAAGGGACTAGTTCTCTCTCCTTTCACACTCTAAGCTATTTTTATTTCTTCTCTTGAATCTCGATTCCCTCAAAGGATCCCTATTCCAATCATACTCAATCACTTATGGCTCTCCATCCATCGGGAGCATTGTCACACACCTCTGTAAGCCAAGTAGTGTAACAACGTTTGTGTATATGTATATAGGGCTTATTTCAAACATTGGTAAAGTTGAAGGGTTCACGAATATGCAAACACGATAAAAAAACAATAGAGACATTAAACCTAAAAACACAAACTTTGGAAAGGAAATGAAAAATGAAAGAGAAACCAATATCAAAATCAATATCCCAAATTAAAGATTCAAAATTAAAGAAAACTATAGAAGGAGATGAAAATAAAAAATCCCAAATCAAGGAAAAAGGGATACCTCATAATATTGACCCTAAGGTGGGCTCTGAGTTCATAAAACAATTCATGCATTTGGCCAATATCAGCAGCATTGGCATGGGAATACAAAAGGGTGAACCTGGCAAAAGGGTGTCTCCAAAACGTGGCCACGATCTTGTTCCCACCTTTGGTGTCGATTAAATTGACATCCATGTTTTTGTCAGCCGTCACCCCCGGCATGACCAGCTTCCCATTTTCTTCCCCGCAAACTTTATACGTCGGTGGGTCTGGTGGGAAAAATGCAAGCTTTGCAGCCACATTCGACGTTACGTTCCCCATTTTCTTCTACAACACACGCATTATCAAATTGAGAAGAAAACTTTTCTAATAAATAAAACAAAACCGGTTTTTTATTTTCATATATGAAGCTGGACAACAACACATGCAATGAACATATTGGCAGAAGTACTTTTTTTTCCCTCCCTGTTTACCCTTTTCTTTTTTCTCAAATGCTTTGTTTAAAGGATAATGATTTTTGGTCTTTAAATTTTCTGTTAGTGATGGAGTTGTTTTCGGGTATTGGTCATAACTGGTGCTTCTTCTTCTTCTTCTTTTTTTTCTTTTTTTTTTTCCTTATGGGTTTTGTTTGTTTAATATATATATATCCAAAATACATATTTTTTGGTTAAATTATCCCCTATATTCTTTCAACATTTGAAATTTAGTTCCTACTATTATTTCTTATAGTGTTTGATAACTGAAATTTAGATTTCAAAATTTTAACTTTGAAATTTATAATTTACGAATTTATTATTTTATAATTTTTCTTTTGAAAATTAAAATTTTTGATTTAATCCAAATTTACTGTTTGGATAATTTAAATATAAATTTAGATTTCAATTAATTCTAATCTTTAACATCATTTTTTAAAAAAAAAAAGTAATTAGTTAGGAGGATGATGGGCATCGAAACCGCTAAATATAAATTCTTACGATAAAATAACAGTAATTAGCAGTATAGAACAGTATGATCAAATTCACATGGCCGATCCCAATATCACCTGCAAATCGACCTTTGTCGAATTTCCAACCACATGGCACGTACCTGTAATTTAAGACTTTGATAACCTTACGATCTAAAAAGTCTAACTTGAATTAACGGCCTCAACCGTGTGGGTCATTTAAATCCGATCACACTTTTAATACTAAAATTTAACTAGATTTTTCGTAAATATTATCACTAAATAATTCTAGATATTATCACTAAATAATTTAAAATTTAAAAACTAAATTTAAACTAGAGATTAAATTTAAACTAATTACAAATTTGTAACAATATAAAAAATCATTCAATCTTTATTCAAACGCTTTTTTTTAAAAAAATCTTCAACCATTCAATCTTTATCCAGTCATCCTTAAATCTTCAATCTTTCAATCAAGCCCTCCTCTTTACTTTTTGTTCCAATTTAACCCCTTTTTGTTAGAGTTTGAATTCAGCACACAACTTTATTCTTGATAAGAAAAATCCAAATTTAATAGCATTTTATTCGATAATTCGCCAAAAATAAATATATTAAAAATATGAATTTATCTTGCTATCAGAGGACTTTGATTATTGTTGTTTGAAATGGACTAGACCATTTATTCAGATCAAGAATTAATTAGAGTATCGGTTTGAAGAAAGACATTAGACCAATTGACTCTGGAACTGGTACAGACCCATTGATTGAATAATTGAATTGGTTGAACCAAGTTTTTTATGAATTTTTTAATGATTTATTTAATAGAATTAGATAGATTAGTCAAACCCATCGTACCAAACAAACCGATAGAATGATCGAATCTATTGGAACAACAAACTAGTTGCCTAATTATGGAAATTACGAAAACTATAAATTAAAAGTCAGGGGTTTACAAATTAAAAATATGGAAATTACAGTATAAATGAAATTTTTAAATATTTATATTGTATCAAATTAAATACATGAAGCTTTATCACTATTTTCAAGACTGGACAGGCCAATCAGACCAATTGGATCTAGAATTGGTCAGGATACCAGTCTAGAATAAAAGGCCAGATTAGTTGACTTGTGAATCGGTTGAACCGATCAGACTGGCTAAACCGATGGTTGGACTAATTTTTATCTATTTTTATTTTTAATAATTTACTTAATTGAACCGATTGGATCGATTGAACCAGTTGAACCAAAACCGGTGGTCTGGCCTATTCGCCTATCAATCCAATTTTTAAAATCTTGAGCTTCATTGATGATATATTATAAGTAAAATTATCTTCTTCCTTTTTTTTCCTTTTTTTTTTTTGCATTCTAAAAGAAGTATGAAAGAAAAGAGAACAAAAAAAAGAAAAAGAAAAGAGAACAAATAAATTCTCATATTTTTTTATTAATTTTAAATTTTGAAAATTTTAAATTTTAAAATAAATTTTGAATTTCAAAATAGAACTCTTATAAAATTGGACTTGACTTTACCCGAATTCAAATCCAACTTTTTATATGTTTTCTAAACTAAGAAATTTGATTTCAAATTTTTTGACCCAAATTCATGTATCCAAACAGGCATCAAGGACGGTCCTTCAACTTTTTTTTATTATCTAAAAATACAAGGTACAATTGTTAACACCCTTAAACTTCGGTGTTCATCCACAACTTACTTTGTGGGTTTGAGTTGTGGTGTAGGTGACAGTGATTTGTTCTTATTAAGGGTGTATGAGTTGTATAAAAATGTTAACGCCATTAAATTGTTTTTGGTAAATTTATGTTTATTATAAAGTTGCTTTTAATTACATATACTACTAAGTATGTATTTCTTTTTCATTTTAAAATATCACACTAATAAATTTAACCAAAAAATTAATGGTGTTACCAATTAAACTTGTTTTTTAAAATTTAAAAATAAAAATTATTAAATCCTAAAAATAAAAATATAGCGATTAAATTTCAAATTTATAAAAAACATAAAAACTTATAACATACTTTAACTTTTTTTAATTTATTCATGCTATTGTTTATTAGTGGCTAATGTCATAGAAGCCTAAATCATTTTTTTGTAATAAGTTGATGCCAAATAATTTAGATTTTGTTCTTGTTAAAATTTTAGTGTGTTAATTTTTTTTTAAAATTTTTTGTTTAATGATAAATTTAGTTTTAAATATTTATTTTATCACTTTAGTCTTAATTCTCTTTTAATTATTTTTATCTTCTGTCTTTAAAATTTAGTTAAATTATTATTATTTTTTTAAAATGATTAAATTGTTAAAATCTTAAAGACACTAATGGGGTGGCCTAATGGTAATTTTCAGGTACAACATGAATATTTTTTAAAATAATGAAAATTTTTCAAAAATTTCTATTAAATTCTTATTTGAATTTTTATGGAGTAAACATGAACTATCATTCGAATTGTGACATTAATGTCTTTAGATTTTAATAGTTAAATTATATTTTTTTATCTAAAAAACTAATAATTACTAGGTTTTGAAGATTAAAAGCCAAAATAAAAAAAATGAAGTAACAGAAAAAAGGTAAATACTAAGATTAGATTTATTATCATATTTTATAAAATTTAAATCACATATAAATTTATTATTAATTAAACATAAATTCACACTTAATTATGCAATTATAGAAATAAAGTCATCAAACCATATAAATTAAAATAATAAGACGAGATCTCAAATTTCTGAGTAACAGAAAAGATGAGACAAACTAAATATGTCACATTAAAAAAAATAAGTATTTGCACAAATACAGATGTTAAATCTCCTTTTAGGTTTATTCATAACTTCTTGTTCTCTTTACAATATTAGAAGTTAGTTTTATATTTTTATTTTTAAGAATTTAATTTCTTTATTTTATTTTTAGAAATTTAGTCTTTTATTTTTTAAATATTAAATATTAGATTTAATTATTAACACTGTTAATATTTTTTGTTAAATTTATTGGTGTGACATTTTAAAATAAAAAAATACTTACTTATTAGCAATATAACTAAAAAGATGGTGTTGTAATGAACCTAAATTTAACAAAATAATTTTAATAATGTTAACAATTGAGCTTAAATTTTAAAATTTAAAAGTACAAAAACTAAATTCTTAGAAATAAAAATATAAAGACCAAATTCTAATTTATGAAAAATAGAGATACCTTAACATATTTTAACCTAAACTCGCTAATTCCATAAATCTCTAACAATTATTCCAATTTTGAGCCCTCGTTATATAGACAAATTTTATCAATAGAATTTGTTCAATTCATGATAGTTCATATCATTTTAGTGCGGCTCGATAAGTATCGTTTCTATTATAAATCAATATAAAGCAGTTTAATTTTGATTTTGGTCAAAGTGTTACTCATTTTCGTTAATATTAGCTTATACATTTACATATCGACTTTATTGGGGATAAATCCATGTATGCAACAAACAAAAATAGTAAAGAAGAAATTGAAAAGATCAGACACACAAATTTACATAGAAAAACTCCTCAAAAGAGGATAAAAAGTAACGGGTAAAAAGAGATTTCATTAATATAAAAGAAGTACAAAGATGGAGATAAATAAAGAAATGAAAACATGAAACCTCAAAAGAAAAACCCTTTAAACTAAAAAAAACACAAAAATTTCTCAATCTATATATTTTTTTGTACTTTATACCTAAGGTAACTAAGGCCTATTTATAGGCTGAAATTCGTAGCTTTTATGATTAAAATATCCCTAGGTTAATCAAAGTTTAAGTGGCAAAACTAAAACAGAGTTTAACTAAGAGAATAAAATAGAGAAACTTGAGGAACACATTGTCATGTCGTGATGTGGCTTTTGCATTGTCGGGACGAAGAACGACCGTGTCGTTGGGATGAAGCTTTTCTTCTCGTTGTGATATCAGTTGCTTGACAAAGAGTCTTCCCTCCTTGCGACATCACTCACTGTTTTAGTTTAAATGGGAGGCAAACTTTCATAAATATCCACCTTGACTTGTATTTGACTGAACTCCTTTAACAAGCCTTATTATGGCCTAATTAGATCTTTTTCGGATACTTACCAAGTTCCAGCATTGCTCGAACTTTGAAACTAAAAAATATTTTGTCAACATGTCAATCAAGTTGTGTTTTGTGCCAATTTTGTGAATCTGAACATCTCCTTGAGTGACAACCTCTCGAACAAAGTGATAACGAATGTCTATGTGTTTTTTCCTTTCGTGGTACATCTAATCTTTGGTTAGATGTATGACACTTTGACTATCACATTGTATGACAGTTACCCCTTTTCTCGTTAACCAATTCACTAAACAGGCCTCTTAACCAAATTGCTTCTTTCACTACTTCAGTAATTGCCATGTATTTTGCTTCAGTAGTCGATAAGGCCACTATAGCTTGAACTGTTGCTTCCCAACTAATGGCACAATATCCGAAAGAAAATAGATAACCTGTGATAGACCTCCTTCGATCTAAGTCTCTTGCATAATCCGAACCAACATAGCCGACAAAACCCTTTTGGCTTCTTCCGAACTCTCAGCATATGTTTGAAGTACCCCGTAAATATCTGAAAATCCACTTAACCGCATGTTAGTGTAACTTACCTAGTTTGGCTATGTATCTACTAACAACACTAATAGCATGTGAAATATTGGGGCAAGTGCATACCATTGTATACATTAAACTTCCAACTGCTCTTGAGTAAGGTACTTTTGACATGCATATTTCTTCTTCTTCATTTTGAAGGGAACTTGAAATTGAAAGTCTAAAGTGTGCAACTAAGGGAGTACTTGTCGATTTTGAGTCTTGCATCTCAAATCACTTAAAGATTTTCTTGATGTGCCTATGTTGCAACAAAAACAATTTCTCGAAACATCTATCCCTTAAAATTTCTATCCTTAAAATTTTGTTTGTTGCGCCTAAATCCTTCATCTCGAACTTAGAGTTAAGCATGGTTATAAGTTGTTCAAATTCTAACGAATCCTTAGTTGCTATCAACATATCATCAACATAAAGTAGCAAATATATGAATGAATCATCACCAAGACATTGTAAATACACACAATTGTCATGCTTACTTTGAGCGAAACCAATACGTCAAACTTTTTGTACCACTTCCGAGGAGACTATTTTAGACCATATAAAGATTTTCGTAGAAAGCAGACATGATCTTCCTTACCTTCAGTTTTGAAGTTTTCTGGTTGCTGCATGTAAATGTCTTCCTCAAGGTCACCATGAAGGAAATTAGTCTTTACATCTAATTACTATAACTTAAGACTGTATGCAATAAAATTCAAAGACGTATATTTCACAATAAGTGAGAAAACATCATGAAAATCAACTCCCTCCACTTGATTGTAGCCCTTTGTGACCAATCTTGCATTGTATCTAGTGTCGTTTGAACCCGAACCTTCCTTATTCTTAAATACCCATTTGCAACCAACTATTTTCTTACCGATGGGTGGTTTAACTAGTCGTCAAGTCTCGTTCTTTTGAAGTGATTCCATCTCTTCTTCCATAGCAACGAGCCATTTGCTAGAATCGGAGGCCTAAACTGCCTCAGAATGACATGAAGGGTTGATTAAATCAATACTCTCTACAACACTTAGAGCATATGCCACTATGACACATGCATGGATGGAGTGAAATTTATTAAATTTCATTCACCGAAATTGCCAATTTTTGAGTTTGGGAAATCAGCAGACTTGCGACAACTTTTTGGATGGGATCCAGAAATTTCTGGGTTGAGATGTCTTCATGGAATTCAAAGATATATCTCTTATCTTCGAAACGAACTTTGAATCACTCGATTTTGAGTCCAGGAGCTCAAGTTATGACGGGCATTACGAGTTTTGGGCTTTTTATTCAAGTTTAAATCATATTGGGTTCAGTTTTTAGACTTAATTTTTATTATATATAAGTCCAATATTGTATTTATCAGCTCTTATTATTTTATTATTTTTTATTACGAATTTTTAATAATTATTAAGTATTTTAAGTTATTTAGGAGTTTTATATAAATAAGAAAGTTTTGTTTAAAACTACTTCTTGTTTAGATTAATTAGAGTTTTTGTATACTTTAAAGTTTTATTTAGATGTAATTATCTAGCCTGTATAAAGGCTTCTTCATTGTTTATTAGACACACAATTATTTTCATTAATAAAGTTTTCAATTTTGGGAGTTTGTTTTTTGTGCAAGATTTCTCTCTTGTGATTTTTAGAAGTAGTTATCTTCTAGATTTTCTTCAAGGAGTCGTGAGAATTCATTCTTTACCCTTCAATTTGCCAAGGATTATTTCTTGGAGGGTTGATTAGAGCCATTAATTGAGTTTGTTGGGATTTATATCTCAAAGGGTTCAATTGGACATTTATCCTTCTATCCATCATATCCATCGGTTTACTCGTCCATCTTCCACTTTGTTATTTTTTAATTTCTATTTCTAATTTATTTCTTTTTTTTATTTTTTTTATTCTCAAATTTCTTCTTTTACTATTTTTGATTTCTTTATTACTAAATTTGTTTATTTCTTCTTTTCAAATCATATCCAAATCTTTCCTTTTTGAGTCAAACAACTCAATTTGCTTCCACTTCATTCCTTATCACACTAGGTACCCTTCACAGTATTTCTATGTTGGTTGAACTTCTCGTCTTTTCCTGTCATGAGCCAATTTATAATTCATTAATTGAGATGGTGAGGGTACCTGTGAGTAGGATGAAGTCCCAAACTGAATTGAAACAACTTTGGTCTCGTGAGAGCCAAAATTTTGTCACGTCATCGCGGCGTCATGATTTTCTTCATCGGGATGACGTCCCTATTTGTCATGAAGTTATGACGTCTTGATCTCTCTTGTTGTGAAGTCACTTACTGTTTCTTCTTTCGACTCCATCTTGTTTGAAACACACTGATTTGTTATATCTTTAAATGTAGGTAACCCCATTTTAAACGAATCATAGTAGATTCATCGAACGTAACATCTCTACTAACGATTGTTTTATTGGTTTTCAAGGACCACAACTTAAAAACTTTATTACCGGCAGATAATCCCAAAAAATATGCACTTCACGACCCTGGGTTCAAGCTTTCCCTGGCTAACCTTTGCATAATCAAGGCAACCAAAAATTTTAAAGTTAGAATAATTGGGAGAATTACCTTATCATATCTCCTTTGTGACTTTACAGTTTAATGTTGGATAGGGAGATCGGTTCACCAAATGACTTGCCAAGTTTACAGCTTCATCCCAAAATTTCTTTCCTAAGCCTACATTAGAAAGCATACATCAGGCTTTTTCAAGCAAGGTTCTGTTCATCCTTTCAGCAACTCCATTCTGCTACGGAGTACCTACAATGGTGCAATATCTCTCTATTCCTTTGTAGTAATCATTAAACTCCGATGAACAAAATTAGAGACTATTTTCCATTCTCAACTGCTTCACGGACTTTTCGATTTGTTTCTCTAACATTGTTTTCCACTACTTGGAGATTTCGAAAACTTCATTCTTCTATTTCAAAAAATAAACCCAAACTTTTCTGCATTGATCATCAATGAAAGATAGGAAATATCTATTACCTTCTTTTGAGGTGTTAGGAGTCAGACCCCATAAATCAGAATGGATATAGTCAAGAGTCGCTTTTATTTTGTATACCGCTAAATAAAAAATTACTCATGTTTGTTTCCCATAAGTGCAATGCTCACAAAAACCTAACCTTCCAAATTTAGTGTCTTTAAAAAGACCTCTTTTACACAATGTTGTCATACCTTTCTCACTCATATGACCAAGTCGCATGTGCTATAGTTTGGTTACTTCGTAATCTATAGAGAAAATCATCATCACGATGTCATGGTGGTCCTCGTCAAAATATGATAACGATTTTGGCTCTTCTTCAGTGATTATAGCCACACCAATTGCCATTAACCTTTGCAAAACGTAAAGGCTATTCTTTTCCTATCCTTTCATCACAACGAGAGCTCCACAAGAAACTTTTAAACTATTTGACTCGATAATAATCTTACAACCATTAAAGTTTAAAATTCCCATTGAGATAGGATTTTTTCTTTAAGTTGTGTACATACCTGACATCTGACAGTGTCCGAATAATTTTGTTGTGCATCTTGATTTGTACTGTTCCTATTTCGATTATCTTACATGAAGAATTATTCCCTATCAACACAACTCTACATTCAATAGAACTATACGTAGAAAATCAGTCCTTGTTGGGACAATGTGATAAGAGCACCCTAAATCTAGAATCCTTTCGGAAGTAAGCTTGGAGCTTTTGCTCATCGACACTAACAAGAAATCATCACCTCTTTTTTGCTCGTCGGCACTAACAAGAAATCATCACCTCTTTCTTCAACTACACTAGCATCAACAACTTCTACTTTGTGCTTACCTTTCTCATCATTTTCGACATCCCTTTTTATTTTTATTTTGAAGTTTGTAACATTTTGATTTAATGTGGCCTTTATTGTTACAATAGCCATATTATTTGTCTCGGTTTCTGGATTATGATCTTACCCTAGACCTGCTTCAATCTGACCTTTTGGATTGTTGCCTGCCCTTTGTAACTAGAATTGAGGCTCACCCATCTGACTTCTTATTTGGGCCTAACTCGTTATCAAGTTTTTCTTTACTTAGTAGATTTCCCTTCACGGCCTCGAATGAGAGATTATATCTCCCATAAATCAAGTTTTCCCTGAACATTTTGTAAGAAGGGGCAAAGAACATAACAACAACATAGCCTAATCCTCGTCATTGATATCTACTTTGAGATTCTTTAGGTCATTTAGAAGAGTAAAAAATTCACTAATGTGAGTTTTAATGGACTCACATTCGAACATTCTGAACGTTTATAAACGATGATTTAGAACTAACATGTGGGTCAGACATTTTGTCATATATAAGGCTTTCAGTTTTCTTCATAGTGAAAATGTTGTTTTCTCCATAAAAACCTCCTATAACACATTATTTGTGAGGCATATTTGAATTGTAGATAGAACTTTTTTAGCAAGCTCTTCCCATTCAGACTAATCCATGTCCGCGAGCTTCTTACCTATAATGACATTTTTCAAACCGTTTTGAACCAGTATTGTCATCATCCGAACTTCCCACATACTGAAATTTGCAAGTCCATCAAACTTCTCAATATCAAGCCTTGTCATTTCCATCTTTGAATAGGTTGAATGCGGAATCAAACCAAGCTCTGATATCAGTTTGTTGGGGATAAACCCGTATTTGCAAAGAACAAGATAGTAAAGAAGAAATTTAAAAGATCGAACACACAAATTTACGTGGAAAAAGTCTTCAAAGAGGATAAAAAATCATGAGCAAAAAGAGATTTCACTAATATAAAAGAAGTACAAAGATGGAGAGAATTAAAGAAAGGAAAACCTGAAACCTCGAAAGAAAAAGCCTTCAAACTTAAAAAACACAAAATTCTCTCAATCTGTATATTTATGTACTTTAAAACTAGGGTAACTAAGGCCTATTTATAGGCTAAAATTCATAGCTTTTATGACTCGAATATCCCAAGGTTAATCAAAGTTTAAGTGGGAACCTAAAACAAATATTAATTGAGAGAAAAAACCGAGAAACTTAAAGAAGATGATGTCATGTTGTGACGTGGCTTTTGTATCATCGGGATGAAGAACCGATCGCGTTGTCATGATGAAGCTTTTCTTTTCGTCATGAAGTCGACTTCTTGTTGGGATGAAGATTCTTCCCTCGTCGCAACGTCGCTCCTTGTTTTGGTTGAAATGCGAGGCAAATCTCCACAGACTTGTATCATTTAGTATGAATTTTTTTTGTTTTTAGATCAATTTTTAATTATTATAACTACTTTTATTTTTTATATTTACATTTTAAAAATGTAATCATTTAAATTAATTTATACATTTATATATTTTTATGTATGCAATTGAGATATATTTTCATATATATAAAATATATATTATATATGAAAAATCTTTTTAAAAATCTGATGAACCAAAAACGATACATCGAAATGATACTAATACATACCAATACAAAAAAAATATATCTATGGATACCATACTAATTACTTAATTCAATTATCTTTTATCTCCCAAAAAAAACCTATGGTTTACATGTTGTAAAAGATAAATTCTTTTGTTGACTCCACTCCGTTGATGATTGAGGTGATTGCTTTGACGGTTGCTTAATGTTGTGTTTCAAATAAAGAGATCAAGGTAGGACAATATTGTTGGAATTAAATTGGATCGGTAGGTTGAATAAGTTGAACCAAAAATTAGTTAGCATATCGATCTAGTTAAATGGATTTAACAATGAAGCAAACCGTTTGGAACAAGTAAAAAATTGAAAATTGAGATAAAAAATCGACAGTTGAAGTTTTAATTATTTATTAAACTATTTTGGATCGATGATTAAATAAATTGAACCGAGAACCAATAGTTGGACTAATTCAACCACTAGTTTGAGTTTTAAAACATTGAGGCAAGGTAAAAATATTAAAGTGCAATTATTAATTAGCATCTCACAGGTAAAAGTACCATTGAGGCTCTTGTACTAGGAAGTAGATTATATTTTCCCCCATCTACTTAAAAACTAGGCAAATTAGCCCCGGTGCATTAGGAAATAGTGCAAATTAGCTATTCTGTTAAAAATTACATCTATATGTGCTTGAAGTGATGATTTGGCTTTTCTCAATTTTTTTATGTAAGTGACCTAGAATTAAGGGATGAGTAGAATTAGATAAAAGGACAAATTAGTAAAATTGCATTTTACCACTTCTACTAAAAAATGATAAATTAGTCTTTGTACATTAAATCAAAGAGCAAATCTATTATTCTGTTAAAAATTTCATCCATTTTTACTGTTAAATGTTGATGTGGCTAATGGAAGACCCAAACACTAACACGTGACATGCCACATGTACCTTATGCTAACATGACAATATTTAAAAAAATAAAAAAATCTCAAAAATAAATATTTTTATAAATATTTTTAAAAAAAAGCACATCTAGGATGAACTTGAACAAATTGTTGTTTTGGTTGGTTCATTTCATCTTAGACATGGTTTTTCAAAAACATTAATTAAAAAAATAGATAATTATTTAAAAACAATTAAGAACTATAAAAGTTTTAGAAAAAGTTTTAAAATTATTAAAAACAAAGCCTAGAATAATCCTAGACAAATGGTTGTCCAAGCTCGAATGAACCTGAACAATTATTAGTCTAGGTTCATTCTAAAGTAATTTCTTAAATAATTATAAAAAATATATAATTATTTACAATTATGAAGAATTATAATAAATTTAAAATAATAATTAAAATTTTTAACATATATATACACAGACTTATATAGCATGTTTAAATAATTCAAATAAACCCATATATACACATATGCATCTTTTTAATTCAGTTGATATTTTTAATTAATCAAGTTGATAAGTCCTATTTTTTTATTTCTTATAATTCTTAATAAATTTTAAATAATTTTCTATAATTATGTATAATTATTTAATAAACATGACCATAGGTCATTTGTTGTAACACCTCAAATCCAGCCTAGACTTAATGGCCAGATCTGGAGGTGCTACCATAACATGGTTGAAAATCTAGATTTCGTACATTTTGAAAACATCATAAACTTTTATAAAACGAAAACCCGGTTTATTTGAAAGAAATATCTTACTTAGTTGTTTTATTGAAAAAGTTGTTTATTTATGTTTTCTGAAAACGTATAACTTTGCAACGTAAATTATTAGAAAGTTAAACTTTGGAAAACATTGTTTGTTGTTTGAAATCCATTATTTTTGTAGAAAAGTGATTATTGCCGATAAAACGTTTAAACAGTATTATGAAAAATACGAAAATAGAGTCCAAAACTCAAAGCAGTCCAAAATGTCCAGACAATCCAAAATTTACAAAACTCTCAAACCCAAATTTAAATAAATCAAATTTACAAAAATGTGGTTATAACTGAGCTCCCGTCGCACTAACCCGCTTAAATTTGAGGGTTACCTATAAGTAACAGACAAACAGAAAATGAGTTTTCATAACTCAGTGTGTAACTTTAAACTAAACAAAATTACATATTTAATTTTAGATTTATATCATAGTAGAACAGATACAGAACGTATATCTTGTACAGAATCAAATTCAGCTGCAAATTAACAATCCTATCCCCATCCGCTACACACTATCTCCGACCATCCCTACACACCATATAGGGTATTGAATACCAATTTAGCCCTACACACCATTTAGTGTCGATATGACACTTTTCAAAATGTTTATAGCTGAGCTGCCAGTTTATTAGGCGGTTTATCACCGTTTACAGAAATACTTGTGGTTGTGCCACCAAATACGGTAGGTTATTACAACTGCCCACACTTCTTCCATAGCACAAATCTCATCCCAGATACAAATACAGAACTAACATATATCATATATACTTATGATATTCATGCTTATCATGACAAATACAAACATACACAACATTTTTCAGATTATAGATAACATATCACATATCGACCCTACGGAAGGCCTACCTTCGATTTAGACGATAACTATGGTCCTAAGGAAAAATTTAGGATTTTGGGCCAAGACACCTGTGTGGTCCACATGGCCCAAATAGCCCAGACCGTGTGTCACACACGGCCGCGTGGCATCGACTATGCAGTTTGTCGGCTTTCGTCGTCCGCTATTTTTCATGTTTTTCTTTACACACCTAACCTGATTCTGATGCCAAACTTCTCATAAGCCATCCAAAACCTAAAATCGTCAATTAGTTTACCAAATTAGCAATGGTAGCGAATCTATTTAAAGAAAAAAAATCCTCAATTTAACCTAAAATACCAAACGAACTCACACACGAAAAACCCACACAACCACAACAGCCCCAAATCAGAATTAATTGCTTACCCTTGCACGTAACAGCAACACCCGACTCAACCTGTTAGAGGAATACCAACTGTGTCACAATTCTCCCCTAATCGATCATTAACAATGAATAAACAGAGTCAAATAATCTCTTCACTTAAAATGAAACCCGCAATTTCTCAACAAGAACGCAAAAATAACCACTTTTTCTATCTCGCATACTTACTGAAACAGAGCAGCAAGGATAGAATTGAAAGTCAACGATATATGAGCAGAGTAGAATTGATAAATAGCAACAAAAAAACCAAAATCAAACTTACATTTTCTTGGCAAAGAACAATAGAAAAAAGGATGGTAGGGAAAAAAAATAAGAAGAAAAATAATAAAAGAAGAAACATAAGGACAGGGAGCAAATTCCTAGGGTAACAGATTAAGACAAATTTAAAATAAAATAAAATAATAATAAAAACAAATCCTTAACAAAATATATTTCTAACCAACCAGTCAGTTTTTTCTCCTATAAAGTTTAAATTTAATTTAAACTTATCCACAAGCTTGCTAGAGAGTAAGAAAGAAAAAGAAAGATATTCCTTACGCACACAGAGACTCAAACACGAGACCTTAAGCAGATATTCTAAAAGTTTAACCACCCAACCAGACCAAATCAAATGATAAAAACCAACAAATTAAAAATTAAATTTTTATGACGTTAAAACTCTTACCCTTAAAAGAAATTTCGACCTCGAAATTTACTTGATTCAAACAGGTGCAGATATTGCTAACGAATTGAGTCCTCAAGTTCCCAAATGGCTTCCCCAGTGCCATGATTCCACCACGGAACCTTATCTAAAGGAATACTCTTCCTTCTTAAAATTTTCACATCTCGATCCAGAATTTGAACCAGCTCATTCTCTAAAGTTAAATCTAGTTTAACCTTAATCTCCTCGACAGAAACAATATGAGTTGAGTTAGACTGATACCGCCTCAACATGGAAATGTGGAACACATTATGAATATAGTCCAAATTTAGAGGTACCTCCAACTGATAGGTGATTGGTCCCACACGTTTCAAAATTCGATACAGCCCAATGAACCTAGTGCTCAACTTACCCTTACGTCCGAACCGTAGAACTTTCTTCCATAGAAATACCTTCATAAAGACATAATCACCCACATAATACTCAATACCCCTCCTTTTAGATCCGAATATGACTTCTTTCTATTAGAAGCTGCCTTAAGACAATTCCAAATCAATCTAACTTTTTCCTCGGTCTCAGAAACCAACTTAGGACCCAAAATCCATCGCTCACTTAACTCAGTCAAACACAACGACGTACGACACTTACGACCATACAAAGCCTCGTAAGGTGCCATATGAATACTGGACTAAAAATTGTTATTATATGCAAACTAGCTAAAGGCAGAAACTTCTCCCAACTACATTGGAAGTCAATCACATAACTCCGTTTAAAACCTGATGCAGTCGGCTGAACGTTTGGCTTTGCATCAGTCATTGCAAAACATTCCAGTACCTTATCGATGTATAAAGCTTAAGATAGTGCTATCATTTTATTCTTTCGATCTCTAAGGATTTGAATTCCAATAATATAACTACCTTCACCCAAGTCATTTATGCTAAACTGTTAAGCTAACCATAATTTAACCGATGACAATTCTCCTACATCGTTTTCGATAAGTAGAGTATTATCGACATAAAAAATGAAAAAGACAACATTTTTGTCCTCTATACGCTTATAAACATAAGGTTCATTAGTGTTTTACTCAAATCCAAAATTCATGATCGTTTGATAAAATCTTTTATTCCATGAGTGGAATCCAAACATTCATGATCTAGATGTGAATAAGACGAATTACTTATCCCTCGGTCTATTAGTGAACTATCTCTCTAAGGATTGTGAAAGATGTTCCACTAGAAATATTCTTGTTATTGCTTCGACTCATATTCCCCAAAAAGTGGATCCCACTCTAATAGCCTCGAACAAATTAAATACATGTGCTAAGATACGAAGGCTTCTTATTCCACAACAATGAAAGCACTTTTTCATTTTTTCATATACTTGGGGATTTCACTTGGAAAAGAAAATGTTTCATACTAATGGATTCGGGTACCTGCTTAGGTCCATAAATGGATCTTAGCAGTTTACAAACTTTCTGCTCCTTTCTTTTGACAACATAACTAGTGGGTTGAGCCATGTAAACAGTCTCATCAAGATAGCCATTCAAGAATATTGTCTTGACATCCATTTTCCAGATCTCGTAATTGAGAGTAATGGCAATGGATAAGAGTATGCGGATAGACTTGAGCATGGCTACTAAAGAAAAGGACTCATCGTAATCGATGTTTTCTTTCTATGTATAGTCTTTCCCTACAAGTCTAGCTTTGTGTGTCTCCACTTTCCCTTCTGCATAGATCCACTTACACCCTATGGGTTTAATCCCAATCGGTAAGTCTACAAGTTCCCACACTGTATTGGATTTTATAGAATCCATCTCAGCATCCATGGCCTGTTTCTAAAGCTTGGAATCAATGTCTGCATAGCCTCCTCGTAAGTGAATGGATCATCATCCTCATGATTGGCTTCTGTATTATAAATACTACCATAATAGATGAAGAAGTCTAGTTTTTTAGAAACTCTGCCACTACGACGGATTCCCCTATACTATTTATCATTTGTAGGTCTTTCTACAACTTTCTCAAGAATTGAACTCGTTGATTTTTGTACCACTCATGAAGGTTCCTCGAGTACCACTTTACTTCGAGGCTTAAAGTTATTAATGTAGCTTTCCTTGAGGAAAGTATCATGAGTAGAAACTTCAATCATATTATATTTTGGATTGTATAATAATCCTCCTTTTGTTCTTTTTGGATATCCTACAAACACGCACAATTCTGTCCGTGCATCCAACTTCTTTGCATCCTTATCCAAAACGTGTGTTGGACAACCCCATATTTTAAAGAGATTTAGAGTTGGTTTCTTTGCATTCTGTAGTTTATAAGATGTCTTACAAGAAGACTTGGTTGGCACATCATTTAGAATATAGTAAGCCATTTGTATCGCATATCCCTATAAGGAAATAAGAAGTTGTGAATAGCTTAACATTGAACTAACCATGTCAAGTAAGGTTCTATTCATTCTCTCAACTACTCTATTCTGCTTTGGAGTGCCTGAAATAGTCAATTGGAAAAAATCACATTCTCTATAGGTATCCTAAGAACTCATTGGACAAATATTCCCCACATTGGTCAAACCGAGGATTCTTTATGGATAAACCTATTGCTTTTCAACTTTAGCAAGAAACTCTTAAAATTCATAAAGGGTTTTGTTTTTGCAGCGCATTAGATACACATATCCATCGAGAATAATCGTCAATAAAACTCACGTAATAATCGTAACTTCCTCGGGCACTGATGCTCATGGGACCATATACATTAGTGTGCACAAGTTCTAAAGGTTGGTTGGCATTTGTACCTTTCGCACTAAAAGACCTCTTAGTCATTTTACCTTCTAAGAAAGATTCACATGGAAGACTAACTTCCTTAAGCATGCTTAAGGGACCATCTTTCACAAATCTAGTGATTCTTTCTTGGTTAATATCACAAAGTCTTAAATGTCATAGGTACCCCTCATTAGAGTGAGAAGTTTTAAACTTTTTATTCACTATTTCAGTTTGAAACATTGAGCAGTTCTTTGGTTTGATAAAGTAGAGATTATTTTTCATCCATCCATTACAAATTAAAGAATGATTTTTGTGAATAGCAATCCATTTATTGAATGTCACGGTATAACTGTCATAAAATAAACATGCTACAAAAATTAAATTCCTCTTAAAATGAGGTACATAAAAAACGTTCTTTAAAACAATCTTCCTAAAATTATCAAACTAAAATTATCAAAGTGTAAAATAACTTCTCCCATAACTTCAGTTGAAACATAACTCCCATCTTTAATCCACAACGAGAGGCTCTTGTCACGCAGACTTCTTATTTTGTTAAACCCCTGTAAATAAACACACACATAGTTAGTGGCTCCAGAATCAATAACCCAGTTGTCAATTGATTCTTCCACTAAGCAAGCTTCAACCACAAAGAGTTCCATACATTTGCCATGTTCAGCTAGGTAGTCCAAATACTTCTTACAGTTTGATTTGTAATGCCCTTTCCTATTGCAAAAGAAACATTTGATTTTTTTAGGAACTTTTGACTTTTTAGCCTTTTTCCTATCCATCCGAGGTGGAACTAAAGACTTAGTTAGTTTCTTCTTTCACTTAGATTTCTATTTGCCCTTAGAGGATAAAGGGCCCACAGCTAAGTTTGCCTCAGGTTTCTCCTGAACTGGCTTACCACCATTTAGCATCAACTCATAGGACTGTAATTCTTTCATGAGCTAAGTCAAGGCAAGCGCCTTGTTCCTCAAGCTGTAAATGGCCTTAAAACCAACAAAATCATTGGTTAAGGATTTGAACACTATTTCAATTTGCGTATTCACGTCTAGTTCATCCTCATTGTCCTTCATTTCCGCAAAGAATCCCATAAACTTAAGCATATGTTCTTTGACTGGAGTGCCAGTTTTCTGTTAAGAATTCATCAAATTGTTAATAGCGGATTATCAAGCTAATGCAATTTAAACTCTGAGCAAATCTTCTAAATTTTTCATGACCTCTTTGGCAGTACGAAAATTCTCGTGTTACTTTTGCAACACAATACTCATGCTTTCTAACATATAAAATTGAGCAATCGAGTTAGAATCTCTCTAGCAAATTCTCGCTTTGAGCTGAGTTTCAGAAGGGCACGTTTTGTCAAGAACAAATTTATGTTTCTCACAAATAAGAACTATCAGCAAATTCTGTTTCCATTCTCGAAAGTTATCCCCACTTAATTTATTCTCAGTAAGATTGCTAATGAGAAGAGTAGGAGACATATTTGAAATGAAAAAAATAAAGATCCACTAATTACTATCTTTGTATTAAGTAAATATTTTTCATTTCAACAAGTATGATGCACGCGTCTTGTATTAAAACCTTGAAAAAATATTATTTTTTTGTTGCTACGATCATTCTCACGCCCATCAACCATGTCGTCTTGGGGTCCCATGATTAACTAGCAAAAACATGGATTACATCCAATCAGTTTGTGAATCTTAATTCTCAAGACTCCACACGAACTAACAATCGTTTAACGTTTGGCCATCATCTCTAGCTTAAATATCGTCTCTTGAGAAACTATTTAATAAGAAATGATCTTGAGTGTGTAACCATTGACTCAACACCCATCATGAACATTCTTGGAACAATCTCTCTAAAAGTTATGCACGAGTAGTTGTCCTTAAAAGGAAATCCCATTTAGTGAACCCACATGATAAAGTTTACCCTTAGGGTGCGGCCAAGGTAGAAACCGGCTCGAAACTTTATCATGCTATCACTTAGGGACCATCAATAAAGGTCATACGTCTTGTTCAATGACCTTCTCTCACTCAATATTTTAAAAACATACAAAGTTTTTTTTATCACAAATTTCAAGAATGATCATATAATAGTCCTAGTGGCATTCTTACCTAATCTAAAGGACATGCTTCCGATATATGCATGGCATGCGATAATAATTTTATAATATCCATTCATAAGAATCAATCAATCTTAAAACAAATAATTTTGATTCTCCATAGTTTTTCTTTTAAAGGAAAAATTGAAGAAGTGAATGAGAACCGTGCACCAAGTAGGGTCCCAAGAAAGGGAGGTGAGTCAAATTTGATCGCTTAAAAACCAAGCCTTTCCTAGCTAGAGCCAATCCTAGACATGCACTTTCTCATTACCACACTTCTCACAATTATTGAATAACCAAAAAAAGGGAATAGAACAATACAACACATGTATTTTCTCATTACCACACTTCTTATTTTTAATCGATCAACTATGGATCATCTCATATATATCACAATTATAACATTACATAATATTATAAATAATTATAAAATAGATATATAATGAGATAGGTAATTAAAATAAAATTGTCAACGAAGATTTCCATTGTTCTATTTCTAGAAAATAAATGGAAAAATAAAATTACATAACTTTTCACCGCAAGACATTCCTTAGGTCTTCAACCGCCATCATATCTTTTACTCATCATGGACTCCTTTTGAAAAAATTACATTTAAGTCTTATGTCCGTTTCTGGCTCACGAGAATTCTATGAATTTTTTTAAAAAAAATAAGCCTACGTGGAGATGATAGTCCACTATCTATTTCCTAAGAACCACAACCTCGGCAAAAAACAAAAAATATATAAATATATAATATCGCATCCATTCCCATATATAACTTAAAACATGCATAAGATCTAAACAATATCACTTTCTATGTAATTAAATCATTCAAAAAGAAGAGAAATTTATTTTGGTTATCTGTTTATACTTATAGATAGAACACAACCTAGCTCATAATACCAATTGTTAGAGAAACAGGTTTGTAAAACGCAGTGGAAAATAAATTTAGGGAAAAACCAGAGTTTTAAAAAAATTTTCAAAACAAGATATTAGTTGTGATATCAAAAGTAATAAACACTTAGTCAAAATTATACATTTTCGATTCATCTAGGATGAGCGCTTCGACCGAGTAGTCTTCTCTGCTATCCTCACGCTCACGTCTGCCGAGTGTAGGCTCGTTTCGAATAAAAAAAATTCACAAAAATTACAAGTGGGTAATTTTGCAATTTCTCTAAACTTCTGGGTTAAGTTGTAAATCATAAAAAATATCTCTAGAAATTTTTTAGAACAATCTCTTTAGAGAATTTTCTTTTTACAACTTCCTCTTGAACTCAAGTCTGTGTAAATAATGACCTAAGGCTCTATTTATATAGGAAGAGTTTAAAGAGTTCAATTATTATTAAACTTAATCACTTTAGTATTAAATTAATATAATATTTATCAAGATAAATATTAGATTAAGTTTAATATTAAATCTTATTAAAAAGATATAATGTTTATCTACAAGATAAACATTAAATTTAATTTAATATTAAGATAATCAGTTTAATATTAAATTAATAAAATAATATTAAAATAAGTATTATATTAAATTTAATATTAAACTATTAAAATAATATTCTTTTTGGAATAATTAATTTGAAATTAAATTCTCTGGTACAGTCCAAATAGGAGTGTAACTCTTCCACTGCTCAACCACTGATTACCAATCACCGTTGACCACTGGGATGTCGCCATCACAGCCACCGACATAGTTGTGTCTGGTAATGCAGGTGTGACACCGTTATGACACCCCGAGTCAGTTTGGCTGCTATCGGTTCAGTCTAGGTCAATGATGACCAGACTGGTCTAATCTAGCCACCGGTTGGACCATCAGCCCGGTTTCACATATCGTGCCCAGTTCGACCAATTTTTGGGTCTTAGTCTCGATTTTGGGCTCCTGGGCCCAATTTACGATCTCAGGTCTAATTTTCAAGTTCAATTACCCATTGGGGCCAATTGTCTGACTTGAAAATTAACTTCTAAAAATATCATATTAATTTTAATTGATTTGATTAATTTAATTTTACTTGATCAAATTAATTTTTCCAAAAATCACTTAGATTTTCCAAATTAATTTTTTAAGAAAATTCTTTAATCAAATTCTCGAGTTGAAAACAATTCTCACGACCAACTAATTTACTTCCATATCAAATATAACTTGACTCAATTAAATTATTCTCAAAGTTGTAGAATTTTCTTCTGATTTAAATGCAGTTCGATTGAGCTTTTATTGAACTAACGAAGGGACCAAACAAACATATAAAACTAGGCTCTAGTGATTGCAATTATGTCCAGAAACATCGTTCCGATAATTCGCAATTACTTAATCATGTAGTCAATCCACAAGAAGTACCATGATTGAAAACTCTTTATTTTATACGCTTTACGAAAGTGTGTGTTACCCTCATATGATATCATTGATTCATTTGAGTTAAATCTATTCACTCAATACAATCCTATTTTATCTCATTGTCACCATTGTGTCTTTTTAATGATTAATATGATCACTGTCAACAAATGGATGTGATAAATTGCTCGTTCGAGAACAAGCAACCCGTGGCCACGTTCCATATCCACACAATGCAAATGAGAGGATATCATTAACTCTTTAATTGAGTTATGAATTCCACTATTGCTAATAAAGCTATGTCATACACAAATCATGTACTCAACATACCGGCTATGGGCTCAATCATCTTTAGAGCGTAAGCTTCCACTTATATCAAAGCACATGAGTTGAATACGCATGGTCAGTGACTAACTCAGGGTTTAGATAAATCATACCATGAACATCAAAAGTGAATTAGTTCACAAACAGATTCAAAATTCATTCATCTTGGGTCCAATCCAATGTATCATTCTACCAATGAATACATCTATGCCTATACTCGTAGAGTCAACTGTTCTGATAGCCAAGACTAGCCATCTTCCCAATTGGAATTATAGACAACATAATAATCCATCTCATTACTTGAATCAAATGCTCACTTTGATTCTTTTACAGGATTACGGACTCATTTAAATTATCTACAGAAGTAAGTTGTCTTTCTCGCAATGTAAACATTTTTTACAATGTTACTTATCTTTAATTTGAACTTTAGACAATCAATGAGCTAATATTTGTTTATCACAATTTCACTATGCATGCAAAATAAAAAAGATATAAATACAAAAGACATAATATTAAAATGTGAAATTAACTTTATTTATTTATTCATTGTTCAAGTAAATAGAAAACAGTTACATGTTTACTACAATATGGGCATATTTCTCAACAATACTAGATTCTTTCATAGTCGCACACTTCGAAGAAGGAAGTTTAATCACATCAACGCTTTGAGAAATTAGGCTAGGGATTAGATTTTCGACCTGGATGAACTCCAACTTGAGGTGGTCAAATTTTTTCAGAAAATTTATGGAAAGTTGACGACTCAATGTGGAGATCTACCCTCTAATCCCTTCTCGCATCTTGATCATTGTGATAAGGGATTTTTGAGAAGGGGATTTCGAATGAGAAAATCAAGTGTGCTCTTTTTGACATGGCATCTCTAAAGGCTCCGTGTCACATCCTAAAAATTAGGTTAGTAGAAATTGGGTTAATGAACCGAGAATGGTCATGTCCAATTTTTTTATGATCTTTTACTCATTTGATAATAAATAAGAAATCAGGCTAGGGATTAAATTTTCAACCTGGATGAACTCCAACTTGAGGTAGTCAAATTTTTTTCAAAAAATTTATAAAGAGTTGCTGACTCAATGTGGAGATCTACCTTCTAATCCCTTCCCGCATCTTGATCATTATGATAAGGGATTTTTGGAGAAGGGGATTTCGAATGAGGAAATCAAGTGTGCTCTTTTTGACATGGCACCTCTAAAGGCTCCGTGTCACATCCTAAAAATCAAGTTAGTAGAAATTGGGATAATGAACCGAGAGTGGTCATGTCTAATTTTTCTTTTATGATCTTTTATTCATTTGATAATAAATAAGTATCAATTATAATGGTTGAGTAATGGTGGAGCTATCCTTGATGACCTGTGTTTGAATCCATTCTCTCACATTACTTTCTATATGGTGCAATTTTACCTTAAACCTTAGTAAAGGTCACACCATGTTTTTAAAATAAATGTTGTAGGAATTTTATCAAGCTAATGAATAGTTAAGTGGTTAAGTGCTTAGTTAATTTCTTAAAGGTCTTATGTTTAATTCCCCACATTTTCATGTTTTTTATTTAATTTTTGGCTCATAAAACTTTGGTCAATGCTTCCATTACCATCCACTCATAGTTACCATGCAAAGAAAGATTCTTTCCTCTTTTAACTAGTCAACCTACCATCTTTTGCCCCATTTTTCACTCCATTTGTTCCCTTTTTTTCTTTTCTTCTCCATATTTTCCTCACTTGCCTTTGAACTAATGTATGCCACCCCTAGCACATGAAATCATCCACATTCATTTTTTTTTATTTTTTCTTTTTTTTTTCATCTTTTCCATTCTCCTTTCTACTCTCTTTGTCTCCTTCTCTTTCCAAAAAGTAAAGTTTGACTAGGTAGTTGTCTAACCTTCGAAGGCTTTGCACACATTTTTATTTTTTTATTTTTGAAAAAATCTTCTCTTTCTCCTCATTTGAACCACCTTATGCCACCATTTATTTGGTTGTTCTCCTCCATCTTTTACTTCACTTTTCAATTATTTTTCTGAGACCATCGCCGGACCACCACTCTCATTTTTTTTATTCTTTATTTTTATCTCCTCTCTTTCTCTAGTATCAAAATTCTCCTTCTCTTTTTCTCCTCCTCTATCGGGTTCTCATCGAACGACTGCCTCCGCCACTATAGCATCGTCACGCCTCCGCCACTATAGCATCGTCACGCCTCCACCAGTTTTGGTGATTATTTCTCTTTTCTTTACCATTTTTCAATCTTCATCATTCTCTTTAGTAACCAAAAATCATATATCATCTATTTTAATTATTTTTTAATTAATTTCCAAATGTTGTATTTGTGACTCACTTTTAAAATGATCTTTTTTCTAATTTCACATCCCTCTTCGATACAAGATCACGAGGATCCTCTGACCCTCATATTTCAATCAATAAAGAGTAAGCATAGTGTTCGAATGAAAAACCCACTATTTCCTCTCTTATTTTCCTTTAGGCGGAATGTATAATAGTGTGTTTTTCCTTCAAATATTAGCATTTCGTATTCTACTTTATGTTAAAGAGCCGATCAATACCAACCCAGAAAGTCACTAATGTTGGAAACGATATCACATTTTGATTGATTTTTATAAGAGTAAGTATTGATGGGAGTTTTATTAAATTGCCTTATTTCATAAAGCGTTAAAAACAACCTCCCTAATGAGGAATCACATTTGTTGATAAGTAGGTGACCTATTGATTAGATCTAAGTGTGGGCGTTCTTTAGAGTGGTGATTCACTTTGGATCTACTATCAGGTATGTGTCTAATCTAAAATAAAAATTGATATACGTTAATTCTAATATTTAAATAAATATTATTATTCATATTGTGTTTTACACGAATACATAAAGTATTCCAAAAAGGGAGATTAAACCCATCGATGTGAATTATACCAAGTGACCCAAACCAACTAGCTTATGAAAAGTATGTTGTGTGGTTATGATTTTCACTATTTGAAAAGTATGTTATTCTCATTATCATGTTATGTGATATTATGGCATAATCGATTTCACATGACAAATAAATTGTAATATTCGATATCTTAAAACAATAAGTGAAATGCATGTTAAAAATGCCCTACATGATATTATATTTTGAGATATTTGATTTACATGTTTCAACATGCCCAATGTGACAAGTGATATCTTGAAATGAAAAATATGTATATATATTTATTGTGGCCATATCACATGCATGGGATGGGACAATGTAAGGACGAAGAATTGGTGGCATTGTCCACAACCTACATGGAAATTTGTCTAGAAATTTGGAGTGTTTGGATGAACGAGTTCTAGGGAACTCGATTTTAGAGTGTAGCGGTGATGGGTAAGATGTTTTAAAAATATTTGCATTGTCATGATCATGTCCATAAATATTGGATATTCTGAATAATGAGTATGTGCTTATTGTTTTTTGTTTTGTATATTGAATTCTTGCTTAATACTTGAGTTAAGACTCATACTGAGCTTTATAGCTCACCCCCTTTAGCTTTCTGATTTTACAAATAACCCCGAGGTTAGGATTTGATGACGGCATTTGGAGGAGTTTTTCGAAATTCTTTTTAAATTAAAGTAATTAAAGTTTATCTTAATATTTTATTATTTTTGGATTGTAATAAGTTTAAGCATAGACTGTGGCATGGGACTTTACTTTGGGGATTTCATTCTGATATGCATGAGCTGATTGCACGACATTAAGTTTTAAAAACTACATAAATTAGTATTTGATAAGAATACGCATGAAACTTGGTTTCTATTAAAACTTGACAAAATTGTTATCTTCTATTTCGACAATGAAAATGAGTTTTAGACAAAAATATGACTTGGTTTTTTAGGTTTTAAATTGTTTATTGATGTTTTATCGAATTTACATGAAATATTGATTTTTAACAAAATATGGTTTTAGTAAAAAAAATTCGTTTCGATTCTTATAAAAATATGTCAATATTACATTTTTTCGCTGCAATTCTGAGAAATGAATTTTTAATAAAATTAGACTTAGTTTTCAAAATTACTAATGTTTACAAATGAGATTGCTTAAGACATTTGATTTCTGAAGTTAACATGTTTTTCTTGAATAGTGACGGATAACTAAGTTCTTTAGTTTTGAATAAATAAAATAATGGTTTTGAAATATGATTGAAATTATGAAAGTTTTGAATAGCGATCAAACATATACAAGTATCGAAATCATTAATTTTTATAATTCTGATATTTTGTGAGATTAAGTTAAATATTTGATTTCACTAGTTTTGAATGATTTACACAAATAGTTTAAAAAGAATGTTTGAAAACCAAGAAAGTTTTTCTGGGTCATTCCAATGGCCAATGTAGCTTTCTGAATTCAGGCATAACGACCGAGCCAAGTTTTGGGTGTTACACACCTGGCAGCTATGGCATTTATGCACTCTTTTTTCAAAACCAATGGTAGAACATCGGTGGTGATATTTGTAAGTGAGTTAAATGGGCGTTCGATGGTGAATTGATTGATCGGGAGCTGAATAACCCCATTATTATTCTCATTCCTAAGGTTTCCAATCTGGAAAGATTTTCTCAGTTTCGACCTATCAGTCTATGCTCGGTCCTTTATAAGTTTAAGGTAGTTTTCTTTAAAATCATTGCACCTGAATAGGTTGGCTTCATTGCGAGAAGAAGCATTTTTTATAATATCCTTATCGCACAAGAGGTCATTCATTCTATGAGGAGTAAAAAGAATGAGTAGATGAAAGTCAAGATTGATATGGAGAAAGCTTACGATAGGGTCTGTTGGGATTTTGTTGATGGTTATTTGCGAGTGGCGGGAATTCTTGATTTTTTTCTAAGGAAAGTTATTATGTCTGCTATTTCAAATTACACTATGCAAATTTTATGGAACGAAGTGCCAACTCAAAAGTTCAGGTCGGTGATAGGGGTCCGTCAGGGATGCCCATTGACTCCATATTTGTTCGTTTTGTGTATGGAATAGTTAGGACATGGTATTCACTCGACTATCTCATGCGATAAGTAGAGCCCTATTAAATTGTCTCATTCGAGCCCTGTATCATCACACTTTTTTTTATAATGATCTCGTTATTTTCTCCAAAGACGATTTAAGTCATGTTATGATTCTTAAGGAAACTTTATATCGATTTTGTTCTTTCTCTGGTCACCGGGTTAATGCTTCTAAGACCAACATTTTTTTCTCCGAATGAGTGGATGGGGATAGAATAAGCACTCTTCTTGGCTTCCAAAGGGTTCAGAACTTTAGAATATATCTAAGGGTTCCTCTATTTCACAATAGAGTAACTTGTGGCACTATGGGATTTGTTGTTGAAAAAGTACGAAACAAGCTAAATATTTGGGATGCCAGGTATCTCTCCTTTGTAGGTAGAGCTACTCTTGCTCAATCGGTCACTCTTTCCATCCTAAATTATTTTATGCGATCTATGAGGATTCCAAAAGGAGTCTATGAAAAGATTGAACGAATTGTCAGACAATTTTTATAGGGAGTCATCAATGGAAGGAAGAAGATGTCATTAGTGGATTGGGATTCAATTTGTCATCCGTGTGGTTGTGGTAGTTTGGGATTCAAACATTTGGGGGACCAAAATACTTCTTTTCTTTTAAAGTTAGGGTTTAACCTTGCTTCAAAAGAGGATGCTTTTTGGGTTCGTGTTTTCCTGTCAAAGTATAGGATGAAGGAGAGGCTTCTTGTGAGCATAGCACGTGGAAACTATTCTTTTGTTTGGAGAGCCCTTACCAAGATTTGGCTTTTATTGCGTAGGAATTTATTTTGGTCGGTGGTAAATGGGAATTCTATTTCATGTTGGAGGGATCATTGGATTCTGTATATAAGGTTATTGTATAATTATATGCCTGTTCAGAATAGTTTTGTTTCTAACTGTACTCTCAATGATATAGTAACAAAGGAAGGTATGTGGAATCTTAATCTATTCAGAATTTGGCTATCGAAAAATATTGTTAAAAAATTATGGGCATTCCTCCTCCCCATCCCTCAGCAAAAGCAGATAGACTTAATTGGCTTTGTACCTCTACTAGATCCTTCTCAGTTAAAAGTGCATATTGGTCTCTTAAGGAGAACACGTGGAATCTAAGGGATAAGTGGTAGAAAATCATCTAGAAATTTAAAGATCATCATCTTGTTCGGTTTTTCTTATGGCTTGTGTTTAAACGTCTTCTGACTAACATGGAGAGCCTAAGGAAGGGCATCGACAATGATGGTGCTTGTCCTCTGTGTAATCATGAATCTAAGACATATTGTAAGTACTTAGGGATTGCTTTGCTGCCAAGGAAGTCCGGTCATGTGTTGTGCCAACAAATAACCAACTCTATTTTTTCTCCTCTAACCTTTTTGATTAGATGGAGTCCAATATAAGTAATCCGTAAAGATATTAAGCATTGGGACTACTTGGTCTAGCCTTTTTGGCTTAGTTGTCTGGCGCATATGGAAGAACAAAAACCTTTTTGTGTTTCAAGGATTATCTTGGAGTTCCTTTAAAACTATTAGGACATCCATGAGTTGGGTCAAGCAGTTTGATTTAGCTTACAACAAAAAGCCACCAAGACAAATGGTTAATGTGTCTAACCTTCCTCTATCAAGTGACTAGATTTTTTTAGTTAATGCGTTTAACCTTCCTCTATCAAGTGACTGGATTTTTTACACTCTGATGGATCCGTTAAAGCTGTTGTAAGTTTTGCTGCTGCTAGTGGTGTAGTGCAAAATCAGTTTGGAGATTGGATCATCGAGTTCAACTATTATTTAGGGGATTGTTCCACTTTTGATGCAGAGCTTTTGGGTATTCCCGATGGACAATCTTAAGGTGGCATACAAACAACCTCAAGGTGGCTAACGCTTTCTAGGATAGGCATTTGGTAGATTCAGCATCAACTTTAATGATAAGGTGTTATCAGCTATTACAAACTTTTGACCGATGGAATATCAAACACATCCCAAGAAAGGAAAATCAAGTGGCTGACTACATTACTAAGAGGGCTTCCGAAATGAAAAATGAAGTGCAAGTCTTTGAAAACACCCCTGAACAGCTTGGAATTGTTTTATGTGCTGATAGAGTTAATGGTTTTCTAACTTTTGGTGATCTAAGTTTTCTTTTGCATTGTATTTCTCACCAAAATAAAATAAAATAAAATAAAATAAAATCAACTCTTTGATTTACAACAAAAAAGAAATCAACTTTTTGATACCGTCCACAAACTTATAATAAATTTTAATCAAAATAATAAGATTCAAATTGTATTTTGCATTCTCTAGAAACATTAATAACTTAGTCCCTAAAATATAAATTAATATTTTTATTAAATTTTTATTTATTTGTACTATTAAAAATTAACGTGACAAAAAAATTTAAAATGTGACAAATAAGGTGCCATATTTACCTTATGTTGAAATGCAAATATCAATTTTTAACCGAAAAAAATTAATTTACGCTTTGACCTAACTATAATCCATGCAGAATATAGTTTACATTGTATAACTGATAATGTGAGGACAATGACGACTGTCATTCGTTAGCTTTAAAATTGAAAAAGAAGAAATCAAAGCCCCATTCATTGAAATTTAAGCATAAAGCCAACATTGAATACGGTATGACTGTCTGACTATAAGTCAAGCCAAATCAGTTGTGCTTCTGTTGTTTCTAACAAATTTTTACGTGATAATGATATCATAAAGTGTAAGCACTGGTTACTAGAATTGTCAATAACAAATGAGATTCAAGGATCGGATATGTGATGCACATTGGCTACTAAGTCTGACCAAAAAAACCTTGCTAGCAAGTACAAAGCACAAATTCCTTGAAAGATTCAGATTTTTTTAACATGGTGTCCATAGATAAACTTGACCCCCACTGGTGGCTCCTGCTAACATCCCAATTTCATATGGGTGCGCATCAAATCTGCATGGAATTGCAGACATTTCTGGACTCTGCAAAGTCATAACACTTCTCTTTTGTGATGGAGAGATTACATCAACACCTCTTTTCATGTTGCCAATGAAGATGTATGAATCATCCCACCCCCATATACCTCTGCGTACAAATATATATACATGATATAAAAAATTAAACCATCAAGCAGATCATTTGAGAAGAACAAAGAGTGGGACTTGAAAGACATGCAAAATAAGCCAACCTGAAACTGGAAAGCCACCTCCCAGTCCAATTATCATGGTATATCATACAAGCGTCCTCAAAATTAACTCCACTTATTATACCCACCTTGTTGTCCAAACTATATAAAAAAAAACAATGTTAGTTTAATAGGGGGAAAATCAAGTAAAATACAGATTACATCAAGTTAAATTGTAGAAGATTCTATGCAACCAGAAGAATATGTATTTCTGGTTTGTCCATATCTTCATTTTAAGCTACAATACATTAGCTGGTTTGAACCATTTATCTGGGCCTATGAAAGCTTAAATCCTGTCCAGCAATCCGTCTGTGATTGCTTTTGTTTAGCTTAGGTCTTGAATATCCCAGGTCAAATCACCATCAAAACACATGAAGGAAGAAACACAAAAAAAAAAAAAACAAATGGCAAAGTCATGAAAATGAGCAAATGTCATTTCTTTTATTTTTTTAAGAGAGCATTTTAGCTTCTGGTTTCAATTATTCTTATCAGCAGGTGAAGAATCAATAATGCATGAACTCAGAACAAATTTTGTATTGGGACAAAATAACTGCAAAAGCAGTGGAAACTATATAAAGAAATATAAAAATTGAATTTTAATTATTACATAAGTCAACCAATAATTTAAAACTCTGAAACTAGCCTTGCTTTCCTATCCTATGCCAAATAATTTAATTGTTTGCAATCAAATCGAAGTTCTATTGGGAGGCTCATTACTTCAATTGAGATAATTCAAAACCATTTCAGTTTTTTTAGTTGTAACTTTAGATGGTTCTCAAAAAAAGATTGGGAAAAAAAATTTATTCCCAGAGTAGATACTAAGAGGAACATATAAACCAATGACTGGCATCCAGCAGCACCGTGCCAGTAGGAACAGTTAAGCTACTAAGCTAAGCTGCTATTGGGGAACTTGATTGTCTACCAACGCAACAGTGCTAACCGAAACTGCCTACTCCTGCCTAATCTCCCAACACACTCAAGAACCAAAAGCCGGTTGGATTGGTCCAACCAGGAAAGGCATGGGAGTCTTTGGGCATTGCTTGGCCGACCCCTAGTTCTGGTTCATACATTTTTATATTTATGATAGAAAACCTTTTATGTTTAGCAGTCATTCTTGGAAGTTTGTTTGAGAAAGGTTGAGACCCTCTCACAGGCATCCTCTTCTATTCGTTGGCAGTTGTCCACTAACTTCTTTCTTTACCCCTTTGCATATGTCCCTAAATGGATGTGCACCTCCAGATGAGCCAGGGGCTGGCCTCCCACTTAATTATGCAGCATTTATTTTAACACCACATGTAACGATTTTTTCCTTTTATCCAGAAATCACCAATTAAAGCAATGTTTAGAATTGCCAAAAGGACACAATTGATAAACAAGGTAACATCTTAGAACCACCTACTACTAAAGACATCCTCAAAACAATAGAAGCTACACATCTCAACATAGAGGCCATCCATTCACGTCAATCATACCATGATATATAATAGAGTATGTACTGCAAAGCAAGTTGCTTAACCGGTGTGGAAGATAACAAAAAGCATCAATGAATATAGGGTTAAGAAAAGACTTAATACCTTGTGGTCGCAAGAGAGCTTCCAGAGGGAGAGAAGTAAGCGGAATGAACAGCCCTACTATGGCTCACAGTCTTTAAGGTTTTCAGTTTATGGCCGCTCATACTCCTTAAATCCCAAATGCAAGCAGTTCCATCCGTTGAACTGGTTGCCATTATGTTGGGATTTTGTGAGTTGAAGTTTATGGTGTTGATCCTATCTTCATGAAGCATCCAGTTTTTACTGGACTTCCCAGTCCGAATATCCCAAACCTTCAATCCTCCACGACCCTCAGCGAAATATAAGGTCTCCGAATTATTAGGCTGTTGAGAGAGGGAAAATATGGTATCATCACAAGAATGCACCAGATCAAAAACTTCCTTCTCAGCATCCATTAATCGAATAAAGCCATCATAGCAGCTGCTATAAATCTGCATCCAAAAGCAATAAAGATAGAGAAAACATCATATATGCACACCCTTTAACAAATTGTAAAATCTCGGTCTAATACAAAGATTTTTGAAACCCAAAGTACCTTTGACATCGAATGTTGATGAATCAAAATCCCAGAAATGGGGCCAGTATGCGGGCGATAAAGATATATGCCATCTTCCTTTTCATTGTTAGAATCCACATTCCAAAATGCAATATTCCCAAATTTGTTCCCAGCTGCAATCATCCTCACACTACTGCAAGGGGAAAACTTAACCACCATAATCCTTCCAGGCAAAAGCCGTGCTACATTTTCCGGTTTCAAATCCAACGATTCCAGCCATTGATCACTCTTCTCAATCTTAACTAAACTATCCAAATACTCATTTTTAACCACACCCTTGACCAACTTCCTTTTTCCACTCAAACTCTCATCAACCTTTTCTGTACCTAGTGATTCAAAACCCTCACTTTTGCAAGAACCCAAAGCACCTTTCTCACTAAAAATCTCATCTTTAACATCCTTAACCGAAACACCAACTTGGGTCTCCTTTGCAATACTCAAAATTGTCCCAACCAGCATTTTGTTAGACTCCGTTTCATCATCTCCACTAAAAGCATCTACCATACTAATAGGACCCAAAACACGAGGCGATTGCGGCTTTATAACGCTAACGGATTTTGGGGTTTTATCGAAATTGTCAGAAAAGTCATCAGGCAAACCTTTTGAATCCGGCGGCATACCTCTCGTCCTCAACGACCGTCGAATTACGATAGGGGTTTCCGTCTTGGGTTTTTTCTCTGGACTCGTTTTATACGTTTTCGTCCTGCAATTCAAAATCTCTTTTACATCAAATATTGTAGCAAAAAATAGATGGGGAAAAGAAAAAAAAAAGAAAATGGGATTTATGTTGTTTTACCTGTGGCGTTTGGCGGTGGCGGCTGAAAGAGTGGCTGCTTTTGAGTGGAGCTTGAGTGCGGCCACCATTTCGGCGTTTCTCTTTATGTTTTCGAGCCTTTGACGTTCATACTCTGTTAGTTTCTGAGACGCCATGATAGACAAAAGAACTTTGCAACAGGAATGAAGAGAGGAAGAAGGTTTTTTTTTTTTTTTTGGAGGGGGGTGGGGGACTGTGTCCAATGGCTAATGCTCATGGTGATTGTGGTTATATTGGGTTTATGATGATTGGAGGGTTTGGGCGGGAATAATCTTGGCGGCAAAAATATTTGTACTGCTACGTGGAACGTCACTGGCCGTTTATTTCTCATTTAATGAAATTAAAAAATCACGCATTATCCATGATCATCCCTAAACAAAAACATTACTTTGTACTGCTTTGGTTTAGTCCAATTTTTTTAATAGTTATAATTCAATATAGTTTTTTCAATATTAATTTTGAGATTTGATTTTTCCTTTTTTTGGTCTTGCTTTGCATATAAGATTCACTAAATTAGGCATATATGCTAGAAAGAAATTGGTAAAATAGGTTGTTTTTTAAATAAAAGAAATTATTCGATTTTGAAGAGATTGTGTGAAAGCAGGTCTAGTTGGACGAGTTTTTTTCACAGTTGTAAGAAAGTGCGCCCAGTTGTAGTAGTCACCTTATGTGTACAAAATTTCAAGATTTATCGGGCATTAAAATGCCCCAATAAACATCAGGATGAATGTTCAGGCGTATTGTTATTTTTCAAAGGTAGTCATGTGCTCATCAAATTCATTGAAAATTATCTTCCAACCATTTCATCTCTATCCGATCATCTTGAAACTTGTTCGGCATCTTCCTTAAAAATGTCTCGCAAAGGTCCTCCTTATAAAAAATGACCACTTCTCCTGTAACGATTGACTCATCTACCAATAAATCAAGTTATAAAACTACGAAATCGAATGTGATTGTACATTCACCGCATGAAATACGAAATGTGTGTATCTCGGGTCTCTATCTTTCCACCAAAGCACTGATAAGTGTGGGATCGAATTTACAACCCTCGAGCATACAACACGCATGTAAGGATCCCGTATCTTACAAATGATGACGAATTGCACTGGGTGCACTCTTTCATAAATTGTGTATGAACCCCTCCAAAATCTGATTCGCTTATTTATATCAACAAAATAATTTTAAAAAATTAGAAACTTTAAAATTAACTTATTTAAAATTAATAAAAATAAAAAAATTCTTACCATTGTCAATTGCCCGAAAGAATTGTATTTGTCATCGAAACAAATAAGAGAATTTTTCATTCGTAGAAAATTAATTAAAATGAATAATTTACGAAATAATAAAGTAAAACTAGAATATTTTTATACAAATTTACTGAAAATTTTGGAATTAATTTTGAGAAAATTGAGAGAATAGAGAGAATTGAATTTGAGTGAAAAGAGTGGAAAATGACTTGGGTATATATAGGAAAAAAATTACCGTTGGGTCATTTATAATTTAATCATTGGCCGGATTTCAAATTTGACCATTAAAGGAAAGCACGCCCAGCTGGTCGCGCTTTCCTGCCAACTGTGCAGAAAGTGTGTTGGAAAAATTAAAATTTTTGAAAACTTTGAAGCATATTCTTGATTGGTAAAGGTGGAGAGTTGAATTATAAAATTATGGCTTTATATCTACTTCATGAGACCTTTACAACGGTATATATTGAAGCTCAAAGTAAGCCACTTGTGAATATTTGTTGAGAAAAGAAAAACTTAGATCCCACATTAGTTAAATACCAAGTGTGAGATATACATATATATGAGAACCCACTTAAGAGTTGTTGAATGATTGAAGCTTAAAACTTTGCCTCGCACGCAAAGGGGTACAGATCCAAACCCATCGGGGTTTGGGGTATACCCATATAACATGGGCGATGTGAAATGTCTGGATTGGTCAGGCAAGCCAAAAAGGGATTGTGGATATTTTAGCCCAATACAAAATTTATTTTTTTCTCCCAAAAGATATTACATAGAACTTATTTTAAAAGAACAAATATCTCTATTTGATTTTATTCAAATTGATTTTGATTTTATTCAATTTGATTTAAAACTCTTTTAATGCAGATTTGTATAATTATTCATGAAAATTTCTAAAATTCATCTATATTGAAAGCCTATAAAAGCCTAAAGAATACTGTAGAATTCTTTAGACACATACACACAACGAATTTTTCACTCTCAAAAATTATTTTCTTTTTCTCTCCAAAAATTTCAAAGGTTTCGGTGATAGAAGAAGGTATCAACATCTAGTAAAACTTAATTCCCTTATTCCATTTCTCGTTTTCCAAAAATCTTGTTTATTTAATTGTTTAAAATATGATATTTTAAATAAATATAAATATTTATTTAATTTGTTTTGTTTTAGATATGGTCTTTTACATAAATATAAATATGTGCTTATATTATTTATTCAGATATTGTATTTAATATAAATAGTTATAATTATATTTATTTGCTAATGTATGTTGTCCTACAAAACGTGCCCAGCTATAATCTCTCGAAAATCGATCTATTTTCTTAATTAAAAAAAAACTTATTTCGCCAACTATCTTTTTTTGACATATTACCTTAATTTAGCTTATAAGCTTTGTTTTATGCTTAGGTAAATTTTGATTTTTTTATAAATAAATTTAATAAAGTTTTTAAAAAATAAATAATAATCAATAATTTCAAAAGATTTTTTTAAAATGTTGTTATATAGAATTCATTTTTACTATTTGAAATGTAAAATATTTATTTTTAACTTGTAAAAAATTAAATTATTTATAAATTAAATAAAAATAAAAATTGATTGTGTTTGAGTAATCACAAATTTTTACACTTTATATTTTATAAATGATTTAAACACTTGTATTGAATAGATTTAAAATTCTCAACCAAAGTTGTAATTCATTGATAATATTTAAGCTCGTTATTTATATTGATGTAGTTTTTATTTTTTTATGAAATCCAAAACATTATTAAGTAGGAGTTATGGAGAATAATGCAGCGAGAGACTATTATTTAGTGGCTCAAATGAAGATAAGGACTCATTTTCTTCTTAATAGTTTTGGAATACATTAGCGATTCATTAACATAAAAACAAATCATTCATACCCAAGTCTCACAAAATATCTTAAAAATAAACCAAAAATATTCTTTTTTATTATTACAAGGTTTTAGAATTTAACATGGAACAAGGAAAGAAAATAAATATTTGCAACGTTTTAATGATGGTTTTCAAGTTATATTTTCATAATAAATCATTTTAATTTATTTATATTTAACACTTAAATCTACAGTTTTACATAATAAGTTATCGGAAATTTTAAATTTTTTTTTTATTTTTTTTAAATTTATCACTATTTTTACATTAAAATTAAAATGGTTATAGTGTTACAATAAATTAAGTTAGAAACTGTACATAAAAGTAGAATTTCACATAATCTACTATTATGATATTTATATTTAAAAAAATTTAAAATGTTATTTTTTAAATTCAATTTAATATCAGTTATCATATTTTTAAAACTAAACTTATTTATTATTATGTTTTAAGTTCATACCCATATTATTAATAAAACATTACAATATTTATTAAAAATTTTAAAAAATAATCAAATGTAATTTAATTAATATGCATGAGTAAATAAAACTAATATATATAATGCATTAACTTGATGGAAATATGATATTTTATTCGGTGGATATTAGGCAAGTTTAAGGGCAATGTAGCAGCTCGGTCCTCGATCCTCATGGATCACTTCCACTTTTCAAATTCTTATAACGTGGTATTCTAAGATAATATAAATTTAAATGACATGAAAGTTATATTTTTCTATCTGTAATTTAACTCCAAGTAAAAATATTTGATTTATAAAATCATAAAAAAATTTAGGATATAATTCTGTTAAACAATAATGGCACGTGTTAAATAGAAAATGTTAGCTTTGTTGAAAGGACTTATTTGATTCCTTTTGATTTTATAAGGACTAAATTGATTTGTACAAGGACTAATTTGATACGATCCCTACAATAGAAAGACTTGCCAAATACATTTAGAGATGGTAATGGAGTGAGACAATGATGGATGTTGTCAAATCCATTACTGTTATAAAAGTATAAATGAAGTAAAGATCCACTTCCAATCACTATTAGAATTTAAAGTAAATCAAAACTTATCTTGATCTTGATCTTGATCTTAATCTTGATAGACATCCACTTAATAAGATATTCATAACACTCCTTCTTAGATGTCCATTGGTAGATGATGTGTCTCGTTAAAACCTTACTAAGATAAAAATCATGTGGGAAAAAATGTTCCTAGTGAAAGAAAAAGAGTACACATATATATAATACGTATAATATGCTGACTCATTAGAAACCTTAGCAGGAAAACCCAATTGGACAAAAACTCGGTTAAGGAAAAGAGAATACAGCGCATATTTACTCCCCCTCATGAAAACATCACATAATTTCTCATATTCTATGTATTCAATCTTTAATACTAGCTTTTTAAATGACCATTTGAACATATTTGCTAAGCATTTATATCAACATTATTTTGAAAGTCATGAGTGAGAAAAAAATTTGGGGGAAATATATTTTGATCTATTCAGGAGTTTCGACAATAATCATAACAAACTTTAATCATGATCCCTCTATAAAGATACAAATAGGTATTTTGAATCATTTTATAATCCTCTTTCAACTACTATTGACTAAGTCAAATTTACCACATATGTTCAACTTATTTCAGTTTATATGAACAATTTCCCGAGAATTTCAATATGCTTCTAGCATCCTAAATCCTTCAAGGATTTTAATATAAACTTTACTATATAGTGGTTCATAAAAGGTAGTAACAACAATCATTAGACGCAAATTAAATCTTTTATGAATTGTCAAAATAATATATCTAAAGGTTATTAGATCCACCATAAAAGAATATTATATCTTTTCATAATCAATACCAGGACTTAGTAAAAAACTTCATATTTTATTCCGTTTTGCAAAACTACTTCATTTGCACCCTCACTAGTTTTATACCTTTAGATATTTGGACTATTGGTCCAAAAATTCCATAAATTTAATTCTACTTGAGTTGCGTCTTTCTATTTTGATCAATTTATTCCATATCTATATTTCTCAATAAATTTATCCAAGATCCTTACTTTATTTCATTATTTTAACAATAATATTGCATGCAAAACCATTGTCGACCACTTTTATTATTGATTCGATATTTTTTCAAATTGATATAACTTAAAAAGACATCTTATTTTCACTAGTGTAATCTTTAGTTTCAGGTACTTGAATCTCTTATGGAGTTTTAGTTATTAGTTATGTCTTGGGTCTCTTCTGAAACACCTGCCTCCATTATATGTCCATCTAGAAGAATTTTCACCTTTGGAACTGATCAATCTATTATTTATTCTAATCGATTATCCTATTGGGACTTTGATTCAAATTAAAATATTAGATGGTATATAACACTTGGTCATTCTCATTAAGTATGTAAATACATCTGACAGTTAATGTAATGAGTTATCCTTGTTGAACTTCTGGTTCAAATTACTCTCTCCCTAACCCATTACAAGTTATTATTTCTCTCCCCCTAATATCGGGAAAACTATCAAATCAAAATAGTAATCATAAATAATGTCATAATTGATTCTCCAATACATTTAAAACATATAATAATACAAAAGGACTCTAAATTAATATATATATTTCCAACTTTCTTTATGTATTCACTCATCTTTGTGCGTTGTAGTGAAGCAATAGGAACATATATATGCACATAAAAAAAATTCAAAGATAAGAAATATTTAGCTCTTGACTAAAAACCAATTGTAATGGGGAGTATTTATAACTTATTGGTTTGATGTGTACAACATGTAAATCAATATAATCTCATGTTGAAATAGGAAGTTTAGTTCTCATAAGTAATGGTTTAGATATTAATCAAAGGCGTTCAATCAATTATTTCTCTAAACCATTATGCATATAAATAGTAAACTTTTACAAAAGTTTTTCAAACTCAATCAATAAAAGACAGATATAAACTCATCAGTATTAGCAAGATGAATTGTCTTAATTCATGATACAAATTTAATTATTTAAACAAGTAATCTTGCAAACGAATGGTTGCAAATTGGTAACACATATGTGACTATTTTGTAGAAGCATCTACCAAAATCATATAATATCAAAACCATCCACATGGTGAATGAACGGACCCATATTCATTTCTCAAATACAAGACATTAAAATCTCCACTTTAGCTAGTGAGTTTCTAATAACTAATTTTCATTGAGAACAAGTAACAAATGAGAATTCTTTAAATTCAAGAAGCTTCTGGTTCTTTAATGAATGTCCATATGAATTCTCAATTAATTTTCGCATCATATATAATCCAGGATGGTCTAACTGGTCATGTAAAGTAGTAAATGTATTTGTATCAATAAACTTCTGGTTTACTTTAATATGCATTTCAATTGTACTAATAATGTTAATATGATATCCATTATAATAAATATCTTTTAAAACTAATGCTTTAACCATTACAAATTTTGTGCTTTTTAGAAATTGATATATTAACTCTTTTGGAGCTTTCAACTAATTTTGTATTACCAAATATTGGAATAATATTTATTTGTTTCAATACCAAATAAGATAAATATTTTCTATTTGTAATGATAGAATTCATTACTACATTCTCATATCCTTTATCAAAAAATATTAACAGAAACAAAATATTTGGGCATACACCACATATGTGACCAATAATCTTTCACATCACATTGATAACATATATTATCTTTATCCTTTGAAGAGTTATCTTGAGAACTCTCATTGTTCTCTTATTTATTACTATGTTCCCACTTTTAGTGGTTCATTATTATATTTTTTATTTTCTTTATGTTTGCATTCACTCCAGGGAATGCAACAAATCTAATAGGACAGACTTCTAGATATCTCCATTGTTTCTTTATTTCATAATCATCATCGCAAAATATGCATAGATTCCAAATCAAAATCTATCTATTCATGTTATCATGCTTAGTCTCCAATTATAATAAACATGATATAATAAATAAATTATAGTAAAATATACCTGAGATTCTTTAACATCATCGTTATCACCCTGGCTTAGTAGTTAAAGGCTCTAATGATTACCTATAGTGCGCAAGCCTCAATTGAAATAGCAGTAAATCTAGGAGGCAATCGAAAATAAAAAATTTTGGGATATTTTTGTGACTTACGGAGAAAAAAAATTAAAAGAGAATTGTGCTGATAACATGTTATAAAATAAAATACAGAGAATGAACAAAGAGAATAGGAGAGTAAAGAGAGAGCGTGTTTTATTGATCAATGGGAATATTTGCAATGCTTCTCTAAAGTCTCTATTTATAGGCATAAGAAGTATAAATGAAGTAAAAATCTACTTTTAATCACTATTAAAATTTAAAGTACATCAAAACTTATCTTGATCTTGATAAACATCCACTTAATAATATATTCATAACACCACTTTATAGTTGGCATGCTCTACTCATCATCCATCTTGTTCCACTACAAATATCCAATCTTGAAAATCACTACCACCTTCATAGATGTTGGATACATCCATCCTCACTCCAAACAACCCAACTTTAGTTTAATTTTTTCTTGTTATTTCTAGTAATTTCAATAATTTAAAAGAGAAATAAATATTTAAACATAATTCTTCAAAAAAAATTAAACATAAAACATATGAGTTTTTATAACATATTTTTACTCTTTTAGTAAGTTATAAATATACGAGGATAAAATAAAAATTTTATGTAGTAGAATGGGAAGCGGTAAACAATTACCATAAACACAACCTACCCACTGTAAAAAAAAAATCCACCAAACTCTACTTCACATCCACTTTTTTTAAAAAAAAAACCATTCCATTTAGAATAAATGAATTCAAAATCCATCAAAAAATCTCATTCTTACCATCCCAAGTACCAAAAAAGGCTAGAAAGTGCAAACCACAAATACCTTAAAGAAACTAGATTTTCTATCATAGTGTTGATGTGGATGCCTTAATTGGAAAATAATATCAAAAAAAAAGGAATAGAAATGGAGACGACAACAAATTAAAATTTTATTTATTTCTTCTATTATGTTAGATTTTTATTTTTGTTTCCTTTATAAACTTTAGTTTTGGTAGTAAATATCCTATAAGTTAGGGATCTTTATTTTATGTTAACCAGGACTTTTTCCTTTATCATTAAAAATCTAAAAAAGACTGCCAATATTGAATAAAGAAGGAACAACCAATTATTTTATTATAAAGTTATTCTTGGAGGGGGTTTAGTCAAGGGCGAGTCTACCTCTCTGATTAACCATAAGTCGGAGCAAGAATTCTCTCACACCTAGATCTGTGACTAGATCCTATGTCAAGGCTCATAACATCTTGGTATTAGAGCCTTCTGTAATGGGTAATGAGGAGATTTTGGAAGCCAATATGGGTGCTTGCATGGAACAAATGACTACAAGACAACGAGCATTAGAGAAGCAGATGGTTGAGTTATCTCTTTCGGTCCAAAAGATAGTGAAAGGGTATACAAAGAAAAATAATGAAGAATAGGGCAACAACAGAGGCAAAAGGGGGAATTCAAACTCACAACAAGATGGGTCCATTGTGCCACGATACTCTAAGATGGAATTTCCCACTTATAATAGGGTTAGAGATCCTTTAGGGTTGCTGAAAGGATGCAAGAAATTTTTTGACAATTAACGAACTAATGAAAAAGACAAAATAGGTTTAGTTGCATTCCATCTATTAAGAGAGGCACAAATGTGGTTTGATCAAATGAAAGAATAGGAAGTAAGCCTTGATTAAGGGCATTTCAAAGAGTGTTGTCATGGGAGGTTTGGGTTACCTATGAGTAATAACCCATTGGGGGAACTTGCCAACCTGAAACAGACTGAGACTGTAGAGGAATATCAATGCCAATTTCAATCATTATTGGTTAGAACTAATAATCTTAAATGTAACACCCATAGCCTGTTTCTGTCGCCAGAATAAGGTTACGGAGTATTACCTTATTGTTCTAAACGTTTCAGAACAAATGGTTGCCAATCATTTAATTATATTAACAAAATTCATAAATAATTCAAAATGGAATAATCATACATTTACGAATCTTAAATCAGGCCTTAGAGGTCTTAAAAATAGTTTAGAAACAATCATGGACCAATTTGAGACAAAATAAAAAAATTGGGACAAAAATAAAAATTTTCAAAATAAGGGTCATACAGCCGTGTGGCAGAGCCCAGACCATGTGGCTCCAGAAATGGCCATGTGGCTATCTCACACACCCGTGTTCAACCTTACACGCCTGTGTGTGTAAACCGTGTAACTCTCTGATTTGGATCACACGATTGTGTGCCAGCTGTGTACCATTTGAAGTATCTTCACATGGTTGTGTGTCAGCCCTTGAGAGGACTGTACCTATATTGTTTTCCAACATGCATTGGGCACACACTTGTGTGGCTTGCCTGTGTGCATCACACGACCATGTGACAGCCCGTTTCCCAGGTCGTGTGTGCCCAAAAATGACCTATTTCAAGCTTATCTCTCAACCAATTTCACAAGTAATTGTACCATTTCATAACATGTATAAACAAGCTTCCAAAAAAACACCATAAGCACCCTTTTCATGCCATTTCATATTAGGTCATTTAAGCACAACTCTGAATCAACCATGCATATCACGAATAGTTGTTCAAACAAATTATATCAAAGCATAACACTAACACCCAAAAATAAATTATGAACCTTTGCAAACATAGCCAAATTATCCTATTACATGCCATATAAGCCAAGTTAAATTCAAGGGTTACCAAAAGAATCCCTGGATAGTGTGATTTCTTCGTACTAATCTGATCTCCCGATTGACAAAATGTCATCTACAAGAAACACAACAAAATAAGAGTAAGCTTTTATAAAGCTTAATAAGTTCGTTGATTAAATGGTAAAGCTTACTAAATTACGCATAATAATTCGATTAATAAAATTTGTAAACAATGTTTCTGATAGTAAAGTCCTGAACAGAGTTCCTGGCAATAAGGTTCTTAATAGAATTCCTGTGAATGAGGTTATTATTAGAATTCCTGTCAATCACAACTCACAACAGGTGAGAAATGCTCAGTACAATAATACAAATTAGTTTCCACATTTCAATAATTTTTCAGATATCAAGAAAACATAGCCCAATGAACGATAAGTGGATACGAGTACACAGTTAACCATCCAGCAGACCAGATGCTCAAATAATAATTTTCAGCGAAAACATGCATGTCCACAACAAAGTCAATTCAAGATATGAAGTACAAGTTATGCTATTCAAAGTCATTAAACAAGTTATTAATACAATAATTACAACTTGATGAACGACTTACAGATACAAGTTGATGTGTCGTTGAGAGCACCAAGTATATCCTATCCCTATAAAAATAATAAAAAGAATAGTATAAGGGAAGTAGGGACAAATACTTAGGGACTGGATTGCACAATGTCTTGTTTCGCGAGATCCTAGACAGAATTGTGCCCAAGAAAACCTACGTTCAATAAAAAAATAGAATTTAGAGTTGATTGAAATTGCGAAAATTAAAATAGATAATATAAAAATAAACAGAGTTTGATGAAAGAGAGAGTTTCTTATGTGGCGAGATTCTAGCCACCGGTTGTCTCGATCCTTCTTGGGTTCAATCTGCGGCTTTTAGATGATTCTTCTCGAACTGAATAAGCCAGTTATAGTGGAAAAGGACGCCTACGACCACTAGCTTCACTTAAGGTTTAGACTTATAATTTAGAGGAACCTAACTTTAGCCAACCGTCACTCTTGTGAGACCCTCCTACACTAGATCATCACTTCCCAATGGCGAATCCCATGCCATTTTGTCTATTGGGCTCGACAACCACTGGCGCAGTAAGCTAACAACCGACTGTGCAACCTTCCCAAAATATACAAAGCAATTGTTCCTTTCACAAGTTGAAAAGATCACTTTTGAAGGGATATGGACGGAAGCGTCAGCCTCGTAATGCGGAGAAGTGATGAATACTCGTTGAGAAGGCTAAGCGCGGATTCTAAGCCTTATGAACCTTTTTTGGGGATTTTTGACAACCTTTGGCTAGATGGATTTAGTGGCTCATGCTTTTGGGAAAAGAAATAAAAAAAATGGAATTTTATTGAATAAAGAAAAGAACAAGACAAAGCTTTTTTGGGAGGGAAGGAGTGTCTACAGAAAAGATGATATCCAATTTGAGTCATTCCATCCTCTATTTTATAGTACTAGGAAACCTAGTCTAGTCCTACTTAAATTCTAAAAGATAAATATAGATAATTAAAGTTGAATAAAGATAAAAGCTAAAATAAAATCTAAATAATAATATCTAACAATTATCCTAATATAATTAAAAATTAAATAGAGTCTTGTGTTTATAAAATATCTCTTCTTTGCATCTTTGTCCTTATGTTTTCCATGCTTGCATTTTCGGCACCACTTTTTTTTCCTATGTCGCATGTTGGCCCACTTTATCTCCAAATTCACGCTTTTCACCCTTAAATTTACTTTTGCCTTCAATTTAGTCCTTAAAAGATAAAAGACCATAAATAGCCCAAATTAGTAGGATTATACTCAAAATAAATATACAATTAACACATAAAAATATGTCGTTCTAGAGTATTATCACAAGTAAACAAGTAGTCCAACCGAAACATGCCAAACACTCATAAGAACTAATCTAACCAAGAACACGTCAAACATTCATGAGAGCTAATCCAACTGATAACACGCTTCAGCACCAAGTGCCTAGCCCGTAGGCTATAGATCCACCCCCGTAACACATCAGAACAGGATGGTATAACACGAGAGTTCGTAAGAAATGCTGAACCTTGGTATACTTAGGAAAAATATATATAAAGCACGTCACATCAATATCCACTCCTACACTGCATAACACGTCATTATTCAGTTGTACTCTATCTCGTATTCATCCGGCCCAAACATAGTAATTACATAGACATTTTCTGAGTAATTTCATATCATTAATATAAAAATTAATATCCATTATTCTATAGCATATCATTATACAATTCATATAGATATTAATTACAAGCCGAAAGAACTCAGAGGACTGATTTGTAGTAATAGTCCAGAATAGCTTAATCAATGATCGACGCTCTGTCAATTCATTATTTTCATTTTCAATTACACACCTCAATATAATTCAAACACTATGCAATTAAGGTGTATAATACATTTAAAAATATACTAAATTTAAACCATACGAACTTACCAAACTAAATTGCAGCAACGACAAAGTACATGAGCTATTTGATAATTTTCTCTTTTCCTCGATTTTCCACTCGTTTAAGATCTAAAATAATAATTCCATTCAATTCACTAATTTTAACAGCAATTTTAATTCATTTTATAAAATTAAGTCCTTTTTTACATTTTTACAAAATTGCTCTCAATATTTTACTTTTATACAATTTAGTCTCTAAGCCCAAAACATGCAATTTAACTATTTTTATTCAATTTCAAGTTTAGCCGAATTGTTTGAAACCCTATTATAGACCATACATGTTTTTATTTCACATCAAGTCCTTGTACTTTACTAATTTCACATTTTAGTCCTTAAACATTAAAATTACCAAAAATTACTTTACAAAATAGTTCTATCTAGCAACCAAGCTAAATATTCTACCATAAAATTTCAAGAACATCTTAAAATCATCAATGGCTTAATCCAATTGCACATTTATCCCCAAATTAGCTAGATTAAGCTAATACGAGCTCAAAAACATAAAAATTACTAAAAACGGGCAAAAATTACCTACCCAATCAAGGTGCCCTAGCTTGGCCGAAGGTTTCCCCATGTCTCCCATGGCCATTTGGCTTGTCCAACAAGAAGAAAAAAGAAAATTGATAATATCATCTTTTAAATCTTTTAATTTAACCTATTCTTTAATTATTTACAAAATAAACCTTTAATTTATAACATATAAATCATTAAAACATGTCCAAAAATGTCCAATATATATAAACATGGTATAATTACCATTTAAGGAAGGTTTAATTGCACACTTGGTCATTAATTAAATTAAATTCCAACAAAATAAATTTAATTACAATTTAATCCTAAACGAATTAGGACTAAATGAACAAATAGCCCAAAAGTTAGTGGATTTAATCATTCACTATTGCTTGGAAATTTTGACCATGGTTTAATTACCATATTGGTCTCTTTACTATTAATCTATAGCAATTAAACTTTACCTATTTTACAATTTAATCCTTTTACCTTAATTAAGCAATCAATCATCAAAATTACTGAATCCAACTTCAATTAACCTATAGTATGATTCTGTGAATATTTAATAATAATATTTACGGCTTTAAAATACGGAAACAAGGTCCTATTACCTCGTTTTCAATAACCACTTGACTTTTGAACTGAACCGCTTATACTAACTTTTAATTTAATTAATTCAATTCATCAAATCAAAATTCAATATAAAAAAATTATTATTGACTCGTATAATTTAAATACTAATTATACAAACTTACTCGTCTGATTTGTGGTCCCAAAACTACTGTTTCCAACGCCATTGAAAAATAGGTTGGTACATTAAACCTCAACAACAAGTAAACCTCGTTACTGCCGGGTTGGTAGAGGAACTCAAAATTGATATTGAGATGCAAAAATCGGGAAACTTTGGAGTTGCAATGAATATGGATCGAGCATTGGAACGTAAACTAAATGTTTCTTCCAAAATTTCGTCCCAAACCAACCTGAATTGGCCAACTTCCCAAAATATTAACATCAATTCAATCATTCCAATAACTAAGAGCCTCGCAAAGGGAGGGGGAAAACAATGAAACCAGTTGGGAATAACAACAAAATAGGTTCTTCCGTGCCATTTATTAAAAGATTGACACAGGAAGAAATTGCAGAAAGAAAGGCTAAGGGGCCGTGTTATAATTGTAGCAAGTCTTATTCCATGGGACACAAATGTAAAAAGGTTATTTTGGATAGAAGTACCAGATGACGATGAGGCAAATGACCTTGAAATTTCTCTACATGCCATCAGGACTTGTAATTCATCTACTATGCAACTGATAGTTGACCACCTCCACCTTGCCCTCGCGAATGAGGTAAAGAGAAATCAACGCTAGGACTAAAATAAATATCACGACTTACTAAAAGTGTAACAAGTCAGTTGTAATATTTGTAGTGCTACAATGGAATACTAGAGTATTCCAAGGATGAAACCCAAGAGAGTTAGAGATTGAACAATTTCTAAATAACGAACATGCAAAACAAAGAGTCTAACCAACTAATCACAAAAAATTATATTACAACAAACCATAAAGTCAAAAGGAATTAACCTAATCTATGAGCAAACTACCAATGACTAAATTGTAAAATATGTGAAATTACGGAATTAACAAATAATTAACAAACAGTGGTTAACTGATCTCGATGTGGTTTACCAATCTTTGAATTAAGAATCTGAATCGCTTAAGCTCCTAAAATGGTTCCATTTTACCTTTTAGTCTCAATTTTACCAAGTTAGATAAATTAATCCAAATTATCTCTTGATCTCACTAGTTAACACTGGACTAATGAATTGGTGCCCAACAAGACCTCCTCTCGGTCTCAATTGCCTAGATATTCATTTAAGGTTATCAATCTTAAGCTTTTAGGTTCATTCAAATTAGTCCAGTTTATTACAATTTAGTCCCTCATCCAAAATCAACTCACCACATCTCCATCAATCAACCCCCTTTAAAGTTAATTACTTATACTAAAAATAAAACTAATGAACATGAAAATGAAAAGTATGGAAACCATTAAAGAGAAGCTTAAGAAAGATATAAAAGTTTGGATTTTCATGCAAAGAAAGTTAAAAAAATGTAAGAAGAAGCATATGACATAAAAATCAAAAGTAAGAAACATAAAAAGAGCAAGCTTTAACATATTTAAAATCAATGAAACTGAAATGCATTAAACTAAAGCAAAAGTTGTCATTACAACAGAGACTGAAAGTGTAAATAAACCTAAGCTACAATGTTAACTAACTACAAGTACACTAAGAACAAGAAGAAAGTGCAGTAAAATAAACTCTAAAACTCTGAAAGAAGAAGAGAAAATAGAAACCCTAAAGAAAGTGCAGAAAAACTAAAAGAAAACTTAGAGAAAACCAAAGCTAAACTACTCTAATATGAACTCTTTTTGTCTTAGTCAATTTTTAGCTAATTTAAGCAGCTATTCTGACCCAATTTTGTTGCCCAAAATACCTTTGAGTGGGCCTTCAATGATTGGTGCTTCGATTAGACAAAGACTATCCTTTTTGTCATTTTTATCCCTTCACGATATGGATATCGCGATACCCATGGGATGGATGTTGCAATATCGTCGACAGTCTTGAAATATGAGTTGCTAAAGCATATGAATATTGCGATACCCTAAGGTGGAGATCGCGATATCATTGTGGGTGATCTCCATCCTTGGGGCCTGTTGGAGGTATCGTGATTCCAAGGGTAAGATATCGTGATAGCCTCTCATTTGGTGATGTTCTCGCTTAATTTTAGCCTCTAACACGTACCTACAACACTCAATCATATGTTAGGGCCCCCAATGACGCTATTGGCCAATTTGGGTCTCCAAAATAAGTAAAAACTAGACATTTACACTTATTAATGAAAAACCTAAAAAATAAAAAAAACCATAGAAAATATACTACTATGCTTGAAAACAAGATCCTCAAGTGGATCGGGGAAGCCTAATTTGTCAAATTATGATAGATAAATACAAAGGTGTCAGGAATAATAGTGTTAGTACTCGTTGATTCAAGTAGTACGCATAACTTCCTACATGAATGTTTGATGCCAAAGTTGGGATCGAAAGAATAAAAAAAAACTAGGCTGCAAGTCTGTGTGGAAAATAGAGAACGGGTGTGTAACGCCCCAAATTTCTTTAATTTCGGCTTTTGTAATTGTTGAGTATGAAAATAATTGAACAACTGGGTCTGTGTTATTTTTGGCTTTAAACGTGTTGGTTTAAGTGGTTATGTGCTCTGGGGTGTGTTCGGGAGGTCTTAAGTTCAACCTTTAACTTGGGCTAAATTTTGGGTTTTTATTTGAATAAAGCTTGAGTTTAGGTCAGTGGGCTTATAAGGAATTGTTGGTAAAAACCTAACAGAATGGGCCTGTTGGTCTAGTGGTTAAGTAGCAAGGGATTACGCTTAGGGTCTGGAGTTCGATTCCCTACAATGGCAATGATATTATTTTTGCTGCAAGTTTTGGCTAAAAGTTAGGCTTTATCAGAAATCTAAATTGGGGTTTAGGGATAATTAGGGCTTATTCCCTTCTTTTTAACAAAAGTTCTTGCTCTCTGCCGTTTTCTTTTTCCCAAAACTCATTGCTGCCAAAAATTTCCTTCTCTTTTACCTTCTTTCCTTCTTTTTTCTTCTTTTTCAATAAGCTTAGGCGTATCACTAGAGTTCTGTCGATTTGGTAAGTATCACTTTATCAAGTTGTGTGATTTTCCTTGGAGATCGTTTAAGAGGGTTGTTGTTTGTTGTTTAGGGGATATTTAAGACTCTGTAGATCAGCAATCAAGTTCTAAACAGCAAGGAAACACCGTTCTTCATTGAAGGTAAGTAGATCTCTCTTTCGAGATTTAGCAGTTCTTAAGGAGGTCGATTTAAGTGACTGATTTGGGCTTGGTATTGTCAATCTTAGGCTTTGGAGTGCTCGTGGTTGGATTAGCAGTGAAAACAAATTAGGTGTGTACTCCGATCGTGTAGAAAATGAGTTTCGGTGAAAGCCAAAAAGTGGCCTGTCGACGCCACACGGGCGTGTGGCCTGCTCGTGTGGTAGCCTGCGTCACGGGACGCTGGTGTGTCACTGACATGGGCATGTGAGCCTGGTGAGACTATGTGTGAGGCACGGGCTCAACCAATTGGGCCGTGTAGACCGCACGGACGTGTGGGTCACATGGGTGAACCACACGAGCGTGTGGGATTTTGGGCCAGGCCGTGTGATCCATACGGGCAAGGTTAAGTTGGGTCGTATGGGCCACACGAGCGGGTGGGCCCACACGGGCAGGGCACACGGGCGCGTGAGCCCAATTTGTTTGAAATGTTCTGTAAGGTTGCATGGGTCGCCTAAGTCGATTGTGACCTGACTATAGGGGCGGTAAGCGTTACTTAAACCTCATACTCTGATTGATTACTGAATTGTATGCAAAAGCATGTTATTATAAGCATGTGTATCTGTCTGATTCCGTATATTTGTTCTGTCATGATTTTGATAAGATCTGATATCTGCATATAAGCATGTCGTGATATTTATATTGCATTGCATTGGGTTGGGATTGTTGTGAAGAGAAGGAAGTCTGAGAGGCGATTAGCCTGTTATCTGGCAGCTACGCTGCATATATCTATTATGTACTATTTTACGGTACCTTGTGGTGTGTAGGGTTGGATGGGTTGATTATATCTCCATACTTGGTGTGTAGGGTTGGGTGGGTCGATCTATCCTCACATGGTGTGTTGGGTTGGTTGGAGATGGTGTGCAGGGTTGGTGGGCATGTTTTCTAATATCTGATTTGTTATGCATGCGATACCTGCATGGTTAAGGCCGAACTATCTGTATTCTGTTATTTGTTTGTATGCATGCTGTTTGTGGGGATGTGCACACTGAGTTTTCAAAAACTCACCCCTTTGTTTATTTGTCTGTCAGGTAATCCTTAGCAGTAGACGGATCGGTGCGACAGAGGGCTCGATGGTGACCACTGTTGGACATTTATGGATTTTTAAGTAACATTCTATTTTGTCTACTTTATTCTAAATATTTATTTTTGGGATTCAAATGTCTTTAAACTTGAACTATTTTTAAGTTATTCTGGGATTTTAAACTATTAAGCTATTGATTAATGAATTTATAATGTTTAGCTTCCGCGATAATGAAACGTGTTCACCTAATAATTGGATCGAAAATTTCACGACTTAAGTAACGATAATGAACTGAACGATTTTTAACTTACTAAGATTTTCTAAAAACACTTTCATGTGACGCTGCCAGATTCGACCATAATGTCTAGGCCGGGTTTGGGTGTTACAGGGTGCCTAGCATAAGCATTTGTAAATCGGTACCATTCGTGGTTGCAAATGACAACTTTCAAGTTGTGTTTTATACCATAGCACTAAAGGGTTTTGATATGATTTTGGGGGTAAAATGGTTCGTGGTTGAGTTACATTAATACTTTGTATATTGTCTTCAAATGGTTTTTGCACGTAAATCAAAATAGAAGCAAACGTTGCTCAATTGGTTGTTTATTGTTTAACGAATATTTAGTGGTATTACATGGTCGGATCATAATATAGAAAGATAGGTTGTATTACTAGATAAACCTAAACATGTCCTTAGTATGATAAAAGATGAGCAAATCGATTAAAAGACTAATATGTTATCTATCAAGTACAATTGGGGAGATGCTTTGTCTTGGGCATTGAAACACATGACTCCTAGAAGATAGAGACATAGATGTGATTGACAGTACATCGTACTAGACCCAAGTAAAGTAGATCCTAAATCCTTTCATGGATCTATTTACTTATGATGTTCATAGTGTGTCATACCTAAATCTTGAGTGCATGGTGGACTATGTATGTGTGACTCGTACACTTTGATGTAAGTAACAGCCTTAGTTCGAATAGATAAGGAACTGAAAGCTGGTGTGTTAGGTGTACGACTTCTACCGTACATAGCATCATTCACAATGGAATTCATAGTTGGAGGCATAAGTAAATGATAACCTCTCATTGGCATTACATGATTAATGAAAAGTAAATGTGGCCACGAGTCGTTTATTTTTATGAGGAATGACTTGATTACTATTTGATAGTAATTGACTTTTCATGAAGGAATATGTAATGGTTACCATGAGATAAAATAGGATCATACTGGGAGAACGGATATTATCCTAAAGAGATCAAAGATATACTATGAGGGTAACACACTTATGATAAGGTAATTGGACGAGCACTAAATAGTTGCTTTCATAATGGTATGTCGTTAGGGAGAGCTCAGCCACGATATTATAGTGGAATGACTTTGTAACTAAATGAGTTTATAATTAATAGGCGAAAAGCCAGAACTTAATTTTAAATCATTTGAGCCCTAATTACACAATTGGTCCCTCCACTAACTCATTAAAACCAAAAATAAATTGCATATTGAATCAAAATGAACAAAATAAATAGAAATAGAGAAATGGGAAACATTCAGAAAAATGATTATGGTTTTCTTTGAAACGGAGAAATGGAATCATTTGAAAATGAAAGTGGGTTTCTCAAAAAATGGAAATGGAAATGGAAATGAAATGAGAAATGATCCATTTGCAAAAATATATATATATATATATAAATTACTTAGAAATGATAGAAAGAATGAGTTTATGTTTTTGAGCAGTTTTAATGCCCGAAAATGAAAATAAACCATTCAATCATAGTGAACAAGTTGAGTTGTGAAATATTGAATATATTTTCTTGAAAATTTTACTAAGGGTAAAATTGTCATAATTTTACTGAAGGTAAAATTGGGATGAAAAAATTATTTAATTGGAGAATTAATGTTTATTTTGGAAAATAAAAAAATATGTATTGGGTTGGATTAAATTATAAAGTGTTGGGTTAAAAGTCCAGAAAACACATATAATTGGGCCCAATACAGTGAGAGGCTTGAATCCCCATTATAATACATATGAGGGAAAGCACACCCTATTAGCCCCTGTAACAGCCTAATTTTCAGTGGTGTCGGAACAGTGATTCGAGATCACTAAATCCGACAAATGAGTAGGAAATATTATTAATTTAGTGAGTATAAGTTAAATGTGAAGTTAGGAAAAATTTTGAAATAGTGAAATGTACTAAAAATATATATATATATTAAAATAATTAAAATTGAAAACGAGGTATCGAGACCTCGGGAATTTTAAATCAAGCCATAAATATTTTTATAAAGATTTATGGAGTGTTAATAAGTTAGTATTAAAGTTTCGTCAAGAAATTTTAAAGTACTGATAGCTAATTGAACAAAAAGGACTAAATTGTATCAAATGCAAAATTGTGGGAAATGATTAAATAGCTTAAATGATAAAAGAAAGAGGGTTTAAAAGGCAAATAGACCCAAGTTCTATTTGGGCTGGACGGCAAGAGCATGAAATCACCGAGAAAATAAGGGGAATTAAGGGCAAAATTGGAAAATTGCAAAATTTACTTAATAAAGCTAGGACTAAAGTGGAAATATCTAGATTTCTCTTTATTTTTCTGCATTCTCATCAGCAAAAACACCATGGAAGAGTTCCCTTAAGCTGGTTTTTCATATTTTTACTGCAAGTAAGTTCAATTCTTGATTATTTCTTGAAATTTTTGTGTTTTTGTGACTTATACAACTAGGTCCATTTGTTGAATTCATTAGTTCTTGATTCTATGAAAGAAATTGAAAGTTTCTATGAATATGTGCTGGAAGTATATGATGATTTGACATAGAATTAAAGCTTTAAATTGTTTATATGCTGATTTTATTGAAAGAATTGAATAGAAAGTGAATGTTTTGGACCTAAATTGTAAAAGAGTTTGAAGTTAGAGTTTTATGTGGAAATTCTGAATTTCAATGGTTATGAAATAACTTATAATGTCTAGGAAAAGTATTAATTTAGAAAATTAGTTTAATTGAGGGGTTAATTAAGTAAGGACTGAATTGTATGAACTGTGAAATTTGGGGCAAAATGAAAATCAACATTTTGCACTAAAACAGTTTTGGACAGCAGCAATAGTCTAACTTTGAAAAATCTCCAAAAATTGTAGAAATCTAATTAGAGGATGAATAAAATATGAAATTTAAAGCTTATTGAGTCTAGTTTCTTATAGAAGAAACGGTGTAAGCAGTGGAATTGTAAATCATGAGATATAATAAGTTTTGTGAGATAATGTCAGAATGATTTCGGGTTCCCCTATTCTGACTTTGGAAAATCATAAAAAATTGGAGAAAAATAATTGAGGGATTAAATTTATATGTTTAAAATCCTTAAAGATTCTATTTTCAATAGAAATAATCGGGAACATCATCCAAATCTCATACGATGAGATAATTAATTCTTAGTGAAGAAGGGTCGGAACTGTCAGACAGCAGAACAAGGGAAACTTTAAAGAATAAACTGTACTTATTGGCTGAACCAAAAATTCTTAAAATTTTATGGTAATAAGATAAGTAAGTCTAGTTTTAGGGAAAATTAGCGGATCTTAATTTCTAGTTCTGTAGCTTAAGATATAAATAATTTAGTGACTATGACGCAAATGGACAGTTTTGAATATACATAAGTAAATAGTGAAATTATTGATAATGTTACTTGTTGCATGTTATATAAATTAAGGATGTGGAATGGAGAGAAGGAGGAGGAAAATATGTATGAATATTCAGCTAGCATGGGTAATTTGTATGTTTTAGGCCCATGGACTAAATTGAATAAAAGTAAAATTTTATGGGCAATTTTGTAAAAAAAAGTTAGAAATGACCAATTTGCATGAAATGGATTATTTTATTATTTAAATTACAAAATTGAATGAAATTATTAATTTAGCTCAAGATCAGGGAAAAACATGTTTTAAGGATTAAATTGAAAAGTGTTGAAATTATGGAAAATTCTGACATTTTATAGAATTCATAGGTTGTTATCAATTTGTGTGAGAATAACGGCTGAAAATAAGGATTAAATTGCAATAATTTTATTTTATTTTAACCTAAGGATGAAATCGTCATTAATTAAAAGTTTAGGGGTAAAATGATAATTTTGTTTAGAGCATTAGCTTAATGTATTATAACATGAAATAAATGAAAACGACGATCAAATTTCTTTATAAAGATCCGGATGACTTGAATACGAGACTTGAACGTGGAAAAGAAAAGATATCGGATTAATGAAATATCTGATAAATGAATCGGTAACTCCGGTAATGCTCCGTAACTCTTTTCCGGTGACGGATTCGGGTTAGGGGCGTTACAGCCCCTCTTTGTAACACCCCTAACCCGTCTCCATCGCCGGATTGGAGTAACAGAGTATTACGATAACATTTCAATCATTTAACATTTACTTTTTAACAAAAATATTCAAACATAATGATAATAATTCAAATCACATACCAATCATAACTAAATGTACTCAAACGGATTTTAAAATGAGTTTACAAAGCCCTAAAAATAAATTGGAAACACTTTGGGATCAATTTGAAACAAAATGGAAAACGTTGAGAAAATTTTTAAAATTTTGGAAACAGGGGACACACGGCCGTGTGTCACAACCTAGAACGTGTGGATATTCAAAGTCTAGACACACGGTTGTGTCCCAGCCCGTGCGTCCGCCCATGTGGGAATCAATTTTGGGTCACACGACCGTGTCACTGGCCGTGTGAAACCTACTCCTTAAGTTAATAAGACACATGGCCATGTGGCAGCCCGTGTCCCAAGCTGTGTGTGCCCCAAATTGCTTAAAAAATAAGGAAATCTTATACCTAACTTGGCTACACCGTGCTTAAAACCATACTAAAATCATGACAAAAAACACTCATACAAGTCCAAATATGCCAATTACCTATAATTCAAGTGCTTAACTAATGTGCCCTTATTGACACCACAATTCAATATTTATTCAATTAGTTCAAATCTTACTCTTATATACATCTAATCCATACCTTCTATGAACAAATACTAATTCAATAAATCATGGCATACATTTATCAAAATAACCAATCTCATTGAACTTATAGTATGAAACATACATACAAGCAAATTCAACCATTACAAAACATGTTCCATAAACACATATCTATTTATATTTACAAACCTATAATATCATATTCAAAAGATTCAACTTCTAGGACATATTTACACCCTAAGTATATGCCAAAAACACAAAAGAAAACATCACCAATGTTGAGTATGGGATTCTTGTAGGATGTTGAGACCGAGTCTACTATTTACCTAACCTGCAAACATGGGAAATAATCCACATAAAGTGAATTTCAATTAATATAAATAACCACAAGTATATCTAAATCATTTGAATTTATTCCTCAACTTTAATAGTATAATTCAATAAGTATATTATATCTTTCAATGAATAAATATATATAAGTAAATATAATTCTTCCTTAGTAATACCTATAACCAACCTTCTCCAATGGTTTATTTAAACTTGTCGTATGGTCTAATCGATACATGGCATCTAGTGCTAGTCGGATAAACCGATGAATGTGTGCCTAGCACTAGTCAGATAAACTGACGGAAGTTGCGCCTAGCGTTAGTCGGATAACTGGCAAAATAAATAGTGAGCCTAGCTCTAGTTGGATAAAACAATAATATTTGTGCCCAGTGCTATTCGTATAAACTGACGAATATGTGCCCAGCACTAGTTAGATAAATTGACGGAAGTTGCGCCCAATGCTAGTCGGATAAACCGACGAAATAAATAGTGAGCCCAACTCTAGTTAGATAAACCAACAAAATTTGTAATTATTTATTTGTACAATTTCCTCATTCATCAATTAACATCATCATTCAATTATATCTACATAAGATTTTATATCAAGAATTTAAATAACATTAAATAATTAATTAAATAAATAAATAATAGAAAAGTTAAGTTCGAGACTACGAACTTACCGAATTACGAAGGCTACTAAAAACAAAGACGATCACTTAATATCCTTCTCCTTTCCATGATTAGCAATTGATCCACTCAATTTTTTTTATCTAAAAACAATAATTTAATTTAATAATTCAACCACCAAGAATATTTATACTCAAACATTTAACCCTTTAAACAAATTTCACATCTTTGCATTCAATATATATACTTTTCAATCCTTAATCTAAACCCCCCAAATTTTAGTTTTCCCAAATCAATTCCAATCAAACCAATTTTATACTATTTTCCAGCATTCCCTTAACCACTATAATTCATGATTTAAACCATATTATTTTGAATTTACAACATTTAAGTCCCTAGAGATTAATATCAACAAAAATCACCACTCAATTTGACCAAATTAGCCTACTAGACTTATAATTTAATCAATCACTTCAAGGACATTTAACATTTTGAAAAGAACAGTACATACACTCTTTATGATTTATGAAATCAGTCCTTACTTAAAATTTACTAAAGTGGCAGTTCAAACACCTTCATATATATAAATATAATTTCATAATCACTCACAAATTTAACATCCAACAAAATAACACCAATCATTTGAATTTCTTATCAATAGTAACTTCCACAAATATAATTAATTCTCAAAATTTCAACATTCACGAGTTAACTCATAAAATTAAGAGCTCAAAAACATAAATTTCATGTAAAAATAACTAAAATTTACTAACCAAATTAAACATGCAACAAAGAGCTCTGGGCCGTGCAACTTCTCCCCCTTTCCTTTTTGTTTCGAAAAGAAGAAAATTAAAGAAATTTAGCTTGGCTTTCTTCTCCCCACGAACCATTATCTCCCCACTATTATTACTTTTATAACAAATTTTAACTTACTTATTATACTAACTTAACATATATAATAATATAATATTTACTAAAGCCGTCCACCATCACATACTTATATATACATATATATAATGGCTTATTCATTTAATAAGTCCCTTAATATAGATCCACTTATAATTTAGTATTAATTCCTACTTTTATTACTTATTTGATTTAGTCCCTTTACTTTAATTAAACACTTAATACTTAAAAATTATATAAGTATCATTCAATTCCCTTCTAAGGCAACTCTAAATAAATTTAATGAACATATTTATGAACCTGATTCACAAAATAGAGTCTCAGAATTACATTTCCCGACACCCTTGACTTTCATGTCGTTACACTCTCCCTCTCCTAGTTGAACTAGGAAGTTGTTTTTCTATTTGAAATAAACCTCTACAATTCAACAAGGGTTCTACCTTCTCTCTTTATAAATAGATGGCATCGGTAGAACTATTTACATAACTTGGAGAGATTGTTACTTTGCAGAAATATATAGAGAATTTATTCTTAACTATTAGATATATTTTTCCAAAATAACAAATCTACCTATTTCTATTAAAGAAGAGAGAATTTTTGTTTTCACCCTAATGATAATGTAATAGCCCGTTTTTCAGTGGTGACGGAATAGTAGTTTCAGGGCCACGAATTTTTGTCGTGTCAACTCGTAAATATTATTTATAGAATATTTATGGAGTCATTATAGTCGTATTAAAATTTGGTTAAGAAATTTTAAAGTTTAGATAGCTAATTTAAGAAAAAGGACTAAATTGTAAAAGGTGCAAAACTTGTTAATTATTGCATTTGGATGATTTAATAGCCTAATTAATAAATATAGGAGGTCTAATAAGGCAATTAGACCTTATATTATTTATTGGACGGTCTAGTATGGTATTTAAAATAATTTTTTATTGTTGTTAAAGGTTAAAAAGGTAAATAAGTATTAATTAAGCAAAAATAAAACATGAAATTATCATTTTATTCCTTAATTTTTCATGCTAAAAATGAATTTCAATGGTTTTTTATGCTTAGAGAATCAGTCAAGTTCAATACCTTGCAAGTGAGTGATTTCTCCACCCGTTTCTTATAATTTTTATGTTTTTGAGATCGTTTCAACTAGGTCCAGCTAGCTCTTACCTCTGTTTGTGAATCTATTAAAATTTTTTATAAGTTTCCATTGATGAATATCAGTTTTTTTTATGATAAATATGTGTTTGAAGCTTTGATTATGATTTTTGGTTGTTTTGTAAAGTGATTTTGGATAGTTTTTGATTAAAGGATTAAATTGTTAAAATGTTAAAATCACATGGTTTATTTGTGAATAAGAGGTACTTTGTGGAATGTTTAGAAGACTTGAATATTTGGCTGTAAATTTTGACTTGAGAAAATGGTTAATTTGATGATTTTCGGGTTAAGGGACTAAATTGTAAAAGTTATAAAAGTTAAGGGCAATTATGTAATTTTAAAAAATAAAAGGGTATAAAATGTAGAATAAATTGGAATATGAAGTGTAAGCTAATAATTTAAAATTTTTACATTTTAGATCAAGACCCTGTAGATTTATGTGGAAAAGAGAAAATTACAAAATAGTGTCTAAACATCTGCAACTATTACAATTTAGTCCAGGTAAGTCCGTTCGGTTTATAATTCAATATTTATATGAATTGTATGATGATATGATATGAAATAGTTGATATTAACTGTTTAATTGATGATATAAAGTTGTTGGGAAAATGTTATTGAATTTTGGTACTTAGGTCGGATGAATGCGATATAGAGTATAACTGAATGATGGTGTGTTATGTGGGGTTGGAGTGGAGATTGATGCGATGTGTTCTGTATATTTTCCTGAGTATGCTGAGGTTTAGTATTTGTTGCGAACCCTCGTGTTATACTAGCCTGATCTAGTGTGTTATGGGGGCAGATGTATAACCTGTGGGCTAGGCACTTAGTGTCGTGGCATATTATCAGTTGGATTAGCTCTTATGAGAATTTGGCTTGTTATTGGGTGGATTAGCTCTTATGAGCGATTGTCATGTTTCAGTTGGATTAATTGTGTACTCGTATCTGTAAGTCGTTCATCAGGTCGTAAATCGTTGTATTATAATTTTTTTAATGATTTTGAAAGGCATGACATGTATTTGACATCTTAAATTAACCCATTGTGGACATATACGTTTTCTCGAATATTATTATTTGAGCTTTGAATTGAACTATGCAATTCACTGGTTTGATATTATGGATGACAAGAAACACTTGTTGTTGAATTATTTTTGATTGATTTGTTATATTATTTCGGTAAAACTTATTGTTTTTGTACGTCGAACTTATTAAGATTCAATAAGCTTACTTGTGTTAATTTTTATTTCTTGTAGATACTTTTAATGGTTGGACGATCGGATCAACACTCGAGTCACATTATCCACCCATTTTCGGTAGTTTTTGAACGTTTATTATGGATTATACAGCATGTAAAGGCTTGTTATGTTATTACTTTTGTTTTGATATGTATATATATAAAGACTAAGCCTAAGTGCAAGTTGATAACATGAGCATCACTACAAAGATCTTGATGTTTATTTGGTAAATGTCTAGTTAGTGTCTTGTTATGAAATATGAATGATGGAAGATGTTTTTGATATTAACTTGTAGTAAATGTATGACTAAAATGCCTCTTTTGAATTGTTGTGATTTGAAGTACCTATGATAGGCATATTGGTTAGGAGTTAAGTTGTGTGAATTGGCATGTTTGAGTGATGATTTAGATTGTTGTATAAGTGTTTATACTTGTGGTACCAATGAGGGTACATTGGTTAGGCACTTAAGATGGTTCAATTAGCATGTTTTGAGCATGTTTAATGGCATTTTGAATGGGTTAAATGGATGGTAAATAGATTACTTAGGGTCTAAGAAATCTTGAAATAGTAAACTTGACGTTTAAGGTTTATTTAGATACATATGGCTTGGGACATGTTCGTGCCACATGGCTATGTGCCACACATGACCTGCGACACGACCATGTGTATTAAGTCAGTGTGTTACATGGCCGTGTGTCATAAGTCAACGAGTTACACGGTTTGGCACACGGCCTGTGATAGACCGTGTGGCCCAGCTTAGTGAGTTACATAGGCAGAGACACGGGCTGGGACATGGCCGTATGTCCCTTGTTTTTTCATTTTTTTCATTTTTTCCTGAAATTTCCTGATTTGTTTCAAATTAGTCCCTGAGGGTTTTAAGATTAATTCTTTAGTCCCTAAAGCTCGATTTAAGCCTCGTAAATGTAAGATATTATTGTAATTTAATTACTTTATGGGATATGGGAAATTATATTGAAATGATCATGATTTTACTTGTTTATTTATGTTTACTTACTGTAGCATTTCTATAACCTTATTCCAATGACGGATACGGGTTAGGGGTGTTATAGATAAAATTTTTTTTCTAGTTATGTGTTTTGATTCAATTGGTTCGAGCCCACACTCAAAATAGTTCATGGTACTAGAATAGTAGAGAAGATCATTTGGTTGAAAGTAGGAAAACGACGAGGATCCGCTTATTCGAAAACACATGTATGATTTTAGTTTAAGGTTTATTGCTATAAATATCACAAACGGGTCAGTTTTCAAATTCCTAATTTTCCATTGTGTAAGAAAACCATGTTCAAACTGAATTTTTTTCAACAGATTGATCATGCAAATAGGTTTATACTAGCCCTGAAGGCCAATATAGTAATGAAATGAATCATTAGATTTGAGAAAGAACGAGAAAAAGAAACGAATAGATCGTATGAAATGACTATGATATGTGAGTAACATGAATGACTCGATATGTGTACATAAACTTAGTGAAGTAAAATTGTGCATTATATTAGTACCTGATATATGAATAGCATTCGAATTGGTTGAATATAGAACATGTACGAATTGTGTTAATATGATCAATGTTATCGTTATATTAACTTAAATCATGAAAGTACTACTAAGTTTTATCGCTTAATGTATGATTTGTTTATTCCGTGTGTAGGTTTCAGTAGAATCGTTATATTAACTGAAATCATGAAAGTACTACTGAGTTTTATCGCTTAACGTATGATTTGTTTATTCCGTATATAGGTTTCAGTAGAACTTGAAGACTCAAGGAGTTATCCTGCATCCAAACCGCCACACTCGACTCAACAATGTTTGTATAGCTCCTTTTGTTCTCAATAGATGACTTGTACCTAAGGTTGAGTTAGTTTATATCGAATTGGTCATTTTAGAAACTATGGTTAGTAAAGGTAAAATAAAAAATTTTGGATAAAAATTATAGTTGAATGATACAATATGGAATGTGCCAAGTATATGTAATGTTGTTGAGGTTGAAATGTGTAAATGAAATTATGTGCAAGTTGTGGCAAATCGGTACCATATGGTCCTTATGAAAATAGTTAGTCACGTCGCAACATCGACCTCTTAACATTACAACAAGGAATATTCAATGAGTGGTGTCACGACTTGGAACCTTTCGAAATTGCAACATCAATATAATAGTTTGAAAATTTTACAATTTGGTCATTATTCGACCTTGAGTTATCTAAAGAGATTTCGTAAATTTATATAAGGCTCGTATATGATTGTAAATCATATCGTAATGATGTTTTGAACTTAATAATATGTATTGATTGTTCAATTGAATTGTAATTGATCGTAGTTGCTCTGACAATGAATATGACATCCTTTAGTTTGGACCCGACGATCAGCTCAGATATGGGGTGTTACATATTATTTATTTGTAACAAAAAAATATTTTTAAATATTTTTAAATTTAAATTTAAAATTTATTATTTGTTTTGGATTTTTTGAATTATGAATTGTTATATGCATAATATGAGATGATCTTATTATTTAATTTATGAAATAATTTTTTGTTTGTTTATTTTGAATTTGTTTAGTGATGGATTGTAATTATGAAGCTTATTAAAGAATATTTCATATAATTGATGAGCATCCTATTTTATTTTATTTTTTATCTTAAAATTTATATATGGTGAGATTTGAACACATGCCACCAATCTTTTTAAAACATTTTCTTTACCACTTCAATTAAGGGTAAGCAAAATTCGATTTGACTTAAAAAAATCGTAAAAAAGTTCGAATTTCAAATTATTTGAATTGAATTAATAGAGTTTATTGAATCAACTTGAATTTTTTTTCGAATTTCGAGTTCGAATCGAGTTGAATTTTCTAATTCAAATAACTCGAATAAATCAAATACTAAACCATTTTACTTCCCAAACACCCCCACCATCTCAAACCCTTTTACTTTCCCCCCAAAAATTACTTCTTCCTAGAACTTTTACTTTCCTTTTATCAATTAATGTTAAAATTGAATTATTGATGATGATATAAAATATTCGTGTTAAAATTTTATGTTGATATCAATTTCACATTTTATTTTTAAAATAAATTTTATTAAAAAATCACATTTTTTTACATTTAATATATTTTTAATTTCAAAATATATGGTGACAAAAATCAGAAGATAATTAAAGCAAGCAAGTAAATAAGTAACTCGTATATAAAAGATTAATAAATAAATTATGAGGGGATGATAATTAAAGCAACTAAGCAAGTAAATAAGCTAACCCGTATATAAAAGATTAATAAATAAATTATGAGGGGATGAAAGTAAATAACAAATTTGATTACAGTGAGTGGTAGTGATTACAAGAACCCAAAGTTATTTTTTAAAATTTAACTCAAACAAATATATTCGATTTGATTAGATTCGAATTCTATCTCACTCGGCTCGATTCGAGAAAATTTTAAATCAAGTTAGGATGATAAAATAGGATCCCTCAACTCGATTAACTCAAAAAAATTTTATTCAATTCGATTCGATCGAACGCTCACTCCTAACTTTAATCAAATTTTTATTTTTAATAAATATTTTATATTTGAGATTTATTTAATCTCATTATTTAATATTTGAAAAATACTTTTAATATACATATATCAAAAATAATTTTCACACATAACAATAAATTCGAATATACACCGAAACTAATCCTTACCAATACGTATCAGTACCAATAAAAAAGGTCAATTAAGAACAAGAAAAACACGCACGCAAGATGAAAGTGAGACTTTAATTATTAAATTAAACATACGAATATTAGAATCTTACATATTCAAATTTAACCTAACTATATTAATAGTGTTAGATTGGACTTTACCTTTTAAAACCAAGCAAATAGGACTAAATATAAAAACCTTCAAAACTACAGGGACTAAATACAAAATTAGACCAAAAAAGAAAAAACCTTCTTTCCCTGTGACATTCACACACTCTTCTCGCACTGTCTTTATCCTTTTATATATAAAACGAAAATATACGTTTCCTAAAAAACTCCTCTCTTTTTCTTCTATCTCAAATACTAATTCAATTATCTCCTTTATTTTTTCTCTGTAAATATTATTGGGATCTAGGGTTCTTGGTTTTTTCAAACTTGGTCAAAATTCAAATTGGTCATCAAATCAAGCGGCTGTGGTTGTTTCTCCTCCGCATTGACGCGATGCCACCTCGCGCATCTAAGCGAAAATCGGCCCCACCCAACTCCTCAACCGTCACATCATCCGACGGCCGTTCTGGTACCTTCTCCCTTTCCCTTTTCCTTTTTTATTTTCTTTTTCCTTCTAAAAGAGAGAGAGGAGATTTTGCTATGTTTGGTACGCGAGAAAACGCGGGAAAAAAGGGTTAAGGAAATAAAAGAATTTTATTGATTAATTAGAATAACTCCCATTAATTTTTTTCTGATGAAAAGTTCTTCACTGTAATTAGCGGTTATATAATTGCGATATATAATTTATTCTGTTCGGATTAGTTTCTCAGGAACCGCGGGAATTGAGATTATATAATTTAAAATTCGTACGTTATTACATTTTTAACGATACCTAAAAACAAAAGAAGGAACCTTGCAACAAAGAAACTTCGTAGAACGTAATGTAAATTGATTATTATTATCTTGGCATGAATTGGTTATTGATTATAGTTTCTGGGTTTTGTAGCTGAATGTAATTTGCAGTATATTTATGCTTCACTTAAATTTAAGAAACTCTTACATCAAAAAAAGGGTCTATTTAGCATGGGACCTGAAAGTTATGTAAGGACTAAGGAGTTGAGAAGGCTTAGGTTGAAACATTAAAAAGGACCTAGCTTTTAATATTTAGGATATAAAGGATTTTTTATGAAAAAATATGAAATTAATTTTTATTTATTATGTATCAAACTCAATTTGTTTTTTTCGGTGTAACACCTCGCTTTATGATATGAGTCGAATTAAATCTAGACTCGAGCTGGATATGCCCTAAACAGGAGCAAACTCTCGTAGTGTTGTTATCTTATTGCTCAACCTAACAGTTGTAGTTGTTGGTAGCGCAAATTTATTTACCAAAGTATATTTGAAGGTTGAAGCATACTGGGTAAAAGTATTACGAAGGCCTTTATATTAAGAGTTAGATTATATTTTACCACTTTTTACTCAAAAAGTGGATAAATTAATCCTGTACTTTAAATCAAAGAGTAAAACAGAAATTTCATCTGTTTTTAACTGTAAAAAAGAATGAAATTTTTAACAAAAGGATCAATTTGCTATTTAGATTTAATGTACACTGACTAATTTGCTCATTTTTTGAGGTGGGGCAAAATGCAATCTGACTCTTAGTATAGGGCCTCCATAGTACTTTTATTGCAAAGTTGAAGCTCAACTTTTGTCAGGTGGTATACTTTGGTATATAATTTCGTGTTTGATACACAATAATAAATAAATATTTTTGATATATTAAAGAACCCGGAATATAATGGCCACATGTTATTTTCCTTATGTTGTTCCCTTAATTGGTGGTCTGGATTAGAGTATGCGGTCTCACTGAAGTACCAGCTTGGCAATGTTGATTCTATAATATTGATAATTTTGACCGACAAGTGCTGAATGTAACAGTAAGGCACATTACACTCTTTGCATATAATATTGTTGAGAGGGTAACTGCAAATCTTGAAAGATTAGTCTCTGTGGACGGTAAAATGGATATGAATGACACATTGATTTCACACACAAAAAAAACTTAGGTGGAGAATCGATTGCTTGATGTTTATGCCTGAAAAGTATTGGAATTGGCGTTCTGTATTGATGCATTCTGTATTGAATGTTGGTTAAATAGATGAAATAATAATTCTTGTTATTTTATGAAGGCTGAAAGAATTGTTTATTAAATATGCTTCTTGTTATTTAACAAACCTTTTGCGGTGTTTTGATGGAGTGGCTGGTATTCTAACTAGATAATGCTATATCTTTTCTCAGTCTCAAGTAAAGCTAAAACAAAGGGGATGGAGAAAATAGATCGTTTGTTCAATTCATATGCCAATAGTTCATTAGGCGTGATTGAGTAAGTATGTTCTGTCCCCATTCCTTTTTATTTGTAGAGCCACTGAAGTGGTGTCATGTTTATGCTCTAGCTATCACAATTGTTTTCCTTAGATAAAAAAGAATGTGCCGAATAAATTCATTATATTTATCCATGTCACGTTGTTGTCATTTTTCAATGTCAATAAGTGTTGTCATTTCCTTATGATTCTGAAAGGTGTTACATTTCATCACGTTTTTGTTTTAAATTGTGATTTGAACATAAATCATTGAAAAGTTCATGAACCATCTTTACACACACACACACACTCTCAAACAATTTTTTATCTGAACAAGTTAATATAGGCCTAAATGGATGCACAAGGAGAGATTTTCTTTAAATAGTGGCATGTACGCACACTGATACTCTTTGTTTGCTTGAGCAGTCCAGATGGTATTGAAGCGCTCTGTTCAGATCTAGGAGTGGACTACACTGATGTGAGGATATTGATGCTTGCCTGGTATGTTATATTCTATGGATTTAAGACTGGACCCGAAATTTGGTCTGAGTTTCTTCTAACATTATGTGTTCTGCTGCATATCTCAGGAAATTAAAAGCTGGAAAGCAGGGCTATTTCACCCAGGTCATTAGAAGTGCAACTTACATAGCGTGCTCTATTTGATTGATGCTGTAATAGAACATCTTAACTGACATTAGAAGAATGACTGCCTTTTTTCTTCTCTTGCACTGAATCAGGATGAGTGGCGAACTGGCATGAAAGCATTGGGGGTCGATTCACTTAGCAAACTGAAAAAGGCACTTTGCGAACTGGAGATTGAGGTACTTCCATACTTGTATCTGTTGCAACAATTATTGCTACCATTATAAAGTTATATATTCTGGTTGACAAGTGAGAAATTAAGTGGTACTGCTGAATTTAGCTTTTTCTACATCTGAAAATTTGAAGGTGGGGAAGCCAACGAACTATGAGGATTTCTATACCTATGCATTTCGATACTGCCTAACAGGTTTGCCCTTTAATTGAATGAAAACAACCTTTATTTTTCACTATGCCAGCTTCTCGTGTAGCAATTTGTTCTTTTAACAAAAAATTGACATTGATCAACTGCCTCAGAGGAGAAGCAAAAGAGCTTGGACATTGACAGCATCTGTGAATTGTTGAATCTTGTTCTGGGAGCTCAATTTCGTCCTCAAGTTGATGTACTAGTCGAGTATTTAAAGGTTTGACCGTCATTTCTTTCATCTTTAGAAAATATATGCAGATCAGATGCCATTCCAAATTATCAGAACACTCGTTCAATGACATGTTTGTTATACTTGGACTTGATTTGCTTGTAGGTCCAGAGTGATTACAAAGTAATAAACTTGGACCAGTGGATAAATTTCTCCGTTTTTGCCAAGAGGTAAGCCTATTTGAAAAGAAAATGTTCATTCAATACACAAATATGCGAATCTATATAATCGGATCAATAGAATGGAGCTATGCATGATATGTGAGGAAAAAGTATCTGTTTGCCTTTTTTTCCTCCATGCAATTTGTGGCATCTCTGATAACTGTGATTCCTTGCTAGCACAGATTAGTTTTCCAGATCTTGGAAATTATGATTCAGCCCTAGCTTGGCCGTTGATTCTCGACAATTTCGTCGAATGGATGAGACAAAAGCATAGCTAGAGTTGGCATTTTTTTGTGTTTCTTGCAGTCTGCTGATTTTATAAGGTAAATGATCTCTCCCTCTCTGTCTCTTACATTAAAAGGAAACAACAAATTCATTTTTATTCATCTGTCTGCAGGACCTTGCAAGAACCCTAACCAGTAACAATGGAGCTGGCTCAGTTAACTGATTAAACCGAATTTTGCTGAAACTTTTTTTTTTTGCAAGATAAACCCCTACAATTTTGTTATCCTGAGATCATTTTATACGTTCTGCAGTCAGTAACATATAGTTTTCTTTCTCTTTTTCTCTATTAAAGCTAATTTTTGTTCATGTCATCAACTAATGGTGTTATGAAGTAGGGATTCAATTATGACAACTTAAGGTAGAAGGATTAAGTAATAAAATTGAGCATAATAGAGCAAGTAGGATTAAAGAAATGATCATTCTTGCATGAGGCTTTCCCTAGACATTTTCTTTGTTAGACATTTTTCAAAGGGACGTCATTAGGGTTTAAGACGTTATTATAAATTTGTTTGTGGAGCTTTTTTAATCCGTTTATAGTTATCCTTTGACATCTAATGTTATTCAATCAGAGGTTAAGAGGGTGTTTTGAAAGTAGCCTCGACTTGAAAAACTTTAAACTAAAATTAAAATATGGTAATACATTAATGATGATGTGAGATTTAAATTAACACGTTAATACTTAATTTTGACTCCATATCTATATATTTAAGATTTTATACATTAAATTTTGATTTGATTTTTATAATCACAAACAATATTTATTGAATTAGTACTATTTTATATTGATATATTGTATGCATAAATAATTATATTAATTTAATAAATATATATGTTTTTTTAAATGTGTATAATTGAATCAAAATCGGAGATTCATATATACATATTAACCATAATTTAAATTTTGTATCAAATGAAAGTTTATTTATCAAATAAATCATTATATCAAAGTTTACATATAAATTTGATATTTATGTGTTTGTAATATTTAAAACCAAAATTAAAGAAATACATGAACACCCGTAGACCCAATTGACACGGTTAGTTTTGATTTCTAAATGTTTTAATATAGCAAAATTAATTCTAAATCCCCTTTATCAAAACTGCACAAATTACTTTCATCACGGTTAAATTTATTTTTGAGTGTTACAAACTCAAAATTAAAGTTCCTAAATGAGTTGAAACTTTTTACAAAAGTTTTTGAGCACCTCAAGTCCTTTAAAATGTTTCTAAGCCTCGAAGTTATGTTTTCCTAGTTTCAAGACACACTACATGGAATGCAATAATCTTTCTCGGGGAGCATTGTCTTGAGATAAATAGAGTTTTATCTCGAGACAACAAGCCTTGTCTCAAGACAGAAAACATCGAAACTAAGGGTCTGTTTCAGAGGAGACATGTCTTGAGACAATTGTGATTTTGTCTCGAGACATACCTTGTTGTATCTCGAGACAATATGCTCCAACATTCATATTTTGCTCTTCTAGTCTTTGGACAAGGGTTCTATGTCTCGAGACATATACCTTCAGGCTGTATTAAATGCGTAAAATAAATGCTCTTGACGGCTAGAAACTCCCTACAATGACTCCAAACATCCAAAAATGAAGAACAAAAGTCCAATCAATTTTCTTTATTATTCTTATTTTCACTCGTACGCCCTTGTGGGTTCAATTGTAATTCAATCTTCCAAGTGTTGTCTTGTATTGTGAGAGAGCTTAATTATTGTATATCTACCTTCTAGAGGTGACAATTCATTCTTAATCTTATTTCTCATTTTTTTGAGGGTTTACTATAGGTTTTGGGTAAAAAGCCTCAAGGAAAGTGGTTCTATCTTGCCTATTGAAAAGATAGTGATGGTAAAAGTTAAACCTAATCCTTAAAAAGTTTCAAATTTGTGAATTTGGGAAATCTTTAGTTGTGGTAAGCTACGGTAGTGGAGGTAGGCAATTAAGTTTGAACCATTATAAATTTCTTATGTTGTTTTTTATTGCGATCTTTCTTACAAATTTTTTAAAACACCAATTCACCTCCTATTGGTGTATATCAAGCTTAAAAATTGGTATCAAAACTAGAACTCTAAATATGATATCACTACGAAGAGAAAAGATCCACAAGAAGCTCAAGATGGAAGGCACAAATCAAGAAGTTTGTCTCCTGGCCTTGGAGCAAAATTCAACAATGTTGGGAGAAGGTCATTCCACCATGAGGCCTTCTCTAGTCAATGATACTAACTACTCTTGTTGAAGAACAATAATGAAGTTGTTCATCTAAGCAAATAATTATGAAGTATGGAGGGTGATAAAAAATTCACAATCTATTACTAAGAAAAGAGTTGAGGGTGTCATAGTTGCCAAAGAAGAAGATGAATGGGATGAAGTTGATATTAAGATGGTGTAATTGAACGCCAAAGCTATGCACACCTAATTTTTTTCCCTTGGTCCCAACGAATGCAAGAGAATCTCCTTATGTGACAATGCCAAAAAGATATGGGAAAAAATTGAATTCACTCTTGAAGGTACAAGTAGAGTCAATGAGTCTAAGATTATCCTCCTCACCTTGGATTATAAAATCTTCAAGGTAAAACTGGATGAAGGAATCAAGTAGATGTCTGACCACTTCACCAATATCATAAATGACCTAAAAGAACTTAGGAAGACTTGTGCCAACAAGGAGATGGGAAAGAAGATGTTGAATAGCATCTAAAAATCATGAGAAGCTAAAGTGACTGCCATAGAGGAGTCAAAGGACCTTGACACCTTGAGATCATTGGGTCTCTATTGACATATGAAATAAAGATCAAACACAATGCTTAAGAGACCAAGGAAGCTTCAAAGAAAGTAGGGGTTGCTTTCAAGTTTACTATTATGAGAAGTGTTGGAAAAATTGCATTTGATAGGAACTTTGAGGCATATTCTCAACAGTTAAAGGTGGAGAGTTGTTTTGTCCAACAAGGAGGAGGATGGCTCTAGCAATGATGAAGATGATGATAAGGAGATGGCCATGTTTGCAAGAAAATTCAAGAAATTCATGAAGTTCAATAAGGTCAAAAGACCTTCAAGGAGAGACATCATTAAGAGGGAATCAAGCAAGAAAAAAATGACTATTATTTGTTATGAATGCAAAAAGTCGAGTCATATCAAATTTGAATACCCTCAATGGAAGAAGAAGGGTACATCAAAACAAAAGAAGAAAGCTATAATGGAAACTTGGAGCAATAGCGACTCTTTCAATAGTGATGAGGAACATGAAGTTGCCAACCTATGTCTCATGGCTCTGGATTAGCTTAAGGAGGAAGAGCATTGCTTTAAGGAAAACAATTCAAAGAAGTTTAATAGTGGATGCTCAAGGTATATGATCGGTGACAAAATCCAACTTATGAAGTTAATGCTAAAAAGTGGAGGAAATGTGGCATTTGGTGACAACTCTAAAAGGTCAAATAGAAGGTATTGGCTCTATAGGTATAAATTCTTCCACTATTATTAAAAATGTGCTCTATGTCAATGGTCTTAAGCATAACCTCTTTATTTTTAGTTAACTTTGTGAAAAGAGATTCAAAGTGATATTTGAATCCAATAGGTGCAAGGTTGTAAATAATAGGATTCTTTTTATAGGTCATAGGATAGGTAATATTTTTTATGGTGCATTTGCATGACTTGAATTCCTGAAATATTTGTTTCATGGCTAGTAATGATAATGCTTGTTGGTTATGGCATAAAAGGTTAGGGCACACTAGCATGAGTGTCATTTCTAAGCTTGTTAAAAATGATCATGTTGTTGTTTTGCCTAAAATATCTATTGAATTGGATATAGTGTGTAATGCATATGCAAAAGGTAAACATAGGTGAGTTTCATTCAAGCTTAAAAATATAATCTCCACTTCTAGAGTACTTCAATTGATTCACACTGATATTTTTGGACCAACTAAGACAATGAGCTTAGGTGGTAAACAATATGTATTTGTTATTTTTGATGATTACTCTAGATATACTTGGACTTTCTTCTTTTTTTCAAAAGATGTTCTAGAAAAATTTATCACATTTTTAAAATGATTCAAAATCAAGTGAGATATTCAATTTCAAGTGTGATAAGTGGTCATGGTAAAGAATTTGAAAATCTTGGCTTTGATAAATTTTGTAATGAACATGGTATTGTTGGAAAAATTCGGTTAAGAAAACAATTATTTAGTGACAACATAAGTTTAATTTTTTTCTTAAAACGAAGTTGTTGTGATATTTATAGTAATAAATCTAAACCAAAATTGTACCCGTGTTTTGTGCGAGGCAGACTTAAGTCAATCTTGGATTTCAACCAAACAACCTTCTCTACTTTTCTTGAACCTCGAAATAAGTCAAGTGTGAGCTCGAGCAACATAAACTGAATCATAGAAAAGAAAAAATTTACTTACTTTTAGTAGGAAAGTAAGTTATCTCTATAAACCAGTAAAACTCATACTTCTTAGAATTTAGAATTTAGAATTTATTCTTTGTAAATAAATCATCACTACTTTATGACAGAATAATGATGTATGAATGGTGTATGTATAGCTCAGATGGTGCTCTCTATTATAGGGAGAAGTACAAGAGTTCAGGTTGAATAAGTATTGACAAAATAATTTTATTTAAATAGAAAATACATTCCTAGTCTAACTAAAGTAGGGGATGGCAACACCCTTGTACTTTCTACTAGAGTACGGCCCCTCATATACACATGAGAGCTAATTGGGCCTCTTATGTATTGGGTCCAGTTATGTGCACTTCCTGAACTTTTAACCCAACATTTTATAATTTATTCCAAACCAATATCTATTTTCTATTTCCAAATAAATAGTTTTTAAGCAATTGTAACATGACCAAACCACACCTATATCACCTTCCAAAACATAAATTTCATAGCTTTGATTAATATAAATAACATCATACATCACACCTTAATAAAATATAAACATTATAACTTGAGTATGCTTCTTTTATCTATACATATCACAATATATACACATTATACTCAAAATGGCTTTCCTTAACAACACCATTAGTTGAGATCATTTGCAAGACAAAACACTTATAAGACTCACTAGGTACATGCCAAGCCTAACTAGTTAAAGTGACACAAACTTTATAGAGTCAGGGATCTTGACATGATATTGAAATGGATGTCGAGAATGTGGACTTGAACCTATCCTGCCCACGAGAAATAAACTGTATGATGGATATATCACTTAGTAGTATTTATGTAAGTCTGAAATAGTATAAGGGGATTGATGCGAGTCTCAAGGCCCAAAATCAGACTCTTGAACGTGATGGGCTCAAATTTCCTCAAAGCCCAATAACGAGGTCAAAGGCCAAAAAATTTGAGCAAGATTGAATGGGAACATCCAAGACATTGTTAACAAGGCCCTAGATGCGCACACGACTAGAAAAGAAAATCAAAATTCACTTTCTTGTTTTCAAGAAAATCAAGAAACTGAATCTTGGTCCAATTTTGTTGTTTCAGACAATTTCAAGAATCAAGAAAAGATTTCAAATCTTGGAAATCTTGGACCAAGAAACCAAATCTTGCAGTCAAGACACATTGGATTTCATGTGCGAGATTGAACGAGCCAATTTTGAGAGCAAATGGATCACAATACTAAGTTCTTGAAAAAATGACTCTAAGATGTAAGCCCATCTTGAAGTTTGGAAAGTAATTTAATTAAATATCAGACCAAATTATCAAAGTCGCCCAAATTATAAAATATTTAAACTATAGGTCTAGTTTTATTTTAATAGGTGGATCATCATGTAAGAATTCAACCCAAGGAACTCATTTAATTCATTTGGCTGAATTCCCATTAAAAGTCCACACTTCGAACTATTTTATGTTTTTTCTTTGATGAGTTATCATGTTAGTTATGCCATTAGGGTTAGGAAAACTTATTTTGGGGGCCTATAAGTAGCATGGATTCCACCATTATACACACTCAACTAATTTATGTTGTTTTGAGTTAATAATAATTCTTTGAGTTTTTCTTCAAGAATTGCTCTTTAGTTTCTTTTAGAAGCTATTTTTATAATCTTTCAGGTTATGAGAATCATCTTCAAGCTTTTTCTTGCCAAGATCTTTTTCTTGGAAGGGTAATTAAAGCCATTGAAAGGAGTTGTGGATTCTTAATATTTCTAAGGCTTCTTAGGATGTCATCTTCTCTTTTCTATCCTTAATTTATCGTTTCTTGATTATTTCAGTTAGTTCTTGTTGTTCTGGCTTGCTGATTTTATTGATTTTCATTCTAAGATAAAGTTATTTCAAGAAAGACGTTCTCCTATCTTGTTCCATCAAGAAACGTATCAAAATTAGGAGTTTTACTCTTTTCTTGTTGTTTCAAACATTCTTGCACAAAATAGTTTGCTTTTGTCTTTAAAATCACTTATAACAAATATGTTTGTATTTTGTTTTTCCATATCTAGTTGGGGAATTTTCTTGAGGTCCAATGACGGTTTCTTTCCATCCAAGAAACCCTAATTCATTCACTTTTAGACTTTTTACTAGCCGGTTCATCTTTCTTTTGTTTTAATTTCATTTGACTCTCCCTTGTGACAACTAATCTGTTTTCATTGATTCTTGTTTCAATTTACGTTCGTCTAGTGATCGAGGATAAGTCCACAACTTAGACAAGCTACAATCCTGTTTCACACGCATGTCATATCATTCTTTATTATTTGGTATCAGATTTTGGTGTTTTGGGTGTTCATGGTTGATTTCTAAACTGATTTCCATTGCAAAACAACCTACAAGCAATTTTTACCCAGAATATGTTTCGAAAAAGATACTTTTGAGTGGGTAAATGTTTTTCAATTGATCTGAAATTTTATATGCTGATTCTTGGAGCTGTATTAAAATTGGCACTGTATTAAAATATAAAAAAAGTTCCCATGAAAAAAATCGAAAACGTATAGAAAAAAGGAAATATTAAAATAATAGAAAAAAGTAAAAAAAATATTTTATAGGTTGATTTTTTCCAAAACTTTGCAAATTAGATCTACATTATTTGAGGAGGCTCCAGTTTAAATTTCATGATTTTTGGAAATCGGGAACACCTCAAACGAAGTTTGTCAAATTGCTTCGCAATTTTTTGGATTTTCGGGTTTCAGCAATTTTCATTGACTCTTAGCCTTAGGTTTTCATTTTTTCTTATTTTTATTATTCCTTTACGCATTCTAACACTTTATTGTTTCTTTTTTTAGTAGGTTAAAGCATGTTGCACATTCCTTCCTCCGTGCAATAAAAACCATTGGTGTCTAGCCACTTTTGGACTTCTAGTGCCGTTAGGATATTTGGTAGCTAGATTATTTAACATTCTGATTGATTGTCATAAATACTCCTACAAGACTCACAAGATTAATTATTACCTTATTGAGTATGTGATTTTTATTTCTGAGTGTATAACAGTGAGGTTTGTTTAATTTTTCTTTTATTGAGTGTTGTGTTCTTTTTAGGCTTTCATAATGATTCGCGATACTATGATTGGGAAGTTGCAAAGACAAATAGAGGAACTATTAGACAAGGGGAGATGGTCAAACAAAAAAAGGAGTACATCTCTTACCTGATATGAAATGTTATTGGTGTAGTTCAAAAGATCATGAGGGTTTCCAATGTCCAATTAAGTATCTAAATAGAGAGAATAAGATTGAGCTATCACCTTTTAGGCAATGTTATTAGTGTAGTTCAAAAGATCATAAGGGTTTCCAATGTCCAATTAAATATCCAACAAGAGAAGAAAGTAAGAATGACTTTGTTCCTTTTGTTGATTCTTACTTTAGTGGAAAACGAACATGTAATGACAAACTTTGTGAACTGGAAAAAGATGATAGCGAGAATTTTTTCCTCGAACCTATGGAGTTAGATGAGATAGAAACCTCATGTTCTCCTACTGATATGTATTGTACTGAATTGAATATTCATAATACTTGTGAGGGGGATAGAGGAAATGAGGAAAAATCATGTGAAAAGATTGAAAGAAAATAGACCTTGAGTGATAAAAGTGTACTTGATGGTCCAAATTTGGTCAGTGAAAATCCATACGAGGTAAAATTAGAGAGTTCTCATAAGGAAAAAGAATATGAAAAGAAAGAAAATACCCATACAAAAGTGAGGAATGGTTATGTTTTAACTTACCTTAACTCAAATTTGTTTAGTGGCGTTTCTTTATTGCAGGACTTCAAGGATCCATTGACGAACTCTCAATTATATTACTCTACCATTGATAGACGATTTCACTTGTGGGAGAGAGGTAAGTTGAACATTAATAATTCTCCACAAGTGCTACAAGGTGAGAAAGGTAAGGAAACAATAGAAATTGATTTAATAAAACATACCTTAAATGTTTTTTTTATAATTATGCTACTCATTTTGTTTGTAAAATATTTCCTTACAACATACTTTCTCGTTGGTCAAATTTCATTAAACCTTGGTCTGACAGTTAAACTAATTTTATGGGTTTATCTAAATTTGTAAAGGTTAAAAATAGTAATTCTATTGCATTAAATAAGTTTTTTTTAAAGCATTTTACATATTTTCTCTTACAACAAAATTTTCTATCTTGACCTTTAACGATGAATTTTTAGATAATAATATTAAACTTCTTGATTTTTATAATTTTGTGAAATTCTTGACTTATCGTTGGAAATTTTTATGGATGACCATGCATGTTAAAAGAAAGTTATAGGTTATTTTTTACTTGAAGACTCATGCACCTAACACTTCTTTGTTTAGTGTTGATACCTTGTTTTTAAAGGAGATATACATGATCCAAGTTAATTTGAAGGATCAAAATAATGTCTTTGATCTTGGAGATAGTTTTTGCGCACAAGAAAGCTTAGATTCGAGGACAAATATTTTTGAAGAAGAGGGGAATGATGCGAGTCTTAAGGCCCAAAATCAGGCTCATGAACGTAATGGACTCAAATTTCCTCAAGGCCCAAAAACGAGGTCAAAGGCTAAGCAAATCTGAGCAAGATTGAACGAGACCATCCAAGAATTTGTTACCAAGGCCCTAGATGTGCACACAACTGAAAAAGAAAATCAAGATTCACTTTCTTAGTTTTCAAGAAAATCAAGAAACCAAATTTTGGTCCAATTTTGTTGTTTCAGACAATTTCAAGAATCAAGAAAATCAAGATTTCAAATCTTGGTCCAAGAAACCAAATCTTGTAGCCAAGACACATTGGATTTCATGTACGAGCTTGAAGTTTGAAAAGTAATTTAATTGAATATCAGACCAAATGATCAAAGTCGCCCAAATTGTAAAATATTTAAACTATAGGTCTAATTTTATTTTAATAGATGGATAATCATGTAAGAATTCAGCCCAATGAGCCCATTTAATTCATTTGGTTGAATTCTCATTAAAAGTCCACACTTAGATTTATTTTGTTTTTTTTATTTGATGAGTTGTCATTGTTAGTTATTCCATTAGGGTTAGGAAAACTTATTTTGGGGGCCTATAAGTAGCATGGATGTTCATCCTTATACATACACAATTGATATATATATATATTTTGAGTTAATAATAATGCTCTTTGAATTTTTCTTCAAGAATTGCTCTTGAGTTTCTTTTAGAAGCTGTTTTAACAATCTTTTAGGTTGCGAGAATCATCTTCAAGCTTTTTCTTGTTAAGATATTTTTCTTGGTGGGGGAGGGGAGGGATTAGAGCCATTGAAAGGAGTTGTGGATTCTTAATGTTTCTAAGGCTTTTTAGGACGTCATTTTCTCTTTTCTATCCTTAATTTATCCTTTCTTGCTTATTTAAGTTAGTTATTATTGTTTTGGCTTGCTCATTTTATTGATTTTCGTTCTAGGATAAATTTGCTTCAAGAAAGATGTTCTCCTATCTTGTTCCATCAACAAACAGATCAAAATTAGGAGTTTTAATCTTTTCTTGTTATTTCAAACATTCTTGCACAAAACGGTTTGCTTATGTCTTTAAAATCACTTTTAACAAATCTGTTTGTATTTTGTTTTTCTAGATCTGGTTGTAGCCTTTTCTTGAGGTCCAAAGACGGTTTCTTTCCATCCAAGAAACCCTAATTCATTCACTTTTGGACTTTTTACCAGCCGACTCATCTTTCTTTTGTTTTAATTTTGTTTAACTCTCCTTTGTGACAACTAACCTATTTTCGTTGTTTCTCGTTTTAGTTTACATTTTTCTAGAGATATAGGATAAATCCTTAACTTAGACAATCTACGATCCTATTCCACACATGTTCCATATAATTTTTTATCGAGGATGGTATAATTTGTAATACATAGAATGTCATCTAAACATCTAGTTCCTTATAACTCATGCATAAAACATCATTTGATATGCATGAGTTCACGTGCTCATGTTCAACTTACTTTAGTCTATCATCCTGGATTTCCCAGCAACGATAACCTATCACTCTAAGTTTTTCGACAATAATGGTTTATTGTTATAGAACTACCATATTGGATTGTTCAACAACAATGACCTGCCACCCCAGATTGCCCGACGACTATGGCTTACCACCCTAGATTACCTGACAATGATGGTTTAAGAATATAACATTGTTATCCCAGATTGCCTAGCATAATGGCTTACCACCCCGGATTGCCTAATAACAATGGTTTATCAATTCAAATTTATCATTCGTCCTTTCCTTCGTTCATGCAAATCAGTATATAATTCACAAAACAAAATGCAATAGTTAACAAATGCTTCAATAAGACTTCAACTAATTTCTCATACAGATTATTGATATTAAGTTATATCTATAATTTCTACTTTATTCACTTTAGTCCTTGTATCAACATTTAACCTTATTGTACCTCAATATAATTCAATTCATCCTTGATTATTCAATAAGACAATTTACGATGTAAAGTAACGCAAAGATATGAGATTTATATAAGTATTAGACTATATAAATACTTACTGAAAACTCTGAGCTATTTGTCGATAGTTTAAGCTTTCCTTTCCCTTTCTTGGATTTCGACATTAGCTACAAATTAACCTAAACATATGATTTCATCAATATTCAACCAATTTCAGAATCAATCAACATTTTATATAAAATTTACATTTTATTCAATTTAGTCTCTGAAATCGAGGCTAACATAACTTTCAAATTAAAACTCAAATATGATTTTTGATTTCACCCTAGTCCATTAGGGACTTCCTATTTTCTAATTCTACAAAAAAATTTACATTTTTTGTAGTTTAGTCCCTAATGTACATAACTATAAATTAACTTCACAAATTAGTCATTTTTCACTTTTAAGCTTAAAATCTATCAATTTAATACATAAAATTTAAGAAAAAAACAATGGTAACTTTCTAAAACTTTAATAGGTTTACAAATTGATACATGGGCTAGCTAGATTAAGCTCCCATGTTCTCAAAAATATAAAAATTACAAGAAAAGGACTAAATTGAACTAATCAATATATGACTTGAAACTTTAAAACCCTAGGTCGTGCGTCCCTTCTTCTTATTCTAAAATTCAGCCATTTAAGGAAGAAAAGAGAAATATCTTTTCTTTCATCCCACTTAAACTATTTTTATCAAATGCAATTTATTATAATATATTTATTATAATTATAATTATAAATTGTATAAAATACATCCCATACAGATTTTTAAAGCTACCATCACTTAATTAATAAGTGATATAATTGCTACTTTAGCCCTTTGTCCATTTTCTAATTAAATATCTAAAGCGATTGAACTTTTACTATTTTTACAATTTAGTCTATGTTCCTTAGTTAATCACTAATTCGACAAAATTGCCTATTCAAAATTTAATTCACTTCTAATATAACTCCATAAATATTTGATAAGTATATTTAAGGGTTCAGTTTACAAAACTAGAGTCCCGAAATCAAATTTTTCGCCACCACTAACTTTAAGGCCATTACAATTATTTAGTCATAAAATCATTCCAATAAAGTGTCGTGACTGAGCTCTTCCTTATTATATTCCATTATGAATGATACTTAATAAGTGCTATTCTAATGACCTTGACATAATTGTATTACCTTCATAGGATATCCTTAATTTCTTTGCGACAAATTAATTCTCCCAATATGATCCTATTTTATCTCACGATAACTATTACATTTTCCTTCACGAAAAGTCAATTACTATAGAATAGTAATTCAATCATTTGTCACAAAGACAAATGTAACGTCCCGAAAATTTAAGTTTTGATTTGTTGGTTTTTGTCATGTAATTTTGTTTGGTCGGGTGGTTAATCATTTAGCATATCGACTTAAGGTCTCGTGTTCGAGTCTTTGTGTACGTAAGGAATATATTTTTTTTTCTATTTTTTTAATTAAAAACTTAACCTAAAAGTTTAGAAAAATTGCAAAATTACCCCACTGGTAATTTTTGTCAAAAATTTTCTGATTCAAAACGATCCCACACTCGACAGACGTGAGCTTAAGGATAGCGAAGAAGACAACTTAGTCGAAGTGCTCATCCTAGATGAATCGAAAAGGTACAATTTTGATTAAGTGTTTATTACTTTAGATATCACATCCAAGATCTTATTTTGGAAATTTTTTTTAAAAATCTAATTTTTCCCTAATTTTATTTTCCAAACATGTTTTTCCAATAGGTCGATGTGATGGGAGCTCGGTTGTAACCACATTTTCATAAATTTGATTTATTTAAATTTGGGTTTGATAGTTTTGTAAATTTTGGACTGTTTTGGGTTTTGGACTCAATTTCTGTATTTTGCATAATACTGTTTAAATATTTTATCGACAATAATAGTTTTTCTACAAAAATAATGGATTTCAAACAAGAAACAGTGTTTTCCAAAGTTTAACTTTTTAAGAATTTTCGCTACAAAGTTATACGTTTTTAGAAAACATAAATAAACAACATTTTCAATAAAAACAACTATGTAAGATATGTTTTCAAATAAATCGAGTTTTCGTTTAATAAAAGTTTATGATGTTTTCAAAATATTCGAAATCTAGATTTTCAACCATTTTACAGTAACACCTCCAGTTCTGGCCATAATATCTAGGCTGGGTTTGGGGTGTTACATTTAATGGTATTAGAGCTAGGTTGTAAAACTCGGGCTGTGAAATTTTGGGTTCAAAATCTTGTGAAAACGGTATTTCAAACAAAACCTATTTTGTTTTAAACTAAAAAATATGTCTATGGATTATCAAGTTTCCGACGCCGATCCTGTAAGTATTTCTGACTTAGATAAACTTTTAGTTTAGAAAAAAACTCTAAAACATTTAAATTCTTTTGTGGTAGCTAGACTATAACAACTCTGTAAATTCTTCTGATTACTTTTTAAGTATAAAATATATGTTAATAAACATCAGAACTAATACATAAAACTCTATAGTGTAGATAAATAAATTATGAGTGCATGTGGAGCTTATGGACGTGGTAACTGTGGACGCGGTGGGTGCCAAAGAGGGTCTTAGGCTGAGTCATCCATGATGGGAAGCATACCTAATTTGGATACAAGTGAGATGCCAGGTACACATACTGCTGATATCGGGTATCAAACGTAGACGGCTCAGGACGATGCATTGTCTCAAGCCATGTAAAGGGTTTTAGAAAGGGCCGTTGGGCCCTATTTTAGATCTGAGAATCGAAGGTCGATAACTGAATGACTCCAATCTAACGGTGTTGAATTGTTGAGGGGTGTCACTGGTGTCATCCCAAGTGTGGCTAAATATTGGTTAGAGGCCATAGAGAGGATCATGAATGATATTAACTACACCTCCGAGTAGAAGTTGAAGGGTGTAGTATCTTTGCTTCACCACAAGACATATCAGTGGTGGTTGACGATTGATGAGGGTAGTCAACTAGATAAGTTTTCATGAGATCATTTTAAGAATGCCTTCCAGAGTAAATATGTGGAGGCGAGTTATGTGGATGCTTGTAGACGCGAGTTTATGAGCTTTACTCAAGGAAATAGGATTATGAGGCCAAATTTCTGAGATTGAGCATATATGCTCGTGGGCTGATTTCAAATGATTATTAAATGTATCCATTTCGAGGAAGGGTTGAGGTATGACCTCAAGGTTCTGATAGCTTCGTAGAGGGGGTAGGTTTTTTCTGACTTGGTGGAAAATACGAGAATTACTGAAAAGGTTAAGCGCACTGAGCACGAAAATAGATTCCATGAGAGGGTAAGAATAATAGAGATTCAGAGCTATCTAGTTCTGTTCAGCAGCTTAAGAAATGGGCCAGATTTGATGGGCCTCCGAGGGTTGAGGCTTATGTTGCTCCTACTGTGGTTCAGCCATGTGGAGATTATGGTAGGCGCTATCTTGGAGAATATTAGAGGAGGTTGGATGCTTGCTTATGATGTGGGTTGATGGAACGCAGCATCTGAGATTGTCCATAGTGTTCTAATTAGGTGCAAGCTCCAGCTCTGGATTTTGTTTAGCCTTACCGGGCAGTTCAGCAACCGCCTAGGGGTCGTGGTCTGGCTAGGATTGGTAATGGTTTGGGTAGAGGTTAGAGAGCACTAGGAAGAGGTATTAATCAGACTGAGGGTAGGCATCCTGCATTGGTATATGCGGTTAGGCGTCGCGAGGATAGATGCCACAGATATTAAAGCCGGTACGTTTTTCATTAATACTGCTCCATATTTTTCTTTGATAGACATAGGATCAACACATTCCTACATAGCTAGTTCTACTTTAGTAAACTTGAATATTTCTATTGAAAGCACTTCTGGAGAGGTTAATGTGATTAGTCCACTTGGTCAGTTTGTTCGGGTTGATAGGATTTAAAGGAGAGTACCGTTAAAGATACAAGGGGATGTATTTCTGGCTAATTTGAAGGAATTTTCATTTAGGGAATTCAATTTAATTCTGGGAATGGATTGGCTCGTAGAGCACTGAGTCAACTTGGATTGTGTTGCAAAAAGGATGTTTCTAAAATCTGAAGAGGGTGTGGAAGTGGTTTTGATCGACGAGCATCAATGTTACCTCTCTAATGCGATCTCTACTTTTATGGCTGAAAAGTTGGTTCATAAAGGATGTGAGGCATTTCTGGCCTATGTATGTGATTTAGTTTCTATGGATTCATCTATTAGGGATATTCGGACAATTAAGGAGTTTCCGGAGGTTTTTCCTAGGGAGTTGCCAGGGTTTCCTTCAAGCAAAGAGGTTGAGTTCGGTATCGAGATTCTACTGAGTGTGGCTCTAATGTCTATTACTCCCTATCGTATGGCACCGAAGAAGATTATAGAATTAAAGGCTCAGCTTTAAGAACTTCTTAATTGAGGGTTTACTCAGCCTAGTGTGTCCCTGTGGGGAGTACCAGTTTTGTTTCTAAAGAAGAAATATGGGACTATAAGGATTTGCGTAAATTATCATCAGTTGAGTAAATTGACGGTAAAGAATAAATACACACTTCTGAGGATTAATGACTTTTTCGATTAGTTTTGTGGGGCCTCTGTGTTTTCTAAGATAGATCTCCATTATGGGTACCATCAACTTAAGGTTAAGGAGCTCGATGTTCACAAGATCGCTTTTAGGACTTGTTATGGTCACTGTCATGCCTTTCGGTTCGACGAATGCTTTGACTACATTCATGGACCTTATGAATCTAATTTTTCAATCGTATCTGGATCAATTCATCGTGGTTTTTGGAATGGTGGAAATGTGCAAGTGTACACAATCATAACAAGTAATAAAGTGACAAGTAAATGTCGAGTTATCGTACCCACAGGGACTGTAAAAAGAAATATTTATGAAATTAATTAAAACACTTTGGTGAGGTAAAAATAATTTTGGTCTGAAAAGAATGATTTATAAACTAAGATTTTAAAATTAAGCAAACAATTTAAATAAAATAAAAGAGTTCTAGTGCACGATTTCAATTAAGATTTAATCAAGATGATATAATTGTGTTGGATTAATTATACCTTTTTAACTTAGAAATATTAAATTCGTGCTTACGCTGTTATGAATAAATTCACGGCAACCCAGTAATTTGCTAACTTATGAACATATTTACTAATTAAAAAAATCCATTTATCTCTTGAACATATCCCTATGTGAATTCAACCGACTAAACAGATTTAATAAAGTAAACATGCTATTGCACATACATACTTATTGAATTAAATTATCTCTCGCATATTCCTATGTCGATTCAACTGATTAAGTCAACTTAATAAACATGTAAAAGATTATGTAAAGTAACAAAGTAGCCATACCTTGAAACAATTTAATCACAACAATCTTGCAAGTTATGCAAGGCATATGTATCGCCAAATACAATGCTAATTTAATTTTCAGTTACCTTAGAAGAATTAAACATGCACTGATTAAGTACTGAGTCCATTAATTGCAATTTCAATCCGTTTAAACAATTAATTCTTTAGTTATCTAAGCAATTATAATGCCAGATAACCTAAACATGATTTTACTTAATCAAGAATTTCACTGAGGCCTATAACAGCATAAACACTATTTTAATAATTCAAGTAGGCAAAATATAATAAACCCAACACGAATTAAATTCAAGCTAAATTGATTAAACTAACCATTTCAACAACAATATTTTTCATAGATATGTTCATCATAAAAACAACAGAAATTAAAAAGAAAGGGAACAGAAAGCAAATCTAGTGTTTCTCTGCGGCTTGACTGTTGCTCCGTTCTTAGTCTCTGTTGTCTTCGCCGAGCAGGCTTCTATGAATCCTTGATTGCTGCCCAAGATGGCTGAAGAAAATCTCTTTCTCAAGAGAGGAAATCGGCACAAGAGGAAGGGAAAATGGGATGGAAAAATGGAGAGGAAACTTTGAGAGAAGTGAAGAGAGGATGAGAGAATGTTCTGGAATGAGGGATGTTGAGGGATGCTTTGAAATGGGAAGCATAGAGTGGCTTTTATAGCTGAAGAGGGCTGCTAAAAATAGCAAATTCAGCAGCGAAGAGAGCCCTCCCATGGCCGGCCACACACATGGCAAGGTTGAAGCTTTCAACCTTGCTAAAAATAGGCTGGGGCAAATCTACAAAGCCTAAAATAAAGGTGGGGTTTGAACGTAATTTGGAGGTTTTTCAAGGGCCTTTTTGCAAGAATATTTTATCAGAAAATTTTCTGATTTGGGTCAGCCCATGGACAGTTCTGATCTGCCCAATTAGTGGCTGGTTCGGCTCACTCCATTCGGTTTATCCAATGCAGTTCACTAGGCCCTTTCTTCATAATTAATTAAAATTAATTCATTTAACCTAAATTAAATAGGAAATATATTAAAATTAATCTAATTATCAATTAATACACATTTTTGGACCGTCTTGGGCTGGAAATTAATTGGCCTTGATACTTCAAATTACTCTCGGTTTTGTTCTTCTCGTAGTGTTCACCGGACCCTTTTTCTCCAATTGTGTAATTCTGTCAAAAATAACCAAATTTAATCAAAATTAACTATAAAATTAATTAAAATTCATAATGTTCATATTTTTAACATAATTTAATTGTTTTATAATATTTAATTATTTTTCGACAAGAATTTAACCGGAATAGCTTGGTTTTAAGTTAAAAAGGGTATGAAAAAGTATATAAATTTTTGTGTTTCCACACCCCAAAACTTAATTCATTGCTCGTCCCGAGTAATGCACAAATTTTGAAAAGAATTTCTCGGAAACACTTTGAAAACCTTCTTCAGAACAACAGTTTTCTCGAAATTATGAATTTGATATACTTATGTTCAAAGAATAAGAAATTTGATCATTCTGCTACTCAAGTGTTCATATTATTCAAATTAATCTCAACAACTATTACAATAGCAAAATTAGACTAAATGTTTCTTGATAAAGACATGCTGATTCCTACCGATTCAATTTTTTAATCCTTTATTCAAGATCAAGTCGTAATCATTAAGCTTAACCTAAGTCTTCATATGTTGAACAAAGCAATTTCTCTACTAATGTAGGTACAGTTCGAATCAATAGGTCTTTAACAAGGTTGTAACGTGGCAGGGCTTAAGGGTAGGTAAAAAGATAGATAAATTTTGGCTAAAAACCCTAATCTCAGTGTAAATCGAACCTTCAAAAAAAAATTTACCTTCAATCACCAACTTTCACATGCTCTTTTTCAAATATATGTGTTTTTTTTTGAGCATTTGATATTTCTTTTCAACTCCCCCAAACTTATTTTTAAACGATATTCTTGAATAGTACTAAGTCTAGTGTTTGGGACAATTTAAAGATAATTAAGAGAAACGTGATGGGCTAAATTTGTATAGGTTCCAAAAATTAGGCCATATAGTCTCAAAGTTGGGTTTCAAAGGATAAAATTTACCATGGTAGGCTTGAAAGGCTCAAACGGTCCAAACAATAGCTGCCTAAATCATTTGCAATGTTCCAAGCTTCCTAGGATTTCGCCTCAAGAAACTACTAAGTCAATTCTAAAGACTTAAACTTTCATGCATACCTAACTTTCCTAAAGAGATAAAAATTTTATGGTATGAAGTTGCATGCTTTATTAAAAATACATTTATGTCATCATTAAACTACATAATAATTTATTGAAAAAAAATAGAACTTTATTCATACTCAAGTTTAGCATACTTAACAAAATTCAAATTTATTGAACAGAAATATACCCTAATCATAATTAAAAGAAAAATTTTATTCTGGATGAAGATAATTTCAAATTTCGGTCCCCCCAACTTAAAATGAACAATGTCCTCATTGTTTAAAGTGAATAGATACTATACACCGGGTAGGAATTCAGAAAAGATGAGGTGAGTCAATGTGACTGCTTAAGTACCAAGCTCTTTCGAAATCCAATCCTACACATGTATATACTTATTGCCACACTTTATGACTTGTCCTTATTTATTTAGGATTTCCTTCTCTTGTTTTATTATACAGAAATAAAAGTTCCTAATTTAAACTTGATCCTAAAATAACCTAAAAAAAACATAAATAAAATATAGTCAAGATCCCTCCCTTTTATTTATTTGCAGATCCTTCCAACTTGGACTCATCTTTTGCTCCATCATTATTGCCTTTGCATGAATCGCTTCGCTCCTTTTTCGAGAGTGGAGTCCATGGCTCGAATTTGAAATCTGGAAATTCAGGCACAAAAATAAATTGGTCATTGTATATTCTCTGGAAAGCACTTCGAATTGAGTCATCCCTTATTTTTGAGTATCTCCAGTATGCTTGTTGCTGCTATTGCATGTGTTGCATTAAGTCCATCAAATTTGACAACTCATCTCGAAAGTCTGGGCTAGGTGACTGAGCTCTAAACATTGGAGTTCCAGCATCCGATTCATCTTTTGGCTCTATTGGGTCCACCTTATCAGGGACTTCAAATGATTGCATCGTGGGATCTTCTTCTTCATCAGGTTCCTCAGGTTCTTCACTTTCTTCAACTTGTTGTTGTAGAACTGAGTCTCCGACTACTCGGTAGAGGTCCCAATCTGTATTGTGCCTTAGGTGTACCCTATCTTCTTGACATTAGCAAGAATTTCTGCTTTCAAGCATAGAATAGTTATTGTAAAGGGGAAGTAAGCAGGGCCAGAACATTTAGCGGCACAGTTTCAAATTTCTTTCATGATAATCTTTCCCACATCAATGGTCTTACTCGTTAAGATCGAGTATAGTAAGACCATTCGCTCCAATGAAATTGTAGTCCCATGTGAGCTAGGCAGAAGGCTGAAACGGATGAAATAAAACCATACCTTTGCAATAGGTGTTAAGTATTCTCTTCGACACGTGTGGATTCCTTGTTTCGACATAGTCCAACTGGAACCTTCAACTATAAGCTCCTCGAGAATTTCTTGCAGAAGTTCCGGCTTGATATTGCTCATCAAAGCTGAATACTCGTCGTTCTCGAAATCAGGCAATTCAAAGAACTCATTAATAGAATTCAAATTTATAGGTACCTTGATTCCGTGAACAAGGACTTCTGTCATCTCGCTTGAAGTTAAATTCGCGTAAAACTCACGAACTAGCTCCTCATCCACACTAGGTCTCTTTTCACAAAACAGTTCCCAATTGAGAGCTTCAGCAATTTGACGAATACGTGCCATGAAGTCTCTGTAGTTGCTCTCCTTCAGTGTGAAGCCTTTCTCAGGATGCATCTATTGATTTTTTGTAGGTACTTTCGTATCTCACTTTAGCTTCAACACAATGAAACTTGCTTTGTGTTTCGTCAATTTGAGCAGAGGCGCGAGTTCTCTTGCGAGGCATAATTGACCTTTTTGCAAAAATATAAGAACTCAAAGAAAATTAATGCAAGAAAAAGATGGCAAATTAAAAGGAGGAGGGTTGAAGAATTTTGGCTTAATGCTTGGTGTGCAAAGAAGGTGCCGCACAAGGCTAGAGAACAAGCAGCAGCATGCAAGGGTGTGCAGCAAGAAGCGTGCGGCACTTCGTCGAGCAGGCCTGCAGCTTGTGCGGAAGCTGGGACGTGGCCTGGGCAGCAGCAGCAAGGGCGCGCAGGTGGGGTGCTAGAGCAGCAGAATGCGACCTGGGCAGCTGCTGGACTAAAACAGGAGGCGCATGAGTGGGAGCTGGGTGCTAATCGGGTCGCGCAGCGTGATGCTGCTGGGTGTTTGCCGACTAGGCTGCTGGAGCTAGGGGTGTTGCGGCACAAGGTGTTTTGGTTTTTGGTTGATGCATGGTTGGGAGGTATAAGATGGTATTTATAGCAGAAGTAATAGGACTTAAAATAGAACTCTTAGTCTAATTTAATAATTAAAGATAAGAGTTTAACTCTAATCCTACTCAAATTTAACAGCAATTAATAATTAAATATAAGCATATAGAATTATCAATTGCTATTAATTATTAAGATAAACATAAAATAAAAATTGAAATTAAATTAATCCTAACTCTAATCTAAGTTGATAAAAATTAATATATAAATTATAATGAATGTAATTATATATTAAAGTTTATCAAATTATTAATAATGTTAAAAAAAATATTTCTTCTAGATGCCTTTAAAATAATATTTACAAAGAAAGGCACCTAATTTTCATTATTTATCAAACTTTAAAAAATATTCAATTTAAGTCCCTAGACTTAATGAAAATTAAAAATTGAGTTGCAAATTAAAAATTGGATCAAATTGACCCTTTTATTTAAAAAAACAAAAATTTATTTTGTTGATTAGGGAAAAATTTCTTGGAAAATTATGTTAAAATAAATTCCTAAGAAAGATTGGAGGGGTCACAAATGGTCTCGCTTAAGTTCCAACCTCCTAGACAGAATTTATTTAAACATACTAAACCCGAAAAATAGACCCTAAATTATTTATTAAAAAAACACGAAAAAAATATTAAATATCTGATAAAATGAATGAGACGTTATCACGTTCGGTTTTATTCCCCCAATAGTGTTTCAAACGCTGAGCATTAACTTGAAAATTACCTCTCTTACCTTGGAGTTCAACAACTCCGTATGGATAGACTCTGTGAATTGTAAATGGACCGGACCAACGTGATTTTAGCTTACCTAGAAAGAACTTCAATCTCGAGTTGAACAACAATACTTGCTGACCTGCTTCAAATTCTCGAACCCAGATGTGTTTGTCATACTATTTCTTGAGTCTCTCTTTGAGTAATTTGGCATTTTCATATGAGAACATTCAGAATTCTTCTAACTCGTTGAGTTGGAACATCCGTCTTTCTTTTGCGAGCTTAGGATCTAAGTTGAGTTGTCGAAGAGCCCAGTAAGCTTTGTGCTCTAACTCCAAAGGTAGATGACATGCTTTACCGAAAACTAGCCTATAGTGACATCCCTAAAGGTGTATTGTACGCTGTCCTGTAGGCCCATAAAGCGTCATCTAGTCTTTTGGACCAGTCTCATCGGTTCAGGCAAACTACCTTTTCCAATATACCCTTGATTTCTTTATTTTCTAGTTTAGCTTGTCCATTCGTCTGCGGATGGTAAGCCGTTGCAACCTTGTGTTTCACCCCGTGCTTGTCTAGTAACCATTTTAACCACTTGTTCACAAAGTGGGACCCTTCATCACTAATGATGGCTCTCGGGGTTCTAAACCTCGTGAACACGTGTTTCTGCAAACACTTCATCACAACCCTAGCATCGTTTGTGGGATATGCCTCTGCCTCGACCCATTTGGACACATAATCTACTGCTACTAGTATATACTTGTGACCAAAAGACGAAGGGAAGGGCCCAAGAAAATCAATACCCCAAACATTAAATAATTCAACCTCAATGATGTTTGTTCGAGGCATCTCATTTCTGTTGGTGACATTTCCAACTCTTTGACATCGGTCATAACTCTTTACGTATGCATATGCATCCTTGAATAATGTTGGCCAAAAGAATCCGGCTTGCAATACTTTGGCTGCAGTACGAGTTCCTCCGAAATGACCCCCACTTGGGGCTGAGTGACAGTGGTATAGAATCTTTGGTATTTCTTCTTCTGCCGTGCATCTCCTAATCATCTGATCTGCACACTTTTTAAACAGATATGGTTCCCCCCAGAAATAGTACTTCACACCATGAAGAAACTTTCTCCTTTGTTGATATGTCTTATTATACGGCATTAAACCACAAGCTAAAAAGTTAGCAATATCAGCAAACCAAGGGGTATTATGGACATGACTTACCTTCAGTATATGTTCATCTGGAAATGTTTCTTGAATCCGTACAAGTGGAGAATTCCCTTCTTGCGGCTCTAATCTGGACAAGTGATCTGCTACTTGGTTTTCTACTCCCTTTCAATCTTGAATTTCCAAATCGAACTTTTGAAGTATAAGTACCCATCGGATCAACCTCGGCTTAGCGTCTTTATTGGCAAGTAAATATTTAACTGCCGAGTGGTCTGTATAGACAATTATCTTGGTACCTATAAGATAAGATCGAAACTTGTCGAAAGCAAATACGATAGTAAGTAACTCTTTTTCTGTTACTGTATAGTTTAACTGAGCTCCTGTTAGAGTTCGGCTTGCATAGTAGATAGGATGAAAAACTTTGTTCCTTCCCTGGCCCATGACAGCTCCTATTGCGAAGTCACTTGCGTCACACATCAATTCAAATGGCAAGTCCCAGTCTGGTATGACAATTATGGGTGCCGTGACTAATCGATTCTTCAAGTCATTGAAAGCTTTTAAGCATTCCTCATTAAATTTGAATATCGTGTCCTTCTCCAATAATTTGCATAAAGGTTTAGCAACTTTGGAGAAGTCCTTGATAAATCTTTGATAGAACCCGGCGTGGCCCAAAAAGCTCCTAACACCCTTTACAGATGTTGGAGGTGGGAATTTCTCAATAACATCTACTTTTGTTGTGCCTACCTCGGTCCTGTAACACCCCAAACCCGCCCAGACGTTATGGCCGAATCCAACGTGCCACATTGAAGTTAAGAACCCACGTTTTGCTTTAGTGTTTTAATAAACCGTCTTTTGTTAAGGCTTAACCAAATGAATGGAAGCTGTGCACCAGGTAGGTATCCAAAAACAGAGGAGGTGAGTCATGAAGGCTGCTTAAGTACCAAGCTCTTCGATTGGATCCAATCCTAGACATTTCCACAACTATTACCACACTTTGTTAACCGAGTTGAAATTTATTTGGGTAGATATCTTTGATAAACCAATTAATCATGTTGTTACGTTTTTTTGAAAATGAGTATCATTTTGAAAACGCGCCCTAAGTCTAGCCCATTTGAATTATTATCAAAAAAAATTAGAGTTATTGAAAATAAAATAATCCCAGAAAGAGAATAAAGTTAAAATGGCCTTATTACAACACAACAATAAATAGTAATTAAGATGATTAACAAAAACCAGTCACTTATTTTAAAGTCCAAAAGTGTTCACCGTGGCTACTCTGAATCACCTCCGGCTCCAAGTTCCCATATCAAGGCTCACCTGTAAGGTTAAGAAAGGGGGGTGAGTTTGGAAACTCAGTGTGCAACAAGCCCCTTTCAGAGCCCAAAACAATTTCAGCATACTGGGCCTAAGCCCAGAATCAGTCTCAACATATACTGGGCCGAAGCCTTTCGTTAAACGATTACTGGGCCGAAGCCTTTTCATGATTCATATCACTGGGCCGGAGCCTTTACTATAAACGGTATAGCCCATAGGCCCATTTCAATAACACATGCAATATCAATGAACATATGCAAGCCCATTTGGGGAGACTACTCAACCCACCATCCGCTACTCTCCACCCGTACCAACCAAGCTCTCCATGTGGGGAATAACTCAACCCACCCAACCAAACACTCCACTGGCAGCATAGCTACTTTATCATATAACTGGAGGCCTAGCCTCTTTTAATAACTGGGGCAAAGCCCTTTTTGATAAACTGGGGCAAAGCCCTTTTCGGTAAACTGGGGCAAAGCCCTTTTGCACTTCCTCCATTCATATAAAACCCAACCCATGCATATATGAATATATCATGGCATATCATGTGCAAATCATGGCATATCATGTATAAAACAATATCACATGCATCTTAACTATAACATATCCCTAGGGGTATAATGGTCATTTTTACTTAGGGGAAAAATAGTCATTTTCACATTATAGGGGTTACCTCATTATTTTATCAATTATTAGGGTTTTCCATGCTCATTATTAATTATCAACAATTTCAAGTGTTTAAACAGCACTTCTAGCCCATTCTAGCAAAACCGAGTCATTGGGCCAAAAACCCCTAATGGGCCCTACATAGTCGATTAGTCATCTAGACCCGTTTAGCCTATATTCCATAACGGTATTAACTGTCTTAATGTGCAATTTATCTGGATTCCATTTTCTACCTAACGTACCCAAATGGGCCCGAAAGTCCATTGGGCCCGATTTCAGCCCCTCGAGGCCCAACTTACCGTGATGCAGAAAATCGTGCCCTTACCTGTTCCAACGATCCCGATCATCAAACTTAGCGTATCCAACCAACCTATGAGCTTTCGCATGCTCACAAGTCCTCAAAATGCCAGAATTTCGGCATTTCAGCTTTTCGACATATATCGAGTTAAGCTACAAAAGAGGGTTCGTTACATACCTGTTTTGTGACGTTCACTAGCAAAGTCTTCCACGCCAACCAACAATTAACCGTCACCATACTTAGTGTACAAATCATGCTTATCAGACCTAAAATCCACATTACCATATTCGGCCAAAGAACCCCCTAATGGCCATAGATCACTTACCTTCACCGAGTCCGATGCTCGATCCAAGTTATCCAAATCGATACCCCAAGCCTTGCTGCTCCTCCAAGGTTATCTACTCCGCTATACAAACTATAAGAATCAAATGAAAAAGCCTAATAAGGCCGATATCTCAAATCGGCAACCTCCCTAAACTATAGGGGGTTTCGACTTTTGTGGCTTTTCGGCAAAAGTGAAGATAAAAAAGGAAGTAGTAGATGAAGCGAAAGGGAATAATGGACTGGTTTCAGAAAAAGAGAAGAAATAAAGATGAATGGGAAGGGTGGCATTTTCGTTTTAGAGAAGAAAATAAAACGAAAAGAATGGTTCTACGGTGTTCCAACAGAGGAAAATCGGCACAACTATAGCCTAATGCCGAAAATACTACCCTTAAATTCCCCCTAGCCGATTTCTCCTCCCTAATCCCCCCTATTCGGCCAACTCTAATCCCTCTTTCAAATCCCTAAAATCTCTCCCCTTATCACTCCTTAATCCATGCGTTTGACTGATTCAAACTCTCTCCAACAGAGTTCCATTCGGCTTCAAACTTCTGCATGCTCAAGGCATAAAAATAACATCACATTTGCCATCATAGAGAATCGAACCTTGGCTCTCCCCAGCCACTTACACGCCACCTTTTTAGCTTCCTAGTGGCGTCACTTAGCCACTTTTCCAGGGCTCCTTTGTCTTACATTTTACCCACAACTTAATAAAGCCACCTATCCAAAGCCCCTAACTCCCTAAGTCCAAAGTTCAAAAATTCTTCCAGGTTTTGATCATCACATGGGCCTTCCATAAGCCCATTTACATATTCCAACTATGACTTTTCACTACCAAATTCTAAAAAAACTGAACCAAATTCTCGAAAATTATGAAAACCCAAAAATCAGGATGTTACAGATCCTATGTCTTGTTATCCGATGCCCCAAAACGATACCCTCTCATACCATAAAATGGTACTTTTCCCAATTAATTACTAGGTTCGTTTCTTCGCATCGCCTAAGTACCTTAGCCAGATTGGCTAAGCAATCATCATACGTATCTCCAAACATTGAAAAGTCATCCATGAAAACTTCCAAAAATTTCTCAACCATGTCAGTGAAAATAGACATCATACATCTTTGAAATGTAGCAGGTGCATTACATAAACCAAATGGCATGCGTCTAAATGCAAATGTACCGTACGGGCAAGTGAATATGGTCTTGTGTTGATCTTCTAGTGCTACCGTAATCTGGTTGTACCCCGAGTATCCATCGAGAAAATAGTAGTAATCTCGCCCCACGTGTCTATCCAGCATCTGGTCTAAGAACGACAAAGGGAAGTAATCCTTCCTAGTTGCCTTGTTTAGCTTCCGGTAATCGATGCAGATTCTCTGTCCTGTAACTGTTCTAGTGGGTATCAACTCGTTATTCTCATTCTCTATGACCGTGATACCTCATTTCTTTGGTACGCACTGGACCAGACTTACCCATGAACTATCTAAAATGGGGTAAATGATACCCGCATCTAACCACTTAATAATCTCCTTTTTCACTATGTCCTTCATGATGGGGTTCAGCCTTCGTTGTCCATCGATCATCCCTTTTTCACCATCTTCTAGGATAATCTTGTGCATGCATACAGATGGACTAATACCATGAATATCGGCTATGGTCCATCCGATAGCCTTATTAAATTGTTTCAGAACTAAGATAAGTTTCTCTTATTGCTCAGTAGTTAACTCTACTGAAACAATCACAGGCAGAGTAGAAGCGTCACCTAAATAAACATATTTTAAATGAGAAGGTAATACCTTGAGTTCTAGTTTATGTGGCTCCTCGATTGACGCTTTTGGCTGTGTGTAATCTTTCTCCTCTAAATCCAAATATTCAAAACGGGATTGTGGATTAAATACCTTTTGATTTGCTTCTAACAAAGCTAAGTTTTCATCCTCCTCTTCATCACTTGGAGGGTCTGATGTCAAAATTCTTTCCAGAGGATCCTCAACAGAGTTGAGTTTCTTCTCCACTATGAAGTCCTCTAAGTCGGATACTGCAGAACAATCATCTATTGCGTCAGGAAATCGCATTGACTTGAAAACGTTAAATGTTACCTGATCGTCCTGAACGCGCATAGTAAGTTCGCCCTTCTGCACATCAATAAGTGTCCTTCCAGTTGCTAAGAACGGTCTCCCCAGGATAATTGGTACTTCTTTGTTTGCTTCGAAATCTAAAATTACAAAATCAGCAGGAAATATAAACTTATCTACACGTACCAATACATCATCGATTTTTCCTTCTGGATTTACTAAGGATCGATCTGCTAGCTGAAGTGTAACCGTAGTAGGTCTAACTTCACCTATCCCCAACTTCTTAAATATCGACATAGGCATCAAGTTGATACTTGCGCCCAAGTCACAAAGTGCCTTACCACAATAAGCTGCTCCAATGTTGCATGGTATGGTAAAACACCCAGGATCCTTCAGTTTAGGGGGTAATTTGTCTTGAAGATATGACTGCATTCCTTCGTCAAACCTACTGTCTCAAATTCTCCAAGTCTTCGCTTTTTGGACAGGATATCTTTCATGAATTTTACGTAATTTGGTATTTGTTCAAGTGCTTCAACCAACGAGAGGTTGATATGAAGTTGCTTGAGTACGTCAAGGAACTTCTTGAATTGGATCTCTTGTTTTTTCTTCTGGAGTCTTTGAGGGTAAGGTGGTGGAGGTTTATATACTGGAGTTGGTACTGGTTGATTTGTCTTTTGCAGCAATTCTGCTGCTAACGGAGTGGTTGGCTGATCAGAGTTGGCTGGTTCTGAGGTTACCTTTTCAGGTCTTGCAAGTTTTGGTTCTAGTGGAATTGAAACTTTAACACTCGGTTGAACTTCTTCCAAATCTTGAGCTTCAGCATGCTCCTTTTTAGCTTCAATGATGTTAGGCTCTACAGTTTTTCCGCTCCTCAATATTAGTGCTTTACAATGCTCCTTTCCTGGATTTCTCGGATTTCCATATCACTAGGTAGAGCACTTTGTGGATGGTTCTTAAGTTCAGTAGCAAGCTGGCCCACTTGATTATCCAAATTCCTTAGAGTAGCGTCATTCTTCGCCATGTATGCCTTCAATAAATCTCTAAGCTATTGGACAATTCAGCCTGAACTGGTTTCTGAACTTGCTGTGAAAAACTAGGCGGCTGGGTTGGTCTAGGTTGGGCATAGTTGTTACTACCTCCAGCCCCTTGGTTACTCCAGGAAAGGTTGAGGTGATTTCAGCACGATGGGTTGTAAAAGTTGGATTGTAGCCCTTGCCTTCCTCGGTTCTGGTTCTGATTACCTATGTAGTACATGGATTCTGGGTTTGACGGACATTCTCCAAACACATGTCCTTCCCTACAATAGACATAGGCTATATTCTCATATTGGTTAGGTGGTTGAGCTACAAAACTGTTAGTACCATTAGTGGTAAGATTCTTTAACATTGAAGATATCGAAGATACCTGGGATGCAAGTGAAGTGAGGGCGTCCACTTCATGGATTCCGGCAGCTCATCTTCCTGACGTTGCTCGATTGGTTGGCCACTGATAATTGTTACTGGCGATCCTCTCGATGATTTCATAAGCCTCATTGTAAGACTTAGATAAGATAGCGCCGTTAGCAGAAGCATCTACTACCATCCTTATGTGAGCGTTGAGACCATTGTAAAATGTCTCAAGTTGAATGCATTGTGGAATTCCGTGATGAGGGCACTTTCGTAATAACTCTTTGAATCTTTCCCATGCCTCATACAAGGACTCATCATCCATTTGTTGGAAAGTAGTAATCTCATTTCTTAGCTTAGCAATCTTGCTAGGCGGGAAATACTTCACAAGAAATCTCTCTGCTAACTCTTCCCATGTAGAAATCGAGTTCGGTGGTAGTAAGTTTAACTAGGCTCGAGCTCTATCCCTTAGCGAGTACGGGAACAGTTTTAATCGTAATGTATCTTCGGGTACTCTGGCTAGCTTGAAAGAGTCGCTCACCTCCATAAACAGTCTTAAATGAAGATGAGGATCTTCGGTAGGCATTCCACTGAACTGGCCCTCTTTCTGAAGCATTTGGAACATGACTGGCTTCAGCTTGAATTTTTGTGCTTCGTTCGGGTCTTCTAATACCTGGATTAAGGTCTTTAAAAACTGGCACGACATATTTTCGTAAAGCTCTATCCCTATCATCAGCAATAAGAATAGGATTTTGAGCAAGGTTTGCTCCGTTTCCTTGATTGATATTTTCAAAATTCATCTCTTCGGTCCTTCTCTGGTTCATTTATCTTCTTCGTTGGCAAAAGGTTCGTTCTATTTCAGGGTCCACTGGGAGTAAGTCGATAATTCGGTCAATACTCATAAACACCTGAAATAATCAGAGAAGAATTAATTAAGTAAGTAAAATTGAACAGGAAAATAAAAGAACCAAAATGTAAAAATAAATTCACAAATAACGTTTTTTTTAAAAAAAAGTCCCCGAAAACGGCGCCAAAAACTTGGAACGGTGGAAATGTGCAAGTGTACACAATCGTAACAAGTAATAAAGTGACAAGTAAATGTCGAGTTATCGTACCCACAGGGACTATAAAAAGCAATATTTATGAAATTAATTAAAACACTTTGGTAAGGTAAAAATAATTTTGGTTTGAAAAGAGTGATTTATAAACTAAGATTTTAAAATTAAGCAAACAATTTAAATAAAATAAAAGAGTTCTAGTGCACGATTTCAATTAAGATTTAATCAAGATGATATAATTGTGTTGGATTAATTATACCTTTTTAACTTAGAAATATTAGATTCGTGCTTACGCTGTTATGAATAAATTCACGGCAACCCAGTAATTTGCTAACTTATGAACATATTTACTAATTAAAAAAATCCATTTATCTCTTGAACATATCCCTATGCCAATTCAACTGACTAAACAGATTTAATAAAGTAAACATGCTATCGCACATACATACTTATTGAATTAAATTATCTCTCGAATATTCCTATGTCGATTCAACCTATTAATTCAACTTAATAAACATGTAAAAGATTATGTGAAGTAAGAAACTAGTCATACCTTGAAACAATTTAATCACAACAATCTTTCAAGTTATGCAAGGCATATGTATCGCGAAATACAATGCTAATTTAATTTTCAGTTACCTTAGAAGAATTAAACATGCACTGATTAAGTACTGAGTCCATTAATTGCAATTTCAATCCGTTTAAACAATTAATTCTTTAGTTATCTAAACAATTATAATGCCAGATAACCCAAACATGATTTTACTTAATCAAGCATTTCACTGAGGCCTATAACAGCATAAACACTATTTTAATAATTCAAGTAAGAAAAATATAATCAACCCAACACGAATTAAATTCAAGCTAAATCGATTAAACTAACCATTTCAACAATAATATTTTTCATAGATATATTCATCATAAAGACAACAGAAATTAAAAAGAAAGGGAACAGAAAGCAAATCCAGTGTTTCTCTGCGGCTTGACTGTTGCTCCGTTCTTAGTCTCCGTTGTCTTCGCTGAGCAAGGCTTCTATGAATCTTTGATTGCTGCCCAAGATGACTGAAGAACACCTTTTTCTCAAGAGAGGAAATTGGCACAAGAGGAAAGGAAAATGGGATGGAAAAATGGAGAGGAAACTTTGAGAGAAGTGAAGAGAGGATGAGAGAATGTTGTGGAATGAAGGATGTTGAGGGATGCTTTGAAATGGGTAGCACATGGTGGCTTTTATAGCTGAAGAGGGCTGCTAAAAATAGCAAATTCAGCAGTGAAGAGAGCCCTCCCATGGCCGGCCACACACATGGCAAGGTTGAAGCTTTCAACCTTGCTAAAAATAGGCTAGGGCAAATCTAGAAAGCCTAAAATAAAGGTGGGGTTTGAACGTAATTTGGAGGTTTTTCAAGGTCCTTTTTGCAAGAATATTTTATCAGAAAATTTTCTGATTTGGGTCAGCCCATGGACAGTTCTGGTCTGCCCAATTAGTGGCTGGTTCGGCTCACTCCATTCGATTCAACCAGTGCGGTTCACTAGGCCCTTTTTTCATAATTAATTAAAATTAATTCATTTAACCTAAATTAAATAGGAAATAAATTAAAATTAATTTAATTATGAATTAATACACATTTCTGGACCGTCTTGGGCTGGAAATTAATTGGCCTCGATACTTCAAATTACTCTCGATTTTGTTCTTCTCGTAGTGTTCACCGGGCCCTTTTTCTCCAATTGTGTAATTCTGTCAAAAATAACCAAATTTAATCAAAATTAACTATAAAATTAATTAAAATTCATAATGTTCATATTTTTAACATAATTTAATTGTTTTATAATATTTAATTATTTTTTGACAAGAATTTAACCGGAATAGCCTGGTTTTAAGTTAAAAAAGGGTATGAAAAAGTATATAAATTTTTGTGTTTCCACACCCCAAAACTTAATTCATTGCTCGTCCCGAGTAATGCACAAATTTTGAAAAGAATTTCTCGGAAACACTTTGAAAACCTTCTTCAGAACAACAGTTTTCTCGAAATTATGAATTTGATACTTCAAATTACTCTCGGTTTTGTTCTTCTCGCAGTGTTCACCGGGCCCTTCCAATTGTGTAATTCTGTAAAAAATAACCAAATTTAATCAAAATTAAATATAAAATTAATTAAAATTCATAATTTTCATATTTTTAACATAATTTAATTGTTTTATAATATTTAATTATTTTTCGACAAGAATTTAACTGGAATAGCCTGGTTTTAAGTTAAAAAGGGTATGAAAAAGTATATAAATTTTTGTGTTTCTAGTTTTCATCGATGATATTCTGGTATACTCTAAGACTGAGGATGATCGTGATGAGCATCTTAGAGAAGTTCTGCAGATACTCTAGGAAAAGAAGTTCTACACTAAGTTGAGTAAGTGCAAAATTTGGTTAAGGGAGGTAACTTTTCTGGGTCATGTGGTTTCTACCGAGGGGATTCGAGTTGATCCTAAGAAAATTGAGGTTGTGCTTGAGTGGAAATAACCTAAAAATGTGTCTGAGATCCGTAGCTTCCTTGGGTTAGCGGGTTATTATCGGATATTTGTCTGGGGATTTTCACTTATAGCAACTCCTCAGACTAAGTTGTTGCGTAAAAATGCACTATTTATCTAGACTGATGAGCAACAATCGAGCTTTTAGAAGCTCAAATCTGTTTTGACTCAATCTCCCATTTTGATACAACCTAAATTCGACAAAGAGTTTGTGGTTTATAGTGACACATCACATGTTGGATTGGATTGTGTTCTGATACAAAATGGTAAGGTAGTGGCTTATGCATCCTGACAGCTTAAGTCATACGAAGGCAACTATCCCATGCACGATCTTGAGTTGGCTGTAGTTGTCTTTGCCTTAAAGATTTAGAAACATTATTTGTATGGTGAGAGGTGTATCATTTACACAGACCACAAGAGTCTCAAGTATCTCCTTACTTAGAAAGAGTTGAACCTTAGGCAATGTAGATAGATCGAGTTGTTTAAGAACTACGATTGCACGATTGAGTATCATCTCTGTAAGGCCAATGTGGTGGCCAATTCTCTTAGTCGTAGAGCAATGTCTGATTTGAGGGCAATTATTGCTCGTCTAAGTTTGTTTGATAATGGGAATCTATTAGCCAAGTTGCAAGTTAAGCTGACTTGAATTGATAAGATTCGGGTTAAATAGTTGATGGGTGATTCTTCGGTTCTACGATTCTGTTAGGTTGAGGAGGGTAGTACTTTTGATTTTGGGCTGAACAGTGATAGGGTTTTTTGCTTCCGAGGACAGGTTTGTGTGCCTAATGATTTTGAGTTGAGACAGTCTATTTTACGGGTAGTGTATAGTAGCCATTATGTTATGCATCTCGATAGGAATAATATGTATTGGGATCTCCAAGAGCTTTACTAGTGGCTTGGTTTAAAACAAGAAGTAACGAATTTCATTTCTTATTGACTGACGTGTTAGCAAGTTAAGGCTGAGCATCAACTGCCTTCAGGTTTGCTTCAACCTGTTAAGATTTTTCTGTGGAAATCGAAACAAGTGACCATGGAATTCTTTAGTGGGTTGCCCTTAACACCCATTAAGAAGGATTTTGTTTAAGTCATTACGGATTATTTGACCAAGTCTACCTATTTTATTACTGTCACAGATTACTCCCTTCAGTAACTGGCTAAGTTTTATGTTTCCGAGATCGTTAGACTTCATGGAGTTCTAGTCTCGACTATTTCTGATAGGGATCCTCGTTTCACTTTTTGGTTTTAGAGGAAGCTTCATGAGGCTCTGGGTTCTAGATTAGACTTCAATATTGTGTTCCATCCTTAGACAGATGGTCAATATGATAGGGTGATTCAGATATTGAATGATATTTTAGATGACTAGCCTAAGACAGCGGAAGAAAGAGAGCATATGAGTAAGGTTCCATATGCTTCATCAGTTGGAAGCCTTATGTATGTGATACTTTACGCACGTCTAGATATTTGTTTCATAGTAGGAATGATTAGTCGATATCAGGCGAATCTAGTTCTCAGGCATTGGCAAGCTGTAAAACATATATTAATTTATCTTAAAAGAACTAAGGATTATATGCTTGTGTATTCTGGGGAGGACCTTACTCCTGTTGGATACATAAAATCAGACTTCCAAACCTGTAAAGATTTAAGGAAATTGACGTTGGGAAATATATTTGTTCTAGGTCGTGGAGCCATAGTATGAAGAAGTGTAAAACAAACTTTCACTGTTGACTCTACTATGAAGGCCGAGTATGAGGCTATATCAGAAGAAGCAACATGGCTTCAAAGTTCTTAATTGAACTTGAAGTTATTCCTAGTATGGAGAAAGCTATAACATTGTATTGTAATAATAGTGCTGCAATAGCAAATACCAAAGAAATGAAAAGTCACAAGAGGACAAATATATTGATAGGCAGTATCGCTTGATACAAGAGGCAGTAGCCGAAGGAATTGTAGAGAATATTTACATTGTAAAGATTAGCTCATTGATTGTCTAAAGTTCAAACTGAAGATAAGTGGCATTGTAAAGAATATTTACATTGCGAGAAAGACAACTTACTTCAGTGGATAATCTAAATTAGTCCATAATCCCATAAAAGAATCAAAGTGAGCATTTGATTCAAATACTAAGAAAAATTATTATGTCATCTAAAATTTCAATTGGGGAGATAGGTAGTCTTGGCTTTCGGAGCAGTTGACTCCACGAGTAGAGACATAGATGTATTCATTGGTAGAGTGATACATTGGACTGGACCCAAGATGAATTAGTTCTAAATCTATTTGTGAATTAATTTACTTGTGACGTTCATAGCGTGATTTACCTAAATCCTTAGTTAGTCATTGACCATTTGTCTGCAACTCATGTGCTTTGATATAAGTGGAGGCTTATGCTCTAAAGATGATCGAGCCCATAGCCGGTATGTTGGGTACATGACTTGTGTATGGCATGGCTTTACTAGCAATAGTGGAATTCATAGCTCAATTAAAGAGTTAATGATATCCTCTCATTGGCATTGTGTGGATTGATAAATATGGAACGTGGCCATAGGTTGCTTGTTTTTGAATAAGCAATTTATCACAACATTTGTTGACAGTGATCATATTAATCATTAAAAAGACACAATGGTGACAATGAGATAAAATATGATTGTATTGAGTGAACGAATTTAGCTCAAAGGAATCAATGATATCATATGAGGGTAACACACACATGACGAGGTCATTGGATAAAGTAATTGGATGAATTTCTTTCGTAAAGAGTATACAATAAGGAGTTTTCAATCACGGTACTTCTTGTGGACTGACTACATGATTAAGTAATTGAGAATTATCAGAATGATGCTTCTGGACATAATTGTAATCACTAGAGCCTAATTGTATATGTCTGTTTAGTCCCTCCGCTAGTTCAACAAAAGTTCTATCGGACTGCATTTAAATCAGAAGAAAATTCTACGACTGTAACACCCCGAACCCGAGACCGACACCGGGGTCGAACACGAGGTGTTAACAGACTTTAAACCCCTTATAAAAAATATTTCCCAGACACTGCCAATCTGCATACTAGTCGCTTTAAAAATCATATCTTGAGTTTCACAACTCGAAAATCAGTTTCGTGATTTTTCCCTGAAATTAGACTCATATGCCCATCTACATATTTTTTCTAGAATTTTTGGTCAGGCCAATTAGTACAGTTTATTAGTCAAAGTCTCCCATGTTACAGGGATCGACTACCCTGACCTTTGCGCATTACGACTTGGATATCTCCTTGTAAAGGGCTCCAATACTGATGTCGTTTGTTTCTATAGAAACTAGACTCAGAGAGGAATCTATACATATATGGTATGACTCCTAATTATATCTGGTTAATTTATAATGAATTTCCAAATTCGGAACAGGAAATCCAGAAACCGTTCTGGCCCTGTCTCACGAGAACCTGAATATCTCTTAACATACTGTCCGTATGATTGTTTCGTTACTTTCCTATGAAAGTAGATTCATCAAGGTTTGTTTACATAATTTATTCACTATTTAATTCCCTTCCTAATATTTTTAGTGATTTTCCAAATCTACATCACTGCTGCTGTCAGCATCTGCCTTTAAGGTAGACTTTACCTATTTCATGGTTTCCATGATTCAACTAGCCCTTTTTGCATAAATAGCACAATTTATGATAGTGATTAACCATTCCCATGGCTAATCCTTGTCAAGCATATCCACACCGAATGATTATAACATTATACTCAAACACATATAAGCCATTTTCGCATGGCTATCCAAAATTATACAAGTCCAAAGGGTTCACGACCCACAACAAACGGGTAGTCCTATACATGCCATTTCGAAGTTCAACCAAAATTGTACCAAAAAGGGGCTTTGATAGTGTGGGCGACTTTGACTTCAAGATCCCGAGTCCGATAGCTGGAGAACCAAATCTATAAAATAGAGGAGCAATGAAACGGAGTAATCAATTTATGCTTAGTAAGTTTTGAGCAAGGAATTCCAGCACAACAAAGTATAGCATTCATATAGCTAAACGGATAATTTCATATGCACAAATTTTCGATATCATACTTGCTTCACATTTCCAACCCTTATGTACATACACAAAAGATCAACTTAGCCAAAGGCCGGTAGCTCGTTTATCAACTGAGCGAATACTTATTTGTAAGGGCTCAACTAAATTCAAGCACATACGAAACATACCTCAATGTTGGGATGTTTCTAGAGCATTAACTGAAATTTTTTACAGCAAGATCATTCATTCCCAAATCACGTACCTTCGGAATTTAACCGGATATAGCTCCTCGTTCAAATGCCTTCGGGACATAGCCCGGTTATAGTAATTCGCACAAATGCCTTCGAGACTTAACCCGGATTTAGTAACTCGCACAAATGCCTTCGGGACTTAGCCCGGAATTAGTATCTCGCACAAATGCCTTCGGATATTAGTTCGGATTTAGTATCTCGCACAAATGCCTTCGGATCTTAGTCCGGATATGGTCACGTAGCACAAAGCCTTCGGGACTTAGCCCGGACATCATTCAAATAACCATGCACATTTAACCATAAATCATGGCACATTCGTATTTCATTTTCGTTAGCAAAACTCAAACACAAGACACTTATCATTCTTGCAATTTCGGCTCAATAGCCACACACAAAGAGCATGATTTTGATTTGCTTAAAACATGATCTAATCAAATCTTAATTTAAGCTCTCTTACTCAAGAACTTACCTCGGGTGTTGTCGAACGATTCCGATAGCTATTCGACCACTTTTTCCTTCCCTTTATCGGATTTATTTCCCCTTTGCTCTTGAGCTTAATTAAACAAATAAATTGATTTAATCATTTGAGCATCGAAAAGAGGAACACAAGGTACTTAGCCCATATTTATACATTAGACATTAAAGTCACATATGTACGGAATCATGAATCAAACTCAACATTAGCCAATTTTCCCCCTTGGCCGAATATGTATGTCCATTTTGGGGCCGATTTCAACACTTAATACATTCTACAAGTATGGTCACTTGTATTGACTAAACACCCTTTTGTTTCAAGTTCAAAACTTGGCTAATACGCACATATATACACTAGTAAAGCATCCTCTCCCTTTCCATCAATTTAACACATGCATTGCTCATTAACATACAAAAGTTACATTCGGCCTTAGCACACAACTTGCTAGCCGATTCTTCCCCATCTAGCAACCAATGCACATATGTGCTCACTCAAAAATGCTAAAAAGGAGAGTCAAGAATCATCAATCCACCATCACATGCATCATTAACAAGCCTCATATTTAGCATGCAATGGCATTAACACAAAATCCACCTAGGCCGAATCTTAACTCATCTTCATGCCTCATCACCACAACATCAAACATCAACCAAGAATGATGCATCCATGGCCGAGTGTCATTTCCATCACATAGCAAGATTTAGACCATGGGCTAGGTAGACTCAAGCTAACAACTAAAACATGCATGCATCTCATGGAACATCATCAAACATACCTTAGCCTAGCTACATGCATGGCCGAACCTCTTCAACCTTTCTTCTTCCTTCCTCCTTAAAACTTTTGGCCAAGGATGAACCAAAGGATGAGCACTTTTTTTTTCTTTGTTTTTCTTTCTAGTTTCGGCAAAATGGGGGAGGGGAGAAACAACCACACACTTTTTTTGTTTTCATCATATTCCCTTTCATTATTTAATTTCCATGCTCATTATTTTATTTTTTTCCACCCATGATGCACCAACAAGACATGTCTATGACATGTCTTGCCCATCACGCTTGGTCTACCATGCTTGTCATGGCCGGCCACTACTAATGGGGGGGAATTTGACATGCAAGTCCCCCCTTTTTCCACATGCACTAATAGGTCCTTACGCATTGACCTATCACATTTTAAAATTTTCTCACATAAGTCCTATTGACTAAATTCACATGCAATCGACTAATTCGAAGCTTGAAATTTTCACACATTCATAATTACATATTCTAGACAATAAATATCACATTCGAACATTTCAGTGACTCGGTTTAGCGGTCCCAAAACCACTTCCCGACTAGGGTCAATTTTGGGCTGTCACAACTCTCCCCCACTTAAGAAATTTTCGTCCCCGAAAATCTTACCGGTAAATAGGTTTGGGTATCGTTCTTTCATCGAGCTCTCGGTTTCCCAAGTAGCTTCCTCAATCCCGTGTTTGAGCCATAACACCTTCACTAACGGAACCCTTTTGTTTCGCAACTCCTTCACTTTACGAGCTAGGATACGCATCGGTTCTTCTTCATAACTCATATCGGCTTGAATTTCAACCTCTGATGGGCTAATTATGTGCGATGGATCAGATCGATAGCGTCGAAGCATCGAAACATGAAAGACGTCGTGAATCTTTTCAAGCTCAGGGGCAAAATCAATCTGTACGCAACTGGACCAACTCGTTCGGAGATTTCGTACGGCCCAATGAATCTCGGGCTCAACTTGCCCTTACGGCCAAACCTGAGTACCTTTTTCCAAGGCGAAACTTTAAGGAACACTTTATCTCCCACCTGATATTCAATGTCCCTTCGTTTCAAATCCGCATACGATTTTTGACGATCTGTGGCTGCTTTCAGACTTTCACGGATTACCTTTACTTTCTGTTCGGCATCCTTAATCAAATCAACTCCGAAAATTTTACTTTCACCGAGCTCGGTCCAAAACAATGGTGTCCGGCATTTACAACCGTACAAAGCCTCGTAAGGTGCCATCTTAATACTTGATTGAAAGCTATTGTTGTAAGCGAATTCAATCAAAGGTAAATACTGTTCTCATGAACTACTGAACTCGAGGATGCAACATCTGAACATATCCTCAAGTATCTGAATTATCCGCTCAGATTGACCATCGGTTTGGGGATGAAAAGCAGTGCTAAAATGCAGCTTGGTACCCAAAGCTTCTTGCAATTTCCTCCAAAATCGCGAGGTGAATCTCGGATCTCTATCCGACACGATAGAAATAGGTACCCCGTGTAATCTCACAATCTGAGAAACATACAATTCGGCTAGTTTATCCAATGAAAAATCCGTACGCACGGGGATAAAGTGAGCCGACTTAGTCAGTCTATCAACAACAACCCAAATCGCATCCTTCTTACTTGTTGACAATGGCAGTCCGGACACAAAGTCCATTGTGACTCGATCCTATTTCCACTCGGGTATCATGATCGGCTGAAGTAATCCTGAAGGCACTTGATGTTCCGCTTTCACTTGTTGACATATTAAACATCTCGAAACAAAGTCGGAGATGTCTCGTTTCATACCATGCCACCAAAACCAACATTTCAAATCGTTGTACATTTTCGTACTCCCCGGGTGAATTGACATTCGGCTACAATGGGCTTCGTTCAGAATCATCGAAATGAGTTCCGAATTCCTTGGAACACACAAACGACTTCTGAACCTCAAACAATCATCATCATCAATTTGAAACTCCGATTCCTTGTTCGGAGCACACTCAGCCTGTTTTGCAACCAATTCATCATCAACTTTCTGGGCTTCACGAATTTGATGAATCAATAATGGTTTGGCTTTTAATTCAACTACTAACACATTGTCGGGTAGAACAGACAAGTGCACATTCATCGCTCGTAAAGCAAACAATGATTTCTGGCTTAAGGCGTCCGCAACCACATTAGCCTTTCCCGGGTGGTAATCAATGACAAGCTCGTAATCTTTCAACAACTCAAGCCAACGTCTTTGTCGCAGATTTAAGTCTCTTTGAGTCATCAAATATTTGAGACTTTTGTGATCCGAAAATACATGGCACTTTTCACCAAATAAGTAATGTCGCCATATTTTTAAAGCAAATACGATGGCAACTAGTTCAAGATCATGGGTTGAATAATTTTTCTCATGTGGCTTTAATTGTCTCGACGCATAGGCCACCACTCGGCCTTCTTGCATCAATACGCAACCCAACCCAAGTAGGGATGCGTCACTATAAATGACAAACTCTTTGCCTGATTCGGGTTGCACTAAAATTGGAGCTTCAGTCAAATAAGTTTTTAGTTGATCAAAACTTTTCTGACATTTCTCCGTCCATTCGAACTTAACATCCTTTTGAAGTAGCTTCGTCATTGGTGTGGCTATCATCGAGAAACCTTTGACAAATCGTCGGTAATAACCGGCGAGCCCCAAAAAGCTCCGAACCTCAGTAATATTTCTTGGAGGCTTCCAATTAAGTATGGCTGAAATTTTGCTCGGGTCAACTTGAATACCCGATGCGGATACCACATGACCCAAGAAGCTAACCTCTCTTAACCAGAACTCACACTTACTGAACTTAGCATATAACTGCTTATCCCGCAAAATTTGCAACACCAGTCTCAGGTGCTCAGCATGTTCGGTCTCATCTCTTGAATAGACCAAGATGTCATCAATGAACACAACTATGAACCGATCCAAATATGGTCTGAAGATCCGATTCATCAAATCCATAAATACCACAGGGGCATTAGTGAGCCCAAACGGCATCACTAAGAACTCGTAGTGACCATATCTCGTCCTGAAGGCAGTTTTGGGTATGTCCGATTCTCGAATTCGCAACTGATAATAGCCCGATCTCAGATCTATTTTTGAGAACATTGAGGCTCCCTTCAGTTGGTCGAACAAATCATCGATACGCGTAACGGATATTTGTTCTTTATCGTCACTTTATTCAGTTGACGATAGTCAATGCACAACCTCATGGTTCCGTCCTTCTTTTTCACGAACAATACTGGTGCACCCCAAGGTGAGAAACTTGGTCGAGCAAAACCTCTATCTGTCAATTCTTGCAACTGAGCTTTCAACTCTTTTAACTCGGTGGGTGCTATACGATACGGAGCTATCGAAATCGGCATAGTCCCAGGTACAAGCTCAATACCAAACTCTACCTCCCGAACAGGTGGTAAACCCGGTAATCCTTCAGGAAAAACATCCGGGTATTCACAAACCACGGGCACAGATTCGGGTTTCTTGTCTAATTCTTTGTCATCCAGTACATACGCAAGGTATGCTTCGCACCCTTTTCTTACATATTTCTGGGCCAACATTGCTGATATTACAGCTGGCATCCCCTCCAAGTCCGTAGACCCAACTCGGATTACTTCGTTATTTGCGCACCTCAAATCAATAGTCTTGCTTTTGCAATTCACAACCGCATCATGCTCGGTCAACCAATCCAAACCAAGAATAACATCAAATTCATCAAACGGCAAAAGCATCAAGTCCGCCGGAAAATAAGAACCTCGAATTTCTAGGGGACATTTCTTACACACTTTGTCGACAAGCACGTAACGACCCAAGGGATTTGACACCCGAATTACGAACTCAGTAGACTCAATAGGTAAAGTCTTACTGGATGCTAAGGTTTCACATATGTAAGAATGAGTAGAACCGGGGTCAATCAAAGCAATTACATTAGTATCAATGAGAGTAAGAGTACCGGTAATAACATCAGGCAAAGAAGCATCCTCGCGGGCACGTATAGCATAAGCTCTAGCAGGCGCACGAGCCTCGGATCTGGTCTAGCATCTCTAGATCCTCTCTGGCCACCACTAGCATTGCCCGTATTTCCAGATGGTCTACCTCGAGCAGTGGTAGCACCCGGTTTCCCACTCTGATTTTCATTCTGTTCAAACAACCTCGGGCAATCTTTAATGAAGTGGTCAACTGATCCCACTTGTAACAGGAGCGGTCAGGGAATCTACAACTCCCCGAATGCCATTTACCGCAATATCGACATTTCGTTCTGTCTCGACGTTCATTCCAAACACTGGCGACCGAAATGCCTCGTGTACCCACAGGGGGTCGATCACGATCTCGTCTAAAAAGGCCCGAAGTGCCTCTAAACTGGCCCGCATCATCTCGAAATTTCTTCGATGCCTGTTGAAGAGACTTTCCCGAGGATCTTTTACGAAACTCTCCAGTTCCCTCATCAACTTTTTGTTTTTCTTTTCTAAGCTCTTCGGCTTTACAAGCTCGCTCGACAAGTACTACGAACTCTCGTATTTCAAGAACGCCAACGAACATTTTTATATCTTCATTCAGCCCATCCTCGAAGCGTTTACACATAATAGCCTCAGACGAAACACATTCCCGAGCGTATTTGCTAAGTCTAACAAATTTTCGCTCGTAATCAGTAACCGACATGGAACCTTGCTTAAGCTCAAGAAATTCCTTCCGTTTTTGATCAAAAAATCTCTGACTGATATACTTTTTCCGAAACTCAGTTTGGAAAAACTCCCAAGTTACTTGCTCTCGGGGCACAACAGAAGTCAGAGTACTCCACCAATAGTAGGCAGAATCACGTAGCAAGGAGATAGTACACTTTAGGCATTCATCGGGTGTACAAGATAGCTCATCGAGTACCCGGATAGTGTTGTCCAACCAAAATTCAGCTTGCTCGGCATCGTCGCTATCCGTAGCTTTAAATTCAGTAGCCCCATGTTTTCGGATTCTGTCAACTGGGGGCTTATTTGACCTTATTTGGTTAGTTACCGGAGGTATTGTAGGTGCGGGGGTTGTATTAGTCGGGAAGGGAGGTTGTGGAACAGCCGTATTAGTTCGAATGTATTGGTTGAACCAATCATTCATCACGCTATAGAAAGCTTGTCTAGCTTCCTCATTCGGGTTACTAGCATTAGGTTGAGAGTCCGCCGGCGCTGTCCCTTGTGCGGGAGCAGGCGCTACACTCTCAAGATCATCAGCTACCTCTCGGTCGGGATCGGGATCCATTACTATAATTAAACACATTTACAATTGTCAGAAATCACCACACTATCAAGTAATCACATAAAATGGCATGTATAGCTAGACCCAACGCATTACGGTAGTCCTAGAATCGACTAAACCGTAGCTCTGATACCAATCAAATGTAACACCCCGAACCCGAGACCGACACCGGGGTCGAACACGAGGTGTTAACAGACTTTAAACCCCTTATAAAAAATATTTCCCAGACACTGCCAATCTGCATACTAGTCACTTTAAAAATCATATCTTGAGTTTCACAACTCAAAATCAGTTTCGTGATTTTTCCCTGAAACTAGACTCATATGCCCATCTACATATTTTTTTCTAGAATTTTTGGTCGGGCCAATTAGTACAGTTTATTAGTCAAAGTCTCCCATGTTACAGGGATCGACTACCCTGACCTTTGCGCATTACGACTTGGATATCTCCTTGTACAGGGCTCCAATACTGATGCCGTTTGTTTCTATAGAAACTAGACTCAGAGAGAAATCTATACATATATGGTATGACTCCTAATTATCTCTGGTTAATTTATAATGAATTTCCAAAGTCGGAACAGGAAATCCAGAAACCGTTCTGGCCCTGTCTCACGAGAACCTGAATATCTCTTAACATACTATCCGTATGATTGTTTCGTTACTTTCCTATGAAAGTAGATTCATCAAAGTTTGTTTACATAATTTATTCACTATTTAATTCCCTTCCTACTATTTTAGTGATTTTCCAAATCTACATCACTGCTGCTGTCAGCATCTGCCTTTAAGGTAGACTTTACCTATTTCATGGTTTCCATGATTTAACTAGCCCTTTTTGCATAAATAGCACAATTTATGATAGTGATTAACCATTCCCATGGCTAATCCTTGTCAAGCATATCCACACCGAATGATTATAACATTATACTCAAACACATATAAGCCATTTTCGCATGGCTATCCAAAATTATACAAGTCCAAAGGGTCCACGACCCACAACAAACGAGTAGTCCTATACATGCCATTTCGAAGTTCAACCAAAATTGTACCAAAAAGGGGCTTTGATAGTGTGGGCGACTTTGACTTCAAGATCCCGAGTCCGATAGCTGGAGAACCAAATCTATAAAACAGAGGAGCAATGAAACGGAGTAAGCAATTTATGCTTAGTAAGTTTTGAGCAAGGAATTCCAGCACAACAAAGTATAGCATTCATATAGCTAAACGGATAATTTCATATGCACAAATTTTCGATATCATACTTGCTTCACATTTCCAACCCTTATGTACATACACAAAAGATCAACTTAGCCAAAGGCCGGTAGCTCGTTTATCAACTGAGCGAATACTTATTTGTAAGGGCTCAACTAAATTCAAGCACATACGAAACATACCTCAATGTTGGGATGTTTCTAGAGCATTAACTGAAATTTTTTACAACAAGATCATTCATTCCCAAATCACGTACCTTCGGAATTTAACCGGATATAGCTCCTCGTTCAAATGCCTTTGGGACATAGCCCGGTTATAGTAATTCGCACAAATGCCTTCGGGACTTAACCCGGATTTAGTAACTCGCACAAATGCTTTCGGGAGTTAGCCCGGAATTAGTATCTCGCACAAATGCCTTCGGATCTTAGTCCGGATTTAGTATCTCGCACAAATGCCTTCGGATCTTAGTCCGGATATGGTCACTTAGCACAAAGCCTTCGGGACTTAGCCCGGACATCATTCAAATAACCATGCACATTTAACCATAAATCATGGCACATTCGTATTTCATTTTCGTTAGCAAAACTCAAACACAAGACACTTATCATTCTTGCAATTTCGGCTCAATAGCCACACACAATGAGCATGATTTTGATTTGCTTAAAACATGATCTAATCAAATCTTAATTTAAGCTCTCTTACTCAAGAACTTACCTCGGGTGTTGTCGAACGATTCCGATAGCTATTCGACCACTTTTTCCTTCCCTTTATCGGATTTATTTCCCCTTTGCTCTTGAGCTTAATTAAACAAATAAATTGATTTAATCATTTGAGCATCGAAAAGAGGAACACAAGGTACTTAGCCCATATTTATACATTAGACATTAAAGTCACATATGTACGGAATCATGAATCAAACTTAACATTAGCCAATTTTCCCCCTTGGCCGAATATGCATGTCCATTTTGGGGCCGATTTCAACACTTAATACATTCTACAAGTATGGTCACTTGTATTGACTAAACACCCTTTTGTTTCAAGTTCAAAACTTGGCTAATACGCACATATATACACTAGTAAAGCATCCTCTCCCTTTCCATCAATTTAACACATGCATTGCTCATTAACATACAAAAGTTATATTCGGCCTTAGCACACAACTTGCTAGCCGATTCTTCCCCATCTAGCAACCAATGCACATATGTGCTCACTCAAAAATGCTAAAAAGGAGAGTCAAGAATCATCAATCCACCATCACATGCATCATTAACAAGCTTCATATTTAGCATGCAATGGCATTAACACAAAATCCACCTAGGCCGAATCTTAACTCATCTTCATGCCTCATCACCACAACATCAAACATCAACCAAGAATGATGCATCCATGGCCGAGTGTCATTTCCATCACATAGCAAGATTTAGACCATGGGCTAGGTAGACTCAAGCTAACAACTAAAACATGCATGCATCTCATGGAACATCATCAAACATACCTTAGCCTAGCTACATGCATGGCCGAACCTCTTCAACCTTTCTTCTTCCTTCCTCCTTAAAACTTTTGGCCAAGGATGAACCAAAGGATGAGCACTTTTTTTTTCTTTGTTTTTCTTTCTAGTTTCGGCAAAATGGGGGAGGGGAGAAACAACCACACACTTTTTTTGTTTTCATCATATTCCCTTTCATTATTTAATTTCCATGCTCATTATTTTATTTTTTTTCCACCCATGATGCACCAACAAGACATGTCTATGACATGTCTTGCCCATCACACTTGGTCTACCATGCTTGTCATGGCCGGCCACTACTAATAGGGGGGGAATTTGACATGCAGGTCCCCCCTTTTTCCACATGCACTAATAGGTCCTTACACATTGACCTATCACATTTTAAAATTTTCTCACATAAGTCCTATTGACTAAATTCACATGCAATCGACTAATTCGAAGCTTGAAATTTTCACACATTCATAATTACATATTCTAGACAATAAATATCACATTCAAACATTTCGGTGACTCGGTTTAGCGGTCCCGAAACCACTTCCCGACTAGGGTCAATTTTGGGCTGTCACAACGACTTTGAGAATAATTTAGTTAAGTCAATTTATTTGATGTGGAAGTAAATTAGGTGGCCGTGAGAATTTTTTTCAACTAGAGAATTTGATTAAAGAGTTTTCTTGAAAAAGTAATTTGGAAAATCCAAGTAATTTTTGGAAAAATTAATTTTGATCAAGTAAAATTAAATTAATCAAATTAACTAAAATTAATATAATATTTTTAAAAATTAATTTTCAAATCAGACGATTAGCCCAATGGGTAATTGAACTTGAAAATTGGACCTGAAATCGTAAATTGGGCTCAGGAATTCAAAAATGAGACCAAGACCCAAAAATTGATCGAATTGTGCTCGGTATGTGAAACTGAGCTGACGGTCCAACATGTGGCTAGACCGATTGGTCGGGTCATCATTGACTCAGATTGAACCGGTAGCAGTCGAACTGGCTTGAGGTGCCATAAGGTTGTCGCACTTGTATCAACGGACATGGCAGTGTCTGTGGCTGCGGCGACAGCATCCCGGTGGCCGGTTACAGTTGGTCATCGGTGGTTGAGCAGTGGAAGAGTTACACTCCTATTGGGACTGTATCGGAGAATTTGATTTCAGATTAATTATTCTAAAAATAATATTGTTTTAATAGTTTAATATTAACTTTAATTTAATACTTATTTTAATAATATTTCATTAATTTAATATTAAACTATTATCTTAATATTAAATTAAATTTAATGTTTATTTTGTAGATAAACATTCTATTATTTTAATAACATTTAATATTAAACTTAATCTAATATTTATCTTGATAAATATTATATTAATTTAATACTAATGTGATTAAGTTTAATCATAGTTATACTCTTTAAACTCTCTCTATATAAATAGAGCCTTGGTCATTATTTATACACATTTGAATTCAAGAGATTTCATAAAATTTTTAGAAATATTTTTATGATTTACAACTTAACCTAGAAGTTTAAAAAAATTGCAAAATTATCCATCTGTAATTTTTGTGAAAAATTTTCTGATTCAAAACGAGCCTACACTCGGCAGACGTGAGCTTGAGAATAGCAGAGAGGACTTATTCGATCGAAACACTCATCCTAGACGAGTCGAAAAGGTACAATTTTGACTAAATGTTTATTACTTTTGATACCACAACCAAGATCTTGTTTTGGAAAAAAAATTAAAACTCTAGTTTTTCTTTAAATTTATTTTCCATTGCGTTTTCCAAACCCGTTTCTCCAACAAGTATTTTGGTCGCCCAAATTAAGCCAATCACACTAGGACTTTTACTTCCACAATAACTCTTCATGATATAGGACCAATTCAAGCTCCTCCCTAACCTTCTTTTCCATTTGAGCCAAGTGCATTGAGGTAGACCGTTCCATCTCCCTTTGTAAACCAGTTAAGGTATTGACAAACTTCTTTTTACGAGTTCCAATATGCTCATAAACTACCTGATTCCAGTTCTTGATGTTATATGTGAACTTAGAAAGAGAATCAAACATGTTACCATCAAAACTCCACTTTTCTCTGACAAAGTCAGTGTAACAGCCAATTTTCAGTGATATAAAAAATAGTGGTTTCAGGACCAAAATTTTGACGAGCGAGTATTTATTTTATTATTATTTTGAGGTCTACGGGAATATAGTAGGTTCATTTTAAAATTTCGTTAAGAAATTTTGATGTTTGCATGATTAATTTAGTAAAAAAGATTAAATTGTAAAAAGTGTAAAAGTGGAATTCTATTAGTTAAAAGGGATAAATAACTATGGAAATGAAATTAAATGAACTTAAATGATAATTAGACCATTTGATGAGTTAGTGGACAGTTATGGATATGGTTTTGATGAAATTATGATAAATTTTAAAGGTTAAAATGGTAAATGGGTAAATAAAGCTAAAATACCTTAAGAAAATGTGTTCCTCCTCTTCATTTTGGCATTACTCCACCAAAATTAACCATTGAAGGATAGGGTTGATTCGGCCAAGCTTCTTTTGGTGCATGTAAGTGATTTCAAGCCCCGTTTTTAATAATTTTTATATTTTTGAGATCGTTTTAGCTTAATCTAGCTAGCCCGAGGGTTAATTTTTAAAAATGTTACAGGTTGAGGGTTATACCATGATTTTTTTTGAGTAGGTTTTGATGTTAAATGATAGTATGAATCTTTGTTGAAAAATAAACAAGTTTTGTTAAGTGATTTTTGATGAATTTTGGAATTTGGGACTAATTTGTTAAAGGTGTAAATTCTAGGGTTTTCTTGTGAAATGATGGTAAATATGAGTTGTTTCAAGGCCCCTTTCATCTATGGTTAATATGAATCTAGATTAAAATGGTTAGATTTTAAGTTATAAGCTTAAGGACTAAATAGTAAAAAAGTTAAAATGTTTGGGATAAATTGGTAATTTTGGATAAATATGAAATATGGATTAAATTGAATACTAGAAATGGTTAATTGATTAAAAAATATTAGGGGTAAATTGGTAATTTTAAATAAATATGAAATGTGGATTAAATTGAATACTAGAAGTGGTTAATTGATTAAAATTACTTATTTAGAGAAAGATAAACCATGTTTGAACTTAGATTGAGGAAAAGCTAAAGTTACGAATTAGCTCAATCATATTTATATGCCCTAACTATTGAGGTAAGTTCGTATGAACGATTATTGTGTTTATGTTGTTTAAATTGAATGTCATTATGTTATTTATAATGTAAATGGATCGATATATACAAACATATCAATGCTACGATGAATTGAAGGATATCGAGTCCCGATTGAATCTTAGGAATTCATAGGATACAAATGACATATCATTAGGGATTTCATGTTTCGGATGCTAGTCTTGAATGTCCTCCCGATGACTGAGGTCCTGCATTTTTTGCGGATTCTCCACAACTCGTGTGAGTAGCATCGTGTAGCTTATGTTCTGACCCACAACTCATGTGAGTAGGCCCATTTCACAGTTCGTGTGAGCATTGATGTAAAGAAAAATTTATGGTTATATGTAAAGGCACACTTTGTGTGAGCTTTTCGAGTGTCTGAAGTAATTTTAGATGGTTCAACGGGCAAGAAAAGAGAATGAAATGGTAAGTATGTTAATGGATTGAATCATGATTTAATGGAAAGATTGAAAGTAAATGATGATGTATGTAAAAGGAAAATTTCATATCTCATGAATGATTTCTTTTATGTTATGGATGGACATACTAACTTGTGAGTTGGTGATGTTGTATAGGCTTATACTAAGCTTATGACATTGGTATTGGGTTGTACTTGTTATATGAATTGTATTATGGAAATGGTATGTTATGTATATGTTTATATGGGCTTACTAAGCACCTGTTGGTTACATAGTTTCTTTCCATTATTTTATAGATTATTGGAAACTCGATTTGGTTGGAAGCTCGTCGGAGATCTATCAGGCTATCCAACAAGCAATTTGATAGTTTTTGAGTATTTTGGACAATGTTTATAATGGCATGCATAGGGTGATTTGTAATGATATGTTGATGAATTTGTTGTTGGTTCTTTGGCATGTATAAACTTGTGGAATTTGTTTTGGATTGGTACCATTTGATTCCTTGTCAAATTGTGTCAATTTTGTTACCTTACTATACATATTGGTATGACTCTTTATAGTATATTTAGAATGGTATGATAATGGTCAAATTTGTGGTATGTTTCGGTAAGTAGTTGAATTAGGTTATGATGCTTGAAATAAGGTAATGTTGACTTAATTTGGCATATTATGTTTTATATATTTGAGGTGCCTTTGAATGGCATATTGGTTAGGTGAATTAGGTGGTTTGAAATGGCATATTTATGCATGTTTGAATGATGTTTAGGTACCTTGAATATGTTTTTAAATGGATTGAAAGTTTAGGAATGGTTAGGTTGTACACTGACTTGATTTTAGGTCAATTTTGGGTTCACAAAATCTGATACAGGGGAGTGTAACTTAGCCGTGTGATGCACACGACTTGGCGACACGGTTGTGAGTCATCTGAGGGTTTTAAAGGGTACAAGTCAGTGAGTTACACGACCTAACACACGACTTCGCACACGGACATGTGGGGCAACTCAGAGAGTTACACGGCTTGGCACACGGGCGTGCGACACGACCATGCGACCCTACTTAGTGAGTTATGGGTGAGGACAAGGGTTGGAACACAGCCGTGTGTCCCCATTTCAAAAGTTACATGACCTAGGGCCATGTCACACGGCCCGACCACACTGCCGTGTGACCCCTATTTTGCAATTTTCGCATCTTTTTCCTAAACTTTATGTTTTGTTTCAAATTAGTCTTGAGTTGCTCTTAAGCTATTTTTAGGCCCTCGAGGGCTCGATTTAGGGACAAATATGCATGTGAATGAATGGTTTATGATATTATTAACATGATGAATGCTATGATGTTTAAATGTTTCTTATTGTACGGTAATGTTTCATAGCCCTAATTCGGCAACGGAGACGGGTTAAGGGTGTTGCAGTTAGAAAACTTTAGATGTTCAGTCCACCCAACCAAAAATTGAAAGGGTCTCCCCACAGGGTATTAAACTTTAGTCTACAAATAAGACAACGGGGTCTATGATATGATTTAATCCATGTTAAATGAGAAACCATGTAGTTTGGAAATTTTTGAACCGAAGCAGCATTACCTAAGGCTTAATCAGGTCTTTCAAAAGTTCTCCCTTTTTTTCCAATTAAACGAATGACCTTTGAACCCCAAATCATGCAACTCATTAGACTCCACAAGCTTCCTAAAAGAAGGGCACTTTTTCCCACAAGATTTACCTCCAAATTTGTCATTTGAAGAGAGAATTACATTAAAGTCACTAATAGCCATCCAAGGAATCGGCTCAGAAGGAACGTAGGGTCTCAAATCCACCTAAAGCATTCTCCTTTTCTTCTTAGACGACTCCCATATACAAAGGCAATTAAAATAAATTATGATAGGATATTACTAAAGACACGTTCTATAATAAATTGAGGATGATTATGTACCATTTACAGCCTAACCAAAATTTTCCACCCATGCTAAATACCACCAAAAAACCCAATAGCTTCAACCCTATGAGAATGATGAAATCCCAACCTTGCAATAATTTCATCTGCTTTCCCTCTGTTCACCCTTGGTTGTAATAAGCTAATAATATCCGACTTATGCTAATTTATATTCCCTAAAAATACGAGGCAACTTTGTATTCAAACACCCTTGATAATTCTAAAGAAAATCGACAAATTTAAATCCATAAAAAAATTCTAGATTAAATTAAACGAACCTTATTTTCGAGAGGCATCCTTAGGACCCATCTATTTTCTAACCTTTTCTGGTCCTTCTTGAGCTGTCTCCTTCTCAATTTGTGAGGTAATAAATTCAACCAAATTGTTAATTGAATCAGGCAAGGGGATTCGTGAAGTCGAAGATTTAAAAAGGTTCCCTCTGTTTCTAATGGTTTTGCTGAGCTTTCTACCTCTATGACCTCCACCTATTTTTTCTCCATCGATTCGCAAATCAGCCACCACTCCTTTTCTACCCAAAAAATTATGCTGAGCAACATCTATAACAGAACCTGGATTCGAATGCATGTTCTCCTTAAAAGTAACAGCTGAATGGTTTGAATGATTCAAAACACCTTTCAATTTGACTGACATTTCTAACAACCTTTCATACATTGGATTAAAATGGGAAGAAGAATTGGAATTAAAAGTAGCAGTATGGGACGTACCTACCACTGTCACAGTTTCTAAATTCGAAGGGTTTTTCGCGTGAGAATAGGAAGAAGCAGACCCCCAAGACTGGGTTTGATTGGGCTATAGCGGCTTGAGTCAACATGGCTACGCCATACTGCTCATGGGTCTCCTTAGGGCCTTTCAGCGTTTTGCCCGCCTGCATAAAAATAGTGGATCCCAATTTAGTTCCTTGGATAAGCCTTTTTCCTTGAGATTTTTTTTTGAAAGAAATCACTGGATCTTTATTCAAAACAGGCCCAAAACAAACCCAACAAAACCAAAATAATAAAACAAACAACAAAACATAAAGGGTCCAAAACTAAGCCTAAAACAGACAAAACAAAAAGAAAAAAACAAAGAAATTAGCCCAAGCAAAGATCCAGCATAAGAAACAACGGGGAAGCTCTAGAGACTTCTAGGTCCTAGCTGTACTCCATTTGATAACCCCCTCTTGAAAATAGCAGACTATCTGGGAAACAACAAACTGCTTCATAATTATCTACCATCAAATCCATCAGATTACAATTCATTTCCATCAAAACTCTCTTGAATACACTAACCTTCTTGAATATGCCAACTATCAGATTAATTCAAAACCCCTTCCATTCTCTTCTTCAACTCTCTGACCTCTTGTCTCTCTCATGGCTTTTGTCCAGCTTCGATCATCGGCCGCTGCTTCCTCAGCATTAGAAGGAACCATATGCATCAGATAAGTTGTCTCCCTCTTTCTGATTCCATCAAAAGCTATAAGATGAGTAACCTTATTTGATTCTCTATTGGTAAAATGAAAAGCACAATACCTAAAACCTAAACTTAGTTTCTTAGAATCATTTATAAACGCTGTAATTTCAATCTGTCCTCCTTCTCTTTTTGCAGTTTACGGATCACTGACCGAGAATGTTCTTCAACTTTCACTTCCCTCAATCCAAGGTGTATCTCGATATTGAGTGCCTGAAAACACGCCATCGCTTCAGTTGTAAAAACAGGCAGTATATTTACATTCATGATTTTCTTTGAGAAAATAACATCTACTTTTTCATTTCGAACCACTAACCCAGAGCATAGCTCGTTCCTATGTTTGTTGAAAGCTACATTGAAGTTTATTTTAAACCTTAACCCTAACGGAGCAACCCATCTAGCCGTATGAACCTTTCTCTCAAGTACGTGCTTATTTAACCTATCCAGTTCCTTTAGATAGTTTATCACAAAATATGCAACTTGGGCACCCAATTTCATTTCCCCCTCATGTACAAATCTATTTCTGGAAGTCCAAATCGCCCATAATGCACAAGCTATCACCCTGCACTTAGCCATAGAATGTGACTCAAAAATATTTTTTAGCCAATCTTTGAAATCAATATTTGCATCTAAAATAGACCAAAAAATATTTAACTTGTCCCAAGTTTCCTTTGTTGTAGGGCATTCTCGAAACAAGTGCTCCCTCATTTTCGCTTTAATTTAACATCTTCGGCGAGTAGCAGAACCCATCATTCTTTAATAGTGAAGATTACTAAATGTAGGCAAATAGTTACACGAAAATCTTCAAATTGTAATTTTAATTTTAGGGGGTAGATTTAAATTCCACAATTTCTTCTAAAATTGTTTGTAATTAGTATGTACTTCATTCGAACCGTTATGTAAAAGAAATTTGTGTCCACTAAGGACTGAATACTCCCCGGTCGGCCTATAACGCTAGATGATATAGTCATTGTGTGAAAACAAAGGCAAAGGAATACATAAAATCCTCTCTGCATCCTTCTCCGAAAAGGTATTATAAACCAACTCAACATTCCATTTCCTTGAATTGGCATCAATCAAATTTGCAACTCTTAAAAGTATCAAGTTAACATTCATATTCTAAATTTTGAACTCATCATTTCTAGGAACCCAAGCGTCTCCCCATATAGAACCATGCCGTCCATCACCAATCCTCCAGCCCTAGCCTTTCAAAAGGATTCCCTTCGTAACCCATAAACTCTGCCAGGTAAAGGAAGGTAAATTTCCTAACCTGGAATTTAAGAAATCGAAATCACTATAATATTTGGCTTTCAAAGTATGCACTAGTAAAGAATTAGGATTTCGTAAAAAAAAATAACCCTGTTTGGCCAATAACGCGATATTCAAAAGATTCAAATTACAAAAACCCATACCACCCTATTCCTTAAGCGCACATAAAGACTTCCAATCACACTAGTGCATACCTCACTTTCCATGACTTTTTTTTCCACCAAAAGGAACCCATTATGTTTTCCAACTCCATACATAAAGATTTTGGCAAGAGAAAACATGCCATCGTATAGGTGGGAATTGCTTGCAAAACAACCTTGATAGAAACCTCTCTTCTTCTTTGTGAAATATGCCTTATACTCTAGCTGTTTATCTTTTGCTTCAGTCTACCTTTCAGACTTTGAAAGCCAGTTTTTTTTTTCTGACCCACTATATTTGGAAGTCTTAAATATTTCTCCGGGTTAGTCGAACAACGAACATTAAGAACTTGAAAAGCCAAGTTCTTATCTTGATCATTCACATTTGAACTAAAAAAAGCCGTGGACTTTTCAAAGTTAACACATTACCCCGAGCAAGACTCATATTCACTTAGGATTTCCTTTAACACATTAATCCCCCGATTCGAAACCTCACCAAACAGTATACAGTCATCTTCAAACATGAGGTGGGTGATTGGGGGAGAAGATCTACATACCTTAGCACCACAAATTTTCCTTTCCTGACTTGCCAACCTTATTAACGTAGATAGCCCTTCTTCAAAAAATAAAAATAAATAAGGGTTTAATGGATCTTCTTGTCACAAACCCCTCAATGACTTGAAACTTGATCCTTGCTCTCCATTAAGTAAAATAGAATATTGAATAGAATTAATACATCGGAGAATAAAATCAATAAACTGATCTGCAAAACCCTTTTTTGACATCATACTTTTGAATAAAGGCCACTCCACTCTATCATAGGCCTTACTCATATCGAGTTTTAAAGCCATAAATCCTTTTCGCCCAAGTCTTTTATTCTTAAACGAATGAAGTACCTCATATGCCAGCAACATATTGTTAGTGATGAGTCTTTTATGTACGAATGCACTCTGAGAGTCATCTATACAATCATCCAGAACCTTTTGTAAATGATTGGCAATAGTCTTGGTAATAATCTTATAGATTACTGTACATAGGCTAATAGGGCAAAAATTTTTCAAATTAATAGGATTAGCAGTTTTTGGAATCAACACCAACTAAGTTTTGTTAATTTCTTCCATAGATTTATCATGATTCAGAATATCCAAATAAAAACCACTAGTATCCTTACCAATAATGTGCCAGTACTTTTGGTAAAATACTGCTGGAAAGCCATCACAACCTGAAGCTTTTGTAGGCCCCATCCCTTTCAGTGCCTCAACAATTTCTTCCTCTGGGTAAGTGGCCATTAAACTTTGATTCATACTGTCTGAAATACATGAATGAACCTTTGAGAGTATCTACTCCAAGTTTCCAATTCCTCTAGAGGAAAATAGGTCTAAAAAATATTCACGAGCGATATTCTCCACCTCCCTACCATCCATAGCAAGAGAGCCATTGGTTTTCTGTAAACCTCAAACCCGGTTAATACGCCGTCTTTGAGAAGCATACTTATGGAAGAACGAAGTATTCTTATCCCCCATTTTCAACCAATTTGCTATTGCTCATTGCTCCCAATATCTTTTCTCCTTATCCATCTCCATATTCAAGTGTAATTTGACCTCGACAAGTTCAGCCAAATTCTCTTCCAATCTCTCTTCACAATTTAACTCTTCCAATCTCCTTGTTAGTCGTTTCGCTTCACACCCTCTTTTATACTTAATCTTCCCTGCCCAATATTTCAACCCATTAGCACGAGTTGACATGTGATTTAGAAAGGAACCAGAACTTCCTTCCCATAACTTCCTAATCTCTTCCTTACATGACTCCTCTAAAATCCACCAAGCTTCAAATCGAAACCTAACAGGTCTTCTTCCTATCCCTTTATCCGCTGTCTCGATGAGCAAAGGACAATAGCCCGAGAAAGAATTTGAAAGATGCTCTAAAGAGTAAGTTGGGAAAATTTAAAGTCAAGCATCCGTAGCCACCCCTCTCTCGATTCTTTCTCTAATGTTCTGTTCCGTTATTCGACCCCTTTCCCACGTAAACCATGACCCAGAGAAACCTATATCCTCCAATTGGCATTCTTCCAATGTTCTACGAAAAGCCTCCATCTATGCCTTACCCCTTAGCAATCCTTCCTTTTTTCGTGTACAAAGAGAATATCGTTGAAGTCCCCACCAACTAGCCATGATAGCGAATTATTTCTCCCTAGTCGTCGAAGTAAATCCCATGTCTCTGATTTATTCCTAACATTCAGATCCCTATAAAAACTTGTGAAACGTCACCGAGTATTTATTTCATCTTCTTAAATTTCAACATCAATATGATTTTTTGAGAGACTCCTCAAAGTGACTAAGTTACTCCTATTCCATCCAATACTTAAACCCCCTCGTGAACCTTCAGCAGGAACACCAACACCATTAAAAAAACCACACCGTCTCCTAACAATCTCCATTTTATTAGCACTCAATTTAGTCCCTATAAAGAAGACAATTTGGGGATGATAATCTTCAGCATATACTGAAACCTTCTTACTACTTGCAGACTCCCCACTCCACGAACACTTCAGCAAAAGATTTTCATTTCTTCCGGTCGGCTTGCCCAATGGCAGCCGCTGATATCTATTGAATATGAGCTAAATGCCCACCAGCAATCTTCAATGAATCCTAAATAGTAGAAATATTAGAGATTAAAAAATCAAACCTTTTTCTTTTTTTTACCTACCCCATTGATGATTAGCTCATCTTCTAACTCACAATCCATATTTGATAGCTCCAATCTATTTGTATGCCCAATCTTCCTGGATCTTTCCTTAAGTCAACACCATTCAGAGAAGGCCCCACCAATTGACTTTTCCCATTCCCTAAATCTTTTTCCTTGAGATTTTAAACTGACCCCACTCTTAGTTAGGCCCACACAAATCCATTTCCTTGGAACCCCTTTCGTGTAACATCCCAAAATAGGGCCTAGTTGGAATAGTGATTTCGGGACCACAAATATGACATCAAAATATTTATTTTATGATTATTATGAGGCCTAGAATATGAGAATATGCATGTGTTAAGGTTTCATGAAGAAATTCTTTGAGTAAGGTGTCCAACTGGAAATTAGGGACTAAATTGAATAAATTGCAAAACTTGGATTCTAGAAGCAATTTAATGAAATTGATTTAGATTATAAATTAGAAGGTCTTGGAGAGAAATTTTCCCAATTTCTAAGTTTTTGGACAAAAATGAGCTTGCATGGATGAAATTTTAAAGAAAGGGCTTAAGGGCATTTTGGTCATTTGGCATTTTAATGAAATAAAATAGGAAAAATGAAACAAAAATCAGCCATTTTCTCCCTTGTACCAGCCGAAACTCTCAAGCCATCCATAGCTAGGGTTTTCAAGCTTTTCAAGCTCAATAGTAAGCGCTCCTAAGCTCAATTTTTAATGTTCTTTGTATTTTTGAAATTTCGGTAGCTTGCTCTCACCATTTCTACCCGTATTTCATGCTAGGGTTCATGTTTAAAAATTTACCCATGCATGAGTTACTTGTATTTTGATGGATTATGGAGGAATATGAAAGTTGGATGTGTGTTAAACATCTTTTCCTAGTTGTTCATGAAAAACCCCAAAAGGGACCTTTTTGAAAAAGTTGTAAAATGTGTGGTAGAAATGTGAAAATAATGGAAAACGTGAGCTACTATAAGAGGGAAAAGTGTTCGGCTAGGCTTGGGTAAGGTAGAAATTGCATGTGTTTCATTACACGAGCCTAGGGACTCAATCGTAAAAATGTGAAAGGTTAGGGGCAAAACAGTCATTTGGACTAGGGGTGAAATTTAGACTTGAAATGTATAATGTGGAGTGTTAATTATTTAATTTTGTTGTAATAGACCCCGAGGAACAAATTTCGGAGGTCGATCGAGGAAAACGAAAGGTTTCGGAATAACCGAAACACAGCACCAAAATGAATACCAGGTAAGTTCGGATAACTTAAAGTAAACTCCTAATATGCCTAACTATATGATTTGTGAATGAATGACGATTGCATTTATTGATGGCATAAGATTTCATGAAATGCATTCTTAATAATGATGTGTTGAAAAATTTGTCCCGGTTGAGGTTAAAAAGGGAATTCGATGGATAAACTATGTTTTACATGTGTAATGATATCCTGCATGTGTCGCAGAAATAATTTAGCCCAGACGGGTGTTCCTTTGGATGATTAGCCTCCCGAAGAATACATGTGCATTATGGATTTAGCCCGGACGGGTAATCCGATCGGGTTCTGAATTTAGCCTGGACTGGTAATTCAGATTTGAGCTCATTAAAGGTGTTTTTCGCAATAAGGGATTTAGCCTGGACTGGTAATCCCGACATCACCTTATGAGTTTACGATATGGGGGACTTAGCCTGGACTAGTAATCCTACCATAAGATGTGAGGTTCGCGGAAGTGCACACCTGAAATGATCATCCTTATGAATTGACGGTTAATGGATATTCTATCGAGATTTCCTAGACACTCAACGGGATTAACATGAAATACATGTACAAAATGAAATGTTGAATGATGAGCTCATCTAAGATAAATTACATGGTGTTTTGTTATGTGACTAACTCATTAGTTGAGTACATGTGATAGAGAACCATTTCATACTTATTGGTTTCCTTATCTATTATGGATGTATGGTAATTACTTGGTAAGTTTACTTTATGGTTATTCGAGCTTATTAAGCATGTAAATGCTTGCTCCTCTCTTTTCCCTGCTTTTCAGAGCTCAAGGACTCGTAATTAGAAGACGGTTGGAGAGCCAGCACACTATCAAATAGACCAGCTGTGGTATAAAGACATTTCTATTTTGTTCAATGGCTTATATAGAACCTTTGGGTATTTTGTTATATATGTCATTTGATTTGCCAAATGTAGGCATGTAAAGATATACCTATCTTTTTGTCTATGGCCATGGCAATTGGCTTATTTTGAAGTAGGCTATAACCTACAATTCTATGCATGTTTATATTCATATGTAATGGTTTGTTTATAATTGGCAATGAGTCATAAGAACGAGCCAATTTTGAATGTGTTACAGTGACATGGAAAACCATAAATTCAAGATGGGAAAATAATCTAGCATGTATGAAACCAATGATATGAGGTTTCCATGCAATAAGTTTTTCCAAGATCATTTATAAGAGTATAATCATGTTTTGCTTTGTATTTGGTAACCATTATGTTTAAGTGGTGAAAAATGTGACCAAAGGCTCAGAAAATAGCTTATTAGGGTCCACATGGTTGGACACACGGGCATGTGTCTAGGCCGTGTGTGACACATGGCTCACTTCCATAGGTGTGTGTTATGGTCGTGTGTCTCCTACACTTAAAATTTTAAGTCAGTGTTGTACACGGGCAGGCCACACGGGCGTGTGCCATGGCCGTGTTTTAAAGTCAGCGTTGCACACGGACTAAGGGCACGGGCGTGTCCCAAGCCACACGAGTGTGTGTGACCACATGGTCTATGCCCACACGGGTATGTGGAGCCTTAAAGCATAAATTTTCCAAGTTTTTCTTAAGTTCTCGGTTTAGTCTCGAACCGTTTCTAATGTATGTTTTGGGCCTCGTGTTCAAGGGACATAATGCATGAGAACGAGAAGTTTCAAGTTAAAAGAAATTTATGGTCCGGTTTTATATGCATATGCTTGAGTTAAGTCCGGTAGCACCTCGACCCTGTCCCAGCGTCGGATACGGGCGAGGGGTGTTACACTTTAAGCCCTACTACCGCTCCAATACCAGACTGGCGCACTCCATCCTTCTTTCCAGACATTGGACGAGCAACCCTATCTTCGCAAAAATTGGCAGAATCCCCATTACTGCGTTTTACCTAGATTCCCTCTTTTCCATTAATGTTGACCAAAGCATTAAACCTAGATATGACTACTATATTCCCCTGATTGGTGGCTTCAGTCCCTTGAAAACCACTAAAATTTTGCCTCTTCCTCTACTCAACAAGAAACCACGGCCATAAAGATTTGTCTTACTAGCAACACCGTCTTCCATGATCAAGGTATCCGTTATATGGGTTTAACTAGCAACTGCAATTGCGCTATCATCTATACTCGGAACAATTTTCTTTGTTTTGCAAAGTTCTTTGACATGTCCGTAACATCCACATGAGAAAAAAACCGTAGGCGGATATTCATATTCAATTCTCTGAATAGTTCCATTAATCAGTACCTATAAGACCAAAGGCTTGTCCAGATTGACATAGATCGCCATAGGTGCAAATATGCCCCTTGCTTTGTTACTATTATTGAAATCTAGTTTTGCAACCTTACCAACCATCCCTCCAATCTCCTACAAAAGTTTCCTCTTGTACATGTGACCCAGAAGCCCCGGAAGATGGATCAACGACATTACAACACAAGGGAAAGGCTTTACATGATCAAAATTAATAGACTATGGCTGAACCACTAAGTAATGTCCAAAAATGATCTCGGGTCCTTGAGAAAGAGCTTTCTCAAAATAGTCAGAATTCTGGAACTTAGCTAAAATATACCCATTCTCTATGTCCATTAGATGAAATGGTTTAGATAGGTTACAAAGAGAATACTCTTTATTTTGGAGTGTGGTATACCCAATGTTTCAGTCTAACATCTTAATCATCACCGTATTAGTCATATCATTGACTAATAACAGATTCACTCAATCAGAGATTTCAATAGAAGGAATGCCATTAACAAAAGATTTCGTAATATCTTCTTGGAAAAACCAAAGTCATCTTCTTGATCCAAATCTATTCTAAATGAACGCTCCTCGAATTACATTGGTTACCAAACAATCTTTCCTTCTAAGAAGTTTTTGGATCCGAATCCAAATCAGCCGTCACTTTCCAATACCATCGAAGGATCTTTCCAAGCTTCAGTGTAAACAATTCTTAATTTTTTTTAAATTAGGATAATTATCAAAGAGTTGATTTTGATGTCTATTATTATTAAGAGAATAAGTCATATAAGGATTATTCTAAAAAGTGTAGTTTTTAGGCACCAATAAAATTTCGTCACATCATTAAAATTTAAATAAACAAATTATTATTATTATATACTCATTCATATTCAACTTACTCTCCAACTCTATTTTTTTTAAAACATAAGTAATTAAAATAAAAAATAAAATAAAATAAAAACTTTAAAATTTACACAATTTTTATTTCTGATGATTGAATGCAATATATTTTTTCCTTTTAAAAAATGTATAATATAAAATGGAAAACAATTTAAAATGGAAAAAACAAAAAATCCACGGTGTAGAAATTAAATTTTTTAAAAAAATTGATTGCAAAAAAATAAAAAAATATTAACTTTTGAACAAGAAAAAAACAAAATGATTAAAAATTGTAAAAGAAAAAAATATTTGTTTATAATTTAAAAATTAATTATTTTAAATAATTTAATCAAATTTAAATTAAATTAAAAAATATAAAAAATATAAAAAATATAATAATATTTTGTTATCTTTAAATTTAGATGACATGATAAAATTTTATTAATACTTAAAACTTATTCTTTTTAGAATCATCCCAATATAATTTATTTTCATAATTTATTACCTATTATTAAAGGTTTATTGGTTGAAACGTACAGGGTTAAAATCTTCCGGCCCAAACCCTCCAATCATATCCAATAAAACATGAGCCCCGCTCCCCCCTTCCCTTTCGTATCGTCTCGTTGTCTTCCATGGTGTCTCAGAAACTAACAGAGTATGAACGTAAAAGGCTTGAAAATATCAAGAGAAATGCTGAAATGGTGGGCGCACTCAATATCCGCTCAAAAGCAGCTATTCTCTCTGCCGCTACCAAACGCCAAAAGTAACGAAATCCATCTTTGTTTTTCACCCATTTTTGTTACAAAGAAAATAACGTAAAGATTGTCTTATTTTTAAATTTTTATGATTGCTTGCAGAACAAAACAAGTGAAGAAACCCAAAATGGTGAACCCGATCGTAACTCGACGGTCACCGAGAACAAGAGTTAAGCTACCGGATTCAAAGGGTTTGTCGGATAAGTTCCTAAAACCTATTAGTATGATAGATGCTTTCATAGGATATGAAAAAGAATCTAACCAAGTGCTGGTTGATACAATTTTGAGTATTGCTGAGGAAACTCAAGCTGGATTTCCAGAAAATGAAGAGTTTAATGGTGCTAAAGACGTTAAAGATGGGAACTTTAGTGGTTTTAGTGAGAAAGGCACTTTGGATTCTTGCAAAAGTGAGGCTTTTGAATCACCAGTTAAAGAAGAGTTTGATGAGCATTTGGATAATAAGAAGAGTGATCCCTGGCTGAAATCAATGGATTTGAAACCAGAGAATGTAGCATGGCCAATGCCCCGAAGGATCATGGAGGTTAAGTTTTTCCCTTGTACTGGTATTCGTATGATTGCAGTGGGGAACAAAATTGGGAATATAGCATTTTTGAATATGGATTCTGAGGATGAAATTGATGATGGAATATATATTTATGGCCCGCATACTGGTGCTATTTCTGGGATTTCGGTTCAAAGATATTCAATGTCAAAGGTATTTTGGGGTTCCAACCAAGATTTTATTTTTAGTTTGTGATTTCAGGCTAACAAATTGCTAAAGGGAATGCATATATAAGATGTTTTTCTTGTTGCATTGGGATGCAGATTTATAGCAGCGGCCATGATGGCTTTATTCGATTAATGGATGCTGAGAAGGAAGTATTTGACGTGGTGCATTATTGTGATAAAACTATACATTGCCTCTCTCAACAGCCAAATGATTTGTGGAGCTTATATTTCTCGGAGGGTCGTGGAGTGTTGATTGAATGGGATGTTCGGACTGGGAAATCCAGCGGAAACTGGATGCTTCATGAAGATACTATCAACACCATAAGCTTCAATCCACAAAACCCCAACATTATGGCAACCAGTTCAACAGATGGAACTGCTTGCATTTGGGATTTAAGGAGCACGAGGTCTCAGAAACCGAAAACCATGAAGACTGTGAGCCATGGTAGGGCTGTTAACTCTGCTTACTTCTCACCCTCTGGAACCTCTCTTGCAACAACAAGGTATTAACTTCTCTTTCTTAAACCAATTTTTTAATTTTGTTGTCGTTGTTGTTGCAGTACAAACTGTATTGTATGTCATATTATGATTGACTTGAATGGATGTACTTTATGTTGAGATACATAGCTTCTATTATTTTGAGGATGTCTTTAGCATTAGGTGGTTCCTAAGATGTTACCTTGTTTACTAACTGTATCCTGCTTTTGGCATGTTTATGTAGATAGATGCTTTTCTAACATTTGTTCAATTGGTTCTAATATTTTTTCTCATTTAACATAGTTTGGACAACAATGTTGGTATAACAAGTGGATTCAATTATGAAGACACTTCTATGATATACCATGATAATTCAACAGGAACTTTGAATCTTAGTTTCAGGTAGGCTTTTTTTCTGTCTTTCGTGTTCTTCTCAAAGTAATCTACTTGCTTGATGTTCTGTTGTGTATGGTTGAGTGTTTTTCATTTTGGTATAAGCAGAGGTATATGGGGGTGGGATGATTCATGCATATTCATTGGCAACATGAGAAAAGGTATTGATGTAATCTCTCCAGTACAAAGAACAAGTGTAATGACATTACAGAGTCCACAATTGCCTGCAATTCCCTGGAGATTTGATGCACATCCATATGAAGTTGGGATGTTAGCAGCAGCCACCAATGGGAGTGGAGTTTGCCTGTGGACACCATGATAGAAAAATCTGTGCTTTGCAATTTCTACCCAGTGTTTTTGTCTCAACTTGTTAGCCGACTTTATCATAATATATATGATTTTCTTTTGGGTTTGCGGAGGGGAATGACGACAGCGGGGTTTGAACCCTGATTTTTGGATGCCAACAAGGAACTTAACTACTCTTATGTTGTTGGCAATATATCTGATTCTTGTATCTTTTTTGTTATTGACAACAGTATGCTAGATTTTGTGAAGGGGACCAAAAAGCAAAGTTAAGCATAGGATTTGGAATGCATTTCTTAATTCCTAATTAGTTTAGGGTTTAGAAATATATTGGAATTTCAACCATTATCATGAATGAAAAATATACTTAGATGGTAATAACAAGTTTTGAATATTTTTTTTTTGGTAGAAAGAAAATAGAGTCAATTACACTTAACTAGAAACAACATTAGAAATAGATAGTAGAGAAGAAATATCTAATCGAATTTGATCAACAACTCTAGTAGGAGCAATATTAAACACACGAGGCCCAAACGAAAACTCTTGCATTTGACCAGTCAGGATATGGGGGGAAAAGTTCGCTTCTCTTGAGATTTGCTTAATGATCATTTGTCAATTATGTTTGTATAATTCTTGGATATGTAATATTAAATCTCTATTCTCATATTCTTTAAAATCCCCATGAATACCTTTAATTGTCTGAGCGTAGCTAGTCTTAAAAATAATTTCCTTCCAGTTAAAGTCCCATGCAAGGTGAAGGCTATCATAAATAACTCAAAGTTCAGCTTTTTCAATACTGCATCTTCCAATATTTTGTTATGCGCCTTAGCGTAAGATCTAGTCACAGGTCTAGACGAGAAAGAATTATGGTTACTCAAAAGGCAGATTCATTCTTGACTGAACCCCCTCACAAAATAACATTTGTTTTTTTATAGAATAATTGCTTATCTCTTTATTTCATATTGACAGCCTTTTATAGACTATTAATAATAAAGAAAAGAGTCCTAGAGTTTATGAAGGAAATAAAAACATAATATAATAGAAAAAATAAGTAAAACTAAAACTCTTAATAAAACCTGATATAATAAATAAATAAAACTAAAATTCCTATTGCAATAAAAACGTCCATATCATTCTCCCTTCTCGGAGTTGAGCTTGTCCTTGAGCTCAAATTCAGAATAAACTTTAGAACTTACCCAAAATCATCTATCTCATCATTATCTTGCGTGCCTCCAACATCTGGTACTTCTATCCAAAATAACCTTTTACATTTGTGTGCCATGGAATAAGACTCGTTACAATTATAACACAGCCCTTTAGCCCTTCTTTCCGCCATTTCTGTCTGTGTCAATCTCTTAATAAATGTTGCAGAAGAACCTATTTTGCCGTTGTTCCCTATTGGTTTTGTTGTTTGTCCCCCTCCCTTTGCAATGCTTTTAGTTGTTAGAATGATTGAATTGCTGCCAGTGTTTTGGGAAGTTGGCCAGTTTAGGATGGCTCGAGATGACAATTTGGAAAAGACATTTTGTTTACGTTCCAATGTTTGAGCCATATTCATTGCAACTCCAAGGTTTTCCTATTGTTGCATCTCAATATCAATACTAAGTTCCTTTACCAACTGACAGTAAAAAGGTTTACTTGTTGTCAAGTTTTAAGATCAGCAGACCTAGCCAATAGTGATTGAAATTGGCATTGATATTCCTCTACAGTTCCAGTTTGTTTCAAGTTGGCAAGTTCCCCTAAGGGGTTATTACACATAGGCGGCCCAAACCTTACATGACAACACTCTTTGAAGCGCCCCTAATCAAGATTTGTCTCCTCTTCTTCCATTTGATCAAACCACAATTGTGCCTCTCCTAAGAGATGGAATGAAGCTAAGCCTACTTTGTCTTCTTCGTTAGTTCGTTGATTGCCAAAAAAAAATTTGCATCTTTTTAGCCACCCTAAAAGATCTTCAACACCATCATAAGTGGGAAATTCTATCTTAGAGTATCGTGGCATCATGCACCCATTGTGTTGCGCGTCTGAGTTCCTTTTCCTGCATTCGTTGCTGCCCTGTTCTTCATTATTTTTTTTTGAATCCCTTTTCATGATCTTTTGGATTGAAAGAGATAATATCTCCACTTGTTCCTCTAATGCTTGTTGCCTTGTAGCCATTTGTTCCATGAAAGCCTTCAGCTTGGTTATCAAAGTCTTTTTGTCACCCATGACAGCTGGCTCAGATACCAAGTTGTTATGTATCTTGGCGTAGGATCTAGTCAGAAGTCTAGACGAGAAAGAATTCTTGCTTCGACCTATGGTTACTCAAAAGGCAGATTCGTCTTTGACTGAACCCCTTCTCAAAATAACGTTTTTTTATAGAATAATTGATTATCTCTTTATTTCATATTGACAGCCTTTTATAGACTGTTAATAACAAAGAAAAGAGTCCTAATAGAATTCCTAACCTAGATTTATGAAGGAAATTAAAACGTAATATAATAGAGAAAATAAGTAAAACTAAAACTATTAATAAAACTTGATATAATAAATACAACTAAAATTCCTATTGCAGTAAAAGCGTCCATATCATATTTGTCCCAATTCCCCAAAGCCACCTACCATTGACATTTATTTTGATAGATCTAGTGTGTGGTGGGATCCACATACAATTTCCACTTTGATTACTCTTAGAACCACTTGGTCTTCTAGGCTTCAGCTTAATATAGTTCTTCTAAACCCACGCAAATTGTATAACATTGGTAGCATTAGAAGGGGTCCCTTAGAAAATCCTAAGATTTCTTTGTTTCCAAAGTTTTCAGCAGATAATACCAAAGAGCGATTGCCACATCACATCCTCATATTCTAGGCCAAAATCATTCCTCAAATTTGCCAAAATCTAATCCTGCAAGGAGTAAGAAAAAAATTGAAAAGAGAGGATAGGGGGATAATACTATTCCAAACCTTTCGTGCTAGGCAGCAGTCTCTTAAGATGTGAATACAAGATTCCTCAACTTCCCCACAAATCACACAAGAAGGATCCGTCGAAACTCCTCGTTTGCAGCATTCCATGTTAGTTAATAGTCGTTCCTTGAGAACCAACCAAAGGAACTGACGAACCCACTGAGGAGCATCCAAGGTCCAAATAAGCTTCCATTTGTTGTCTAAAGGGTTAATAGAGTTTTTCAATAGCACACTATAAGCATATTTGATTGTATAAATATCATTTGGAGACCATTTTGATATAAGTGCATCCTGACCAACCAAAGAGTTCGGGGCTGGGATTCCAGCAATATAAGAAATAATATCACTGTCCAAAAAACAATGTAAGTAATCCTAATTCCAATTTCCATCTGTAGAAACGACCTCATTCATAGTGATAGAAGCATCAACAAGAGATGGAAAGGGACAATAATTAAGAAGAGGATCCGCTAACTAATTATCAGTCCAAAATTTCACAAGGTTCCCATCCCCAACAGACTAGAGTAGACTTTGGTGTAGCAAAAACCAAATTTTTTAAAGCGATTTCCATACGAACAAGCAATTATTACGATAAATATAAACATGGATTACCTCAGTAATCTTATACTTTGCTCGGACGACTCTAACCTATAGCGTTTCCTTATTTGTAAGTAGGTTGAATCCCAACTTAAGCAAAATAGAATCGTTCTGTTCTCTAAGACGTCATAATCCAAGACCCCCATTTGACAAGGGTTGGCAACAATCTTCCCAACTTACCAAGGCGATCTTGTTTCTAGAATTAGACCTCTCCCAGATAAAACCCCTATCTATCTTAATATCTACGCAAATACCATAAGTGATCTTTACAGTTTGCATAAAATAATATGGAATTGACTATAGAATAGCCTGCGTTAAAGTGACCCGTCCATCCATTGAGAGCATATTGGCATTCCAACTATCTAACTTTCATCTAACCTTGTTTATGATAAAGTTAAAAGTATTCTTCATGACTCGCTTGTGAAACAAAGTCATTCCTAGATAAGTTTCAAAATCATCAAATTGGCGAAATCCAAGATTTTTAAAATTAGCATTAGCATTGTTAACCTCTAAATTTTTCGAGAAGAACACCGTAGTCTTTGAGTCATTGACTCTATGACCTGAGGCAACTCCAAAAGTATTAAGGGCATCCTTAATCATATACGTTTGATCAACATTAGCTTCAACAAACAAGAAGAGGTCATCTACAAAGAAAATATGTGAGATTGGTGGTCTATTCTTTCCCAAAATAATAGGATTCTAAATCTTTTCCCCAATATTTCTATGGATTAATTGACCTAGTCTCTCTATACAAAGAACAAAGATATAAGGAGACAGTGGACAACCTTGCCTAATGCCTTTGTTACGTACAAACTCATTAGTAAGCCTTCTGTTCTATACAATCTGCATAGAGACCGACATGATGCATTCCATGATGACATTAATTAAAGTTAAAGGGAAACCAACGTCCAATAGAGTATCCTAAATAAAGTCCCAACGAAGACGATCATATGTTTTCTCTAGATCCACTTTGATGGCCATCCAAGACTTGTTCCCTTTTTTAATACACATTGAGTACACAATTTCTTGGGCAATTATAATATTATCTATGATTTTCCTTTCTGGCACAAAACTAACCTCATTTTGAGTAATAAGGGAAGGTAGGATAAGCTTGAAATGGTTCGTAATTATTTTAGTAACAATCTTGTAAAGAACATTACAGAGGCTTATAGGACGATATTGTGAAAGAGATTTAGAGTTCATAATCTTAGGAATGAGGATCAAAAGCGTCTTTTTAAGAGAACAATTAAGAGATTGCCCAGAGAAAAAACCATGAACACACGAGCATATATCCAAACCAATTGTATCCAATTGATTCTAAAAAAAAAAACATGAAGACCATCTGGACCCTGGGTTTTCAAAGGACCCATACTAAATATCGTATTTCGAACTTCCTCATCAGTAATGCTCAAAGATAAACCATCCAAAACTATAGACTTAAGTTTCGAAAAATAGCCATGTAAGGGGAAGAGGATACAAGGAGAATCATCCAATGAATAGAAAGGAGAAAAAATGAAACGCCTCAGCCTAGAGAGTCTCATTATCATAACACCAATTATCTCCAATTTTTAAAGCAAAAATTTTATTGAAATTTTGCCTTATAAGAGCCTTGTTATGGAATAACTTCGTATAACGATCCCCAAATTGAATCCAATCCAATCTTGACTTTTTCCTCTAAAATAATTTTTCATCATTAAGAATTTTCTCATATTCCATCCTTAAGTCAGTTTCAAGATCCAGAAGAGAGTTAGACCATCTCCAATCCAAGGCAGCCTGAACCCTTCCTAACCAATAAGCTATTGACCTTTTCTTTTGAAATATATGACTATAAAAGCTTAGAATTCCATATTTTAAAACCATTAGTATGGGAAATGAGATTACCAGATAACTTCGACCAATTTCTCCAATTATCGCGGATGACTTGAGCAAAATTCAAATAAAAAATCCAAGAGGCAAGAAATCGAAAAGGTTTTGCTCGAGAGGTATGATTATGAGTACGAGGTGATAATAGGATGGGCCTATGATCAGATTTGAGATGAGGTAGATTAAACATAGTTGCATCAGGGAAGGAACGACACTATTCATTATTCCCGATTGCTCAGTCAAGTCTATCAAAAGTTGCACCTCTTTTCTAAGTGAATTGTGGGCCTTTGAATCCAAGGTCCCTTAAACCATTATTAAGGATAAAACTCTAAAATAACCTATAACCAGAAACAATTGGTCTAGCCCTTCTCTTTTCATTCGGAGAAAACAGTGAGTTGAAATCTCCCATTGAGACCAAGGCTCTTTAACAGAACGGGCAATATGATCCAATCGGTCCCATAAGGTTTTACATTTCTGTTTATCTGGAAATCCATAAATAAATGTCACCAGAATATTCGCATATCCCATTGTCTTCCCAAAACGATAATGAACAAACTGAGGATCATTATGAATAATTTGGACCTAGATACTATTCTTTTAACAAATCTAAAAACCCCCGGCGAAACCCCGAGTCTCAATTCTATGAGAACAATCCAAACCAATCCTGTAAATGATTTCATCAACTTTTAGACCACTAACTCTCGTTTCAAGAAAAGCAACTACATCAATCTCAAACTCCATAAAGTACTCCCTAACAATACAAGAAAACTTGGGAGACGCACACCCTTGACAATTCCAAACAAAAAGACTTGATATCATTAAATAAGTAAATAAAATAATGAGTCAAACAAACACACCTTAAACATCTGGGGTGGCCACCATGCTTGGATCTGTCGAAGTCTCCCATCCAAAATTTGAGTCTGTAATTATACTGTCAGACTCGGTTTTTTCAACCACTTTTGACATTGCATCAGCAGCTAAGTCACAAGAGGTAGCCCTAACCTTGAATTTACTTCCTTTGCCTTGAAGAATATGAGAGTCTTTCCTCAAACATTTAGTATCTCTTATTTTCAAAGTAGCTGAAACAACAATACTTACTGCAACAATGCAAATCCGACCCAGTCGTTATGACCGAATTTGGAAAGCTACATTGGCCACTGAATGGCCTAGAAAAACTTTCGTAGTTTCAAACATACTTTTTAAACCATTTGTGTAGTTCGTTCAAAACTAGTAAAATCGAATGTTCAACTTTATTTTCAATCTCATATCAAAAACATTTGTCCATTATAATGGCCAAAATAAACTTTCGAAATTTTTGAAAAAAATATTTTAAAGTTATTGGTTTATCAATTCAAAAAAATGAAATAAAATGTTTATTTTAATTTCGTAAAAACTGTGCAAATTTTAGGAATCGAAATAAATAATATCTCAATTGTAAACATTCAATCATTTATTCAAAACTATTTTGAGTTTTCAATCATATTTCTAAATCACTTGTCGTTTTATTTAAAATTAAGAGAACTTGGTTATTCGTCATTATTTCAGAAATAAAAACATATTACCTTCATAAATCAAATATCTTTAGAAAACTCATTTGTAAACATTAATAATTTTGAAAACTAAGTCTAATTTTATTAAAAACTCATTTTTCAGAAATATAATGGAAAAATATATTATTGACAAATTTTATTTTAAAAATCGAATTTCATATGAAATCTCATCAAATGCTAACTTATTTCGTTTTGTAAAACTTAATGTCATGCAATCAAGTCATGTAAATCATAATAAAATCCCTAATGTAATGTCTCATGCCACAGTCCATACTCAAACTTATTACAAACTCAAAATATCAAAATAAATATTAAATTACTTTAATTTAAAAATAATTCTAAGAAACTCTTCCAAATACAGTCATCGAATGCTAACCTTGGGTTATTTGTAAAATCAGAAAACTAAAAGGGGTGAGCTTTTAAGCTCAATGTGAGTCTTATAACAAGTTAAATAACAATAAGTTAAATAACAAGTAAACACATATTCATCATATAACATATTCGAATTTGATGTACATGATCATGATAGTGCAATTCTCGTAAAACAATTATGCAAGTTTTTATAAAGCATTCGACCCATCATCGTTACACTCCAAAAAGAGTTCCCCATAACTCGTTCATCCAAACACTCTGTAGACACTCAATTTTGCCCGGGCCCAGAAATAAGTTCAAAAAAAAATAAAAAAAATAAAACAAAGTCCAAGTCCAGTACAAAAATACAAACATATAATTTGGCCCAATCAAAATGGCCCATTACTTGAAAAGATTTAAGGTCCATCTATAAGCTTGACTCATATGGAAATATAATCTTTAAGGATATGCAATCTTAGGTATGATACAATCTTAGATATGATATGCAATCTTGAAGATATGATCTTGTAATCTTGGAGATTTAATTTGTAGATATCCTTTAATCTTAACCGTTGATGTAATTGATCTGTACCGTTGGATTTAGGGAGGCTCAACTATAAATAGAGGCCTCTCCCTTCATTGTAAATCACTTGAGTTTTTGGGAAGCAATAAGAATTCTTGAGAGCATTCACTCAAATTTCTCTCCCTCTTGCGTTCTTACTCTCTGTGGTTTGTTCTTATTTTATTCTTCGTTTATCTTAGTTTTTCAACCCTTTTTTATTTTAATTTCTTCATTTTTCAAATATGTATATTTATTCCTATCTTTTATGCATTTGATTATGTATTTATATATTATAATATTTAACCTTTTTATATAGTTTATTTTCAAATATATATTTTCTATGCATGTATATATATTATATTATCATTTTATGTATTTTGAACTATTGCATTATATTTTATAATTTGTAAATGTTCTATTTATTCATTTTTAGTGTATGTCATTTATCTTATTTGTGCATAGTTTCATTTTTTTTATATGCTATGTTTAATTATTTCTTTTATGTGCTATTTTATGATATATATTATTGTATAATTTTTGCATGTATTATGTTTTTCTTTTAGTTTACTCATGTTTTACTCATGATTTTTTCATTAAATGTATGTTCATGTTATTTAGTTTTGTCATAATGATATTATTTATGTTTGTATGGAAATGTTAAAATATTTTGTACATCTATGCTTCATGATGCATTAATATGTCATCCTAAAACGTCATTTAAAATACTATTCCAAGGTTTTTTTTAAAAATAAAAATAAAATGCAATGCTTGATGTTTGGAAACTTTGAGAAAGGTAGTGCCCTAACTTACTGGGTTTCGACTTTTCTCGTTGAATTCGAATAGTCAAGCACCCTTCTAAGTGATTTTGAGTTTTCAAAACTTAAACAATTATTTCGAGATTTCAAAACATAGTGTCCTAACTTACTGGATATGGCATTTTGTTGTTTCGAGATAGAAATTTTCGAAAGACGAGCTTAATTTCGAAGGTTCTAAAATGTTGCGTCCTAACTTACTGGATGTGATGTTTTGACTCGTTTGAAATAAGTGAGCCTTAATTTTCAAAATTGAGACATTCTAATTAAAAGAGGTTTGCATCTTAAAACTTTCAAATTTCCAACATTAAAGACACTTGATAATCAATTAGGTACCAATTTTTGGGCGTTACGAGGGTGCTAACCCTTCCTCGTACGTAAACGACTCCCGAATCCGTTTTCTCGACTTTCGTAGACCAAAATTAATGTTTGAAAAACAGAACATTTTATAAGGTGATCCAATCACACCTAAAAAGATTGGTGGCGACTCCCGTTTTCGTTTTTCTTAAAGTCAATTCCCATTTTCCAAAACTCGATTTAAAAATGGTTTTGACTCACTCCAATGTGGATAAAGCCACCAATATTTGTAAACAAGTTGCCATGTAGGTTGTGGACAAAGCCACCATGTAGGTCGTGGAGGAAGCCATCACGTAGGTTGTGGACGAAGCCACCAATTCTTCCTCCTTACAATATCCCACCCCATGCATGTGATACGGTCATAATGAATATATATATATACAAATTTTACTCATTTCAAGATTTCATTTGTCACAATGGGCATGTCGAACATGCAAATTGGATAATATCATGTAGGCCATGTTTAACATGCAATTAAATCTCAATTTCAATATCAGTGGCATGATTTAAATATTATGTCTATCATATAATGTCATCATATCACATGTCATGAGAAATGAGAATATGTACATAGTATCAAAACATTCATCAAATTACATAAAATAACACATGAGATCATTAAACGAATAGTTCGAGGTACTTACCTGAATATTACCTTTTTTGTGAGTTTTAACATCCCTTTTCAAATACATAGTGTATTATCAACTTTTCATGTTATAGAGATTTTTAACAAGGTTTCAGATAAAATAATTATATTTAATCGGTCAATAAATATTATATATATTTCTAATAAATTAACCCACACCTAATCTAAGTAACTTTGATGTGAAAAAAACTCCTTTTAACGCCTGCTTCCAGATTTAATTAGATCTATCTTCGATCTAAACACAAAACGAATAATCCATCATTAATTCGTCTCTTAAATTATCCTTTTAAGTAAAAATGGTTTAATCTTGATTTCCAATACCACACTTACGCTTACTCGACTAGAATCGAAGATGTGATTCACTTTCCAAAAGTCAAAGGTATTCCAAGTTGCTAGCAATTGACCCTTCACCACAAGATCAATATATGAGATGTTAATATCGAAGAAAAACAATGTCTAACACTAATACTACATTCAGATATTAATAAAAAGATGAGGAAGAAGTGATGATTTAGTACCTAATATCATCTCATACTTGCGTTATTCATTAATCGAATCTTTGCTGAATCAATTGATTAAAAGGAGAGAAAGGAAAAATCAAACAAATAATTGATAGCAAAGGATCTTTTTAGGATAAAAGCAATAAAATTCCAACAAGGATTTATCAAAAAATAAAAAGATAGATAATAAGGTGGAAGTGGCGAGATTTTGAGAAGAGAAAAGAAAAAATAGGAAAAATGGTGGTCACGGCAATGGTCCTACGGTGATACAGTGGTGGTGAGGTGGTGGTGTGACGGTAGTGAGGTGGTGGTGTGGTTAACTAATGGTGGTGGAAGGTGGAATAGAAGTGGAGAAAAAAAGGTGCAATGGTAGCTCAAAGAAGAAAAAATGGCAGAAAAAGGAGGAGCATGGGAGATGCAATGGAAGAATTGGTCAAGAGAGGGGGAGGAGACACCAAAATGAGAAAAAAAAGTGAATGTTGTCTAACTTAGGTGGGATGGACGGTTCAAGCTTGGTAAATGTGAGAAATTAGAAGCTTTGGGAGACAATGGCATGAAAAGTGGATTAAAGGGGAACATATGGAATGAAAAGGGGGTTTATGGGGGAAAGTTGACTAGTTAAAAGAAGAAAGAATCTTTCTTTGCATGCTAACTAGGAGTGGACGGTTATATAAGCTTTGAATGAAGTTTTATGAGCCAAAAATTAAATAAAAACATAAGAATTTAAGGAATTGAACATAGGACCTTTTGGAAATTAACTAAGCATTTAATCACTTAACTATTCACTAGCTTGTTATAATTCCTACAACATTTAATTTAAAAACATAGTGTGACCTTTACTGGGGTTTGAGACAAAATTGCACCACATAGAAAATAATGTAAGAGAAGGGATTCAAACACAGGTCATCAATGATAGCCCTACCACTACTCAACCACTACCCGTGATACGTATTTATTATCAAATGATTAAAATATCATCTAAAAAATTTCAGACATGACCACTTTCGATTCATTAACCCAATTTCTACAAACCTAATTTCTACTAACCTAGATTTTGGGAAGTGACAATTTCTATTAACCCTTCATTGATGTCAGATGTAACAACCTGCTTTCAGTGGTGTCAGAAATAGTGGTTTCATGACCATGATTTCGATGAGTGAGCCAATATTTTAATGTTTATTTAATGTCTATATGGTTACATTAAAGTCATATTAACTTTTCATTTAGAAATTGTGAAGTTTAAATGGTTAATTAAGTGAAAATGATTAAATTGAAAAAAGGAACAAAAGTTAGTTTCTCTCTGTTAAATGGACCAATTAACTTTTAAAATGTAAACTAAGGAGCTTTAGTAGTAATTATATAATGTGACATGCTAGTTGAGGTTTATGGATAGGTTTTAACGTATTTATAATTGTTTTTAAAGGTTATTTTTGTAAGTTAATAATTAAAGTAATAGTTAGATAAAACAATTAGAAAAAAAAGTGTGTCATCTTCCTTATTTTTCCTTACCAAACCGAAATGCCATTGTTGTAAGAAGGGGAGTTTTTGTTAAGCAAAAATTAAGTGCATGGTATGTGTTTGAACTTTATTTTGGATGAATTTTACACTTTTGAGTTCATTTCAACTTAGTTTAATTAGCCCAAAGATTAATTTGTTAAGTTGTTAAAAGTTTAGGGACTTGCCATGTTAGGGTTTGAATGTGTTTTGAATTTAGGTAATATATTATTAAGTTGAGTTGTTAAATATACAAGTTTTGTTAAGTAATTTTTAGTAATTATGTGATTTAGGGACTTATTTATGAAATAGTAAATTTCATGGTAACATTGTGAATTGTTATTTAAATGGGCTGGTATGGGTCCCTAGGAAGTTCAGTTAGTATGTCTAGAGAGTAAAAATGATATTTTTGTTAATTTCAAAATTTGGGACTAAATTGTTTAAAAGTTAAAATGTTTAGGGGTAATGTTGAAAATTTATATTAAATATAGAATATAGGTTTGAATCTAATATTTGAAGTTGTTAGAAGCATTTAATTAAGTTAATATATTATTTAGATCAAGACAAACAACAACTGGACATAAATTGGGGAAAAGCTAAAATCTTGGACTAATCTTCAACTTTGTTTTTGAAATCATAGGAATTGAGGTAAGTTCGTATTATGTAAATTATGGTTAATTCTTTTAATTTTAATGTTGTATTATTGTATATTGATTTTGAGGTATTTCACTGAATATTTGGTTTGTTATGAAATTATCGAGCTTTATGCCTAGTAGGCTTTGTATTGGTGAATTTATCAAGCTTAGTGCTTAGTAGGCTTTGTACCTATGAATTTATCAAGCTTAATGTTTAGCAAGCTTGATGCCAGTGTAGTTATCGGGTTTTGTGCCTAGTAAGCTTTGTACCGATGAATTTATCAAGCTTAGTGCTTTGCAGGCTTTGTGCCGGTGTAGTTATCGGGCTTTGTGCCTATCAGGCTTTGTACCGGTGAGTTTATCAATTAGTGCTTAGTAGGCTAAATTTCAGTGTGATTATCGGGCTTTTTGCCTAGCAAGCTTTGTGTCGATGAACTTATCGGGCATAGCGCCTAGTAGGCTTTGTGCCGGTGAATCAAGTTGTTTAGTTTATTGATGTTTTATAAAACTTTGAATTGAGCGGTGAAGTAATTAGGTTAATTACCTAAACTTACTAAGTTAGGTTAAGCTTACTTGGTTGATTTTATTTTCTAGGTCTCTTAGAATTGTCTCATTGGTTGGATCAGTTCTAGAGTTCACACACTATCATCCATACCTTGGTAGTTATTTTGTGCATTTTGAGTTGGTTAAAAGTGGCATGTAACTAAAAGGTCTTGTGGTATTATGATATAATATGTAGTTGAACTAGTAAGTTGGAAATGGTCATTTTGATGTTGGTATGGTGTGTTTAATAATTTGGTGTTCATATATGGAAATATGATATGCTATACATATATAATTAGTAATAATTGATATATTGAATTTGTTAGTGCTTGGGTTTGATTGAATAATTAAATGTGGTACCAACGAGGGTACATTAGTTGGTTGATGGAAATAGGTTGTGTATGTATTATTTTAGCATGTTTAGGTCTTGTTTAAAGAAGTATGGAATAGGTCTAAGGCTTGGCTAATGGTATGCTTGAGGCACAAGAAAACATTTTTGGTAAACTTAACTGTTAAGGTACATTTCGGTACACACAACCTGGGACAGGGGCTGTCACATGGTCATGTGTCACACACGGTATGTTCGCACAACTATGTATCTTTTAAGTTTCAGGTGCAGGTTTCACATGGTCTGGCATACGGCCTATGACATGGCCGTGTGTCCTAAAATAGTGAGTTGCACAGTTTGAGACACAACCTTCGACACAGCGGTACGGCCTTATTTCAAAAACATACACGGACTTGGACACGACCGTGTGGATTAGCCACTTGGGCATGTGTGTTAGACAAACAACCATGTTTTTTGCCACACGGGCTGGTCTGTGTCACATGGCCTGGTCACACAGCTGTGTGACCCTTATTTCCAAAATTTTCAATTTCTTCATAACTTTTCTGGTTTGTTTCAAATTGACCCAAAATGTTTCCAAATTATTTTTAGGGCCCTTTAAGTTGGGTTTAAGGCCTGTAGATGCAAGTTTGGCTTAAATTGAATATGATTTGTCAAAGCTAAGGTTTAGTCGGTTCTCAGACTAAATGTAGTATGTGTTGAGTCTAGAAATACATGCCACTTTATAACCTTTGATAGTGTGATGGCTTTCGATCATTTTGAAATGTTTTCATATAGATAAAATATGTCATCTGGATCCAATCGAGCAAATTTTAACGAGATAGAAAGTTTTATTCCAACGATTGATGTAGAAAGTACTCGGGATAAGCCCAGATTACAATGTCTCAGAGATATGGTACCAAATGGTTTTATCTGTATGATGCACGTATGGTGCATATTTAAAGGTAAATTCAATAGCTCAACAAACTTATTCCCTTCGTCCTCAAAGTTCGATTCAACAACATGTTCAAAGAATTACTATCGATAAAGTTAGAAAATGTGGGGCCATGGAGTTTTGTGGTAATGTGCTTGATGACCCAACCAAGGTTGAGTATTGGTTAGAACATACTTAGAGGGTGTTCGATGAAATGTTGTATGCTCCGGAGGATTGTTTGCGGTGCACAGGGTCATTGCTAAAAGAAGAGGCATTTTAGTGGTAGTCCACATTAATGTCAGTGTTACCGAAAGAAAGAATCACCTAGGATTTCTCTAAATTTGAGTTCCATAAGAAGTATATTAGTAAGCGATATCTGGAGCGAAAGAAGAAAGAATTTCTTGAGCTGAAGCAGGGAAATAAAACCGAGGCTGAGTACGAGAGACAGTTTGTGCAATTTAGCAAATATACTCGTAAGATTGTACCTACTGAAGAAGATATGTGTGTGCATTTTGAAGATGGATTGAATGATGAAATCAAAATGTTAGTTAAAGCTATGGAGATTCGTGAGTTTGTGATTTTTTCTGATCGGGCTCAAAAGATGGAAGAAATTTGTGCTAGCAAAAGACAAAATTGGGCAAACACACGTGACTTCAGCAAACGCATTAGGCCTAAAACGTTCTCTGGTTCTCTGAAAAAAGTTGAGGGAATCTAATAGTAAATTTTTAGCACCATTAGAGTTCTCGGGTAGGGATCATTCGAGGCAGAATGGTAAGAAAGCCCCAATTCCTTCAATAGCTAGTACAAGCAATGTGCGAAATACCAACAGGGCGGAGCGCAAGCAATACGATCGATATCATTTTGGAATATACAGGGTTAATGACAGAACATGCTTTATATGTGGATCCCCTGATCACTTTAAAATGGATTATCCAGATCGAAATGAGTCTAATAAAGACCAAAATGAAAAATTTACGGCTACTCTTATGCGAGGTTGACGTCTTGGAAATCGCACTTCAGCCGGAGTTAACTGAAGCGGAGTTAAAGACATGTCAACTAGACCTAAAGCTAGAGCTCCTGCCAGACCCTATGCTATTCATGCACAAGAGGAGGCTTCGGCTCTCGACATTATTGCTGGTACCTTTTCTCTCTTTAATGTTAATGTGTATACATTAATTGACCGAGGCCAACATATTCATATATATGCACTACGTTAGTGACAGAAAAGAATTTACCTGTCGAGTCCACTGATTGTGTCATCAAAGTCACGAATCCTTTAGGTCATAGAGTTATATTTAACTTAGTATGCAAGCAATGTCCATCAAAAATTGAAGGTTACAACTTTCCTGCCGATTTAATACTATTACCTTTCAATGAGTTTGACGTCATTTTGGGAATGAACTGGTTGAATCTACATGATGCTATCATTAATTGTCGATGAAAAAGAGTTGATTTGAGATGTCCCGATGGTGAGATAATTTCTATTAGATCTAATAAAATCAATGGTATTTCGAGTATGATCTCAATAGTGAAGGCGTAGAAACTAGTTGGAAAGGTTGCGATGCATTTTTTAACTTACATTCTAAACTTTAGAGTGCCAGAGAAGAAAGTGGATCCAGTGTCGACAGTGTGTGAATTTTTAGATTTTTTCTTAAAGAATTGCTGGATTTACCTCCAGAACAGGAAGTTGAATTTGTTATTGAGTTAGCACCTGGTACTGCTCCAATTTTGAGTACTCCTTATCGAATGGCTCCAATGGAACTTAAAGAACTTAAGGCACAATTGCAAGAGCTGACAGACAGGGGTTTCATCTGACCAAGTGTATCACCTAGGGGTCCACCGGTGTTGTTTGTTAAAAAGAAAGATGGGACGATGAGGTTGTGTATTGATACCAACAATTGAACAAGGTTATGATAAAGAATAAGTATTCGTTGCCTCGTATTGAGGATTTATTTGATCAGCTGAAATGAGCCACAATGTTTTCAAAAATTAATCTTGGATCTAGTTATTATTAGTTAAGAGTGAATGATGTCAATGTACCAAAAACAAAATTCAAAACTCGCTATTGACATTATGAGTTTTTAGTTATGTCATTTGGGCTAGCGAATACTTCTGCTGTGTTTATGAATTTGATGAACAGAATTTTTTGATCGTATTTGGACAGATTCGCAATAGCCTTTATTGATGATATTCTGATTTAATCTCGAGATTAAGTGGAACACGCTCATCATTTGAGACTAATACTGTAAACTCTACGCGAGAAACGGTTGTATGCAAAATTTAATAAATGTGAGTTCTAGCTTCGAGAAGTTGGATTTTTGGGTCACGTAATATCGGCTGACGACATCATAGTGGATCCAAGTAAAATATTTGTTGTTTTGGATTAGAAGCCTCCAAAAAACATCACCGAGATTAGAAGTTTTCTGGGCTTGGCTGGAATTATCAAAGATTTGTGAAAGGGTTTTCAATGATTGCTTTACCATTAAGGAAGCTACTGCAGAAAATGTGAAATTTAAGTGGTCTAATATATGCCAACAAAGTTTCGATCAGTTGAAAGCGATGTTAACTGAGGCTCTTGTATTGTTTTAGCCAATATCCGAAAAAGAATTTGTAATTTATAATGATGCAAGAAGGTAAAGTTGTAGCTTATGTTTCCCGTCAATTATAACCTCATGCGAAAAATTACCCGATGCACGATTTAGAGCTTGCAGCTATTGTGTTTGCTTTAAATATTTGGTGTCACTATTTATATGGGGAAAAATGCCACATTTTCATAGATCACAAATGTTTGAAGTACTTGATGTTACAAAAAGAATTAAACTTGCATCAATGTAGATGGTTGGAACTGCTAAAAGACTATGGGCTAGTTTAGCAATGCTTTTGAAAAGTGTTGTGGAAAAGTGCTTCTGAAAAGTGTTTCTGAAAAGTGCTTTTGAAAAGTTTGGTTAAAATTTGAGTGTTTAGCATTTCTGTCAAAAAGTGCTTTTGAGAAATAAAATGTCCATTTTAGACATGTTATTATCAAGTAACAAATATGTATTTAAATAATATTTAAATTAATTAATATTATTATATATTAGTAAGAATATAAAAAAATATTATAACTTGTTGTTAATATTTTAATATATGAAATATAAATTTTAAATATTTTTAAGCAATAAATATTAATTATTTAAAATTTAATTAGAATATATAAACTATATTTTAAATATTTAAATATAACCATTAAATATTTGTAATTAGTATTTTAAAAAATATTTTTTTATTTTAATTAATGGTTTTAACACATTTGTAATTAAGCACTAAGAAAAAAAAGAGAAAGTACTATGTTGTTGGAGGGGTGAAAAAGTAATTAAGCACCAAAAGTGCTTTTGGGAGAGGAAAAGCTAAAAAATTTATCTTTTCATTTTCAGAAGTGATTTTGAAAAGTACTTCTGAAAAGCCAAAAATTTCAGCCAAAAGCAGTTTGTTTAGCAAAACTTTTTTTCCAAAAGTGCTTTTGGAGCCAGAAGTGTTTTTTTTAAGCACCACTAAACAAGCCCTATGATCTGGTCATTGATTATCACTCGGGTAAAGCTAATATTGTTGCTGATGCTTTGAATAGAAAATCTTTATTTTCTTTACGAGCTTTGAATTCTCGATTAACGTTGTTTGAAGATGGTTCTATTTTAGCTGAATTAAAAGCTAAACCAATGTTCATACAACATATTTGTGAAGCTTAAAAAAATGATTATGAACTGATTAGTAAGCGGGAACAAATGGAAAATACATCTGATTCAGAATTTCATCTTAGTTTCGATGGTAGCTTATGTTTCTAAAACAAAATTTGTGTAAAAAGCCCACGACAATAATTACTCGACACATCCTGATAGTAACAAAATGTATGGTGATCTGAAACAAAAGTATTGGTGGCCAGGTATGAAGCATGAGATTTCAAAATTTGTATCTAAATGTTTGATTTGTCAACAAATAAAAGCCAAGCATCAGGTAGCTTTGGGATTACTTCAGCCTGTTATGATTCTAGAATGGAAATAAGAAAGTATTTATGGATTTTGTTTCAAGACTTCAATTATCTCTGCGAAAGAAAGATGCCATCTGGGTTATTGTTGATTTCTCAACTAAATTAGCACACTTTATACCTATTCGGATAGATTATTCACTCGAAAAGTTGGTAGAACTATATGTTGCTGAAATTGTTAGACCTCACGAAGTACCATTATCTATTATCTCTGATCAAGATCCATGATTTACTTCTAGATTTTGGGGTAAATTACATGAAGCTTTAGGCACCAGATTACATTTCAACACATCATTTCATCCATAAAGTGACGGTCGGTCTGAATGAGTAATCTAGGTACTCGAAGATATGCTTCATTGTTACATTTTAGAATTCGAAGGTAGCTGGAAAAAATTTCTTCCTTTAGTTGAACTTGTGTATAACAATAGTTATCATTCGAGCATTAAAATGGCGTCGTACGATTTTCGAAAGTGTAAAACTTCTTTATATTGAACTGAATTGAGTGGGAAAAAGCTTTTTAGTACTAATTTAATTTGAGAAACTAAAGAAAAGGTTAAGGTGATTCGAAATAGTTTGAAAGTTGCTACCAACTGTCAGAAATCATACGCTGATTTAAAAAGAAAAGACATTGAATTTTAGGTCGGTGACAAAGTATTTTCAAAAGTATCGCCCTGGAAGAAAGTTATTCATTTTGGCCGAAAAGGGAAGCTTAGTCCTTGATTTATTGTATCGTACAAGATCATTGAGAGAATTGAACTAGTAGCTTATCGTTTAGCCTTACTATTTGAATTAGAGAAAGTTCACAACATATTTCATGTATCGATGTTACGGCGGTATCGATCCGATCCTTCACATGTGATTTCGACTGTTGATGTAGAAATTTAGTCAGATATGTCATATAATGAGGAACTAGTTAGAATTCTGGCTCGAGAAATTAAAGAACTAAGAAATAAAAACATAGCTCTAGTTAAAGTTCTCTGGCATCGTCATGGGGTTGAGGAAGCTACTTGGGAATCGGAAGGGGCTATGAAAGTGCAATACCTGAACCTATTTTCTGGTAAGATTTTCAGGGACAAAAATTTCTTTAGGGCGAGAGTTGTAATAACCCGTTTTAAGTGGTGTCAGAAATAGTGGTTTTGGGACCATGATTCCTACAAGTGAGCCAATATTTTAAGGTTTATTAATGTCTATATGGTTGCATTAAAGTTTTGTTAACTTTTTATTTAGAAATTGTGAAGTTTAAATGGTTAATCAAGTGAAAAGGATTAAATTGAAAAAAGGAGCAAAAGTTGGTTTCTCTTTGTTAAATGGACCAATTAGCTTTTAAAACGTAAACTAAAGTACTTTAGTAGTCATTATATCATGTGACATGCTAGTGGAGGTTTATGGATAGGTTTTAATGTATTTATAATTGTTTGTAAAGGTTAATTTTGTAAGTCAATAATTAAAGTAATAGTTAAATAAAACAATTAGTAAAACAAAGTGTATCATCTTCCTTATTTTTCTTTACCAAACAGAAATGCCATTGTCGTAAAAAGGGGGAGTTTCTGTTAAGAAAAAAATGAGTGCATGGTATGTGTTTGAACTTTATTTTGGATGAATTTTACACTTTTGAGTTCATTTCAACTTAGTTTACTTAGCCCAAGTTGTTAAAACTTTAGGGATTTTCCATGTTAGGGTTTAAATGTGTTTTGAATTTAGATAATATATTATTGAGTTGTTAAATATACAATTTTTGTTAAGTAATTTTTAGTAATTATGTGATTTAAGGACTTATTTATGAAATAGTAAATTTTCATGATAACATTGTGAATTGATGATTTAAATGGGCTGGTATGGGTTCCTAGGAAGTTCGGTTAGTATGTTTAGAGGGTAAAAAAGGTATTTTTGTTAATTTCGAAATTTGGGACTAAATTGTTTAAAAGCTAAAATGTTTGGAGGTAATGTTGAAAATTTATATTAAATATGGAATATAGGTTTGAATCTAATATTTGAAGTTGTTGGAAACATTTAATTAAGTTAATTTATTATTTAGATCAAGACAATCAACAACTGGACATAAATCAAGGAGAAGCTAAAATCTTGGACTAATCTTCAGCTTCGTTTTTGAAGTCATAGGAATCAAGGTAAGTTCTTATTATGTAAATTATGGTTAATTCTTTTAATTTTGATGTTGTATTATTGCATATTGATTGTGAGGTACTTCACTGAGTATTTGGTATGTTATGAAATTATCGGGCTTTGTGCCTAGCAGGCTTTGTGCCGGTGAATTTATCAAGCTTAGTGCTTAACAGCCTTTGTGCTAATGTAGTTATCGGGCTCTATGCCTAGCAGGCTTCGTGCCAGTGAATTGATATGTTATACATATATAATTAGTAATAATTGATATATTGAATTTTTTGGTGTTTGGGTTTGATTGACTAATTACATGTGGTACCAATGAGGGTACATTGGTTGGTTGCTGGAAATAGGTTGTGTATGTGTTATTTTAGCATGTTTAGGTCTTATTGAAATAAGTATGGAATAGTTCTAAGGGTTGGCTAATGGTATGCTTCAGGCACAAGAAAACATTTTTAGTAAATTTGACTTATAAGGTACATATGATTTGTTTATTGATATTTACATTGGACTATAGATTTTTTATTAAGGATAAATGTTGGAAATTTGATCATAATACTCTGTAACCCAAATCTGGTGACAGAAATGGGTTAGGGGTGTTACATTAGATGCGTGTCAATACTCTTGACACCTAGCAGTATAAAGCAGTCTTTGATTCTGTTTCTAAATTGAAGCTTGCATTTAGACAGGATGACATCATGGACAATCCGTAACACAATGCTCTGCAAACCCATTTATCAGGCATGTTCCTGATATTTTCAACACTCGCTCAAATGGTGCTTATTACAATACTTACAAACAAAAATTTCCCATTGCTCCAATAGAACCTCTAGTAATAGCTTTTAGAACATTCTGTTATGGTTTGTCCTCTCTGGCCCATTTTAAAGGTCGTGAATTTGGGCCAGTTGAACTAAATTTCCTTTTATTCCGTTCTTTATTCCTTTTCTTTCTCCCGTATTTCAACCATTTACTCCCTTCTAATATCTTGTTCTTCTCAACCAAGGTCTCAAAAACACTTTTTAAAATTCCCAACATTGTTTGGGATATTGCATCATCCCTAGTCTCTTGAATTCCGCCTTTTATCGTAGACGCATTAACAATGCCATTTGTCTCAGGGTCAAGCACGAGTTCTTAAAAAGCTAACAACTAATCTTAAGTTACTTGATGTTGCGCTCCTCGAAAATCACATATCACAAGTTCGCATACCTCGGGTTTTCATATTGCTTTCTTGAGTCTAAAGTTTTATGTTAATCAATGGTTCAAAAATAAAACGTCTAACTATTTCCTGAGTTTTTATAGTCTAAAGTTTACAGTTCAATTCTAATTTATAATTTTAAACAATATAATCTTAATATTTATCTACAATTTAGCAGTGACTGTACTAACTTCGGAACAACATCGGAGTTCTCGGAACTAATTTTTTTAAAAATTTTGTGAAAATTTTCTTGTGGCATGATTCCCAAATTACCCCTTTCAAATATGCATACAGAATCAAATCAAATATTCATAGTCCGAGTTTTGAACTGGACTTTGATACCACTAAATGTAACACCTCAAACCTGACCTAGTTGTTATGACCAAATTTGGAAAGCTATAATGGCCACTGGAATGACCCAAAAAATCTTTCGTAATTTCAAACATACTTTTTAAACCATTTGCGCAGTTAGTTCAAAACTAGTAAAATCGAATGTTCAACTTTATTTTCAATCCCATTTCAAAACCATTTGTCCATGAAAATGGCCGAAATAAAATTTTGGAATTTTTGAAAAAAATAATTTAAAACTATTGGCTTATCAATTCAAAACAAATTAAATAAATCATTTATTTTAATTTCGTAAAAATCGTGCAAATTTCAAGAATCGAAATAAATAATTTATCAATTGTAAACATTCAATCATTTATTCAAAATTATTTTTAGGTTTTTAATCATACTTCTAAATCACTTGTCTTTTTATTCAAAATTTACAGAACTTGGTTATTCGCCATTATTTCGGAAATAAAAACATATTAACTAATTCATAAATAAAATAACTTTAGAAAACTCAATTGTAAACATTAATAATTTTGAAAACTAAGTCTAATTTTATTAAAAACTCATTTTTTTATAAATACAACGGAAAAATGTATTATTGATAGATTTTATTTTAAAAATCGAGTTTCATGTGAAATCTCATCAAATACTAACCTATGTTGTTTTTAAAACTTAGTGTCAAGCAATCAAGTCATGTAAATCATAGTAAAATCTCCAAAGTAATGTCTCATGCCACAATTCATACTCAAACTTATTACAAACTCAAAATATCAAAATAAAAATTTAATTACTTTAATTTTAAGAGAATTTCGAGAAACTCCTCCAAATATCGGCATCGAATCTTAACCTTGGGGTTATCTGTAAAATCAGAAAACTAAATGGAGTGAATTTTTAAGCTCAATGTGAGTCTTATAACAAGTTAAATAATAACAAGTAAACATATATTCATCATATAACATATTCAAATTTGATGCACATGATCACGATAGTGCAATTCTCATAAAACAATTATGCAAGTTTTTATAAAACATCCCACCCATCACCGTTACACTCCAAAAAGAGTTCCTTATAACTCGTCTATCCAAACACTCCATTGTGGATGAAGCTACCAATATTTGCAGATAAGCTGCCATGTAGGTTGTGGACAAAGCCACCATGTAGCTCGTGGAGAAAGCCACCATGTAGATTGTGGATGAAGCCACCAATTCCTCCTCCTTACAATCCCACCCTATGCATGTGATATGGTCATAATGAATATATATATAAAAAATTTACTCATTTCAAGATTTCACTTGTCACAATGGGCATGTCGAACATGCAAATTGGATAATATCATGTAGGTCATATTTAACATGCAAGCATGATTTAAATATTATGCCTATAATATAATGTCATCATATCACATGTCATGAGAAATGAGAATATGTACATAGTATCACAACATTCATTAAGTCTCATTAAATAACACATGAGATCAATTAAAGGAATAGTTCGAGGTACTTACTTGAATATTACCCTTTTTGTGAGTTTTAACATCCCTTTTCGAATATATAGTGTATTCTCAACTTTTCATGTTATAGAGATTTTTTACAAGGTTTCAATGATAAAATACTTATATTTTATCGGCCAATAAATATTATATATATTTCTAATAAATTAACCCACACTTGATCTAAGCAATTTTGATGAGGAAAAACTCCTTTTAACATCCGCTTCTAGATTTAATTAAATCTATCTTGGATCTAAACACAAAACGAATAATCTATCATTAATTCACCATTTAAATTATCCTTTTAAATGAAAATGATTTAATCTTGATTTCTAATACCACACTTACGCTTATACGACTAGAACCAGAGATGTGATTCACTTCCCAAAAGTCAAAGGTGTTCCAAGTTGTTAGCAATTGGCCATTCACACAAGATTAATATATGAGATGTTAATATCAAAGAAAAACAATGTCTAACACTAATACTAAATTCAAATATTAATAAAAAGATGAGGAAGAAGTGATGATTTAGTACCCAATATCATCACATTCTTATGTTATTCATTAACTGAATCTTTGTTGAATCAATCGATCAAGAGGAGAGAAAGAAAAAATCGAAGAAATAATTGATAGCAAAACATCTTTTTAGGATAAAAGCAATAAAATTCTAGCAATGATTTATGAAAAAAATAAAAAAGATAGTTGTTAAGGTGGAAGTGGTGAGTTTTTAAGAAGAGAAAAGAAAAAATAAGAAAAATGGTGGTCACGGCGGTAGTCCTGTGGTGTGGCAGTGGTGAGGTGGTGTTGTGGTGATGGTGTGGTTAACTAATGGTGGTGGAATGTGGAATAGAAGTGGAGAAAAGGAGGTACAATAGTGGCTTAAAGAAGAAGAAAATGGCAGAAAAAGGAGGAGCATGGGAGATGGAATGTAAGAATCGGTCAAGAGAGGAGGAGGAGAAACCAAAATGAGAGAAAAAAGTGAACGATGCCTAACTTAGGTGGTATGGACGGTTCAAGCTTAGTAAATGTGAGAAAATGGAAGCTTTGGGGGACAATGGTATGAAAAGTGGATTAATGGGGAACATGTGGAGTGAACAGGGGGTTTATGGGGGAAAATTGACTAGCTAAAGGAGGAAATAATCTTTCTTTGTATGGTCACTATGAGTGGACTGCTATGGAAACTTTAACCAAAGTTTTATGAGCCAAAAATTAAATAAAAATAAAAATGTAGGGAATTGAACATAAGACCTTTTTGAAATTAACAAAACATTTTTGCACCACATAGAAAATAATGTAAGGGAATGGATTTGAACATAGGTCATCAAGGAAAATTCCACCACCGCTCAACCACTACACTTTATACTTATTTATTATTAAATGAGTAAAACATCATCTAAAAAATTTCGAGCGTGACTACTCCCAGTTCATTAACCAATTTTTACTAACTCAGATTTTAGGATGCGAAGAAATATTAGAAATTTGATTACCATTGGAATTGTGGGTCCAATTCTCAATGAATTTTATTACCGAGTGGCAGTCCGGATTTAAGGTCGTTGCTACTGGTTCTTCTACAAAACCATTGGAAATTCCTTGTTTCGACGTGATAGAAGTCTTGCTGGGTAAAACCATATTCGGCGAAACAGGGGCATAATTGGGCACTAAAGTCGAATCTGGGACTGGGTTGTTGGGGTTAGAAACATCCACATTAGAAATTAAATTTCCAGGACACCCAGTGGAAGCCGTGGGCCCAGAATCCACGTTGGAGAATCCAACGTCCACTCCTGACGAAAGAATTTGATGCCCAGCTGTGAGACGATTCTCTACCAACCCATTACCTAAAGTTTTCCGGCCGTTACCCAAATCCTGGCCCTTAATTCCATCTTTACAAGACTGGCCCAAATCTGTCGCATAACCCATCTGAGATTTACCCAAATAGTGTTACTCTTTGAGGTGGAGTTTAACCATCGCTTACTTATGCCATTAATAATTGAAGTTAATGAATAGTATGGACTCAGTTTTATTAGGATTCAAATATGAGTTAATTACTCTCTTCACCCTCAAATTATGACCTTCATTATTAATTGGTCTTCAAACTTCAAAACATTGTAATTACACCTCTAAACTATTAATGTTTTATATCAATCAGTTTTTTTACTACGAAATTGTTAATTTAACTATTAAATGACACATAAAATCTTATTTGACATAATTTAAAATTAAAATTAAAAAAATGTTGTCACATAACTTTTAAAATTTAATATTAAAAATAAATTTTAAAAAAAGAGTGAGTGAACAATTGTATTTGTAAAAGCTTCAAAAACTTCAAAACTAAGATTTTTTACATCTATTTTTACAATATTCATTTTTCTTTAAAATTTTCATTTTGAATTATGTTATATAAGATTTGGATTCTCATTTAATGGTTAAATTATCAATTTTAGTAATGAGAGGACCTTAATGATATAATATTAATAGTTTGAGGATGTAATTAGAGTTTTTTAAAATTTGAGGACCAATTTAAAATGAGGGTCATAGTGTGAGGATGTTTAGTGAAATTAACTCTACAAATATTGAGTTTGAGTATTTTTATTTTTACCCGTAATAGATTCCAAGTAAATGTTGATAAAATTATTTTTATTTAAATTTGTTTTTACTTTAAAAAAATAATGAATGTGAATTTGGATATCAAATTCATTATATGTTTTTAATTTTCAATATAGGATATTGTAACGACCAGTTTTAGTCAATACCAAAAAATGCAATTTCAAAGTTAAATTTTGTAACTTGAATTAGTGAGATTGTTAATCAAAGAGTTGACGTATCTAGTGCGAGATTATAATATTGAATTATCAAGTAATTGGATCGAGAAAGTCGCTAATTAGTACAACAACTAAATTGCAAAAGTGTATTTACAAGTGAGATTTGATTAAAGAAATGTGGGAGGCATGATTTGACAATTGTACCAAGGACCTAATGGTTATTTAACCATCATTATCTCATGGTTAGTGGGATGAAACGATCCTATCTATTCATTGCAACTAATGTAGTTAAATTAAGATCATGGCCATCGATTTAGTTTCGTTAAGCTTGATTAAGGACCCTATTTACAGTGAGTGGGAAAGAGAAAAACATCATCTTTTTCTTCCCTTAATGCCGTCCATGCCATAGAAAAAGAAAGGAGAAAAGGGTTTTAAGTTTCTTTCACATTCGGTCTTAAATTCATCAAGGTAAGGGAATTTTCTCTTCATAATTTTTATAGATTCTTGATTGTTTAAACTCGATTAAGGTAACCCAAGTACTAGATTATTCAATTAATAAGTTTAATTCAAGTTGCCATGGTTGAATTCTTAATGAGATTGAAGCTTAAATGTCATGAATAATGAGAACTATGTTTAGATTATGTTATGGCCATGTTAGAACATAGTGGAAAGCGTTAGTATTAAGTTAGAAAATAAGTAGGCTATATAATTAACTTTATGATATTAGGGACTAATTTGAATAGATTTAAAGATTTTTCTTGGTTACTTTATACATACATTTCAAACATTGGCATAAACATGATATAATTCATTCAGTCACATACCTATCGTCCCTTAATCGAGCCCTCGAGGTCCTAAAAATACTTTAGAAACAATCTGTGACTAAATTGGAAACATTTGAAAAGTTTAAGAAAAAGTTAAAAAAATTGGACTGCAGGGGTCACACGGCTGTATCACATGCCCATGTCCCAGATTGTGTTGTAATGCCCCAAAACCCGACCTAGGAGTTTAGACCGAATTTCGGAGGTCACATTGATCACCAAAGTGATCAAAATAATTTTACAAAATGAGTTGTTAAAATCTTATTCGAACACAGTTATTAAAATCGAACTAAACCATTTAGCCCTTTTAGGATTCAAAACAGAGAATTCAAGTCACATTGAAAACACTCGAAAATAAAGTTCCGAAGTTTTTAGGAATCAAAACAAAACTACTTATGGAAATCCTAAATTAGATTGTTCCATGGTCTTTATAGTTGTTTACAGTCCAAAACAGTTCACAAATTTAAAAATCTGAAAATTCCTTTTATTAGTCTAGCTTAAAACATGTCACTTCGAGACCTCTAACATGCCAAGTCCAGTTATAGAAAACGAGGGTACCTGCAAAGGAATAAACTAAGGGGGTGAGCTACACCGATCTTAGTGTGAGTTTGACACGTGACTATAAACAAAATTACAAATATCAATTCGATAGCGAAACATACTTACAGATATCCACAAAATCAGAAAGTAAACTTAGAACCAATGTCCTATCAGAACGTAACAATTCAAGCACACCATATCATACACAAACACTCAGTCACAAGTATTATTCAATCAAACAAAATACAATCACATAATCTTACACCTAGTCACTGAAACAGATGCGTATGAATGTAGTCGAGTAATAAAAACTCACCCATCTAGCCAAAACACCTCTCTGTCCCTCGATCACACCCCAAAAGAGCTGTTTAAGCTCATCCAACCAAACACACCACATAGGATACCAAAAGGCCCATCCAACCCTACACACCATGTATATGGACTAAGCCACTCAGATAATAATACGCAGCAAGGCTGGCGTATATGCAGTACAGTGCATTGCGGTAAACCGCTGTACAGACATGTTGCAGTTTAAACTGCCAAATCAGATAATAATACGTGCAAAGCTGACGTACATACGGTACAGTGTAATAAACCGCTATACGAATAAGTTGTAGTAAAACTAACAGATTAGATCAGAATCAGTCTTCCTCCTCTTCACAACCAACCCAAAATTTCTTTATGCAAGTGCATGTATGCTTACAACCTCATAGAAACAATGAACACGTCGACAGACAGTCAGACAGTAACAGATATGCACACACACCAAGCTAACCGAGTTCAAAATCAGACATCTCACACAACAGTCACAAATAACACATAAGCCGAAGCCCAGATCAGAGTCTTAACTACCCTCACTAAAGCCTAGCCAATGGTTGGAACATACATACACATTTTCAGATAAAAAACATACATAGAACTAAAATTGGTTACTTAGGACCATACAACCATGTGGGGGTCAACACGCCCATGTGGTAGGAGGCACACGCCCATGTGAGCCAGGTACATGGCCGTGTGAATAGGCCTTGTAACTCTCTGTCTATTGTTGCTAAAATAGAGCACAGGGTAGACACGACTGTGTGAGGGTCTCACATGCCCATGTTCCCACCAGACACAGCCGTGTGTCCAAAACACACGCCCGTGTAAGACCCCTAAATCCTCAAATTAGCCACACGGCCATGTGGCCAGGTTGTGTGGTGCCAAATCACTAAACCCTAATTCCCATACACACATGCCCATATGCCTAGGGGACACGGCAGTGTGAAAATTGACTAATTTCCCCAAACTAGCCACATGGCTGTGTAGCACCCAGATTAGTCCGGAAACCTTAAATCCCAACTACGCATGGCCGTATAAACTGCCCGTGTGGGGGCACACACCAGTGTGGCCACCCGTATGGTCATGAAACCACACTGAAATTGACTGAAAGTCTAATTTTCTGATCACTAAAATGACCCATAACCAAAGTATTTTAGAAACCAGCCACAACACAATAAATTATAGGTAATTGAAATGACACAAGCCCCAATTGCTCAATTACCGAAGCATGCAAAAAGATTGTTGAATTCCACAACAAATCATCACTAAATTATACAGTTTAGAACACACACCTGAACACACGATTTAAGAATGCCCAAACACGATCGGCACCTCAAGTTCACCAATTCCAAAAACCAATTCAAAAACCTCAACGAATGTGATTGCACATAACCGATAGTAGTTAAAGACTCGGTACCAGATTTATGAAGTTACAATGTTAAAACCATATAAAGAACAAACTTCCAATTAGAGAAGAACCCCCCAAAAAGATTTTAGATTCAAAACCTCAAATTTTGACAAAACAGAAATTAGAGAAGGAAGAGCCAGGGAAAACGTGACAGAAACTAGGGAAAATAATGTGCCAAAAACTTCTTTCTTTCTTTCCATTTTTAAAAAAAAATAAAATAATAATAACTAAAAATAAAATAAAAATAATTAAAACAAACAAATGAAAATAAATATTTAAACTTTTAAAACAACACAAAGCTAAATCAAAATAGTCCCTCCAAACACATCTGAGGACTCGAACCCGAGACCCCAAGCTAAACCCCCACAAAACCAACCACTAGACTAGCAGACCCATTCTGACATTAAAACACAACAAAAACCCAATTGTCCAATCTAGCCACTAACCCTACCTATAAATCTCAAAACTTCTAACCCCAAAATCTAGGGTGTTACATGTGTAACAATCGAAGCAGGAAGACACAACCGTGTCCCATCCCATGTCCTTACCTGTGTAACTCTCTGAGTTGGGTCACACATGTTCCAGACCGTGTAACTCTCGAAATAGCCACACACGCTAGTGTGCCAGGCCATGTCTGAGGCCGTGTAACGGCCTAACTTGCATGCATTAAAACCTACAGGGGACACACGGCCATGTTGCCTAGCCGTGTGTCACAGACAGCTGAGTCACACGTTCGTGTCTTAGGCCATGTGGACATGGAATTGACCAAATTCAAGCAATTTCAAACACGAACTCATGCAACCACCTAAAAGAATTTTGAGCACATGATCAACACATCATAGAATGACCAAAACCAACATGAAATAACCAATTAAATAGTTTAAAATCATTCAACCAATATGCCATACAAGGCACCTCAAATGCAAACATACAAACTTACTTAAAGTTACATACATACTTGACAACATTTCATTCATACGCACCTAGTTTAATACCATCTCAAAACGTACCATATTTTGAGCATTATTACTTCAACATAAACTTACCATTTGGGTCATACCATTCATGCATCAGAACCACTAAAATGACACAATTCAACCATCATCAAAATGGTACCAAAACAACCAACTTATACATACCAAATTTCAACATCTATGCCTTCAACTAAACATCAAACACAAGTCCATCTATACATGCCATTATAACCTTGGCCAAAACGTAAAACACTACTAATATATTCGTTGGATATTGTGATAGATCCCCGACGAGCTTCCAAACTGAGCAAGCTTCTGATTATCTATAAAACATAGGAAAGAAAACTACGTAAGCACATATTACTTAGTAAGTTCGTAAAACATGAACATAACTTACCATTTCAATACATAACATTAAGATTAAGCACAACATAATCCAACCACAAGCTTCGCACAAGCTTAAGCACCATCAACAACACATGTTAGTGCATTCAAACATAATTCACTTTAATTAACATAAGGTAAGCCATTATTCATGAACATACTTCATTTGAACTCATCATTTTCATGAACATAAGTATACTTCCATTGAAGATTACCATTTCAATCTTTTTCATACATACATGATTTGGTTCATTTGAACACTTACAGTTCCTTTTCTTTTCATGCTTGTTGAATCATTTAGAATATCATCGGATACTCGGAAAAGCTCACACGAAGTGTGTTAAACATATAACTGTAACCTTTCCTTTACATCGTTGTTCACATGAGCTGTGAAATAGGCTGCTCACACGTGTTGTGGGTCAAAATGTAAGCTACACAATACTGCTCACATGAGCTATAGAGTATCTGTAACAAATATAAAACCTCGGCAATCAGTAGGACATTCAAGACCAGTACTTAAAACATGAAAACCCTAATGACATGTCTTTTGTATCCTACAAATTCTTAAGGTTTAAAAGGGGCTCGATAACTGTCATGGAATTTTTGGATAATCATCATTCAATTATATGAAAATTAACATAATAACATATATGTAACATCCCAAAATTTGGGCCTAGTCGGAACATTGGTTTCGGGATGACAAATCTGATGTCAAAATATTTATTTTATAATTATTATGAGGCCTAGAATATGAAAATAAGCATGTAAGAAAGTTTCATGAAGAAATTCTTAGTGTAGGGTATCCAATTGGAAATTATGGTCCAAATTGAATAAATTGCAAAACTTGGAATCTAGAAGCAATTTGCATGAAATTGCTTTAGATTATTAATTAGAAGGTCTTAAATAGTAATTTTATCAATTTTTAAGTTTTTGGACAAAAATGGGCATGCATGGAAAATTTTGGAAGTTTAGTAAGGAAGGGCATTTTGGTCATTTGGTAATAAAATCAATAAAAAGGGAAAAAAGAAAGAAAAAATCAGCCATTCTTCTCCCTCTTGCTGTTGAAATTCTAAGGGACACCATAGCTAGGGTTTCTTCACTTTCCAAGCTCAATAGTAAATGACTCTTAGCCCCGTTTTTAATGTTCTTTGTATTTTTGAGATCATTGTAACATGTTCTCTCCATTTCTACCCATATTTTAAGCTAGGTTTCATGTATGCAAAATAACCCATGTGTGACATGTTTGATATTTGATGATTTATGGGGGAATATGAAAGTTAGATGTGTATTAAACATCTTTTCTTAAGTGATTTTCATGAAACACCCCTAAAAGGACCTTTTTGCAAAAGGTATAAAATATGTGGTAGAAATGTAAAATAGAGGAAAACCTGGGCTAGTATGAGTTTATAATAAATTTGGCTAGGCTTGCACAACCAAGGAATTACATGTATTTCATTTTACGAGCCTAGGGGCTAAGTTGTAAAATTTTGAAATGTTAGGGGCAAAATGGTCATTTTGCCCGAAGGTGAATTTTAGGTCCGAAATAAATAGTATGAGGTATTAATAATTTATTTTTACTAATATAGACGTCGAGGAACCGATTCCAGAGATCGATTGTGGAAAACGAAAGGTTTCAGAATAACTGAAATACGAAACCTAAGCAATTACCAGGTAAGTTCGTGTAACTCGAATGTAAACTATCTTTAAATACATTAAAGATGTATGTACAATGATGAATTATAATAGTAATATTTATTGTATGACAACTCATGAAATATTAATGTTATAGGGAAATGTCCCGGTTGAATAAAATGGATGCCTGATGGATTACTCGAAAAGGAAATAATGGTATAAAAGATCTAGCCCAGACAGGTGATCCTATAGTGATCTAGCATCCCGAAGAATATGTGTGCTTTGACAGATTTAGCCCGGACGGGTAATCCGAATAGGATCTAAATTTAGCCTGGGCTGGTAATTCAGACCTAAACTCGTAGGAGTATATGTCATTGTAGGGGATTTAGTCTGGACTGGTAATCCCAGTATTAATCTGTGAGTTACGTTGTGGGGGATTTAGCCTGGACTGGTAATCCCGCCATAAAAGTGAGGTTCACGGGAGTGCGTATTTAAGGATCACTTGCATGATTTGATGGTAGACGAGATATCCATCGAGATTCCTAGAAATTCGACGAGATTAAAATGTTAAATGAAAATAAACATGCTTGAATTAATGAGCTCATCTATGAAGGATGTTACATTGTACTAGTATGAGACTAACTTGATGGTTGAGTACATGTGGTAGGAAATTTTACTATAAATGTTTGGCCTGAATGTCTTAAATGATTGCATGCTAAATAAACGGTAAGTTTACTTTCCCGTTATCCGGACTTACTAAGCATGTTAATGCTTACCCCCTCTCATTTCCCTGCTTTACAAAGCTTGTGGACTCGAGAAGATTGGAAGATGATTGGATCATTGTCAACACTATCAACTTGTCTTGCTTTGGTATATAGATACTTTATTTTGTTTTAATGCCATGTATAGGTTTTGGCTGTTTTGTGATATGTTTCATTGGTTGATCTATGTAAAGGCTTAAATATTAAACTTATTCTTTTTGTATATGGCCATAAGACATGACTCATTTTGATGTAGGCTATAACCTACTAATTGTGCTTGTTTGTGGTTAAATGTTCTTGTGATGATTAAATATGGTATATTATAAATAGACATATGAAATGTGGCCAAATTGTTTGGGATAGTTAGGTCCTAATTGGCAATGAGTTATAACAATGAGCCAAGTCTAAAAGTGTTTTTGAATGAGATGGAAATCCTATTACAAAGAGGATAAATTAGCATGTACATAATCGATGAGATGAGGTTAACATGTAATAGACCATTTACGGTAAAACTAGGGAATATTTAAGCCATGTTAAACATCATTGTGGTTCTCGAATATGAGTGGTTATTGAGGGTGACCATTGGCTTAGATTTGTAACCTCCAAAAAGGTCCACATGGATAGACACACGGGCTTGTGTCTAGGCTGTGTGTGACACACGGTTAGCCTTACGGGCGTGTGGTATGGCCGTGTGTCCCCTGCACCTAAAGTTTTTAGGTAAGAATGCATGGTAGTAAACACACAGGTAGAGACACAGCCATGTGTCTCAACCGTGTGGAGGACACGGCCTAGCACACGGGCGCGTGTCTTGGCCGTGTGTCCCTAAATGCATGATAACGTCATAAATAGAATGCTCGAGTTTTTTTACACGGGCAATAACACGGACATGTCTAGGCCATGTGAAGGACACAGGCCAGGGACACGGGCGTGTGCTTGGCTATGTGAAAACCCCTGTAGGTTCGAAATGAGAAATAAATCCAATTAATTCCACACGGGTAGGGGACATGGGCGTGTCCCAAAGCACACGGGCGTGTGCAGTGCCTCCACACGGGTGTGTGAGGCTTAACCTAAGAAAATTTCCAAAAACTTTCTTAAATTTTCGATTTAGTCTCGGACCATTCTCAATGTATGTTTTGGACCTCATAGGTCGATAATAGGGACATTACGAATATGTTTGATTGGTTTTAATTTGGAACGAATTTTTATAGCCCAAAATTTTCTGAAAATGTCATGTTCGTGCATAGTAATGCCTTGTACCTTATCCCGGTCTTGGGTACGGGTAAAGGGTGTTACAATATACTCAAAAATAGCATTAGAAATGATACTTATTCATACGAACTTACCTCGACGACAAGAGTGTAGAAACAAGATTGACTAATTCGAGGCTTTAGCTTTTCCTCGATCTAGATCCCTACGTGGTTTATCTTGATCTAAATAGACAAACTAAATCCATTTAATTCTTCTATTATTCAATTTAGTGCGTATTCATATTTTTGCAAAATTACAATTTTCCCTTAACATTTTAACTTTTTTTACAATTTAGTCCTTAAGCTCATAAATTGAAATTTAAACATTTTAATCCTCATATAATTTAGATGAATTCACTAGGGACCTATAGCAATTCATACAAACCATAATTTCACAATTTCACCATGAAATTTTATCATTTGTACAAGTAAGTCCCTAAATGCCATTTTTATCAAAAGTCACTTTACAAAACTAGTTTATTTATCAACAAGGACTCATAATCTTTCATTAAACTTCAAGAATCATGAAATAACATTCATGTCAAAATCCTATATCTTTAACAGTTTTGCAAATTGATCCCTGGGCTAGCTAGGTTAAGCTACAACGATCCTGAAAATATAAAAATCACTAAAAACGGGCTTGAAAAACCTACCATGCATGAAGATTTTCCATGGCTGAATCCTGGTTATGTCATCCTTAAGGAACCAGTTGAAGAAGATGATTTGAAGGTGATATCTCTTTTTTCTTTATTTTTATGATTTATTTACTCTTTTACCATTTTGCCCTTTAGAAACATTCAAAAATTCAATAAAACCTTGTCATGAATGTCCACTAACTATAGAAATGGTATAATTACCATATAAGTTCTCTCACATTAAATTTTCACAGCCATTTGTCCCTTTTTACTAAGATAACTTCACTTTTGCATCTTTTACGATTTAGTCCCTTTCACTTAATTAAGCATGCAAACATCAAAACTTCTTAACGAAATTTTTATGCTACCTTACTAAAATTCCATAGACATTAAAATAATAATAAAATAATAATTTACTCATCGAATTTATGGTCCTGAAACCACTGTTTTGATTTAACTAAAAACGGACTATTACAATCGATACTCATACCCGGTATCAATACCAGTTTGAGCTTTGAAGTTTAGAAATTTTTAGAAAAAATTGAAAGTATTGATACCTTCCTTATTTTATCAATGCCCCTACCTAGTCTCGATACTAATTTAAGCTTCGATGTTGGAGAAAATTAAGTAAAAATAAAAACTATTGATACCCTAAAGAAAGCATTGATACCTTCCAAAATTTATCAATACCCTGCTTGGTATTGATACTATTTTAAGGTTTGATATTTTTAAAATTTAAGAAAATTTGCTCGAGTATTTATATCCTCTCCGAGGTATCAATACCTCATAGAAAGTATCAATAAAATTTATTTTGTATCAATATTAAAGGCATTAACGTTCACTATAAGGCATTAAATGCCCAAAGTATTGATACCCCTCTAAAGGTATCGATACCTTTTGTTGCAGAAGACATTAATGCTCTAGTTTTTAGACCTCCAATGGCTCTATTCAATTCTTCAACAATCACAACGGTTGGAAATCAATAGGGGCTATACATATCAACTTCTAAAGCTTCTACAAAAATAAGAGAGATTACAAAAGATCAAAAGTTATCAAGAAAGATCAACAACTCTTTGATCAACCTTTTGTGCTTCAATTCTTCATCTTTTTCTTGCAAACACTTGTGAGCAATCATTGAATTCCATTAGCTTAAGTGTTTTTATCGTAAGTGTTGAATTTGGAAAAAAATCCTCAGTGGTGGAAAGCTATGGTAGTGGAGTAGGAAAATGGGGTTGAACCACTCTTTTTTTGTGTTTATTGTTTCATTTTCTTATCTTTTGTACCATAATTTTAAAGGCTAATTAACCCCCTCCTTGCTATTACAGTTGATCGATTGAGCTAACAATTGGTATCAGAGCTAGTCTTTAAAGACGATTTAACAACCAAGAGAAGAACCTTGGAGAGCTCAAGTTGACATCAACATATTCCTCAAAGAATGATGTCGACTTCTAAGTTAATTTTCTATGGAGAATTTCAGTCTATCTCAAAGCTTTCATACTTCAATGGAGTGAACTACTCTTATTGGAAGACAAGGATGATGCTCTTCATTTAAGCTAATGATCTTGCGGCTTGGGATACCATCATGGATGGTCCCTCTATTCCTCAAAAGTAATAAGGAGAGTTATTAATTTCAAAGAGCAAGAAAGAGTAGAATGAAGAAGATAAAAGGAATATTCAACCCAGTGTCAATGCCATTTATACCCTATTTTGTGCACTTGGTCTAGATGAGTATAGTAAGGTGTCATCTTGTTCTAATGCAAAAAAGACATGAGACAAGTTAGAGGTCACTCATGAGAGACCAAGTCAAGTAAAGAAGTCTAAAGTCGGGAATTCTCACCCTCAACTATGAAACATTCAAGATGAAGCCCAAGGAGGATATCAAAGCGATGTTCGATCAATTCAAAATTATCATAAGTAGTCTCAAGTCATATGGGAAGACATATCCCAATGAAGAGGTTGTGATAAAGATGCTTAGAACCTTGCTAAAGTCTGAGGAAGCTAAAGTGACCACCATTAAAGAAGCAAAAAATTTGGAGACACTTACGTTAGACGAACTTATTGGTTATTTGCTTACATATGAAATGAGGTTGTCCCCAATGGAAGAAAAATGGGTCAAACAAACAAAAAAAATAGACCAATTTTGCTATTTGGAGCGATGAGGATTCTTCCAATGATGAAGAATAAGAAGTACCCAACATTTTCCTTATGACCATTGAAGACTCTAAGGTAACTTCTAACTTATCTAGATTAATTCCTTATTCATTTGATGAGTTACAAGATGTCTATGATGAGTTAGGTTTAGAATTTGAAGTCATGGTTTCAAAACACAAAAAAAAATCAAAATTGAAAGTTAAAAATGACTTACTTTCTAAAACCAATCATGAACTTGAGAAGAAAATAAACAGATTGCAAACAATTATTGATAATTTTTAGAAAAAGAATTCCAACTTGCAAAACTTACTTTTAAAAGTTCATGAAGATTATTAAAAGCAACTTGAGTTGTTTAAGAAAGAAAAAACTTTATCTAACAAAGTTTCTCCAAAAAGATTTGAAATAGGAGAAAATTCAGAAACAAAGTTTATTAAATTAAGCTTTAATCACTATAGACATAGAGGTCCCTCAAGAATTTATAAGAGAAAACTTTTTAAGAGTGTATGGGTCCATAAAGAACTTAGCACTACCCAAGACAAGGATATCCTTTCTAAGTGGATACCCAAAAGAATTTGGGTACCAAAAATCAAAACTTAAATCTATGTTTGTAAGGGAAAGAGCATTGCTTCCAGGCAAACAATTCAAGTGGAAATTCATGGTACCTTGATAGTTGATACTTAAGACATATGACCAATAACAAGAATCATTTCATTGAACTAAAACCAAAAGGTGGAGGAGAAGATACATTTGGCGACAACTCCAAATGACTCATTGAAGGAATTGACTCTATTGGTAAAAATTCTTCAATCTTTATTGAGAATGTTTTATAAGACAATGATCTTAAGCATAATCTTTTAAGTATAAGCCAAATGTGTGATAAAAGTATCAATGCTATATTTGAGAAAAATGGATGTAAAGTTATTGACATTATTTCGAATAAGATCGTGCTTGTTGGTCATAGAATATGAAACATGTACATGGTGCATTTAGATGATTTACATTATTCAAACATTTGTTTTATGGCTAAAAATGACAATATTTCTTGGTTATGACATAGAAAACTAGGACATGCTAGTATGAGTATATTGCATAAATTGGTTAAAAGTTATTTTTCGTGCACATGTAACATTTAGGTCTCGAGAATTTGAGAAGTTGAGCAACATCTAGGACTCACTTCTCAGCTCAACCAAGTTTGTGTAGTCTTTTGTATGTTTAGTTTAAGTTGCCATATACCTAGTGTCAAAACTTAGCTTTAGAGTCCCTTTTGATGTTTTGGTATTTGTAAGGTTATGAAGTTGTAATCTAAGCATGATCATATAAGTATAAAGATCTATAACGACTTAGTTATATATATGATTGAATGCATGACCTGAATTGTATATGTATATCATTAATCAAGTGTTGCTTACATGTCATGTTAGTGGACTGGATATTTGAAATCGATAATGTTGTGATCATGTTAATAGTTAAGTGTTTGGATGTGTTTAAATATGCTTGAATGATGTTTAGAACATGTTCTTAATGTCCCATGATGTTTAGAAATGGAATGCTAATGTTTTGGGTCACTTTGGGCAAATACAGTTTGAAATTTGACTCAACAGGGTCAATGTTGCAACAAGCACTTGTTATGGTCATGACACAGACATACTGTAAGGTCAATGTCACGAAAAGCACTTATTGTGGTCGCAACACAGATAACAGTAAGGTCAGCGGTTGCGACATACACTTGTCATGGTTAAGGTATTGACCTTTCTTTTTTTTGTATTTTTCAAATTACTTCAAATTTTTACTCGTTTGATTTCCTATATGCCACCATGGGTCTTCGACAACTTTCATAAGCACAATTAGAACCTGAATATGTTTTGTAAAGGCCTTTAAAAAAATTCAAAACTCATTTTAATTTTGTTGAAAGCTAAACTGCATTTTAACATCTTAATTGTATTGTATTGAATTGAATGACTGTAATTGACGTTGCTCAGGCAACGAATGTGGTGTCTTATAGTCAGACCTGACGACCAAGTTAGGTGTGGGTTTTGGATCCGATGCCTTAAGTGTAGTATATTAGTTTTGGGTGTTGTATACTTGTATACTTTAATTTATTACTTTTTTGAACAAAAGTGTAGTAAATTAGAAATTTTGAAATTAATAAGACTAAAAGGTCAAAAAAGACTTAATAACAAGTTAAAAAAAGAAATTAAATTCTTATAAAATTTTAAAACTATTTTAAAAAAACTATATAAAAAATTGAGCAAATAGAGGGCATAGTTGGATAAAAGAAAATTATATATATTTGATAAAATAATAATATATATTTTTTATCTTTCTAATATGCAAATGGGTGCACTCATACTGATATGTTATAAAGGTCGGATAAGATCCAACCAGTAGCAATGCTTGAATGAAATTTCTATGATCAAAATTGATGAGGGATTTCAAAGAAATTGAAAAAAAAAAGCTAAGAGTTCTTATGCTAAGAATCTTGATATTAAAATTTATAACTTTTTGCTCGTGTAGCAGCGATTAGGGTTTTCCTTTTAGTTGTCGCGTTCGTCTGCAAATTGTTGCAGGTTGGCGGTGATTTCACCATCTTCTCAAGCTTTTGAGTTTCGAAGCCTTAGTATTAATACAAAGTGATTCCAAATCCCAATTCTTCAATGGAAGAAGACCTTGCAAATTTAAAAATTGGCGATGAATAAGAAGATCCGATTCTTGAGCAAGATGAGGAAGAGGATTATGAAAACGATTTTAGTATGTGTCTGGTAGGAAAAATGTTACCTAATAGTGCAGTACACTTCCCGTCTATGAGGAATGTTCTAGCAGAACTATTGCATCCAATTTAGGGCACCTCCATCTCTGAGATTGAGGAGAAAAGAATTCTTTTTTGTTTTACAACAAGTTGGATCTAAAAAGAGTGATTGATGGTTTTTTCAACAGGCACTTGATTATCTTCCACGGTTTGGAAAAGGGGGAAGATCCAGTGCAAGTCCCTCTAATTTTCATGAATATTTAGTGCAAATTCACAATTTACTGATAGGCTGTATGTTGGAAAATATGGCAAGACAGTTGGGAAATTTCATTGGAGCTTTTATAGAATATGATGCAGCAATTATTTCAAAAGGAGTAAAGAAATACATGCAGATAAGGTACGCTTGGATGTTCGAAGCCCGCAGCCTTCATTAACCAAAAGGTGAGGATAAGGAATTAGAAGAAACACCTTCAGCTTATTGGAAGGAAAGAAAAGACAACGGGTACTTCACGCAAAAGGCAAACTCTCTAACTTAATGGATATAGATTCAAACAACATTATATTGGCAGTCGCTAATCAGCACGTCGACCAGTCACAATGAAAACTCTAAGTTGGAATGTCTGTGAGCTGGGTTATCACGGACGGTAAGGCGTCTCAAAAATTATTTGAGACAGCATCAGCCTCAGCTTTTATTTCTTATGGAACAGATAGTCAATTTAAGAAAAATGGAAAAGATAATAAGGTCATGTGGTTTTGCAAATAGGATAGAAGTCAGTGCAGATGGTTCAAAAGGGGGTCTACTGCTAGGGTGGAAAGAAAACCTATCAATAAGTTTGAAGAGTTTTTCAAGTTCTCATATAGACATCGAAATTCAAGAAGAAAATGACGAAGCATGTTGGAGGTTCACCGAGTTTTATGGATCTCCAGTTGAATGTTTGAGGAAAGATTTATGGAATTTAATAAGGCAGTTAAAGGTAGACAATCATTTACCATGGCTTGTCATCGATGATTTTAATGAAGTGGTCTCTTTTGAAAAGAGAGAAAGGCGTCTGCGAGAAGAACGCCAAATGGAAGCCTTTAGAGATGTTTTAGTGGAATGCGACTTAAGTGATTTGGAGTTCCGAGGACAGTGGTTTACTTGGCAAAGAAGGAGGCTAGCAGTCAACAATATAACAGAAAGACTTGATAGAGGGTTGGGAAATTCAAAATGGTGGGTACGTTTCCCAAAATATGTAGTATCTCACTTAAATCACAATATATTAGACCATTGCCCGATGTTAATGGACACTTTGGGGAGAATGAAGGGGAGTTCAACAAAGGGACGATTTCCATTTTGATTTAACACTGGTTGGATCCTTGAGAAGGATTTTGAGGATAAGATAAAACAAGGATAGGCTTTGGACGATAAGGAGCTACCAGAAAAACTCAAGGACTTTGGAACGTTTTTAATGGAGTGGGTTAAAATTAATAAGGGGCTATGTAAGCAAAAAAAAAATGGAAGAGTTGAATTCAAGATTAAGTTGGTTAAATAATGAAGACCTTGATGAAGAAAATCTAGCAAAAATTACATGTAACAGCCCAATTTTGATGAGGTCGGAATAGTAGTTTCGGGACCACAAATCTGAGTTAAAAATAAAAATAAAAATTATTTTATTTTATTTTATGGTTGGCATCATGATAAGAAGGTCACATAAAATTTTTGATACGAAAATTTTATCGATTGTGTGGTTAATTAGGTAAAGGACTAAATTGCATAAAATACAAAAGTTGGATTATAGTAGCTATAGGTATCAAATAGCTATAAAATTCAAAACTTAAGGTCCTTATATGGTAATTAGACCATTGAATTGTAGCTAGTACATATTTTAATGACTCATCCATGGAAAAATTAGAAAAGGCAAGTGACTAAATTGGAAATCACTAAAATTAAAAGAATCATCTTTCCCAAAATTTATATGGAAACCCTAGGAGAGACGTAGACAACTTACCAAGCTTGAAAAGGTATGAAATCAAGTCCCGTTTTTAATGATTTTTATATTTTTTAAACTAGGATAATCTAATCTCTCTATTTAGGGGATTAATTTGAAAAGTTATCAAGGTATGAAATTTGCGTCATGGATGAATATGCTGAAAATTTGATATTTATGGTAGAAAGACTTTGGAACGTTTTTAATGGAGTGGGTTAAAATTAATAAGGGGCTATGTAAGCAAAAAAAACGGAAGAGTTGAATTCAAGATTAAGTTGGTTAAATAATGAAGACCTTGATGAAGAAAATCTAGCAAAAATTACATGTAACAACCCAATTTTGATGAGGTCGGAATAGTGGTTTCGGGACCACAAATCCGAGTTAAAAATAAAAATAAAAATTATTTTATTTTATTTTATTTTATGGTTGGCATCATGATAGGAAGGTCACATGAAAATTTTGATACGAAAATTTTATCGATTGTGTGGTTAATTAGGTAAAGGACTAAATTGCATAAAATGCAAAAGTTGGATTATAGTAGCTATGGGTATCAAATAGCTATAAAATTCAAAACTTAAGGTCCTTATATGGTAATTAGACCATTGAATTGTAGCTAGTACATATCTTAATGACTCATCCATGGAAAAATTAGAAAAGGCAAGTGACTAAATTGGAAATCACTAAAATTAAAAGAATCATCTTTCCCAAAATTTATATGGAAACCCTAGGAGAGAGGTAGACAACTTACCAAGCTTGAAAAGGTATGAAATCAAGTTCCGTTTTTAATGATTTTTATATTTTTTAAACTAGGATAATCTAATCTCTCTATTTAGGGGATTAATTTGAAAAGTTATCAAGGTATGAAATTTGCGTCATGGATGAATATGCTGAAAATTTGATATTTATGGTAGAAAGACTTTGGAACGTTTTTAATGGAGTGGGTTAAAATTAATAAGGGGCTATGTAAGCAAAAAAAAACGGAAGAGTTGAATTCAAGATTAAGTTGGTTAAATAATGAAGACCTTGATGAAGAAAATCTAGCAAAAATAGTGGTTTCGGGACCACAAATCCGAGTTAAAAATAAAAATAAAAATTATTTTATTTTATTTTATTTTATTTTATGGTTGGCATCATGATAGGAAGGTCACATGAAAATTTTGATACGAAAATTTTATCGATTGTGTGGTTAATTAGGTAAAGGACTACATTGCATAAAATGAAAAAGTTGGATTATAGTAGCTATAGGTATCAAATAGCTATAAAATTCAAAACTTAAGGTCCTTATGTGGTAATTAGGCCATTGAATTGTAGCTAGTACATATTTTAATGACTCATCCATGGAAAAATTAGAAAAGGCAAGTGACTAAATTAGAAATCACTAAAATTAAAAGAATCTTCTTTCCCAAAATTTCTATGGAAACCCTAGGAGAGAGGTAGAAACCTTACCAAGCTTGAAAAGATGTGAAATCAAGTCCCGTTTTTAATGATTTTTATATTTTTTTAAACTAGGATAATCTAATCTCTCTATTTAGGGGATTAATTTGAAAAGTTATCAAGGTATGAAATTTGGGTCATGGATGAATATGCTGAAAATTTGATATTTATGGTAGAAAATGAAAAGTTATTCATAGATAAACAACTTTTACAAAGCAATTTTTGATGAAAACTTGATTTAAGGCCTAAAATGAAAAATGATAAAAACCTACGGAAAATTCTAAAATTTGTGAAAAATGTGTACTGTAAATGTTGTTTATAAATTTCGACTAGGCTTGGAAAGAGGGTTAAATTTCATAAATTTCATTTTCCGAGCCTAGGGACGAAATTGAAATTTTTGAAAAGAATAGGGGCAAAATGGTAATTTTGCCTAGGATGCAATGTATGAAATATGATAGATTAATAGTTAAATTTATCCATATAGATCTGGAAAGACCAACTACAGAACTATATCGAGGAAAGCAAAAGGTTTCAGATTAGTTGAAATTAAAAAATGAACCATTTTCAAGGTAAGTTCGTGTAACTTAAAAAATGTATGTTAATATGTTTGAATTGAATTGCATGATTGTGTTGATATGTGTGAGATGATATATACATAATGAAATAGCTTTAGGTTGTGTTATATGGGACGAATTATCATGTTCCGGTTGAATGCTGAATTTCAATGGATTAAGAATAATAGTGCACATGTTGCAAATAGAATGTAGCTCGGATAGGTAAATCTAATGTACGCCCTCTTGAGCTTAGGTTATAACTTGGATTTAGCCTGGACAGGTAATCCAAATTAAGCTTTCTAGAGCATTTGCTACAAATAGGATTTAGCCTGGACTGGTAATCCTACTGTAAAATGTATGGCTGAAGAGTGTGCCATATTATTATGTACCCTAATGGGTACTTTTGTACATTTGTATATTACCCGAACATCCATCAAGATTTCAATAGTTCGACGGAAAAGACTCTTGAGAGTGGAAAGGTGAAATTAATGTAAGTTTGTAATGTGATGAGCTCATCTATGCTTACTTGATATTCATATGAGATTATGTGACTAACTTGTTTGAATAAGTGTATGTGTTTAGGTAATTTACCCAAAATTGATGGAATATGTATTTCTGTAGGCTTGTGTTAATAAATAAGAACGGTAAGTTTATTTCTCGTTATACAGACTTACTAAGCATAAAATTCTTACTCCGTTTATTTTTCCTTGTTTTATAATGCTCAAAGCTCGCGAAGGTTGGAAATCGGTCGGAGCAGTTATCACACTATCCACTATCTCATTTTGGTATAAATAGAAATATCATTTTGGTATAATGGAATGTATAAGCTTAGTTGGCCAATGATGACTTGTAATGGTTGTTTTGTGACCTAGCCATTGGAGTGGCTAATGATGGTCTAAGTTTGGCTATTTTAAAAGTGATGTTTTGATAATCACATAAGTGCTTATTTTGTGTTGGCTTCATGAAATTGTGTTAGCATATAAGTTTATGACATGAGTAAGTTTATATCTATTGATGCATAAGATAATACCATATGATTGATGTCAAATTTCTTGTGGATATGATGTTGCATTGGTGGATATATGCTTGTGAGTTTTATTGCAGGAAAATGGTAAGTTTTGGGTGACAAATGAGGCTAGGAAATGGCTTTATTTTGTCCACACGGGCGTATGTCTCGGCCGTATGTGACACACGGCTTGTCCCATGGGCATGTGGTCCGGCTGTGTGTCCTCTGCATCTTAAAAATGAGAAACAGAATGCCTAGAATTGAGCACATGGGCAGAGATAGAGGCGCATGTCTCAACCGTGTGGTTGACACGGCCTTGGACACGGGCGTGTTACACGGTCGTGTGACAACTTCACCTAAATTTTGAAAATAAAAATTCGCCACACGGCCTAGCACATGGGCGTGTGACTTGGCCATGTGACTTCAATTTCTTCATGCTTTAAAAGTCAGAGAGTTACAAAGGTTAGGGACACCGGCATATGTAATACACAGCCTGACCACATGGGCATGTCCCTAAACCCCACAGGCATGTGAGCCCTGCACCTAGGAAAAGTTTTTGGAATTTTGCGAAAAATTCCCTAAGTTCCCGATTTGATTCCAAAACTCGTTTTGGGCCTTGAGGGTTCATATAAGGGATGATATGCATGATCTCAATAAAAGAATATTAATTTACGTAAATTAATTGAAAAATATTCTGAATGTTTTGGTAATACTTTGAAACTCTGTTCTGACAATGGATATGGGTTAAGTGTGTTACATTACAGATATTAAATTGATGGTAAATATGGAAATTGACAAGGAGGAAATTTTTTAGGAGTAACAAATAAGGGTAAATTGGCTTCTTATGGGGGATCATAATACTTTTTTTTCCATAATTTTGCGTCATATCGCAAAAAAAAAAAAGAAATACAATTAAATGACTCAAAGACACAATTGGGAGATGGGTTGAGGGAGACACGAAATTAATCGAGTTGGCTACAAATTATTTCAAAGATATTTTTTTTTCAAAAACCATACATAGTTGTGAAACGCTTACGAACGACATTCAAGCTTATGTAACTAGCAGTATTAAAGATGAATTATCAACCAGTTTCAAAGAAGAAGTAACTAAAGCAATAAATCAATGGCGCCATTAAAAGCCTTAGGTAATGATAGATTTCTTGTTTTCTTTTATTGCAGGGAAAGACGTTATTAAATTTTGTTTAGAAGTTTTGAATAATCATAAAGAAATAAGAGAAGCAAAAGAAACCAACATTGTCTTGATCCCTAAATTTCAATTGCCAAAATGCATGGGGCAATTTAGACCAATCAGTTTGTGCAATGTAGTTTACAAGATTATTTTGAAGGCAATTGTCAACAGATTTAGAAAGGCTCTTAATGGCTATATCGATGAGACACAATAAGAGTTCATGCTTGAGAGACAAATTACTGACATCTTGGTGGCTTATGAGTTATTACATTTGTTCAAGAATAGAAGACACAGACAAGGGATTTTTGCTTTGAAATTGAACATGAGTAAAGTCTATGATAGAGTAGAATGAGATTTATGGAGAAAATGATGAGAAGTCTTGGCTTTTGTGAAGGATGGGTATCATTGATAATAAGATGTGTCAAAAGCATCTCCTACTCATTAGTGCTTAATGGGGGACAAGGGGTAAGTTTTAAACCCACAAGAGGATTGAGGCAAGGAGACCCACTAAGTCCATACTAGTTCGTTATTTGCGCAAATGGCTTCTCAAGATTGCTAAACGTTGAAAAAAGGGAAGGAAAGTGTTGAGAAATGTGCCCATATTGTAGTAAAGATGTAACTGTTTTCTATTTATTTAAACGATGGATAAATAAATAAATTTAATTTCATATTTCACTATTATGTATTTCATATTTTTGTCTTTTATATTTTGCATGCATAGTCACTAAAGATAAGTGGCATTGTAAGAACGTTTACATTGCAAGAAAGACAACTTACTTCAGTAGATAATCTAAATGAGCCCATAATCCTGTAAAATAATCAAAGTGAGCAATTGATTCAAATACTGAGAAGGATTATTATGTCGTCTACAATTCCAAGTGGGGAGATGGCTAGTCTTGGCTACCGGAGTAGTTGATTCCACAGGTAGAGACATAGATGTATTCATTGGTAGAATGATACATTGGACTGGACCCAAGACGAATTAATTTTGAATCTGCTTGTGAATTAATTCACTTGTGACATTCATGGTGTGATTTACCTAAATCCTGAGTTAGTCACTGACCATGTGTATGCTACTTATGTGCTTTCATATAAGTGGAGGCTTCTACTATAAAGATGATCGAGCCCATAGCCGGTATGTTAGGTACATGACTTGTGTATGGCATGGCTTTATTAGCAATAGTGGAATTAATAGCTCAATTAAAGAGTTAATGATATCTTGTCATTGGCATTGTGTGGATTGATAAATATGGAACGTGGCCATGGATTGTTTGTTTTCGAATGAGCAATTTATCACAATAAATTATTAACAGTGATCATATTAATCATTAAGAAGACACAATGGTGTCAATGAGATAAAATAGGATTGTATTGAGTGAACAAATTTAACTCAAAGGACTCAAGGATACCATATGAGGATAACACACACATGATGACGTCATTGGACAAAGCACTTGGATGAATTGCTTTCGTAAAGACTATACAATAAGGCGTTTTCTATGGAATTTTCTATCATGGTACTTCTTGTGGACTAACTCCATGATTAAGTAATTGCGATTTATCGGAACGATGCTTCTGGACATAATTGCAATTACTAGATCCTAATTGTATATGTCCGATTGGTCCCTCCGCTAGCTTAACAAAAGCTCGATCGGACTGTATTTGAATAAGAAGAAAATTCTATGATTTTGGAAATAATTTAATTGAGTTGATTTATTCGATGTGTAATTAAATTAGGTGGTCATGAGAATTGTTCAACTAGATAATTTGATTAAAAAAATTTCTTAAAAAATTAATTTGGAAAATCTAAGTGATTTTTGGGAAAATTAATTTTGATCAAGTAAAATTAAATTAATAAAATTAATATAATATTTTGGAAATTAATTTTCAAGTCAGAAAATTGATCAAATTGGTAATTGAACTTGAAAATTAGACGTGAGATCGTAAATTGGGCCCGGGAGCCCAAAATTTAGACCAAGACCCAAAAACTAGTTGAATTAGACTTGACATGTGAAACTGGGCTGATGGTCCAACCGGTGGCTAGATTTGACTAGTCGGGTGGTCACTGACTCGAATCAAACCGGCAATAATTGAACTGGCTCGGGGCGTCGTAAAGGTGTCGCATCTGCATCATCAGATACAGCGGTGTTCCAATGGTCAGCGGTGATTCATCTTTAGTGGTTGAACAGTTGAAGACTTACACTCCTATTGAGACTCTACCAGAGAAATTGATTTCAGATTAACTATTCTAAAAATAATCTTATTTTAATAGTTTAATATTAAATTAAATTTAATACTTATTGTCGTATGTGAATATGGTATGAAAATTGTGCAAGTATACACATTGAATCAAGTGATAAAGTGATAAGAGAGATCGTCTCCACATGGATCAAATTAGGTATACAAATAGTCAAGTTATTATGATAAAATTAGATAAATGTTATAGCAAAATAATGATAAGAATGCAGTGGTAAACAAAAGGATTATTAATGTGAACAATATTTGTAATTGATGAATAATTGAAAATGATATGGCAATGCAAGAGTAAAAATGCAATGGCAATTAAGAAAATGATTATATGAATAATATGTAACTAAACAAGTAAACAACTAAGGATGCGATGACAAAGATACTACGGCAAGGGATAAGCGATATACGATGTTGATATGGAAGGTCAAAATTACTAAGAATCTACCCTTACTGTCAGTAATGCCTTGGCAAAATTGTAATCAATCTACTGCTCATAAGATTTCTAAAGTGGTTTGCTGCTTTTGAGAGTAGAAACCTCAAGTTACCTTGCCCATGTCTACGGGCCTTTAATACAGTACCCTATACTATTTCCTTCTGTAAGAATGTTGCTTTATGTCTGGAGTCTACTACAAGTATCTCTCGAGTACTTGCTTATATCATTCAATTTCAGTCCAACTAATCCAACCTTCTTAGAATTAAATTAGTTTATGGGCATGCTGTACAGTCATCTATGTCTAAGGATTGCACACATACAATTTAGAAATAAAATAATTGAATGAAATAGTAAATTAATTCAGATTTATGCTTCAACCATTAAAGAAAATAAAGGTTTCATCAAGTAATCCCAAACCTATGAGATTTAGCTCATGGGTTGGCAAATAAAATTCAAAACCAAAATATCATTCAACATCGTTTCAATCAAATTAATTCACGGAGGAACAGATTAAGGAATAATAGAAGAACGTCGAGAAGACAGCTTTCACATGTCCAGTTCACGCTCCAGTGGCACAGTGTCCTGTGATGGCTGAGAGGGATTGCCTTCGTCGTCTCTTTCCTTCTCTACTCAGCCGCTACCCTCTAGTCCGTCTATGGATCTCCATACTTTTTGTCTTTTTAGGTTTCCTCCTTCGGCTTTTTAGAGGCTCTTTCCCTAAAGTAAATCCAACAACCCAATATATCTTCTCCTCTTTTTTAGATTTTCTTTTTGGTTTAAAATCCCTTCCTTTAGGGTAAATGGTTATCAACCCATGATCTCATGATCTTTTTCCTCTTTTTTAGGCTGTTTTTTCTGGTATAAGTAGAGTTGGGATGAGGATGGTATGCGTTGAGTGTTGACTCGGTCATCTTCCCAGAATTTCCATCGCATACAAGTTGGCAAATTGTCCAACCTTTTGCCCTAGCAAACCTTCACTCATTCATTCCTTTCTCCACATCCTGCACCTGCCAAACCTCTAAACACAACCCTTCTACATACAATTAAAAGTAACAAATGAGAATATTTAATCACCGTCCAAGCACCTTATGCAACATTCTAAAAATGCTAAAATAATTTACTAAAATGCAACTAAATTCACTTAAGTACAAACAATTGACCCAGTCTAAAGGCATGAATTATAACTCTTTTCAAGAGTTATCACTTATCTTAATAGTATTTTATTAATTTAAAATTAAAGTGATTATCTTATATTTAATTTAATTTAATATTTATTTACAAGATAAACATTCTATTATTTTAATAAGATTTAATATTAAATTTAATCTAATATTTATCTTGATAAATATTATATTAATTTAATATTAAAGTGATTAAGTTTAATTATAGTTGAACTCTCGAAACTCTCTCTATATAAAAAGAGCATTGGGTCATTATTTTACACACACTTGAATTCAAGAGAAAGTTGTAGAGAGAAAATTCTCTGAAGAGATTATTTCAGAAAATTCTAAAAGATATTTTTTTAATTTACAACTTAACCTAAAAGTTTAGAGAAATTGCGTAACTACCCCAGTGACAATTTTTTTGAAAATTTTTCTTATTTGAAGCGGGCCCACACTCGGCAGACGTGAGCTTGAGGATAGCGGAGAAGACTACTTGGTTGAAGCGCTCATCCTATATGAATCGAAAATGTATAAGTTGATTAAGTGTTTATTACTTTATATATCACAACCAACATCTCGTTTTGGAAAATTTTTTAAAACTTTGTTTTCCCTAAATTTATTTTCTGCTGCATTTTTCAAACCAAAATTTTCCAACAATTGGTATCATGAGACATGTTGTGTTCTATCTATAAGTATAAACAGATAATCAAAATAAATTTCTCTTATTCTTGAATGATTTGATTCTATAGAAAGTGGTATTCTTTAGATCTTATGCATGTTTTGAGTTATATATGGGAATGGATGTGATATTACATAGTTGTTTTTTATTGCCGAGGTTGTGGTTCTTAGGAAATAGACCGTGGACTATCATCTCCACGTAAGACTATATTTGTAAAATTCATAAAATTCTTGTGAGCCGAAAACTGACATATGAATTAAATATAATTTTTCCAAAAAAAGTCCATGGTGAGGAAAAGATGCAATGGTGGTTGAAGACCCAATGAATGCCTTATGGCGAAAAATCATGTAATTTTATTTTCTAGAAATAGAACCATGGAAACCTTAGCTGACGATTTTATTTTAGTTTACCTATCTCATTATATATCTATTTTATAATTATTTATAATATTTATATTATGTAATGTTATAATTGTGATATATATATGAGATGATCCACAGTTGATTGATTAAAAAATAAAATCTATGGTAATGGGAAGGTGCATGTCTAGGATTGGCTCTGGCTAGGAAAGGCTTGGTTTTTAAGCGGTCAAATTTGACTCACCTTCCTTTCTTGGGACCTTACCTGGTGCATGGTTAACATTCACTTCTTTGGTTTTTCTCTTAAAAGAAAAACTATGGAGAATCAAAATTGTTTGTTTTTATGATTGATTGATTGATTCTTGTAAATGAATATGAATATTATAAAATTGTCATAGCATGCCATGCATATATTGGAAGCATGTCATTTAGAATAGGTAAGAAAGCCACTAGGAATATTGTATGATCATTCTTGAAATTTGGGAAAAAAAACCTTTGCATGTTTTAAAAATATTTAGTGGGGGAAGGTATTTGAACAAGATCTATGGCCTCTATTAATGGTCCTTAACTGATAACATGATATAGTTTTGAGCCGGTTCCTACCCTGGCTGCACCCCAAGGTAAACTTTGTCATGTGGATCTACAAAAAGAAGAAAAATGCAGAAGGGAAAGTGGAAACACACAAAGCTAGACTTGTATAGAAAGGCTACACACAAAAAGAAGGCATTGATTACGATGAGGCCTTCTGTCCAGTAGCCATGGTCAAGTCTATCAGCATACTCATATCCATTGTCGCTACTCTCAATTATGAGAACTGGCAAATAGATGCCAAGACAACATTCTTGAATAACTGTCTTGATGAGACGATTTACATGGCTCAACCCACTGGCTATGCTATCAAAGGAAATGAGTAGAAAGTTTGCAAAATGCTAAGATCCATTTATGGACTTAAGTAGGCATCCCACTCATGGAATAAAATATTAGATCAAACGATCAAGACTTTTGGTTTGAGCAAAATGCTGATGAACCTTGTGTTTATAAGCGTATAAAAGATAAAAAAGTGGTATTCCTCGTTTTCTATGTCGATGATATTCTACTTATCGGAAACGATGTAGGAGAATTATCATTGGTTAAACTATGGTTAGCTCAATAGTTTAGCATGAAGGACTTGGGTGAAGGTAGTTATATTCTTGGAATTCGAATCCTTAGGGATTGAAAGAATAAAACAATAGCTCTATCTCAAGCTTCGTATATTGATAAGACACTGGAACGTTTTGCAATGATCGATAAATTCAGTCATTCAGCCGAAGGTATTAGGTTTTCATCTTCCTTTAGATGACTATCCTAAGATAGCAAAAGAAAGAGAGAATATATGTAAGGTTCCATATGCTTCAACAGTTGGAAGCCTTATGTATGCAATGCTTTGTACACTCTAGATATTTATTTTGCAGATTAGTCAATTTTAGGCGAATCCAGGTCTCAGCCATTGGCAAACTGTAAAGTGCATATTAAGGTACCGTAAAAGAACTAGGAATTATATGCTTGCATATTCTGAAAAAAACCATACTCTTTTGGACACACAGACTCAGACTTCCAAACTTGTAAAGATTCGAGGAAATCGACGTCGGGAGATGCATTAGTTCTAGGTTATGGAGCCATGGTATGGAAAGGTGTAAAATAAACTTGTAGTGCTGACTCTAAAATGGAGGCCAAGCATGTGGCTGGTTATGAGGCAACGAAAGAAGCAATATGGCTTTGAAAGTTTTTAACCAATCTTGAAGTCATTCCTGGTATAGAAAAAGCTATAACACTATAGTGTGATAACAATGTTGCAATAGCTAATACCAAGGAAATGAGAAGTCACAAGAGGATGAAACACATTGATAGGAGGTATCACTTGATACGAGAAGAAATAGCCAAATAAATTATAAGTGTGATGAAAATAGCTTCTGAAGATAACCTTAAGGATCTATTTACTAAGACTTTTGTAACTAGGAGTTTTAACAAACACGTCAAGGATATGAGAATTCAAAACATGACACATTTACTTCACTAGGGCAATTAGGAGATTGTTGGGAAATGTCTCCATATTGTAGTAAACATGTAACTGTTTTCTATTTATTTGAACGATGAATAAATAAATAAATTTAATTTCACATTTCATTATTATATTTTTTGTATTTCTGTGTTTTATATTTTGCATGCATAGCGAAATTGTTACAAGCAAATGTTAGCTCATTGATTGTCTAAGTTCAAACTGAAGATATGTGGCATTGTAAGAACGTTTACATTACGAGAAAGACAACTTGCTTCAGTAGATAATCTAAATAGGTCTATAATCCCATAACAGAATCAAAGTGAACATTTGATTCAAATACTAAGAAGAATTATTATGTCGTATACAATTCCAACAGGGGAGATGGTTAGTCTTGGCTATCGGAGAAGTTGACTCCGTGTGTAGAGACATAGATGTATTCATTTGTAGAATGATACATTGAACTGGACCCAAGATGAATTAATTCCAAATATGTTTGTGAATTAATTCACTTGTGACGTTCATGATGTTATTTACCTAAATCCCAAGTTAGTCACTAACCATACATTTGCAACTCATGTGCTTTGATATAACTAGAGGCTTATGCTCTAACGATGATCGAGCCTATAGTCAGTATGTTGGGTACATAACTTGTGTATGGCATGGCTTTACTAGAAATAGTGGAATTCATAGCTCAATTAAAGAGTTAATGATATCTTCTCATTTGGAAAATGGCCACGGGTTGCTTATTCTCGAACAAGCGATTTATCATAGTTATTTGTTGACAATGATCATAGTAATAATTAAGAATACACAATGGTGACAATGAGATAAAACAAGATTATTTTGAGTGAACGGATTTAACACAAAGGAATCAAGGATAACATTTGAGGGTAATGCACATGACGATGTTATTGGATAAAGTAGTTGGATAAATTGCTTTTGTAAAGAGTATAAGATAAGGAGTTTTCAATCATGGTACTTCTTGTGGACTGACTCTATGATTAAGTAATTCTGATTTATTGGAACGATGCTTCTAGGCGTATACAGTTAGACTCTAGCAATTGCAATTACTAGAGCCTAACTGTATATGTCTGATTGATCTCTCTGCTAGTTCAACAAAAGCTCAATCGGACTGCATTTGAATCAAAAGAAAATTCTATGACTTTGGAAATAATTTAATGGATTCAATTTATTCAATGTGGAATTAAATTCGGTGGTCGTGAGAATTGTTCAATTAGAGAATTTGATTAAAGAATTTTCTTGAAAATCTAATTTGGAAAATCTAAGTGATTTTTGGGAAAATTAATTTTGATCAAGTAAAATTAAATTAATCAAATTAATCAAAATTAATATGATATTTTTGGAAATTAATTTTCAAGTCAGACAATTGGCCCAATGGGTAATTGAACTTAAAAATTAGACATGAGATCGTAAATTAGGCCTGGGAGCTTAAAATTGAAATCAAAACCCAAAAATTGGTCAAATTGGGCCTAATATGTGAAACCGGACCGATGGTCCAACCAGTGGCTAGACCGAACCGGTTGGGTCGTCACTGACCCATATCGAACTGGTAGTAACCGAACCGGTTCAGGGTTCTGTAAAGATGTCGCACCTGCATCACCAGACACGGTAATGCTGGTGACTGCGACGATGGCGTTTTGGTGGCCAGCAGTGGTTGGTTTTTTATGGTTGTGCAGTGGAAGAGTTACACTCCTACTAGGACTCTATTAGAGAATTTGACTTCAGATTAACTATTTCAAAAATAATATTATTTTAATAGTTTAATATTAAATTAAATTTAATATTTATCTTAATTGTATTTTTTAATTTAATATTACAGTGATTATCTTAATATTAAATTTAATTTAATGTTTATCTTGTAGATAAACATTCTATTATTTTAATAAGATTTAATATTAAATTTAATCTAATATTAATTATAGTTGACTCTCCAAACTCTCCCTACATAAAGAGAGTCTTGGGTCATTATTTTATACACACTTGAATTTAAAAGAAAGTTGTAGAGAGAAAATTCTCTGAAGAGATTATTTCAAAAAAATTTAAAAGATATTTTTCTGATTTACAACTTGACCCAAAAGTTTAGAGAAATTACAAAATTACGCCACTGGTAATTTTTGTGAAAAATTTTCTTATTCGAAGCGAGCCCACACTCGACAAACGTGAGCTTTAGGATAATGGAAAAGACTACTAGGTCGAACTGCTTATCCCAGACGAATAAAAAAGGTACAATTTTGATTAAGTGCTTATTAGTTTAGATATCACAACCAAGATCTTGTTTTGGAAAATTTTTTAACTTTGTTTTCTCTAAATTTATTTTCTGATGCGTTTTTCAAAACCATTTTTTCCAACAGAAAGATCGAAGGACTAAAGTAGGGAGGGGAGGGTTATCGCTAACATACTTATTTTTTGCAGATGAAAGCATCCTTTTTAGGAAGGCAAAAATAGAAGGGGCTTTGGCAATGAAAGAATTGGTTAAGGACTACGAAAACATGTCTGGACAAATGGTGAATTTCAACAAACCTCTAATTTATTTTAGCATAAATGCAAGGGAGGAAGACAAAGCGTGAATAAGAAGCAAATTGGGAGTTAGAATCTCTAATAATCCAAAGAAGTATCTTAGTTTACCAACGTTGGTAGGAAGAAGAAAGAAGAATGCATTTGTCAATTTAAAAGAAAAGTTCATTAAAAGAATAAAAACGTAGAGTGTACGTGGTAACATGTTTATTTTGAATTATTTTATGTGTTCAAATCAATTAATTCTTGAAATAATTCCTACTAAATTGGTGATTTTATATTTAAATTATGCCAGGAACGAAATCCATATGCTTTAATTAAAAAACAAGCAGAAAATGACTAACTTGGAGCACAAGTAATAAAATAGGGGGCTAAATCAGAAATTTGGAGACATTTAAGGGTTGATCTGATTTTTTACTTTGTAAAAGACATATTTTGAAAAAATCAGATATGAATGTGATTTCATGTAATTAGTTGTTAGGTGAGTTAAGCTAATTTTAGTATATGATTTATGTATTGTAGCAGCCCGTTTTTCAGTGGTGTTAGAAACAGTGGTTTCAAGACCACAATTTTGATGAGTGAATTATTATTTTATTATTTATATAGTGTATACGGGATTATGTTAGGGTCGTATTAAAATTTCATTAAGAAATTTTAATGTTTGTCTGATTAATCAAGTAAAAAGGACTAAATAGTAAAAGGTGCAAAAGTTGAGTTCTATTAGCTAAACGGGTTAAATGGCTATGAAATCTTAAACTAAAGGACTTGAGTGGTAAATATATTATTTAATGTGTTAGTGGATGCGCATGAGCAAGGTTTTAATGAAATTTTCTTAGTTTTTAAATGTTAATATGGTAATTTAATAATTAAATGAAAATGTAATAAAGAAAAGATGAAACAACTTTCTCATTCTTCCATTCAAAAACTTAAAAACACCATTAAAGGAGCTTGGAGCATTCAACTAGCCTTGTCCTTGTGCATGGTATGTATAATTGTTCCGTTTTTAATGATTTTTTTTATGTTTTTTAGATCGTTTTAGCTTAGACTAGCTAGCCCGATGGTTAATTTGCAAAACTGTTAAAGTTGAGGGATTTGCCATGAATGTTTTTCAATAAGTTTTGATGTTAGTTGATAGATTATGGATCCTTATTGAAAAATAAACAAGTTTTATTAAATTATTTTTTGATTAATTGTGGGATTAGAGATTAAATTGTAAAAGGTGTAAATCTATAAGTTTTATTGTGAAATGATGGTAAATATGGATTATTTCAAGGTTTTTTGTAACATTGGTTAATTTGGATTTTTTTGAAATAGTTAAATTTCAAGTTATGAGTTGAAGGACTAAATTGTTAAAAATTAAAATGTTAGGGGTAATTTTTTAACTTTACATAAAATGAATTATGGATTAAATTGAAGTTTAGAAGTACTTAATTGAATGAAACTATTATTTTAGATCACGAGAATGTTAACGATCGTGGAAAATGAAAGACTTCAGAGTAGTTCCTACGCTTTTGTGATTACTGCAAATTAGTCCCGTAAGTTCGTTTTATGTTTATGTATAGTTGAATTAAACTCCTAGTTGGTGATTTAATTTGTAAATCCAATTATGTAATGATGTTTAAGTGTTTAACCATATTGTTATGCAGTCTTAGTGCCTAATAGGCTTATTGCCGGTGTAATAAAGGTTAACATCCTTTGGAAATTTGGTATTTGATAGCAAATAAGTTTACTTATTGAACTTACTAAACTTCTTCATGCTTATTCATTTGATTTGATCTTGTAGGACTCTTGGAATTGTTGCATCGATTGGATCAGCTTGGAAGCTCACACACTATCATCTACACCTTGGTAGTTATTTTGTACTTGTTTGAAGTTGGTTAAAATGGCATGTAATAGGAGAAGTCTTTAGTATAATGATGTTTTGGTGAATATGTAAATGGTAAATTTGGTATGTTATGCTTTAATGTTAATGTATGGTTAAAGGACTTATAATGCTTGTTAGGTAAGTCCTTTTGGGTCACTTTTTGATAATAGATGTGTATGGCATTTTGGTACAAGATGTTGGCTTGAAAATGGTCATTTATGATGTGTTTTAGGCATAGTATAGAATGGGGTCTTTATGCATGGAATTAGGTAATGTTAACATGTTTTCGTATATGTTGTTTTGATATAATTGTGGTGTCTTTGAATGGCATATTGGTTAGTTGAATTAGGATATTGAAACGTCATTTTGATGTATGTTAGGGTGATGTTTAGGTCCCTTAAAAGTGTGCTTAAATGGGTTGAAAGGTTATGCATGAAATGGGTTGAATTAGCTTGACTTTAGGTAAAGTTTTTGGTCCACAAGGCCTGAGACGCAGGCATGTGACGTAGCCGTGTGAGGCACACTGCCTGGCGACACGACCGTGTGTCATTTGAGGATTTCAAAGGGTACAACTCAGTGAGTTACACGGCCTGGCACACGGGAATGTGACACGGTTTTGAGACCCTACTCAGTGAGTTATACGGGTGAGGACATGAACTGAGACACGGTCGTGTATCCCTAGATTGAAAGTTACATGGCTGGGGACATGGGCGTGTGAGGCACACAGCCTAGCCACACAGCTGTGTGACCCCTATTTTGAAATTTTTTATGTTTTTCCTAAACTTCCTATTTTGTTTCAAATTAGTCTTGAATTGCTCCTAAGCTATTTTTAGTGCCTCGAGGGCTCGATTTAGGGACAGAATGCATGTGTTTGATTGGATTATGATTTTTTTAATGTATTTAAATATTATGATGTTAAATGTTTTTTATTGTACGATAATACTCCATAACCCTAATCTGACGACAAAGACAAGTAAATAAGGTGTGTGGTGGCCATTGAAAAACACACTTGAATACACTAGAAATTTAGAGCAGTTTATTTATTTCATGCATATGTAACCATTTTTGTTTCATATTACTTTCCTTTTACTAATTCTGTTTAATTGTCTTTCAAGTCCTTTCCCTTCCCACCATCTACTATTTCCATTAAAACCAATTACATACACCAACAAAGCATGATTAATTTCATACTTCACTAAACTTCTACTTAGCTTTAGGCCGATATTCTTTCTTGTCAAGAATCGTAAGAAATGAATCTACACTAAAAATCTTTCATAACGGTATTTACCATCTCTCCAGAATATAAGATAGTACAAATTCATCCCTTAAAGTCAATTCAGTTTCAATGCAAAAAGTGCGCATTGGGTTGGAGTTTTTTGGCGTACAATTGGGAAGTTGAGTCAGCCGTGCTATATTCGCATTCTCGCGAACAAATTGGTGTATGTTGGCGGGGTCATACTAGTGGAATTTTCGTCAAGGGAGATAGTGATAAAATTTAAACGACCCATGCGGTTGAAGTCATTGATCTGAGTTGGGTTCTTCAGAACGCAAGGTTGTCGGGGTCTTGAATTGCGAATGCGTGTATCACGGTTAAACAGTCAGTAAGGATTAGTTTGATGATCATACCGGAATCAACTACAAAGTGAAGAATTGGCAGCTGGGACGTTCTTAGCCGCTATAACCAACTTATAGTTTAAAGGAGAAAACTCATTTTCAAGGATCGATTCAGAACCAGAATTAACCAAGTCTAAGGCTAAGACTTTATGTTATTGCTTACGAAGTTCAACTCCATTTACTTATTTTGTTTTCGATTAATATAATTGTGATTTGCTGCTACTACATTTTATTTACTTCCCAAACATTTTCATTCCCCCTTATTTATTTTACTTCTTTTTTTTTCCAGCAAGCTTGTCACGAGTCATGGGCACAACTATTGTCGTGACAGTAATTCTGTTCATAAGAAAAGGCAAAATTAGACAACCAATCCCTGTGGATTCAACCCAACTACTTTATACTGCTATTTTATATTATTTTGTTGTAGGAATTTTTAGTTGGTGGTTTCGACACCCATCAGTACGCAATTTATCAATAGGGGAAGGAGGTTTTAATCAAATCCATTTTACAGGTCATTCCAATTTGCGCAATACAGTGTTTTGTATTGCTAGTTTCTTTATGTTAAGAATTGGAGATTCTGATGTGCAAATTCTAGTGGCACAATTCGAAAACAAATAAAAGAATACATTGGAGTAATTAGAGTTCTATGTGTGTAACACCCCTTACCCGTATCCGACGTCGGGACAAGGTTCGAGGCGTTAGCAAACTTAAACATAAACATTTATACAAACCGAGCCATAAAATATGTTCCAAATCAAATTCATCGAATCACATGCTTATCATCCCTTATACAGGTCTACGAGGCCAAAAACATATGTTGGGAGTGGTTTAGAACTAAACTGAAAACTTTTGGAACTTTTACTACACTTAGAAAATTTTCATACTTTGGAGAGTCACACGCCCATGTAGGTAGGCCGTATGGTCATACACACGCTCGTGTCATCAGCCCGTGTAACTCTCTGTTTATGACGTCATGCACAATTTGGGGACACACGGCCGTGTCTCTGCCCATGTGGCCAAGGAAATGGCTATTTACCAAGTCATTTGCCACCCTCATTTGCACACTCACATACACACTTTCAATGGAACTTAACATGGCACAATTAAGCTACCAACACAACCATAATCAAGGCTTAAACATATCAAAGCAATTATTTACTGTTCATAACAAAACTGTCCACTTGAGTCATAGTCACTAAATTATTTATATCTTGAGCTATAGAACTCTAAATTAAGATCCGCTTGATTTTTCCGAAACTAGATTCAAGTATCTTCCTACCATAAAATTTTCAGAATTTATGGTTTAGCCAATAAGTACAGTTAATTCTTCAAATTCGTCCCTGTTCTGCTGTTTGACAGTTTTGACCTTTCTTCACTAAAGATTAATTATCTCTTAGTACAGAATTCGGATGATGTTCTCATTTCTTTCTCTTCAAATTAGACTCATTAAGAAATTAAACATATAAATTTAAACCCCCAAGTATTTTTATATAATTTTTAATGATTTTCCAAATTCAGAACAGGAGAATACGAAATCATTCTGACCTTGTAATATCTCATAAAATGAAATTCTTTTGCTTGCACTGTTTCTTATATGTAAAACTAGACTCAATCTGCTTTAATTTCATATTTTATTCAACCTCTAATTTGATTTTCACAATTTTGGTGATTTTCTAAAGTTGTACTATTGTTGCTGTCCAAAACTGTTTTAATGTTAATTTTACTCTTTCATGATTCCCTTGTACTAACTTTCATTAACATACCATTATACACCACATCATACAATGACATTGGCATAAGCATATGAGTAATTAATATGCTTGCAACCCATTAGCCAATATAAGCCAATTTATATGGCTACATACCAAATCAAATCCTTATTCATTACAAGTCAATACATTTGGCCATATCATAATGACACTTCACAAAATGACTAAGTCCCTATACATGCCATAGACTCAAAGGTTTGCGTTCATTTACCCGACATGATAGCTTGATAGTGTGATAGAATCTCCGACGATCTCCAACCCGAGCTAGATGAATAAACCTATAAGAGGTGGGAAAGAAAAGGGGAGTAAGCTTCAAAGCTTAGTAAGTTCATATGTAAATAAGAACAACTATTAGCATTTATTTACTTTATCCATCCATGATGATACTATTATTACAATTTGCATTAAATCCCATGATTACCACTTACTCATTCATAATGCTTACTCTTTTATCTTACACACACTAATTATATTGTCTTGTCATTAGGCTAGCAACCATAATCTCCCCATTATAGCATATCACATTATTACAAAGTTATTTCAATTTGCTTAACAATACGCACATCATTTACGAGAAATTATAATTTCAACATATAGCTTAACAATCTTTCACATATCTATTGAATCACAACTTAAGTATATACATCATACTATATCCCAACTCAATTAGGCTCATAAGCCTAACACATGATTATTTTCAAATCTTATCATACATCCATTTATCATAATTGTAGATTATTAGTCACATAACTATCAATATTTCACAAGCATAACTTTCTCGTATGCATGCTTACCACATATTCATAGTATGCCGAGACTAGTCATGGGTTCTAAGTATACCTGTACTAACTCGTAGCACATTCTCCTATGTCCTCATCATTGACTTATTTGTCACATAATTCATTGGTTTACCCATTTAACACTTGGAATACTATCGGATACACGGAAAGCTTGCACATAGTGCCTCTTACGCAGCCACTTGCTACCTCATATCACATATCACACATTGCTCACACTCGAGCTAATCAAGGGCCTGCTCACACAAGTTGACAGTCAGGACATAACTACACGGGCTGCTCACACAAGCTGACAGGTACCCGCAACATATGCCGGGCTACCCAGCCACCGGTAGAACGTACAAGACCAGCACCCGGATTCACATAGTCATATATACACATAATCTCATGAGCTCATAATCACATAGTTCCTAGTGACATGTCACATTGTATCCTAAATTATTTCTAAGGTTCAAATGAGATTTTTCTCGATATCACATATTTGTCGAACTCGTTCACAATGTCATGCTCATAGGCTATAACATCATTAATACACTTATCATAATAATTAATCATAGTGACTCATACATTAATAAAATATTAAAAAATGATATATCATTGCATTATTTACACATGAACTTACCTCGACACCAGAAATGGCAAAGAGGGACCTAATCGTCAATTACTCGTTTTTTCCCCATTCTAGGTTCGAACCTTGTTTTCTTTGATCTATAACATCACATTTAGCTTATTTATTAGTCACGTTATTAATTGTGACCCAAAAATCATATTATGGAAAAATTATGTTTTTGCCCCTAAACTTTGTCCTATTTACATTTTGCCTCTAGGCTCGTAAAATGAAATTTATTCAATTTCTTTGTACTTTAAGCCTAGCCGAACCATTTTCATAACTATAACAGCCCAAAATTTCCACTAGAACACACTTTTACTACATATTTTATAACTTTTACAATTTAGTCCTTTTAAGCATTTTCGCTGAAAATCACTTAGCAAAATTTCTTTCTCCAACCATAAACATGCATAATCTACCATTAAACATAAAAATGCACAAATTTATAACATGTTTCAAACCCTAGACCTTCATCTAACTCAAATAAATGGTAGAAATAGGTAAATCTTGTTATGAGGTTTTAAAAAATGTAAAAAACATTAAAAAGGGGCAAGAACGGACTTACAATCGAGCTTGGAAGCTTGGAAAACCTTAGCCATGGTTTCTTCATGTAAAATTCAGCCAAGGAAGAAGATGGACAAGAAATTTTCTCTTTTATTTTGTTTTTAATTCATTTTAATTACTAAATGACCAAAATTCCCCTAACTTAAAAATATTCTATTTCACCTATTTCATTTCCATTTTTGTCCAAAAAATTAACCAATGGTCTAATTACCATTTAAGGACCTCCAATTTAAAATTTAATAACAATTGGACACCTCTAATTACCTTTTGACTAAATTGAGTGCCCAAACGACGAAATTTTCGAATGAAATTTTCATGAAATCATTCCGTGAAATTGTAGACCATAAAAATATAATAAAAATAATTTTTTTCTCATCGAATTTATGGTCCTGAAACCACTGTTCTGACTAGGCCTAAAATCGAGCTATTACAATGTGTACCCCAAAGGCACAAGAGGGAATTGATTTTAGAGATGTATCAATTTTCAATAGATCCTTTTTAGTGAAGCAGGGTTGGAAACTTACTACCAATTCTACCAATTTACTTGCGCGAGTAATCAAAGCTAAGTGAGTTTATGAATGTAGGTTTAGGATCTCACCTTCTTTTACCTGGCGAAGCATTTTTGATGCTTTTAGAATTTTGGAAGATGGTATTGGCTGGAGAATTGGGAATGGCAGGACAGTGAATATATGGAACGATGCATTGATTCTAGGTCCTGGATATGGGAAGGTAAAAATTCAAAATATTGATATTAGATATTCGAAGGTTGCAAACCTCATTAATAGTGAGACTAATACCTGGAAGACGGATTTAGTAGAAATATTGTTCATGAAGAAGCCTGGCAAGATGATTTTAACGACCCCACTGGTGAAAAACTCTTATCCAAATGATTTAATCTGGATGAGTGACAATACGGGAGAATACTTGGTCAAAAGCAGGTACAAGTGGTGTATTACAGACGTCAAGACAGGACAAAGAATGATAATAATTTACAGGACATCGCTATAAAAAATTATTTTCTTCCTATGTTAAGTAACCTAAAGTATTGAAGACTAAGTGAGGAGGCCCTCTGCCCGATCTGTACGAAGGGAGATGAAACTATAGGCCATCTTTTCCAAGACTGTGCCTTTATGAAACAAGTGCTTCAGGACATAAGAATGTATCCTCGCACACAAATACAAATCAATGATGGAAAATTTTGTTAGTATATGTTTTCAAAAATTGTAACAGTTTGCAAAGCATAAACATAACCATTGGATAATGGGCCATTTCGCAGAAAAGAAATAAATTATATTATGAAGGTAAAAGAGAAAGGGCATATGAAGTTGTCAATTTCATTAAGGCATACATAGTAGAGTTAAAATAGTTAGAGGACATCACAATACACCGAAACAACATAGGAGAAATACAGTGGGAACCTCCAAAAGGACCTTAAAAAAATAAAATGTCAATAATGGCAAGAAAATAGAGAAAAATAAAACACAAAGATTTTACATGGAAACCCTTTTGGGAAAAAACCACGGACAAATAAGAAGAAAATTCACTATGTCAAATTCAAATTATTATAATGAGTATAGATTGTATCGCGCTACACCTGCACACAACACCGAGATGGAATACAAGGCGTTACCTAACTTGAACACATACATTCACACGTTATCCGAGTCACCAAGAATTGGTCAAATTTAAAAAATTTCTCAACTTTACCATAAACTCCTTAATATGGGCCTACGATTCGTAAAACATTCATTTGAAACCATTTGGGACCGATTCGGGTCATTTTAAGAACTTTGAAAAATAACAAGTGACACAGGGGCACACGCCCGTGTGAGAAGGGCAACACGCCTGTGTGACCATATCAACATGGTCATGCTGATGGCCCGTGTGGTTCACACGGGCTAAGTATTTAGGGACACGTCCGTGTACTTTACCCTGTGGAATTAATTTCCAATTCGAACCTACAGGGGTTTTCACACGACCTGACATACGCCCATGTCCATGACCCGTGTCCCTCACACGGCCATGACACGCACGTGTCCTAGCCCGTGTGCAGAAACCTAGACATTCTGTATCTAACGTCAGAAATTCTCAATAGCCACACGGCCGTGTACTAGGCCGTGCCCTTAACATGGCTGAGACACACGGCCATGTCTCTGCCTGTGTGTTTACTACTAAGCATACCGACTTGCAAATTTTACGTGCAGGGGACACACGGCCAGACAACACACCCATGGGGCTAGCCGTGTGTGAGACACACGCCTATGTGTCTACCCGTGTGGACAATATAGGGCTATCTACCAAGCTCTTGCCACCCTAAAACATAATATAACAACATCCATTCAAAAATACAAGGTATAATCAGCCACACAAGGCATTATCTCATTCATGAAAATATCATCATTGCATATATCAGTAATGAACATTAGCCACTATTCCAAGGCTTAATACAAAATCAAGGGATTCATCCCAAGCCAACACATTTGGCTAATTTAACATGACACAAACATCAAAAGTCTAAGCCCTATACATGCCATATTTCAAAAAGTAAAACCAACTATACCAAGTGCTTCGGTTGATAGTGTGATTGATGCTTCCGACGTTTGATGATCCTCGAGCAAATTAGGCGGCACTATAAGAAAATGGAAAAGAGAGGCAGTAAGCATAAAGCTTAGTAAGTTGCATGCAAATAAACATAACAAAAATTCTACCATTCATCAACATGCTCATAATACAAAACAAGGCATAAGCACAACTTACTCATCACTATCCAATACAAATCACATAGCATATATTGAGCTCATATCTCTTACATTTCAAATAGGTACCTGTACCATTCACATCATGGTTATACTTTTCTCGTTTAACTTAAATTATAACTCTCACTGTTGAACCATTTGGAATATTACCGGATATTCACTAAGCCTCAAACATAGGGTATAATGCCAATGCCATATCCCAGATATGGTCTTACACTGACTATCGAAATCGAGGCCGACGCCATGTCCCACACATGGTCTTACACTGACACCTCTATACGTGCCGATGCATGTCCCGTACATGTCTTACACTAGCTTACATCTCGAGGCCGATACATGTCCCAGACATGTCTTATACTAGCTCTCGTCTCAATGCCAGTGCCATGTCCCAGACGTGATCTTACACTGGCTCTCATAATATGGTCGATGCATGTCCCAGACATGTCTTACACTAGCTCACAATAACCCATACATTATGGCATGAATATCTGATTTATTCCCTATGGTTTGAACAGGAATTCTACTATCTCAATTATCATCATGCATTCTCATTTCTACAATCAAGCACTTCAAGTTATATCAATTCAGCATATATAATAACAAGTAGTCATATTATTTACATACAACTTACCTCGGCTTACAAAATATGGCGACTCGTCGATCTAATCTACTCGATTGGCCTTCCCCCGGTCTAGGTTCGAATTTTGAATTTCTTGATCTATAATAACAAAATTCACTTATTTTATCAGCACATTAATCTAGACACCCGAAAAAATCATAATTGGCCAAAATGACCATTTTACCCCTATGCTCAAAATTTGATTTTTATTGAATTTATTCATATCCGAAGCCTAGCTGAACCCTTTTACTCTTATAGCAACCCAAAAATTTCCATTATTTCACACATTTATCACTTATTTTATAACTTATGCAAAAGGGTCCTTTTTAGGGTTTTCATGAGAAATCTCTTCAAAAAAGTTGTTTATTTCACCACTATGAGTCATTTTCTTACATAAAATTTTAGAAAAAAACATGAACACACTCATGGTAAAACCCTAGACTTTCAGCCATTTTGCAAAATAGTCCCCTCATTTGAAGGCTCATGTTACAAGGGTTCTAAAAGTACAAAAATCATCAAGAAAAATCATCAAAATCACTTACTTGTGGAGAGACTAAATGGATGAAAATTCAAGTTTCAAAAACCCTTCTAATGGCTAATATTTTCGGTCAAGAAGAAATAATGAAGGAAAAAGATGATGACTAGGCTTTTAGGGTATTATTTTATTGCACATTATGTCATCACATACCTAATACCTTGATCATTAGAGTTTCTTAGTCACATGGCCGGCCAAGCTATAATATAAGGGTCTACTTGCCCTTTAAAAACCCCCAATTTAAGTTTCATGGCAATTTAACTCCCTTAGCTATCAAAATAGGACTTTTGCACTTTATGCGATTTAGTCCTTTTTCGCAATTAAGCTCACAAACGCTAAAATTATTCTACCAAAATTTTCATGCACCTTTATAAACATGCCATCACACATAAAATAATATAAAAAATAATTTCTCTGACCTCGGGTTAGTGGTCCCGAAACCACTGTTCCAATTAAGCCCAAAATCGGGCTGTTACATAGATTACATCTACTTATAGGTTTAGAAAACCTTGGCCTTCGCCCTCGTAGATCCCCTATCTTGCCACTTGTATTTTATTGCAACAAGAATTTGGGTCACAACTCTAATAGGAAGCACAAATTAAAGTAAACTTTGATGCCTCCTACCAACAGTAGACACGCAGATATGTTGCAAGAGTAATTATAAAGAATAACTTAGGATTGGTTATAAGCTCATGTGTTTACTCGATTGAAAATGTCCAAGACCCAACAATGGCAGAAGCTCATGCATGTTTACAAACGGTTATTTTTGAGAAAGAAATGGGCTTTGGAGAAATTTGTGTAGAAGGTGATGCACTCACGGTCTTGAAAAGAATAGAAACACCAAAGATCAATAGATCAGTTATAGCCAACATAATTACTAAGATAAAAAAAATAGAACAACCAGGTTTAGAACATTTACCTCCCGATATGTCCCATGAGCAACAAATAGAGCAGCATACAAAATGGCAACTTGGGGATGACAGTGTGAAAGCCTGATCTACTAGGTGGAAAACTTTCACTAGACATTGAGGTCATCGTCACAAAGGAGCAACGATGGTAAGAGAATATTTTTTCAATATGAGTCCGGAGTGTTTGGTTTCTATTTTGGAAACTCCGAGGAACTTAGAAAATCTAAAGAGTTAGGACTAAATGAGAGATATTCGTAAAGCGGATGAGGGCTTTCAACTCCCACAGAGAATTTTTCTAGTGCTTCGGAAACGAATGAGTATTCAAGGAAGATTGAAGGACTTAGGGTTTTGCGTTTTTGTTTAAGAGATGTTTCTTGTTTTTTTAGGTTCTTTATTTACTTTGCTGTTAAAGTTTTTCTAGTTTATTTAGGGGTACCTGAGGCACCACCCATTAACAACAATAGGCTCCTGCTAGGTGGTTGGTAAGCTGAAACGTTGTAGGGTTTAGGGTTGTATCCTATCCTTTAATCTTCTTTTTTAATACATCAGTAGAATTTTATTTCAATATATATAACATTTTTTATAAATATTGTTTATAATTCTTTAATAATTTTGAATTTTAAAGTGTTTAATATTTTTTTAATTTGTTACTAAAGTTTTTTTATCCTTTACTCTTATTAGTTTAATTTTTTTTAATTTACTTCAAATAGAAGAATAGTGATTAATTTAAATAAATGTGTAACAGTCGAAGGTTAAATTTATTATTTTACCTTATATATAAATACTAAAATATATATTTAACAATATAATTTTAAAAGAGTTACTTTGCTGACTCATCTAATCTCTAATAACCTGGAAGGAGTTTATATAGAATTTTACAAAATATAAAATGTGTTTAACTGTGAGAAAAGAATAAAATAAAAATAACAAATTGCTGTTGCCGGCGATTGAACCCGGGACACCCGCGTAACTGGAAAGAATACCCACGCCATCCTACAACGACCTAATAATCTCTTTCTCAAGAATCACAATTAAAATCTAATTAAAATGCCCGGGGAAATACTACAGCTTATTTGGCAAGGAAGTAGCAGAGAAAAGGGCAGAGACCTTTTCAATGGCAGTGCCAATCCCCAATCTCACCGCTCTCCCCAGCAACACCGTGAAACCCGCTGTCATCTTCACCACCCCACCTAACTATGCCGCCAGGCTCTCGGATCTCCTCGCTCTCAAAGGCCACAACCCTCTCTGGTGCCCCACCATCACCACTTCCCCAACTCCCCAATCTCTCATTCCCCACCTTTCCTCACCCTCCCTCTCTCATTTCTCCGCCGTCGCCTTCCCTTCACGCGCCTCCATCGCTTCCTTCACCCTAGCTGCCGCCTCTCTCCCTAAACCCCTCCTCCCCTCTCACGGCCCCACATTCACCCTCGCCGCCTTAGGCAAAGACTCAGAGCTAATCGACACCCCTTTTATCTCCCAAATCTGTTCCAATTCACAACGGGTTAAACTTTTGGTCCCTCCCACCGCCACCCCCAACAGCTTAGCCTTGTCGCTTGGAGAAGGATACGGTCGAAAAGTGCTGTGTCCGGTTCCGGAAGTCGTGGGCCTAAACGAACCGCCGGTCGTTCCGAATTTCCTCGACGATTTGAAGAGCGGTGGGTGGTTTCCGGTTCGGATCGACGCGTATGAGACGAGATGGTTAGGACCCGATTGTGCAATGGCGGTGGTGAAGAAAGGGGAGGAGAAAGGAGGTGAAGTGTACGCCGCCATTGTTTTTACGAGTAGTGGGGAAGTGGAAGGGTTTTTGAAGAGCTTGAAGGAGTTTGGGTGGGATTGGGGGACGGTCAGAAGGAGGTGGCCGGGTTTAGTGGTGGCGGCTCATGGGCCGGTCACGGCGGCGGGGGCGGAGAGGTTGGGTGTGGATGTTGACATTGTGAGTTCGGATTTTGGTAGCTTTCAAGGTGTAGTTGACGCGCTTGATGTGCGTTTGAGGGCTTTGGGACATGAATAAGATCGCATGTCATTTGTTTTTAATTACCAAGTTGGGTTGGGAAAGTATAAAGTAATTCAGTGGATGGGTAATTTTGTAATTATAAGAAATTTTAATTCTCAGTTACAAGAAATGCTAATACCTTTATACGTTGATACAATGTAATTATAACGTAGTTTTGTATAACTGTTTAATTAAATAAATTATAATTACAAATTATATAATTTTATATTTAAAAATATTAATTATTATAAAATTTATTAATGATACTTGAGAAATGAATTCTCTAAACAAGTAATAAGATTTAAAATCAAATTATTTTATATAATACCTTAGTTCAAGAAAATATTTAATAATACGATTATTAATAAAATTAACAAGAAAATTAAACATCCTATGTAATTTTATTTAATTACTCTAGCATTTTATATTTATTGGGTTATTCTCTCCCCAATGTTTAATATATACTCTTTCTTCTCATTGATTGGTTATCAACCAATTATAAATAATTAATAATAAATATTATGAATTTAGTTAAATTTAGTATAAATCATTTATAATATATGCTATGCAATTTATCTAATTATTTAATAGGTCAAAATGTATAAGAAAATATCTCTCATCAATAAAATTTTGAAATTATTTAAACGAGATCAGTAAAATAATATATAATTATATTTTTAAAAATAAAATATATATTCAATAATTAAGATATTATTATTGTATAAGAATAACTTTTAAAATTTAAATCATGTACGAGCATGTTTGAAAAATCATAGGGTAAATAGATTTAAGCATAATTGTTTGTAATTACTCATGTAATTACTTCAACTACACTCAATTCCATAAGATCTATTAATTACAATAGTTACCCAAACATGCCACAAATGTGTAATTTAATTTTTAAGTGACTTTTCTAATATGCCCTAAAGGAAGATTAAATGTTTTATTCTTATTATATATAAGATTTCAATTAAATATATAGTTGAATTAGGCTGGACCTTTGAAAGAAGTAAAACTCTTTCAACATTGTTTCTACATCCATAGTACTCAAATTTGAAATTTTCTAAGGCATTGCGTTCCTTATCACTTGATTCAGCAGACGTTGGTTATTATTTTTTGTTGAAGGATGATCAACTTCTTCTTAAGTATTCTTTAAAATGTTGTTCAATAGAAGACACGAACCTATCAACGAGTCAATATTATCTTCAATTGAGTTTTTATCTTTCGACTTTGTAGAGAGCTCGAGTGCCTAAAATATGAAGATGTAATAGATTCAACAGAGCAAAAGTGCCTTGTTGAGACAAAAAGTGCCTGACGCACAATCACCGACTAAAGAAATGTAAGCATTTACACTTAGTAGGGTTTGAACACATGCTTATTTGGCACTGTTGGGAATTTATGCTACTACTTGATCTAATGTTGACGGATTTTTTACTCATATGAAAGAAATATTTGAATTATATATGCTCGGAGCTGACAAATCCTTTAACACATTCAGTATAGTCCTTAATCAAGGTTTTCTCTTTCAACTCCATCGAGAGTTGTGTGCTTCATAGAGTGGAAGCATCTCATTAAATTGTGTAAAAACTTAGCGTCGAAAATGGCTATATAGAACGATCGCAAAACAATAAGAAAGGAAAAATAAGAAAACACAGATTTTACGTGGAAACCCTTTCGAGAAAAAACTACGGGTAGAGGAAAAGAAAATTCACTAATGTCGAATTCGAATTATACAAAAGGATTTTAGACTACATCTATTTATAGGTTGAAAAACCTTATTCTAATCAATGTCAAATAGAAGTAGTGTAGTAAGGTTGAAACACTTTATTCTAATCAATATCAAATAGACGAAATGTACTTCGGCCTTTAACCTTCGCCCCCACAGATCCTCTTATTTTGCCGCAGTATTTTATTTCTTTAACAAGAATTTGCGTCACACAACGCTAACAATCTCCACCTTGACACGAACTTTCAACGAACAAGTTCGTCAGCACGAATTCCCAACGAACAAATTCTGCACCTCTTCCACAAAACCCCTTAAAAAGCATTCTTTAACAATGAACACCAACCAAGTCCAAGTAATGCTCAAACTTGGTTATAGGAAGTGCCTTAGTCATCATATCAGCAGGATTATTATGAGTACTAACTTTGCTCACAACAATATCAATATGAGTAATAATATCACGCACAAAATCATACTGAACATCAATATGCTTTGTTCTCTCATGAAACATTTGATCATTCGTAAGGAAGATGACACTCTGACTGTCACAAAACATTGTATAGATCTAAAGGTCTTTTCTGAGTTCACCAAAAATTTCCTTTAACCAAATATTTTCCTTATAAGCCTCAGTAATCGCCATGTACTCAACTTCAGTAGTAGACAAACCTGCTGTAGTTTGCAAAGCGACTTTCCAACTTATTGTGCAACCCCTAATTGTAAAGACCTACCCTGTGAGAGATCTTCTTTTATCAAGCTCTCCAGAAAAATTAGAATCAACATACCTAATGACTCTATCTCTAGTTCTTTGAAACTATAAGCAAACATCAGTAGTACCTTGTAAGTATCTAAAAATCCATTGAACTATTTTTCAATGTTCTTTATCGAGATTTTCTATGTATCCACTAATTGCACTAACTGCATATGATAAATCTGGGCGTGAGCATAAGAGATCCCACTGCACTAGATATGAAACATGTGACATGTAGTCAATCTCACTATTCGATTGCGGAGGCAAAGCCTATGAAAGTTTGAATTGGGCTGCTAATGGATTACTAACAGGCTTGGCATTCTGCATATTGAACATGCAAAGAACTTTCCCAAAGTACCATTTTTGACTTAGGTAGAATTTACATGTTTTTCTATCTCTGATAATCTTCATCCCAATTATCTTTTTGGCTGCTCCCAAATCCTTCATCTCAAATTCTTTACTAAGTTGGGCTTTGACCTTTCTTATATCTTATTTATCTTTGGTTGTTATCAACATGACATCAACATAGAAGAATAGATACACAAAAGAACCATCATTGTTTTTCTTAAAATAAACACAACTGTTAAAGCTACTTCTTTTGAAATCATGAGTAGTCATAATAGAATCAAACCTCTTGTATCACTACCTTGGTGACTGTTTCAAGCTATAAAGAGACTTTTTCTACAAGCAAACATAGTCCTCCTTTTATGATACTATAAAACCCTCTGGTTGTTGCAAGTAAATATTTTCCTCAAGTTCTCCATGCAAGAACATTGTTTTTACATCTAACTGCTCAAGCTTTAAAACATGCATGGCCATAGTACCAACCAAGGCTCGAATCGAACTATGCTTCACAATTGGAGAAAACAAATTTGTGAAGGCTACACTTGGAATTTGACTATAACCTTTTGCAACCAACCTTGATTTATATATGGGTTCTTCAACTCTTGAAGTCCCGTCTTTCTTCTTAAACACCCATTTACAATGAACAATCTTTTTACCTTTAGGAAGCTTCATTAGATCCCATGTTCTATTCTTATGGAACGATTTCATCTCTTCTTGCATGGCAATCATCCACTTTTCTGAATCTTCACAGCTAACTGCCTCAGAATAAGTAGATGGATCTTGATTTGTATCTATATATTCAGTCACATTTAAAGCATATGCAAGTAGATCAACCTCGACGTACCTCTTTGGATGTTTAATTTCTCTTCTAATGTAACAGCCCGTTTTAGGGCCAAATCAGAATAGTAGTTTCGAGACCACAAATTTGAAGCAGAAATATTTATTTTATTATTTCTTAAAGGTCTACAACAAGATAGAATAATTTTGTGAAAATTTAGTTAAGAAATTTTATTGTTTGAGTGCTCAATTTGACTAGAAGGACTAAATTACAATAGGTGCAAAATTTGAGTTCTATAGGCTAAAGGTAGTAAATTGTTATGAAATTCTAAATTAGAGGTCCTTAAATGGTAATTAGACCATTATAATTTAAGATGGACAAAAATGGACATGGAGTAGGTAAAAATTTCAAAGTTTAAGTGAGAGGTAAATAGGTAGTTTGGTAAATAAAGCCAAAATAACTAAATAAAAGATGTCATCTTCTTCAATTTCATCCTCATAGCCGAAAATTAAAAGAGGAGACATAGCTAGGGTTTGGCCAAGCTTTCAAGCTCGATTTTAAATCCATTCTTGTCCCGTTTTTAACGATTTTTATATTTTTTTAGATCGTTGTAACTTGATTTAGCTATTTCAAGGACTAATTTGAAAGAAAGTTAAAGTCTAAAATTTTACCCATGTTGGATGTGCATGTATTTGATGTTTGATGGTAGAAAATGCATGTTCATTGTTTGTTAAATGACTTTTGTAAAGTGATTTTCGGTAAAAACGACAAATAGGGACTTATTTGTAAAAGTCTATAAAATGTGTAGAAAATTTTAAATAAATGAAAAATGTGGGATGTTATGAGTACAAATAACAATCAACTAGGCTTGGGTTGTGATGAAATTGAATGAAATTCATTTTACGAGCCTAGGGACTAAATTGTAAAATGTTAAAAAGTTAGGGGTAAAAATGTAAATTTTACCATAATATGTTTTTGGGATGAATTGAATAATGTGATGATTAAATAAGTTAAATGTTGTATTATAAATCAAGAAAACGAAGTTCGGGTCTAGATTGGAGGAAAACCAAAGTAATTGACGAATAGATCTCTTTGGTCGTTTTTGTAACCGAGGTAAGTTTATATATTAAATAAGCTTTACTTCAAAAGTGTTTAAATGCTTTAATTTATGCATGAATTGTGTAATCAACCTTACGGACGTATTTGACAACAAATTGGCAAGCGAGAAATCCCAATCAAACCTTAGGAATAGATTAAGATACAAGTGACATGTCACTAGGGTTTTATGTTATGTGATCCGGGTGTTGGTCCTGTACGTCCTACCGGTGGCTGAGTATACCGGCATATGTTGCGATTACTTGACAGCTTGTGTGAACAGCACTGAGTAGCTACGCCTTGACTAACAGCTTGTGTGAGTAGGCCCGTTGTTGGCTCGAGAGCGAGCATATATGCGATATGTGATAGAGGTAGCAATGGCTACACATGTGGCACTTTGTGTGCAAGGTTTCTAGAGTATCCGAATTTATTATTCTGAGTGGTTCATTGGGTATAACAAGAATGAGAATGTGTATGAAATTATTTCAAAATGGTACAGGTATGTACTTAAAGCTTATGATTATTAATTCATGATATGACGATTTCAAGGTAAGTTGTGATGGAAGTGAATTATGATCATGAGATTTTGGTAAATTGCTTTGTCTTATGTTAAATTACTTGTATGTTAATGTATGGTAAGGTTAGCTTATTTCTTTCATACGAGCTTACTAAGCTATATAACTTACTCCATTTTATTTTCCATGTTTTATAGTGTCACCAAGCTAGCTCAGATTGGAGATCGTCGGAGTTCGCATCACACTATCAAATTGATTATTTTGGGTACCGATGATTTTAAATATTTTGAGAATATGACATGTATAGGGACTTGGTCATTTTGTTATATGTGTCATTATGATTTGGCCAAATGTATTGGCTTGTAATTGTCAAAGGCTTGATGTGGTATTTGGCCATGTAACTTGGCTTATTTTGGTTGAATTGGTTGTAAGCTTATATATATATGCATGCATGTGCAATCATCTCTTGTGTGATGTGGTTTATAAATGCTTGGTAAATGGTTGAATGTAGCTTAATGGTTTTGGTTGTTGAATGGTTAAGATTGGCTCATTGGTATGCTAGGAAAACTAAGTAAAATTATGCATGCTATTGGTAGCCATATTGAAACTTGTAGAATGTGAGTTGGTATGAATTGGTTTGACAAACTATGGTGTTGTGAATGTGTTTTGTGTGGATAATGAAATGACCTGATTTGGCCTTGTTTTGTGGATGTTTGGTTGCCTAAGTATACCATGATTTATGCTATTGAACCTGTGTGTGTAGGGGTAAATGAGGGTAAGAAATGCCTTGGTAAATAGCCTTTATTTTGTCTACATGGGTAGACACACAGACGTGTGTCTAAGTGTGTGTGACACATGGTCTGTCCCATAGGCATGTGTTTCGGCCGTGTGTCCCCTACACCTTAATTTTGAGAAATAGAATTCCCAGAATTGAGCACACAAGCAGAGACACGGGCGTGTGTCTCAGCCTTGTGAGGGATACAACCTCAGGCACGGGCGTGTGTCCCGATCGTGTAAAGTCTGTACCTATTTTATGAAAATTAAATTAACCACTTGGCCTAGCACACGAGCATGTTACTCGATTGTGTGACCTCAATTTGTTCATGCTTTGCAAAACAGAGAGTTACACAGGCGTGTGTTACCACACGATCTGCCCACACAGGCATGTCCCAAATCACACGGGCGTGTGACCCCTATGCATGGAAATTTTTTTTCTAAGTTTCGTAAAAAAAGATTTCCTAAGTTATCGATTTAGTCCCGAACCACTTCCGAAGCATGTTTCGTGTAACACCCCAAACCCGGCCTAGACTTTACGGTCGAATCTAACAATGTCACATGAGAGTGTTTTGGAAAACCGTTTCAATACATAAATACCGTTCAATTATTATCTTTTACTTAGTTCAGAAAAACCATTAATTTATTAATTGGCTCGAAAACATTTCTTAATACGCGAAAGCTTTAAAATCCAAGCAACTCTTGGTACCATTTTACTTACGAAAAATTTAGTTAAGTTTAGAAAAATACGCTTAGCCATTGCAATTTATATTTCAAAATCACAGTTCAAAAACCTAAATTAAAGCCAAAAAGTCCAAGTCCAAAATTACATCAAAATTACCCCAAAAATAATGAAAATAATGGATAAAACAAAAGTAGTAAGTTCATAAACAAAATGTATGTGGTTGTGGTCACCGTCGAGTCCTCCACTGCACCAATCCACCTACTGTTGGGGATTACCTAAACAAATAAAACAAATAAAGGGTGAGTTTTCACAACTCAGTGTGTACATCCCCACAGTTCAGCATGCATACAGTCAGATAACAGAATACAGTCATAATTTAAGCCTGAACCCTTTTCCAGAATCGGTGTGGGCCTAGGGCCACTCAGAAACAGAATCAAATACAACTTAGGGCCTTAACCCATCTCAGATATAGCATGCATAACAGATCAGAATAACAGAAACATGCCCACCAACCCTGCACACCAACTCCGTCCAACCCAGCACACCATGTGGGGATAAAATCGACCCACCCATCCCTGCACACCATATATGGGGATAAAATCAACCCATCCAACCCTACACACCATAAAGTACTGTAAAGTGGCACATGTTATAAATATGCAGCTTAGCTACTAGATAACATGCTTTAAAGGCCTTTCAGATACTTCCTTCAACTTGATCAAACCCACCCCAATGCAATGCATCATACAAGAATGACATGCTATAATGCAGATTAATAGACATATTTTCATATTCAGAACAGACAGATATACATGCTAAGTGTAACATGGCAGTACATACATCGTAATATTAGATCACAAAATTAAGGGTCTAAGTAAAGCTTACCGACCCTACGATAGGTCACAGTCGACTTGGGTAACCCGTGCAACCTTACAGAACATTTCAGAAAAATGGGCTCACATGCCTATATGGCCTACCCATGTGGGCCCACACGCCTATGTGACCTACACGGCCCAAATTAGCCTTGGTCGTGTGGATCAAACTGTCTGGCCTAGAATTTCACATGCCTGAGTGGTTCACCTGTGTGGGCCCACACATCCGTGTGGCCCACACAACCCAATTGGTTGAGCCCATGTCTCACGCCCGGCCTCGCCAACCATCACATGGCCGTGTCTATCGCGCCAGTGTCGCGCGCGTACAGCCTGGTTCGTCGACCACACACCCGTGCACTACCACACGGGCGACCACACACCCATGTGGCGTCGACAGAATGCTTTTTGGCTTTCTCCGCATATCATTTTCTTTGCAATCGGAGTACACACCTGGTTCGATTTTGACACGTAATCACTTTCGAGCACTCCAGAACCTATATTTGACAATTTTATCCCAATTTCAGTCACTTAATCCGAAACTTAAACGAAGTTATAATGGAGCACTCATCACTCAAACAATGAAACCCTTACCTTTGATCGAAACACGAAGTTCACACTCTCAACCCATCAATGGGAATGATTTGTAGACTCTAGATCAATTCCTAAACCATAAAGAACTCCTCTTAGTGAAAATATATTCAGAAACACATAGATAGACAAAAACTGAAACTTACCAACTAATGCCGAAAGGGAAGCAGAGATGACAAAGGCTAACGAGCAATGGCAAATAAAGAAAGAAATATATGACTGTAGCAAAATAGAGGTCGGCATGGGGAAGAGTAGGGAAACGATTAAAATTTTTGGGAAGAAAAGAAATTTTCGATTATGGGGGAAAAACAATAAAAACTATCTTGATAGTCACTCCCCTAAAATCTCTTCAAATCTCTCTGTACAATCTCCCCACTAACTCTACCACTCAGAATCCCATCCTACTCCAAAATCTCACACGGCTCAAGTAACAATGTAATATCCTGATTTTGGGCCTAGTCGGAATAGTGGTTTCGTGACCACAAAATCCAAGATAGAAATAATTATTTTATGATTATTTTAATGTCTATGATATGATTGCATGATTGTGTGAAAATTTCGTGATGAAATTCTATGCCTAAAGTGCTTAAATTGAAAGTAGGGACTAAATCGAATAAGTTGCAAAACTTGCATTCTAGAAGTTTTTAGTATGAAATTGTTTTGGAATATTAATGAGGAGGTCTTAAATAGAAATTCGACCAATTTTAAGTTCATGGACAAAATTAGGACATGGAAGGAATTTTTGGAAAGTTTAGTAGTAAGGGTATTTTGGTCATTTAGTTATTAAAATGAATTAAAAACAAAATTAAAAGCCAATTTTTGTCCATCTTCTTCATTAGGCCAAAATTTCAAGGGTTCTCCATAGCTAGGGTTTGTTTCAAGCTTCCAAGCTCCATAGTAAGTGATTCCAAGCCCCGTTTTTAATGATTTTTACGTTTTTGGAGTCCCGGTAGCTCAATTAAGCTTATGCTAGCAATAATTCAACCTAGGGTTCATATTTGGAAAAATACCCATAGGTGAAATTTGTGTATTTTGGTGTTTTATGATAGAATATGAGGTTTTAAATTATGTTAGACAACTTGTGCTACTCGGTTTTAAGTGAAAACGAGCAAAAGGGCTTAATCGGTAAAAATACCTAATAGTCATAAGTACATGTTAGAGTGAGAATTTGATGTTGCCATAGAAGGGAAAATGATCAGCATGTTATAAAAATAAGAATAAGGAATAAAGTTTAATTCCCGAGCCTAGGGGAAAAAGTGTAAATATGCAAAAGTTTAGGGGCAAAATTGTAATTTTTCCAAAATATGATTTTGGGTCAATTTGAATAATGTGAGTCCTAATTAGACTATATTTTAAATGATAGAGCAAGGAAAACTGAAATTCGGGCTAAAATGGGGAAAATACCAAGTTATGGACGAAATGGTAAAAGTAGCCATTTTCGCATATGAGGTAAGTTCATGTGTAAATGTAGTAACATAATTGTTGTTTTAAGGAATTTAATGTTGTTTATATGATATGATGCTTATTATTATCATGAAACGTTATGTTTTGTGGTTATTGTTGAATAATATGTAATTATGTGAATTACTTGATGAGTATGAACTATCACCGAGTATCGGTTCCGATATTCCGTGGAAGACGGCAAAGATGTGAGATCGAGGAAAAAAGCCCGTTTGAACCTTAGGAATAGATTAGGATACAAGTGACATGTCACTAGGATGGTTGAGCATCCGAACTCGTTGAGTTGAATCCGAGTTCACTTATGGATGCGAATGTCCGAACTCGTTGAGTTGAGTCCGAGTTCGAGAGATGTAACTGGGCATCCGAGCTCGTTGAGTTGAGTCTGAGTTCACTTATGGATGCAACCACCCGAGCTCGTTGAGTTGAGTCCGAGTTCACTTATGGGCGGGTTACATGGTAGCTTGGCTACATATGTGGCACTTATGTGCAAACTTTCCATGTATCCGAATTATATTCCGATGTGTTCAACGGGTAAAGTTCTACTGAAATGGAGGAATACTCAAGATGAAAGGGACGTATTGATAAGTGTTGTGAAATGGATACTTTGAACAGGTATGTATTTAACCCTCGGGTTGAAAAATCGATATAACAACAATATGGTAAGATGATAAATGAAAATGTGATATGAATGTCTTGGTGATGATTATGCAAATGATGTTTTATGTTTGCTTATATGGTTATGTTACTTGCTATTTGCATGTGAACTTATTAAGCATTTATGCTTACTCCCTCCTTTTCATTCCTTGTAGTTTTGACAAGCCAACTCGAAAATCGGGAACGGTCGGAGGCTCGTTCACACTATCCGTATACCATCTTGGCATAATGGCTTGTATATTTTGAGTATGGCATGTATAGCATTATAATCATTTTGTATATATGGTTTTATGATATGGTTATTGAGTGGTATGGAAATGCTTGGTAATGATTAGCCATTGGAATAGCTAATCATGATCATATTTGGCGTTATGTATGCTAAATTGCTAGCTAATCCATGGAAACCATGAAATAGGTAAATTTTACCATAAAATAGATTCAGACAGCAGCAGTGACGTGAGTTTGAAAAATCACTAAAAATAGTAGAGATACAATTAGATGATGAATAATATATGGAATTGAATAATTATGAGTCTATTTTCATATGGATGGAACAAAAAAGGTATATGAGTTATATTTTATGAGATGTTTAAATTTTTGTGAAACAGGGCCAGAGCAATTTCTGGATCCCCTGTTCTGACTTTGTAAATTCACCATAAATTTTACAAAGATAATTAGAAGTCATGCTTTATATGTACAGATTCCTTATTGAGTCTAGTTTTATTAGAGACAAACAGCATAGTAATTGAAGCTCTGTAAAGGGAGATATCTGATTCGTAATACACAGATGTCAGAGTAGTCGAACCCTGAAATAGGGGAGAATTTAACTAATAAACTGTAATAATTTTCCTGACCAAAAATTCTAGAAAAAAATTAGTAGATAGATATATGAGTCTAGTTTCATGAAAAATTTACGGAATTGGATTTCGAGTTTCGGAACTCGAGATATGATTTTTAAACCGACTGTGATGCAGTTAGCCAGCTTGTCTGGAAATTTTAAAATGAATTGTATGAGCTGTTTAAGTAATGAATTAAGTCTATTAACACCTCGTGTTCGACTCCGGCAATGGTCTCGGGTACGGGGCGTTACAAACAAAATAAATCCCTCATTCACATAGGGATTCAAACTCCAAAACTCTAGCGACTTCACACCCCACTTAACCACCAGACCAATAGGCCCATTCTTATAAGCTTTTACAAATAAACATATATAAGCCTAATAACCAAAGACAGGGCTTTATTCAAATAAAAACCAAAATTTTTCCCAAGCTAAGGTTTGAACTTGGGACCTCTCGCACACACCCAGAACACTTAACCACTGAAACAGGTACAAATTTATGACAATTAATTACGGAAACATATTTATAAAATTTGGGGCGTTACATTTTGGGCCTCGTAGGCTTGTAGTAGGGACATCATGATTGAATGCAAATGGTTTTAATTTGGTGAAAAATTTATGACTCAGAATTGTTTGTTTGCTTGTGATGTAAGTCTGGTAATGCCTCGTATCTTGTTCCGGTATTGAATACAAGTAAGGGGTGTTACATATGGGTCTATTCTTGGCAAAAGGATTTTGTGGTAAAGAAGCAACTCTACTCTGAGTTTCTGCACTAACTTGAGGAGCAGACTATGTTTTAGATCTTGGATCAATTCGATACTCCACCTGTTTTTGTTGGTCTTTATTGGAAGAGTCTTTAAGAGATAAGTTAGGCAACATAGCAGTTTCATAAAAAATAACGTCTCTGCTAATCACAACTTTTCTATTTTCAGGACACCATAATTTATTCCCTTTAACACCAACCTTATAACCAAGAAAAACACATTTAATGGATCAAGGTTCCAATTTCCCATTATCAACATGAGCATACGCAAGACACCTAAGAATCTTCAAATCAGAGTAGTTAGTAGGATTACCAGACCATACCTCTTGTGGAGTCCTTTTCCCAATGGCAATGGATGGAGACCGGTTAATAAAAAATATTGTAGAGGTTGCTTCAACCTAGAACGACTTCGGTAAATGAGCATTCGGCAACATGCATCAAACTTTTTCCATTATTTTTTTATTCATTCGTTCTGCAATGCCATTTTTCTGTAGAGTATGGCAAATTGTTAAGTGTTTCACGATCCTTTTTTATTTGCACAATCCATTAAACTCATCAGAATAGAATTCTACGCCATTATTTGTATCGAGGTGTTTTATTTGTTTTCCTGTCTACTTCTCGATCATAATCTTCCAATTTTTACTAGTGGACAACACATCACTTTTCTGCTTTAATAAGAAACTTTTCTGGAAAAATCATCAATGATCGTCAGCATATAATTAGCGTCACCTCTCGAAGGCACTCTAGATGGTACCCAAAGATCAAAATGAATATTATCCAGTGTTCCCTTTGTGTTATGGATTCCTCTGGTGAATTGAACTCTCTTTTGCTTCCCAAAAATGCAGTGCTCACAGAACTTTAGTTTGCTAATGTCTTGTCCATCAAGAAGTCCTATTTTGCTCAATTCTACCATGCCATTCTCACTCATATGCCCTATATAAGCTCTCAAACCCTGGCTAAACGTTATGGCCGAATCGTGAAAGTCACATTGGTCACCTAAGCGATAAACCTACTCTACCGATAGTTGAAACCTCAAAAAACTCTCTTTTTATAAAATTGTAGTTGCCTTTGTTAATTTTGGGAAAACATTTATTTAATTTAAACCGACCTTTTCTAAGTCAAATTGGTTGAGCAGGTGAAGTTTTAGAAAAAACCTCTTTGCATGTCATTGTTAAGAAAAATATTTTACTTAATTTGTTTGCAGTAAAAAAACATTTAATAACCCAATTATAAACTTAACCAAATATCATGCCCACTCCAATTTCAATATATCACAATATATCCATCCTAAATATGAAAACCATGCATGTATGAAAATCCCCAAAATGAAAACAATCCCAAACCACAATTTTAAATAATTTTAAAGTCCAAAAACTGAATAATAATAGAAAAGAAAACTAAATAAATAAAATCATAATGGTGTTTTGAGTCTGAAGCCCGTCATACGTCCACATGCCAATTTCAATCTAAAGTTCGTTCGTTACCTGAGAAGTTCAAGTAAGGGGGTGGGCTTAATAAGCTCAGTGCGAGTCTAAACAATCAAGCTTATTACATACATTCAAGCATTTTCTCATAGAACCAAATAACACAATCAACATCAATCGTAACATTCTTATGTGACATGATCATGACATAATGTACATGAGAGTCCTACCCATACCATATGCTATACACCACGAGTTCCCTAGAACCCATCTGTCAAACTCCAATGTATGCGAACAAAACTCGATGTGGTTGAAACCACCATATATCATAAATGCAGAAAATCTATCATATAACATAAAATGCGAAAAAAGCGCCAATACCATATAATGTGAAAAAATCGTCAATCCTCTTGATAATCCAGATACAGTGCACTGACTACGTATAAATACAGAAATAATATGCCACAATAACTTTACGGAACTCCTCATTTTCCATATAATCCTACCCCATACACATGCAATATGTCATACTATCTCATACATAGCCATAAATCAATATTTTTCACACTTAGGCGGCATTTTCAATACATGCCCTCCATTATCACATACTTTCAAAAGATGGAATAAATAATCCAACTTTCAAACCACCATAAAGATTGTATTATTCCTAAAACACAATTTCTTATAACTTTTTTTTGTGTGAACGTACAGTAGTTTTTCAAACTTATCATAGCAATTCACTTGTACGAATACATCATGTATAAGCCTTGTTTTCATTCATAAACATGCCATACATACAACCAATCATACATTAAATTAACCAAACATTCATGAAAATGTCAATCATTCAATCAAACTAGTAACAATGCTACCATTCCAAATAGTTAGGGCTCGAAACATACCTGATTCAGCCACTTACAAATTTAATTTCTTAGTTACTAAGCCAAACTCAATCAGCAAGCTAAATAATCAATTTAATCATAATATTTATTATTATCAAACAAGTTATTGAATTTTAGTCCCATACTTTATTCACGCTCTTGTGAAGCACACTAGCGAATCTTGTGGTTTCTTTAATAAACTCTAAAATGGACCTAAATTAATTAAATTAAAATAAATTAGTATGTAAATAAAAAATTACACCTCTTATACAGCCCTTAAACACTCACTTATGGCTTCAATCTAATCGCCACAATTACCATTATTTTTTGAATCCAAACTAGTTAGATTTATTACACTGATTTGAGGCGAATCATACGTGCGAAAGTATTTCGGCTTTACTAATGATTTGGAGCATTTGGTTTAGGACATTACAGATTTAAATACTGGAAAATTAGTATCCAATCTTAATTAAAATCCTTCATTTAATCAATCCATAACCTTTTCCCAAGATCTATGTCGAAACAACAAACTAGTTTAAGATTACCCACACTTATGTTTTCCGGTTTTTCAGATCTAATTTGTCGATTGGTCAATAAAAATTTTTCCTAATTAAAACATGTTTCAAGGCTGATTAGAAGGGGTGCAAGAACTCAAAATCATTCTAAAAAAATGGAAAATAATTAAATAAAAATAGCCACCTTTCTTGCCCATAAGCATGCGCACCACCACTCGTGGTGGCCAATTTTGGGGCTGATTTAAAATCATTTTAGGGATTGATTAAAAAGCTGGAAAAAAATCCATTAAATATTTAAAAGTCCCCCAAATTCCAGATAGAAATTTAGGTTTTTATTTGAAAAGATTTAACAAGAAAACAAGAGAGAAAGAGATCTTATACAAGCTAGATGTTATGGGTGGCAATGGCGCTTCTTGGAAATGTTAGGAATCTATCTTGGAGACTCAAGATTTCAGTAGAGAAAAATGGAAACAGTATGATGGAGGAGATGATGCAAAATCTTGTGACAAAAAGAAAAGAAAAAGATAATAAAACTAGGTGTTATGGGCATCGGCAACAATTGAGGAAGAAAGAAAAATTGAAGATCAAAGAAGAAAAGAGAGGGAAGGAATGGCTAGGGTGAGGAAAAATAGAATAAAGGCTATTATTTTGTGTAAAATTAACATTTACACTTGGGATTACAAGGGTATGGAAGACACACACACACTAAAAACAAGGGATTTTGTAAAAAAAATTTATTATTTTGCAAGGGAAAGGATTTGAACTTGGGACCTCAAATTAAATTTCGTGCTTTCACATTTAACAACTAACCATTTAGCTAACTCCTTATTTTTTTAATATAATTCTACATTCTTATTAAGTTAAATTTTGGGATGTTACACCCTAAAAGCATATGCCAAAGTCTAGTAATATCATCATCTGACAAGGAAGAGGAAACAATGGTTGCATCAACAGTAACAGTAGAACTTTGCAAAACATATAACTTGGCGGTCTTTCTCTACCCATTCATTACAACGAGGAAACCTTTGCTAATTTCAGAACCATACTTTCAGCTGTGTACTTGTACCCTTTTGAATTAAGAGTACTCAACGAAATTAAATTCCTCTTCAATTTTGGTACATGTCGTACGCAATTAAGTGTTTTGATGACTCCATCAAACATCTTAATTTTGATCGTGTCAACACTTGTGATTTTACATGAAGCATTATTTCTCATCAAAACAACACCTTCAAACACTATTTCATATGTTGTAAACCAATCCTGATTGGGACTTAAATAGAAAGTGCAACTAGAATCGAGGATCCACTCTTCTCTCACTTTAGAGTTGTCGGCAGAAGCAGCTAGGAGTACACCATTGTTGTAGTCTTCTGCTACATCAACTTCACATGATTGTTCTGCTTGTTTTCCCTTTTGATTTGTAGCTTCCCTTTTGATTTTCTTCTGTAACTTATAACACTCAGACTTAATGTACCCTTTCTTCTTACAAAAGTTACAAGTTTTACCTCTGTTTGAATATCTCGATCTACCCTTAGATTTACCATGAGGATTTTGTTTCTGTGTCTTCTCATGATTATCATCAATATTTTTTCCTTATCTCCCAAGAACAATGAGACCTTCTCCCTGATATTCAGATCCAACGATAACATGTTTCATCTTGTCATACGAGGTTAGAAAATCATAGACTTCATCAACCGTGAAAGATTCGCGACTATATAATATCATATCTCTAAAGGTTAACTAAGACAAAGGCAACGAACAAAGTAAAATCAACCCTAAATATTCTTTATCATACTAAACCTCCATGGCCTCTAGGTCTGAGAGAATATCTTTAAACATAGTTAAATGTTCATGCACAAACACACATTCTTCCAAACGATGAGCATAAAGTTTCTATTTCATATGCAGCTTGCTAGTTAGGCTTTTCGACATGCATAGTTTTTCCAGCTTCTTCCATAATACAGTGGCAGTCTTCTTTTTCAACACGTCCTGTAGAATATCATTCGATAGATGCAGCTGTAATTGCGTTAAAGCTTTTAGATCTTTACGCTTATTCTCTTCATCCATCAATGTCAAAGACATCTTATTTAATCCTAGCAGAACATTCTTCAAATCCATTTGCACAAGAATTATCTGTATCTTTACCTGTCACAACGTGAATCCGGTGTTACAATCCAACATCGGAATATCATATTTCATTGTCACCATTTTCGTGATCGAGACAAGCAAATCGAAAAGCTCTGATACCAATTTGTAAAAATTGATCGTCGATAAAGGCTATATAAAACGATCGCAAAGCAATAAAAAGGAAAAAATAAGAACACAAAAATTTTCGTGGAAACCCTTTCATGAAAAAACCATGGGTAGAAAAGAAAAAAATTACTAATGTCAAATTCAAATGATGCAAGATGAGTTTAGGCTACATCTATTTATAGGTTGAAAAACATTATTCTAATCAATGTCAAATAGAAGTAGTGTAGTAAGGTTGAAACACCTTATTCTAATAAATATCAAATAAAAAAAGTGCACCAAGTCCAAGCCCTAACCTCCTAAGTTTTCTGAAAAGATATGGAACTAAGGGGTGAGTTATAAAACTCATTGTGGTCTTAACACACAAAGCAGTAGCAAATAAAACAGTAAATAACAACATACAATTTTGCAATATACAGTGCATATCAGATTATCAGCTTCACAGTGATATTAGTAAATATGCAGTATACAGGAACAACAGTACAATTTTCCTACCCATTTATCTGCTACACTCAACAGTAAGAGTTCTCCAAAACTCATCCAACCCTACACACCATAACAGTAGGAGAATAAGCTCGTGTGGATATACCACCAGTAGATATGCAGATGAACTGTCAATAAAGTTACAAATAAACTACCAGTAGATATGTGGTTAAACCGCCAATAGCACTTCCTCCTTCAACAACTCAATCCCAATGCAATAGTATAGCTTGCTTTTATAGCTCTATAAATAGTATAATAACAGTATAATCATGTGGTTATCATGCAAACAATAGTAGTTGTAGTTTTAACAGTAGTAATGAATATACACCAGTAGCAATTTTAGATTTAACACATAATTAAACATATCACAGATTTTAGAACAAATATGGAAAAAAAGGGGTCTCAATTGAGCTTACGAGAACTTTAAACAAGTTAGGGACTGTACAAGGACTAAACTGAAACATTACACAAAAATTTAGGCAAAACTACAAAATAAAGGTCACACGACCTTGTGGCCAGGCCGTGTAAAAGGTTGATGTCGTTTTCCCAGGCAATGTAATTTACTGAGGTTGTGTGATCAGAAAGTGAAATCTCCAATGATAGCCACATAGTCATGTGACTGAGCTATGTTACTAGCTTTGGTCGTGTGACAGTAAAATACCCTAAAGTTACAGTAGCACATTACCGTGTCAACCAACCGTGTGGGACACACTAATCGCCTCTGGATGTACTAACGTCCAGAGTGTAAATACTGTAGTAAAAGATATATAAATGAGGTAGTATCTGCAAGTATACGGGTCTAGTTGAAATATAGTTTCAACGAAGTAAGTGAGTACTCCGAGGATCATACCCAAGGGAGGCTAGTGCTAGATCGATTTTGACCTAAACACTGAAAGATCTAATTAGTACTCGAAATAAGTTATAGTAAGAAAGGAAAAATAAAATGAGTTTTTAATATTTCTATAATAATAAAATATATAAAGTAAAGCAATAAATATCAAGAGATTGAAAAGTATAATTAATCAAATCTAGTTATGGGAGATTAACTTGCTTTGATAATCTTCATTAACTATTGCTTCGGGTTCCTCATCAATCAACTAGTCGCTATCCTAGCAGAATCTTCCAATTTTCCATTAAAATAACAAATCAGCAATGACTACTTATCTTTCATCCTCACAGTCCAGACTGACTCGGGGTTAAGGCGTTCGCGGATGGGCCATACCAATCTTAGGTTAATTCCCACATTGATAACTTCCTAGGGTTTTCAAGCCTAGGGTTTGTTTCATGTACTTCCTTTTTCGAACAATTGATCTATTAAGTAACCCTACAAAACAATCAATTCATCATACCTCCACTCGCTAATCCCCCATAGAGGGATTAGTTCCTCACGGTTTTAGTAAATACTATAAAATCGATAGAAAAGATAAACATAATAAGCGAATCAAAAATATAAGATTTAAGAAAAAACTTAAATTGTATTAAAAGCAAGAAATAATCCATAGCATCTAATCACATTCCCAAATCGGATCTCCCAAAATAAAATAAAGACAAACAGAAGTAAACTAAAACCTATGAAAAAGAGAAAAATTAAACTAAACTAAAAAGAGAAATTCTAAACTAAGGAATTGGTGTTGATAATGCGTGACAAATGAGCCTATTTATAAATTTTAAGTGGTCTTCGTCCTTAACCCTAGGTTAGCCGACGTTCTCAAGCTTTAAATTTGATTGTGTGAACCAAAATGCCCCTTGGCCCATGTTAATTGTCGTCTAGAGTCGATGTCGTAACACACCAAGACATGTGTCGCAACATAAGAGTCAGTGTACTGCTCTTGAGATATCTTTAGAGGTATGTAACGGCATTCTTAGGCTGTGTCGTGACATTGAAAGTAGTTTTGTGATTTCTCCATTCTTATCCCTATGTTGTGAAATTGATCATTCTGTGTTGCAAAATAATGACCAATATCGGTTTATTATGCCTTCTAATGGTCTTCTACACACTTACAAAGTTTATTAGCTCACCCTTAGGCCTCATTCACCCTTTAAGATCAATAAAATACTCACTTTGCACATTTTATTAACTTTAAGAAAACTTACGAAAACATAATTAAAACTAAACAAAAATGCTTGTTTTCAAGCTCCTAAAGTGCAAAATTTAGTTTAATTTGCTACACCGAATTACGATCGATCACACACACCTATGTTGTAGACCGTGTGACCCTAAAAATCACACATGGTTTGCCACCAATTTTTAAGTTTAGGAAATAGGCCTTGTTATAGACACCTATGCGACATTCCTCAAAATTAGATTCGATCCAACTCTCCCAAATTTGGCCCTTTTTTACATCATAAACATAGAATTACACAATATGAGAAATGATTGACAGAGGTTTCAGGTAGATCTAAAATATGATCAATTAAACGAGAAGAAGTGATGAACCATAACTCCATTAATTTTTTCCGGAATCGTTATTAAATTGATACCTAAGATTAACTTATTGATTTCATATAAGAGAATAAGGGTCTAACCCCAATAGTGGTTGCAAAAGGAAAAATCAAGAGAATTTAGTGGTTCAAAGTTAGGTTCGGCAACAATGTAAAATAAAATAAAAAAAGAAAATGATGGCTTATGATGGTGGAGGGAGCGACAACACTTAGGAAAAAAAAGAAAAGAAAGATGAGGGGGAGGGGGAGGGGGAGGGGAGGCAAATAAGGCAAGGGAGAAAAGAAAAGTGGTGGCCAACCAGTTTAAGTAGGTATATATGTCTAAGATTTGTGTGGCATTATGGTTTAAGGTTTTTGACATTCTAATAGTTCAGGCCCAACAGAAGCCCAATTGTACACACAATCAAAAAATAAAGATAATTTTTAACAATAACAGAATATAACTTAAAAAATTAACCCTAAATTTTGGGCATGACACTTTTAGTATATTAACCATTTTAATGACAAATTAATAATTTACTTTTATGGATATAATTTCACAATAATGAAACATTAGTAAGTTATGCCTTTATTTTTGGTACAATGTGTATATTATTTCTAGTCCTAATTTTTAATATGAAATATCCAACATAATTTTTTTTATCAATATTATGTTTTTATTATAACTTAAATAAGTCAAAATTTTCTTTATTCATTATCTTTTCACATTGTTTTACTTTTATGGACCTCTAGTGCAAACACTTAAATGTGTCAAACCTGTAAGACATAAATGCGTATTTGTGTGAAAATGAAATGAGAAAAATGAAGTCATAAAATATAAAGCACAACTTGTAGATCAAGAGTTTTCAAAAAGTTTTGGTATTGATTTTGAAGTACTCTCCTGTGGTTGATGCAATCACATTTAGATATATTATCAGCTTGACAGTTCATGAAAAATTTGATATGCAACTAATAGATGTCGTTACTACCTATTTGTATGGCTCACTTGATAGTGAATATTTTATGAAAATCCCTTAAGGTTTTAAGATCTTAAAAGGAAGCAAGGCTGCCTAGGAAATTTGCTTAATCAAATTTTAAAAAAAAAATTCCTTATATGAATTAAAATAATTTAAACGTATGTGGTACAATCGTCTTAATAAGTATTTGTTGAATGAATGTTATAAAAATGATCTAACATGTCTCTTTATTTTTATAACAGGAACTGGATCAAAATTTGTTATATTTTTTTGTTTTTGTTGATAATTTCAATATTATTGAAACTCTTGTAGAACTTTATAATGTAGTAAATTGTTTAAAGAAATAATTTGATATGAAAGATCTTAGAAAAAACAAAGTTTTGTCTTGAATGTGAGATTCATGTCCATCAATTATCTTATGTAGAAAAGATCTTAAAGAAATTTCATATGGATAAAGTGTTGGAAAAAGCCAGTTTAGAAAAACGATTTTCAGTCACAAATTTATGATATTAATAGTAATATTTTTTTTCCCAAAAAGTACCTATGCTTTGTCCAAGATTGATCCTAGATGTTCTTGGCTTTCTAGCGAACGACCTTATTCACTATTCTCGTACCATTAATTGCTTCGAGTGTTGGCTTGAACAATCACAAACCAAACACAGAACCATAAATGACTTATTACTTTCAGTAGGAAATCAATTCTCTCGCAATAGAAATCAATAGAATTTATTCTTAAAAAATAATTCTCACTACTTTCTGATAGAATAGCAATATATCAAACTTATACATAACTTGTATAATTAGCTCTACCAGGGTCATCTATTTATAGGGAGAAATAGGATAATCCTAGTTGAATTAGTAAAACATAAACAATATTTATTTAATAGAAAACAGTATTCTACTCTAAGTAGAATGAGGTGGGCAACTTACCCTAGTAAATAATGCTAGAGATGTAGCCCCTCTCTATTATGACGAGGGTACTTGGGATTTTTTTGTATTGAGTCTAATTATATTTGTTTCTTATATTATCAACCCAACAATTTATAATTTATTCCTGTAACAGCCTGTTTTTAGTCAAATCGGAACAATGGTTTCAGAACCACAAACTTGAGGTCAAAATATTTATTTTATTATTATTTTAATGTTTACAGCATGATTGAATGATTGTGTGAAAGTTTCGTTTAGAAATTTTATCGTTTGAATGGTCAATTTGATAAAAAGAACTAAATTGCGTAAAGTGCAAAAGTGTTGTTCTATTAGCTAATGGGGTCAAATAGCTATAGAAACTTAAATTTTATGTCCTTAAGTGGTAAATATACCATTAGTATGTTAGTGGATGTTAATGGTTTAGCATAAATGAAATTTTTAATTAATTTTAAGGTTAAAATGGTAAAATGGTTAATAAATGATAAAATAAATAAAAACAAAACCATTTTTATATTATCATCATCTTCTTTGGCTGAATTTTGCAAGAAGAAAAGCCAAAGTTTTAGGTTTTATTCGGTCAAGCATCATTTGCTCATTTAGGTATGATTTTTGTTACATTTTTAATGACTATGTTTTTGTGATCATTGCAACTAGTACTAGCTAGCCCAGGAACTATTTTGCAAAACTGTTAAAGATTTTGAAAGTTTCTATTGAGGAAAATATGTGTTCTTTGATGTTTGATGATGAAATATGAATATTTGTTATGAATTATACAAGTTTTGTTAAGTGATTTTTAGTGAAAATGCAAAATAAGGATTAAATTGATAAATGTTGAAAATTTTTGGTTAAAATGTGAAATAAATGAAAAATATGGGCAGTTAGGGGTATAATGGTAATTCGGCTAGTATGGGTTAGTCTTGAATTTCAATAATTTGTGATTTTGTGTAATAAGGACTAAATTGTAAAAACATGAAAGTTTAGGGGCTAATATGTAAAATATCCCAAATGTATATTTTGGATTGAATTGAATAAATAGAGGAATGAATAAGCTAATTTTGATTACTTATAGATAAAAAAAGAGGAATTCGGACTTAGATCAAGGAAAAAGCAAAGTAATTGAATAGTCGGTCCATTTCGTTATCTCTGTACTTGAGGCAAGTTCGTATAATTGAACTTAAATGTGTATTTATCTAATTGATAGATGGAATTGAGATTGTATTTATTCTATTAGTTAAATTTAGAGATCTTAAATTAAATGTATGGTTTAAATAAGACGAGTTGTAGAATAAGGCCATAACTGGGCTATAGCAATCAGAAAATAAGACCATAACTGGGTTATGGCATGTGAATGTAGGACCACGGCAAAGACATGGCAATGTATGTGTAAGACTATAGTTGGACTATGGCATCGAAAAATTGATGTACTCGTACCGTAAGCATTTATAAGCTGGAGTGGATTGGTAAGAGAATTGGTAAGAAATAGATACATATCGGTACAGGTATATATGGAAAACTATTCAAGTAATGAGTTAAAAGAAGTTGAGGACTTATGAGTTATTATGTGGTTAAACTTGATGTTAACTTATTGATTGATGCTTTAAATGCTATTTATGTTATCTATTTTGAAATGCTAATGAATGATGAGATTATTTCATATTTACATACGAACTTACTAAGCTTTATAGCTTACTTTGTTTATTTTTCTATGTTTTATAGTAATTCGAAGCTAGCTTGGATTTGGGGATCGTCAGAGACTTCATTGCACTATCGGACATCTATTTTGGTAATTTTGAAGTTGTGTAAATATGGTATATGGCATGTGTAACAGCCCGATTTTAACTAAATCGGAACAATGGTTTTAGGACCACAAATCTGAAGTCAGAAAATTATTTTAATATTATTTTATGTGTTTACAGCATGTGATTATATATGTGAAAATTTCGTGAGCTAATTTTATCGTTTAATAGCTCAATTTGAGAAAAAAGACTAAATAGCGTAAAATGCAAAAGTGGCATTCTATATGTTAAATGTGCTTAATTTTTATGGTTGATTAAATGTGAGGTCCTTATAATGTTATTAGACCATTGATCGTGGGATTTGACACTTATGGACATCCATTATGTGATTTTTAATGTTTATTACTAAGGTTAATTATGTAAAATGTTAAATAACATTAGATAAATAAAACAAAATAGTAAATAGTGTCTATCTTTCTTTCTACAATCGAAAATCAAAAGAAAAAGAAACCATGGGAGACATTTAGGGTTTGGTTATTGCCTAACTCAATTGTAAGTTCATTTTAGCTCGATTTTTGATGATTTCTATGTTTTTATGATCGTTGCTTCGTGTTCTAGCTAACCCATACCCTAATTTTTGAAATTTATGATGATTTTGTAAAATGTCATTGATGAATTCATGAGATTTGTGATAGATGATGATGAAAAATGAGAGATAAATGATAGATTATCATGTTTTGTAAAATGATTTTTGGTAAAAATGCAGATTAGGGATTAAATTGAGAAATGTGTAAATTTAGGGGTTAAATGTGTGAATAAATCAAAAATATAGGCTGTTAGGGGTCCCTATGAAATTTGGCTAGCATGTATTTGGATTAAATTGTGTGAATTTTGTGTATTTGTGAAATAGGGACTAAATTGTAAAAGTGTGGAACTTTAGGGGCTAAAGTGTAAAAATGCCCAAATATGTGTTTGTGGACTAAATTGAATGATTTGATGAATAAATGAGTAAATTTTGAATGTATATAGATCGAGAACGAAAGAAATCAGATTTAGATCGGGGAAAATCAAAGGTTATCGAGTAGTCGACCCAATCCTTCTATTTTGACTACTAGGTAAGTTCATATGCAAATAAGTGTCTTTAAATTGATTTATATATGTTTATTTGTTGTTGAATTGCTATGGATATTGAACAAGCAATTACGAGCAAGAATCAATGAAGTTACGATATTCGAAAGTCCCGTACAAACCTTAGGAAAAGTGAATGTCATGACATTAGGATTACCGAGATGTGATTACATGAAGACCATGTATGGGACATTGGCATTGTATTGTGATTATGTGTAAGACCATGTTTAGGATATTGGCATCGTTATATTATTTCGTGTAAGACCCTGTCTGGGACAGTGGCATCGATATGTGATAACATGTAAGACCATATCTGGGATATGGCATTGTACGAGCTTTATGTGATTTTCGAGCATCCTTAACAATTCTAAATGGTCCAATAGGCAAAGTCAAGACGAGAAAGAATGTGTCAAAAATTTAAGTGACTTAGGTACGTACGAGATTCATACGAGCTTTGAAAAGGGAAGTAATTGATGAATTCAACTATGGTATTGAATATGTGTATAATGAGAAAGGTTTGTAAACTTATAAATGCTTACTCATAGTTTGTCTATTAATGGAAATGATGTTAATGCATGTGGTAATTTATTTGTATATGGCTTACTAAGCTTTTAAAGCTTACTTTGTGTGTTCTTTCCCTGTTTTATAGATTATAGAAGCTAGCTCAGACATCGGGGATAATCAGGAACCGTCATCACACTATTGACTACTTGTTGGTACTTTTGGATGCTTTATAAATATGGTATATGGCATGTATAGGCTAGTGAGTAGATGATAAGTTTTGAAATATGTTATTAGCCATGTGTGTTGGCTTGTTAAATGATGTAAATATTGATGTGTATGGCCATTTAAGTTGGATTGAATTAGGAGTTTGGTAAGTAATACATGATGCATAAGTTGCCTTATGTTTTGGTATGCTTGGTATGGTTATATGGTTGCTCAAGTAGCTAGTTGTCTTTTTGTGAGCTAATACTTGAAAGATGATATGTTATGGCTTGATTTTGAAATGATGAAATGGTATGTTTTGAAGCCTGAAATAGATGATAAGATGATGAGTAAATGCATTTAGAATTTATTAAGTTTGATGATTTTGGCATATTAATTTGGTATGTTTTGGCTATGGATTTGAGTAGTTAAAAGGATGGTTTATAAATGGCATGAAATGTGTATGTAATAGCATGTTTTGGGTTGCCTATTAATGTATTGAATTGGTACAAATGTTGTGGTTTAGGTATGCTTGAGATAGATTGAGAAATGTGGCTTCAACCAAGCCTTTTTCACTCCACATGGCAAAGCATACGGGCGTGTGGCATGACCGTGTGTGACACATGGGCTTGATATACAGCCGTGTGTCCCCTAGGGTAGCCCTTCGAATTAAGTCAGTATACCCTATAGGTTTGGCACGGTCTAGACACACGGGCGTGTCTACTGGCCGTGTGAGACATACAGGTTGGCACATAGGAGTGTCGCCAGCCGTGTGACCCAAGTCAATATACCTTCCAGATTTCCCACAGTCATGGCACACGGGCATGTCTCCGGCCGTGTGGTGCAGGTAAGTATGTATGCCCTATTTTCACACGGCCTGTGACACGGGGGTGTCTAGTGGCCGTGTGAGGCACACAGCTTGTTCACACGAGCGTGTGATCTCTTTAAGCATGAAAATTTTATAAGTTTCCTAAAGTTTTCAAATGTTATTGGTTTAGTCCCGACCCTCTTTCAAGCATGTTTTAAGGTCTCGTAGAGCCTTATAAGGGACAATGTGATTATATTTTATTGATGTTTATGTGATAATAGATTTATGTGTGAGAAATGTATGATTTATGTTGTGATTTGTTCGGTAATGCCTTATAACCCTATTCCAGCAACGGATAAGGGTTAGGGGTGTTACAGCATGTATAAGCTTGAGTGTATTTTGGCTTGTTTGATGAAAATGTATTTTGGCCATTTGAGTTGGCTTATGATGATGAATTTGATGATGTTTATAAATGTTCAAATGGTTCTATTTTGAGTTTGGTAATTGACCTATCTTGTGTGATTGAGGTTTGAATTTATAATGCTCAATGATATTAATTGCTAAAATGGTTGATAATTTGGGAAGCTATGTGCTTGTGAATTGGTGAATGATAATGCATGTTTGGAATGGTTTAGTTAATTGAATTGTATATGTGAATTAGGCATGTAATTAGTTGGCAATTTGTGACATATTTGTAACTTGTATTTTTTATAATGAAATGGTATGAACTGAATCTTGGTTGATGATATTAGGATGTTTATTTGTGTCTTGAAATGGAATTATTTGAGCTTGTATAAGTATGTACAAAATGGGTGGCAAAATGGCTTGGTAAATAGCCTATTTTTGTCCACACGGATAGAGACATGAGCTTGTCTCAACCGTGTGTGACACATGGTCATGTTACACAGTCATGTGTCCCGTAGTGATGAATTTGAGACCAAGTCAGTATGCTCCACACTTGTAACAGCCCAATTTAGACCCTAGTCGGAACGGGGGTTTCAAGACCACGAATTCGAGTCAAAAAATATTTAAAAATTATTTTCTGTGTTTATTTTGTGTGAATTTATATCTGTGAAATTTTCGTGATTTAATTTTATCGTTTGAGTGTCTGACTTAATAAAAGGACTTAATCGCGTAAATTGAAAACTTGATAGTTTAAAGCATAAGGGCTGAATTCTTAGTGGCTTCCTAAATTGAAGCATTTATGTTTCAAATAACCTTTGGACTTAGTGATGGCCGATTGTACCCTTATTATGTATGTTTTAGTTATTAATTTTAAAAGGGCAAAATGGTAAAATAAAGAATAATTCATGTAATAATAAAACATAAAGAAATTATAATATGGTTTCATAATCTTCTTCTTGCCGAAATAAGAAACAAAAGAAAGAAATAAAAGAAAGCTAGGGTTTGGCCTCATTCAAGCTTGATTAAGTTATGAGTTTAACTTGGTTTTTGATAATTTTTACGTTTTTGAGATCGTTGCTAAGTTATCTTCAAGACTCATGCTTGAATTTTTTATTTTGATGAATATTTTGAGTTATGCCATTGATGAGAGCTTGTGATTTTTGTTTTTTGATGATAAAATATGAAAGATATGTTTTAGATTAACATGTTTTGTATTGGAGTTTTTGATGATTTTGAGTAATTAGGACTAAATTGCAAAAATAATAATTTGAGGGACTAAAATGTGAAATAAATGAAATATATGGACTTGTATGAATATGGGTAAGATTTGGCCTAACATGGGTATAGGGAAATTTTGCATATCTTGTGTTTTATGCAATAGAGACTAAATTGTAAAAAGTGTAAATGTCAGGGGTAAAATGATAATTTGCCCATTTATGTGTTTTTGGACTAAATTGAATGAAAATATGTTTGAAAGAGCTTAATTTGAATATGTTTAGATCAAGAACCAAAGAAATTGAATTTGGATCGAGGAAAAACGAAAGTTGTCGACTAGCCATCTCGTTCTGTTTTACATCGTCCGAGGTAAGTTTATAAGAAAATAGATGTACTTAATTTTAATTAAATGCAAAGTATATATGTTGAAATGAAATATATGAATTTATATATGTAATAATCGAATGTTGTTAAGCTTGGCAACTATGTTTACGACTTCGTTTCGACCGAGTTACGACGTCCGAAAGCCCCGTATAAATCTTAGGAATAGTTAGGATACATATGCATGACATAGAATTTCGATATGTGATGTGTGAGTAAGACCATGGCATCGATATGTGATCTTGATATATGTGTACGAGTAAGACCCTGTCGGGGACAATTTCATCGATATGTGATTACATGTAAGACCACGTCTGGGACGTTGACATTGTACGATATGTGTGATTATCCGAGTGTCCTATCCAATTCTGAATGGTTCATCGGGCAACGGTAAATAATGATCATATGTGTAAAACAAGTTAAATGGCCAGGTATGAATTAGCTTGTTGGCTGCAAGTAATAAAGTAGGTATGTATTTGATGGTTGTTACAAATTATGTGTGAAGCAAAAGAAGGATATTTATATATATGAATTTGGTAAGTGTATTCGGCTTTTGAATAAATGGTATGAAAACTATGGAATTGACGCATGGATTTGTGTATATATCTGACCATGTGTATTCGGCCATTTAAGTAATATGTGTACATGATGACATACTATGATACTTGAGCTTGTGTTTATGAGTGTATGTATATTTGATTATCTTAAGACATATTGGCTTTGAAAGTTGAATGATAATTACTTAAATTGGTTATATGAGCATTCGGCCAATGTGGGAATTATGTATGAAAAAGTAACATTTATGAAATTTGTATGTTTGAGATTAAGCATGGTAATGTTAATGTAATTCGGTTAGTTTATAATGAATTGATCATGTCATTAGATTGTTTATTTGCTTCTGACTTACTAAGCTATGATAGCTTACTCTGTGTGTGTTCATGTTTACTCTGTTTTATAGATTCTATAGTTAAGCTACAAGCTCGGGGACTATCAACAAAGTTCATCACACTATCTACTATATTGGTATCTTTATAAGTTAAACTCAAATTATGGCATGTATAGGCTAGTTTATGTTTTGTAATGTTGGATTTTTTTTGGTTATGTGTAATCTAAGCCATGTGAAAATGGTTAAACTATTATGTTTGATTTCGGTTTGGTTTAGGTATGGTATATGTTAATCTTGGTTATATAGTTGCGAGCTATGAATGCATAATATATGTGGTAAGTACTATATGCTTTGGGATTGAATGATGATTTTGAAAGAATTGTGGTTGATTCGACTAGGTTTATTCATAGATGAAATGTACACATGAACTTAATAGTTATGTTTGCATAAGTTTATACATGTGATTTAGCATCATTGGATATATGATTAGGTTCGAATAAGGTAAAAGATCATTGTGATATATTTATTACTTGGTATATACGAGTTGTATGTGAATAAACATATTTAAGATTAGTTAGATGATTAATATAAGTGATGGATTTTGATTAGATGTATTTCGGCATTTATGTTCATGAAATAGGAAGAATGGTTTATATATGATTTATTGAGCATAAGTGGTAACACATAAAAGGGATATGCCATGCGTTTAGAATTTGATTAAAGTCTTAGTTCTGAGCTTGTATTTAAATATGGTTGATATCGAGAAGGTGAAATACGCATGAACTTGGTAAAATATGCTATAATATCTGACCATATAAGAAAATGTATGTTCGGGACCTTCATAGGTTTAATTATATATATTGTGTCTTATATGTGACTTGATATAATGATATGTGCAAATGTGCGTAGGTATTCATGTGTGGTGCAAATGTGCGTAGGTATTCATGTGTGGTATGGTTAGTAATTTACTTATGAAATAGATGCTTACTAATATAAATATATGAGGCATGTTAGTTAATTATTTAAATATTTGAATGTTATGATTATTTGGCTATATGATTCGGTTTTTGAAATAATAATGTATAAGTATTTTGATATGATGTTTATTAGCTGGTTCGAATAAGTGACTAAATAAATTATGATTAAATTTCTTATGTATGTGATTGTGTTTTAAATATTTGAACAGATGATTGTTAATCGAGTTTATATTTATTATAGATAAGTTGATATAATTTTATGCATGTTTAAAAATTAAGTAATTAAATCGAACTGTGTTATGACCGGTAATACCTTATAACCCCAATCCGGCGACGGGTTCAGGTTAGGGGTGTCACAACACGGCTTCACACACGGGCGTGTGACTTGGCCCTGTGGCATAAGTCAGTATACCCTACAGGTTTGGCACGGCCTAGCACACCGCCTGACACACAAGCGTGTATGGCCATTTTTAGGGCACACGGGCTAGCCACATAGGCATGTGTGTTGGCCGTGTGACCCAAGCTAGAGAGTTACACGGGGTTAGACATGAGCTGGGACACAGCCATGTGCTCCCATATCGAATGTCCACACGGCTTGTGACATGGGCGAGTCTGGAGGCCACGTGAGACACACGATCTGGCCACATGGGCGTGTGTCCCCTGTTTTGAGAAAAATTTTCAAAGTTTCGTGAAAGTTTCTTGAGTTATCGGTTTAGTCCCGAACCACTCCCAAAGCATGTTTAGGGCATCGTAGGCTCGTATAAGGGATAAATTGTTTGAGATTGAATGATGATTGTATGTAATGATCGAATGTATGAGAAAAGTATATTTAAATGTATTATAAGTTGGTCATGCTTCGTAACCCTATTCCGGCATTAAATACGGGTGAGGGGTGTTACAAATCCAACCCGATACATGTTTTCTATTTTCTAAAATAAATATTATTTAATTATATTTTTAATTAAATAATTTTCTCAAGCCAAATTTAATTTCATTAAAGTAATGACAATTTTATGAATAATTAATTTAGTTCGATTTTCGAATGCCAATTATTTAATTAATTAAATAACAATTTGAAAAACTTAAATCATTTCTCAAGTCATTTTTATACTAGAAAACACATTTGTTTGTGAATGTGACCCATTTCTCTGACTTCATCATTTCCATCCATTTTTGTTCATTTGGTTCTACATGCAATTCATTTTCAACTTTAATGAGCTAGCAAATGGACCAATTGGACATGTAATTAGGGCTCCAATAATTTATAATTAAGTTATAACTTTTCGCCTATTAATTATAAACTTATTTAGTCATGAAGTCATTCTACTATAATATCGTGACTAAGTTGTTCCTAGTTACACACCATTATGAAAGCTACTCAATTAGTGCTATTCCAATGACCTTTTCATAAGTGTGTTACCCTTATAAGATATCCTTAATCTTTTTGGGATAAATTTGTTCTCCCAATATTATCCTATTTTATCTCATGGTAATCATTACATCTTCCTTCGTAAAAAGTCAATTACAATCAAATAGTAATCAAGTTGTTTATCACAAAGACAAACGACACATGGTCATGTTTACTTTTCAAATATCATGTAGCTATGAATTTCACTATTGTGAATCACGCTACATACTATAGAAGTCATATACCCAATGCACCAGCTTGTGATTCCTTATCTTTGAACTTAGGTTTTTATTTATATCAAAGTATACAAGTCATGTATACATAGTTTATCATCCACTCAATATTAAAGTATGCCACACTATAAACGTCACAAGTAAAAAAATCTATAAACAGATCTAGGATTTATTTTACTTGGGTCCTGTTCAATGTACTGTCAGTCCAATCAGTCACGTTTATGTCAGTCACATTTATGTCTCTATCTTTTAGTAGTCATCCGCTTTGATGCTCAAGATAAAGAAACTCCCCAATTGGACTAGATAGACGACATATTAGTCTTTCAATCAGTTTGCTCATTTCCAATTAGACAGTAACACCTCATACCCGTAACCGACGATGGAGCGGAATACGAGGCATTACCTAACTTGATCTCATGCACACAAATGTTCCCTAAGTCACCAAGACTTGGTCCAATTTAGAAATTTTTCAATTTCTACTTTAAATTTCTTATTATGGGCCTACGAACCCCAAATCGACCATTGAAAACTATTCAGGATCAACCCAGGTCCTTAAAACATCTATAGAAATTTTGACTTTGAAACAGGGCACACGCCCATCTGGCCATTTCAACATGGTCATGTTGATGGCCCGTGTTACTCATACGGCCTAAGCAATATAGGGACACGCCCGTGTCCTCCATTCGTGTGGAATTAATTCTAAATGCACACCTACAGGGGTTTTCACACGGCCTGGCACACGCCTGTGTCCCTGGCTCGTGTCCTTCACACGGCCATGACACGCCCGTGTCCTAGCCCATGTGCAAAAACATGGACATTCTATTTTTGATATCAACATCCCCAAAATGTCACACGACCAAGGCACACGGCCGTGTGCTAGGCTGTGTCCATCACACGGTTGAGACACACGGCCGTGTCTCTGTCCGTGTGTTTACTACCATGAATACTGACTTGAAATTTTTACGTGCAGGGGACACACGGCCAGACCACACGCCCGTGGGGCAGACCGTGTGTCACACAGGGTCTAGACACACGCCCTTGTGTCTACCCGTGTGGACAATATAAGCTATTTACCAATCCTCTTTGCCACCCTTACTTACACAACCTACACAAAAGCAACCAAACCAATACAAGAATAACTTATTTAAACCAATCAGCCACAATAGACTACATATCAATTAAGCAATTACTCATTCATGAGAGTAACTTCATTTGCATATATCAAAATGAATATTTTCCATCATTCAAGGCTTAATAAAAAATGAAGGGTTTCCAACCCAAGCCAACACATTTGGCCAGTTCTCAATGACACAAAAATAGTAAAGTCTAAGCCCTATACATGCCATATTCAAAAATATAAATCAAACTATATCGAATGCTTTGATTGATAGTGTGATCGATATCTCTGACTTCTTTTGGTCTTTGAGCTAGATAGGCGGCACTATAAGAAAATGAAAAAGGAGAGGGAGTAAGCATAAATCTTAGTAAGTTGCATATAAATAAATATACAACATAACTTTACCATTTGTGACAGCCCTAATGTGACCCTAGTCGGAAAGTGGTTTCGGGACCACAAGACCGAGTCGTAAAATAATTAATTGCTATATTCTATGCTTATTATGTGTGAACATGAGTATGTGGAAGTTTCATTCCCTAATTTTACCAATTGCATGAGAAATTGTTAATAGGGATCGATTTGAGACATGGTGAAAATATGATAGTCCAATTTAAAATGGTCTATTAGTGCATGTACCAAAAAGAGTGGACTTGCATGTCAAATAGACCATTTTTGATTGTGAATGGCCGGCCAACATACGCATGCATTATGGTGTTCCCTTGTCTTCATTTTTTTATATTTGGTGGGAATTATGTATAATAAATTTATATTAGTAAGTGGTGATAAAAACAAAGTTCCATCATCTTTTCTATCATCTTGCCGAAACCATAAGGAAAGAAAAGAAAAATGGAAGCTAGGACATTCGGCCAAGGAGTTTATAGATTATATGTTTTTTTTTTTTTTTTTTTGATGTATCATGTGGTTGATTTTTGGAGTTGTGTTGCAAGAAACCTTTGGTTGTGTTCTTATATGCCAAATTGATGATGTTTTGTAGTATGTGATTTGAAATGGTTATAGATGAATATGAACTAAGAAACATGTATTATTGAGTAAGTAGAAGATAGAATGGGGTTTAAATGGGAGGTTCATTTGATTTATTTTTGTCCTTGTATGAAAAGTGGTTCTTTGTTAAGGCCGAATGAGTCATGCTAGATTAGTTGAAAAGAATGTTCATGTTATGAGGTAATTTGAATAATTGACCGAAACATGGAAGGAAGGGCAAGATTTATAAATTATGTTTGAGGGTGAAAGGAATAATGAAAGTTGTATTAAGTTTAATGTGCATACTTTAGTCTAAGTGTTGAGGAGTATTCGGCTAAGATAGTTGAAATGTGGGTGTTGCCGATTTTTTAAATTTAGATTATGGGAGTGGCTATAATGGGCATTAAGATGTTGAACTTAAGAAATTAGAAGTAAATGAACTTGATAGTATTTAAGAGATAGAGGTGATAGATTAATGTTGCACATTCGGCTATGGTTAGGCATGTTGATGATCTTATCTTGATTTAGATACTTAGGCATAAAAGGGTGGTAAAGGGGATGAAATTGTCGAATGATTAGTTGGGTAACAAAAGAAGCATTCGGCCATCACTTGAGAGCTTGTGTGATGTTGGGTTTAAAATTAGCAAAGGTAACTTACCTAATGCATGTGCATGTGTGATTAGATTTTTGATGATATGGTAGTTGCATGAGGTTATTAGCCGAATATACTAACATACATATACATGTGAAATTGGATTGTAAATATTTAGCAAGGTGGTTAAACTAGTTAAATTATTGATTAAGCTCAAGGAGTTAAAGGAGGTGAATCGAGCAAAGGCAAAGAAAAGGTCATCGAGTAGCCGAGTTGGAACCGTCTTACCCAACACGAGGTAAGTCATTAAGCATATAGTTGGTATTAATTCAAATGGTCATAACGTTTATGTAATGATGCTGAATGGAATGAATAAATATATATATGCATGTACGTATGTGATGATGAAAGTGTTGAATGAAAAGAAAAGAGGTGAGATGTATTGAGTTGTTGATCTCGGCACTAAATGTGCGAGTATAAACATTTATGACCATGAGATTGGCGCTACGTGTGCGGGTTTAAATTGTGCAGCACTAAGTGTGCGAATTGACTATGTAGCACTAAGTGTGCGAATTGAATATGTAGCACTAAGTGTGCGAGTTTGACTATATAGCACTAAGTGTGCGAGTTGACTATGTAGCACTAAGTGTGCGAGTTTGATTATGCAGCACTAAGTGTGCGAGTTGATTATATAGCACTGAGTGTGCGGACTTAATATATATTCTTGAATCATTATGGACACTAAGTGTGCGACGCTATTGAGTCGATCACGGACAGCGGATCGGGTAAGTGTCTTGAGTTCATGGCTAATAGGTGCTATGTCTATACTTGGTGTTGAGCTTGGTAAGTTTGAACCTATGTGACAAATATACTTGAAGTCACGTACATGAAATTTATCATAGAATGGGTGAAAGGCCGTTTAGTTGTATGTTTGTAACGAAAATAAAATGATTTATGAAAATGCCTCGAATATCCTATTGATGAGTATGTGGATTGTGAATGCATAAATTGGTATGAAATTAAACCGATAGGTCGGAGGAACTATGGTATGGTTCGGAATGGATGGAGTAATTAGCCTCGTTCCATTTTGTTTTCTCTTGTGATAATGTTATTGATGGATGGTAGTGCATAGCTTATGACTTACTGAGTTATAAACTCACTCGGTGTTTCCTTGTCACCTATTCTAGGTTTCTTGGACACATCTCTTTTTGCGTGGTCGGGCCGTCATCGAAGTCATCACACCGGATAGCAAGTTTTGGTACTTTCTTCTTAGTCGGCTTAGGAGAACATTTCGGCATGTATAGGCTATTATGTTGTGTTTGAACTTTGGTATGTAAACTTTAAGCCATGCGAAAATGGCATGAATGTTCGATTGAGTTGGATCAAGGAGTAGGCATGAAATGGACCTAGTTACTTTCGTAACAGATGCTGGCAGCAGCAGTGACATGAGATTGAAAAATCACTAAAAAATAGTAGAAGTGGAATTAATTGATGAATAAATTATGTATTCGAAGCTCGATGAGTCTATTTTCATATAAAAGCAACGAAAAGATCATATGGACAGTATGTTAAGAGATATTCAGGTTCTCGTGAGACAGGGCCAGAACGGTTTCTGGATTCCCTGTTCCAACTTTGGAAATTCATTATAAATCAACCATAGATAATTAGGAGTCATACCATATATGTATAGATTCCTCTCTGAGTCTAGTTTCTATAGAAACAAACGGAATCAGTGTTGAAACTCTGTGCAGGGAGATATCCAAGTCGTAATGCACAAAGGTCAGTGTAGTCGATCCCTGTAACATGGGAGACTTTGACTAATAAACTGTACTAATTGGTCCGACCAAAAATTCTAGAAAAAAATGTGTAGATGGGCATATGAGTCTATTTTTAGGGAAAATTTACGGAACTGGATTTCGAGTTTCAGAACTCGAGATATGATTTTTTTTAGCGACTAGTACGCAGACTGGCAGCTTGTCTGGAAAATTTTTTTAAGTGGGTTGAAGTTTGTTAACACCTCGTGTTCGACTCCGGCGACGGCCTCGGGTTCGGGGTGTTACATTTTATTGGTATCAGAGCTATGGTTTAGTCGGTTCTAGGACTACCATAGCACGCATGAGTCTAGCTATACATGCCGAATGTTAATGTTTAACTGTGTGATGACTTCTGACGGTTAAAATTTATGTTTTGATTAGTAAATGGATCCCGGTGTAGAGAGAACCTTGGCGGATGACATTGGCTGCTCCTGCACAAGGGACGCCGCCTGTTGAACCTCAGTCATCTGCGAATAATCAAGGTGAGGGGGCTAAACAAGCCTTCTTTACCATGATGAATGAATGGGTCGCGCAGTATGCCCGAACCAATCCGGCTGTCCAACAATTCCCGAATTTGAATAATCCACCCCCGGAGCCAGTAATGCCATCAGCTACTGATCCTGTGAGGCTGAGTAAGCCACCTGTAGACTTGATTAGGAAGCGCGGGGCTGAGGAGTTCAGGGCCATAGTTACTGATGATGCTGAAAGGGCCGAGTTCTGGCTTGATAACACCATTCGGGTGTTTGATGAACTGTCATGCACACCCGATGAATGTCTAAAGTGTGCTATATCCTTGTTGCGGGACTCAGCCTACTATTGGTGGAGGACCCTGATTTCCATAGTCCCAAACGAACGAGTAACTTGGGACTTCTTTCAGACGGAATTTCGAAAGAAATATATTAGTCAACGGTTCATTGATCAAAAGCGTAAGGAATTCTTTGAACTTAAGCAAGGCCGTATGGCAGTATCTGAATACGAACATGAATTTGTAAGACTCAGTAGGTATGCCCGGGAGTGTGTAGCTGATGAGGTTGCTATGTGCAAAAGATTCGAAGAAGGATTGAATGAAGATTTAAAGCTACTAATGGGTATTTTGGAAATAAAAGAATTCGTAACACTAGTCGAACGAGCCTGCAAGGCGGAAGAACTTGGAAAGGAGAAGAAGAAGGCTGAATTTGAGGCTAGAGACTATCGTAAAAGATCGACGGGTAAAGCTCCATTCTCAACCGTAAAGAAGTTCAGGGAGGACACTAATAAGTCGAGGACGACTGCGGGAATTTCCATCAGAGCAAGACCATCGACGGACTCCCGAGCTACTTCGGTAGCTAGTGTGGGCAATAATCGTCTAGAGAAACCTGAATGTCCCCAATGTGGAAGACGACACATAGGTGAATGTTGGGGTAAGACTATTAACAGGGCCTGTTACGGATGCGGTTCGAAGGACCACTTCATTAGAGATTGCACGGAGCTTGATGAGAAGAATAAGATTCAAGGTGCAAGACCTAGTGGAGTGACAACTAGAGGTAGACCACCGAGAATTTTAGGAGGTAGGGGTGGTAGTCAGAGAGGGACCTCTGATACGGCTGTTCGAGCCGAGAACCGTACTCCTGCTAGAGCATATGCCATTCGCGCACGAGAGGAGGCATCCTCCCCTGACGTCATCACTGGTACCTTTACTCTCTTTGATACTAATGTGATTGCATTGATTGACCCTGGCTCTACTCATTCATATGTATGTGAAACCTTAGCATCCAGTAAGACTCTACCTGTTGAGTCTACTGAGTTCGTAATTCAGGTGTCAAATCCCTTGGGTCGTTACGTGCTTGTCGACAAAGTGTGTAAGAGATGTCCCCTAGTAATTCGAGGTTCTTGTTTTCCGGCGGACTCGATGCTTTTGCCGTTTGATGAATTTGATGTTATTCTTGCTTTGGATTGGTTGACCGCGCATGATGCGGTTGTGAATTGCAAAAGTAAGACTATCGATTTGAGGTGCGCAAATAACGAGATAATCCGAGTTGAGTCTGCAGACTTAAGGGGGTTGCCAGCTGTAATATCAGCAATGTTGGCCCAGAAATATGTAAGAAAAGGGTGCGAAGCATACCTTGCGTATGTACTTGATGACAAAGAGTTAGAAAAGAAACCCGAATCTGTGCCGGTGGTTTGTGAATACCCGGATGTGTTTCCTGAAGAGTTACCGGGTTTGCCACCTGTTCGGGAGATAGAGTTTGGTATTGAGCTTGTACCTGGAACTACGCCAATTTCGATAGCTCCGTATCGTATGGCACTAACCGAGTTAAAAGAATTGAAAGCTCAATTGCAAGAGTTGACAGATAGAGGTTTCGCTCGACCGAGTTTCTCACCTTGGGGTGCACCAGTATTGTTCGTGAAAAAGAAGGACGGAACCATGAGGTTGTGCATTGACTATCGTCAACTGAATAAAGTGACGATAAATAATAAGTATCCATTACCGCGTATCGATGATTTGTTCGACCAACTGAAGGGAGCCTCAATGTTCTCAAAAATAGATCTGAGATCGGGCTATTATCAGTTGCGAATTCGAGAATCGGAGATACCCAAAACTGCCTTCAGGACGAGATATGGTCACTACGAGTTCTTAGTGATGCCGTTTGGGCTCACTAATGCCCCTGCGGTATTTATGGATTTGATGAATCGGATCTTCAGACCATATTTGGATCGGTTCGTAGTTGTGTTCATTGATGACATCTTGGTCTATTCAAGAGATGAGATCGAACATGCTGAACACTTGAGATTAGTGTTGCAAGTTTTGTGGGATAAGAAGTTATATGCTAAGTTCAGTAAGTGTGAGTTCTGGTTAAGAGAGGTTAGCTTATTGGGTCATGTGGTATCCGCATCGGGTATTCGAGTTGACCCGAACAAAATCTCAGCCATACTTAACTGGAAACCTCCGAGAAGTAGTACTGAGGTTCGGAGCTTTTTGGGACTCACCGGTTATTACCGATGATTTGTCAAAGGTTTCTCGATGATAGCCACACCAATGACGAAGCTACTTCAAAAGGATGCTAAGTTTGAATGGACGGAGAAATGTCAGAAAGGCTTCGATCAACTGAAAACTCATTTGACTGAAGCTCCAATTTTAGTGCAACCCGAATCAGGCAAAGAGTTTGTCATTTATAGTGACGCATCCCTACTCGGGTTGGGTTGCGTATTGATGCAAGAAGGTCGAGTTGTGGCCTATGCGTCGAGACAATTGAAGCCACACGAGAGAAATTATCCAACCCATGATCTCGAGCTAGCCGCCATCGTATTTGCTTTGAAAATATGGCGACATTATTTGTTTGGCGAAAAGTGCCATGTATTTTCGGATCACAAAAGTCTCAAATATTTGATGACTCAAAGAGACTTAAATCTGCGACAAAGACGTTGGCTTGAGTTGTTGAAAGATTACGAGCTTGTCATTGATTACCACCCGGGAAAGGCTAATGTGGTTGCGGACGCCTTAAGCCGAAAATCGTTGTTTGCTTTACGAGCGATGAATGTGCACTTGTCTGTTCTACCCGACAATGTGTTAGTAGCTGAATTAAAGGCCAAACCATCATTGATTCATCAAATTAGTGAAGCTCAGAAAGTCGACGATGAATTGGTTGCAAAACGGGCTGAATGTATTCCGAATATGGAATCCGAATTTCAAATTGATGATGACGATTGTTTGAGGTTCAGAAGTCGGTTGTGTGTTCCAAGAAATTCAGAACTCATTTCGATGATTCTGAACGAAGCTCATTGTAGCCGAATGTCAATTCACCCGGGGAGTACGAAAATGTACAACGATTTGAAACGACAGTTTTGGTGGCATGGTATGAAACGGGACATCTCCGACTTTGTTTCGAGATGTTTAATATGTCAACAAGTGAAAGCGGAACATCAAGTGCCTTCAGGATTACTTCAGCCGATCATGATACCCGAGTGGAAATGGGATCGAGTCACAATGGACTTTGTGTCCGGACTACCATTGTCAACAAGTAAGAAGGATGCGATTTGGGTTGTTGTTGATAGACTGACTAAGTCGGCTCACTTTATCCCTGTGCGTACGGATTTTTCATTGGATAAACTAGCCGAATTGTATGTTTCTCAGATTGTGAGATTACATGGAGTACCTATTTCTATCGTGTCGGATAGAGATCCGAGATTCACCTCGCGATTTTGGAAGAAATTGCAAGAAGCGTTGGGTACCAAGCTGCATTTTAGCACCGGTTTTCATCCACAAACCGATGGTCAATCCGAGCGGATGATTCAGATACTTGAGGATATGTTGAGATGTTGCATCCTCGAGTTTAGTGGTTCATGGGAACGGTATTTATCTTTGATTGAATTCGCTTACAACAATAGTTTTCAATCAAGTATTAAGATGGCACCTTACGAGGCTTTGTACGGTCGTAAATGCCGTACACCATTGTTTTGGACCGAGCTCGGTGAAAGTAAAATTTTCGGAGTTGATTTGATTAAAGATGCCGAACAGAAAAGTAAAGGTAATCCGTGAAAGTCTGAAGGCAGCCACAGATCGTCAGAAATCGTATGCGGACTTGAAACGAAAGGACATTGAATATCAGGTGGGAGATAAAGTGTTCCTTAAAGTTTTGCCTTGGAAAAAGGTACTCAAGTTTGGCCGTAAGGGCAAGTTGAGCCCGAGATTCATTGGGCCGTACGAAATCTCCGAACGAGTTGGTCCGGTTGCATATAGATTGATTTTGCCCCCTGAACTTGAAAGGATACACGATGTCTTTCATGTTTCGATGCTTCGACGCTATAGATCTGATCCTTCGCACATAATTAGTCTGTCGGAGGTTGAAATTCAAGCCGATATGAGTTATGAAGAAGAGCCGATGTGTATCCTAGCTCGTGAAGTGAAGGAGTTGCGGAACAAAAGGGTTCCGTTAGTAAAGGTGTTATGGCTCAAACACGGGATTGAGGAAGCTACTTGGGAAACCGAGAGTTCGATGAAAGAACGATACCCAAACCTATTTACTGGTAAGCTTTTCGAGGACGAAAATTTCTTAAGTGGGGGAGAGTTGTGACAGCCCTAATGTGACCCTAGTCGGAAAGTGGTTTCGGGACCACAAGACCGAGTCGTAAAATAATTAATTGCTATATTCTATGCTTATTATGTGTGAACATGAGTATGTGGAAGTTTCATTCCCTAATTTTACCAATTGCATGAGAAATTGTTAATAGGGATTGATTTGAGACATGGTGAAAATATGATAGTCCAATTTAAAATGATCTATTAGTGCATGTACCAAAAAGAGTGGACTTGCATGTCAAATAGACCATTTTTGATTGTGAATGGCCGGCCAACATACGCATGCATTATGGTATTCCCTTGTCTTCATTTTTTATATTTGGTGGGAATTATGTATAATAAATTTATATTAGTAAGTGGTGATAAAAACAAAGTTCCATCATCTTTTCTATCATCTTGCTGAAACCATAAGGAAAAGAAAAGAAAAATGGAAGCTAGGACATTCGGCCAAGGGAGTTTATAGATTAAGGTATGATATCATGTGGTTCTTTTGGCATTTTTTTTATGAAGTTGAGTTGTTTTGATGCTCATAACATGACCCATGTGTTGATTTTTGAGTTGTGTTGCAAGAAACTTTTGGTTATGCTCTTATATGCCAAATTGATGATGTTTTGTAGTATGTGATTTGAAATGGTTATAGATGAATATGAACTAAGAAACATGTATTATTGAGTAAGTAGAAGATAGAATGGGGTTTAAATGGGAGGTTCATTTGATTTATTTTTGTCCTTGTATGAAAAGTGGTTCTTTGTTAAGGCCGAATGAGTCATGCTAGATTAGTTGAAAAGAATGTTCATGTTTGAGGTAATTTGAATAATTGACCGAAACATGGAAGGAAGGGCAAGATTTATAAATTATGTTTGAGGGTGAAAGGAATAATGAAAGTTGTATTAAGTTTAATGTGCATACTTTAGTCTAAGTGTTGAGGAGTATTCGGCTAAGATAGTTGAAATGTGGGTGTTGCCGATTTTTTAAATTTAGATTATGGGAGTGGCTATAATGGGCATTAAGATGTTGAACTTAAGAAATTAGAAGTAAATGAACTTGATAGTATTTAAGAGATAGAGGTGATAGATTAATGTTGCACATTCGGCTATGGTTAGGCATGTTGATGATCTTATCTTGATTTAGATACTTAGGCATAAAAGGGTGGTAAAGGGGATGAAATTGTCGAATGATTAGTTGGGTAACAAAAGAAGCATTCGGCCATCACTTGAGAGCTTGTGTAATGTTGGGTTTAAAATTAGCAAAGGTAACTTACCTAATGCATGTGCATGTGTGATTAGATTTTTGATGATATGGTAGTTGCATGAGGTTATTAGCCGAATATACTAACATACATATACATGTGAAATTGGATTGTAAATATTTAGCAAGGTGGTTAAACTAGTTAAATTATTGATTAAGCTCAAGGAGTTAAAGGAGGTGAATCGAGCAAAGGCAAAGAAAAGGTCATCGAGTAGCCGAGTTGGAACCGTCTTACCCAACACGAGGTAAGTCATTAAGCATATAGTTGGTATTAATTCAAATGGTCATAACGTTTATGTAATGATGCTGAATGGAATGAATAAATATATATATGCATGTACGTATGTGATGATGAAAGTGTTGAATGAAAAGAAAAGAGGTGAGATGTATTGAGTTGTTGATCTCGGCACTAAATGTGCGAGTATAAACATTTATGACCATGAGATTGGCGCTACGTGTGCGGGTTTAAATTGTGCAGCACTAAGTGTGCGAATTGACTATGTAGCACTAAGTGTGCGAATTGACTATGTAGCACTAAGTGTGCGAGTTTGACTATGTAGCACTAAGTGTGCGAGTTGACTATGTAGCACTAAGTGTGCGAGTTTGATTATGCAGCACTAAGTGTGCGAGTTGATTATATAGCACTGAGTGTGCGGACTTAATATATATTCTTGAATCATTATGGACACTAAGTGTGCGACGCTATTGAGTCGATCACGGACAGCGGATCGGGTAAGTGTCTTGAGTTCATGGCTAATAGGTGCTATGTCTATACTTGGTGTTGAGCTTGGTAAGTTTGAACCTATGTGACAAATATACTTGAAGTCACGTACATGAAATTTATCGTAGAATGGGTGAAAGGCCGTTTAGTTGTATGTTTGTAACGAAAATAAAATGATTTATGAAAATGCCTCGAATATCCTATTGATGAGTATGTGGATTGTGAATGCATAAATTGGTATGAAATTAAACCGATAGGTCGGAGGAACTATGGTATGGTTCGGAATGGATGGAGTAATTAGCCTCGTTCCATTTTGTTTTCTCTTGTGATAATGTTATTGATGGATGGTAGTGCATAGCTTATGACTTACTGAGTTATAAACTCACTTGGTGTTTCCTTGTCACCTATTCTAGGTTTCTTGGACACATCTCTTTTTGCGTGGTCGGGCCGTCATCGAAGTCATCACACCGGATAGCAAGTTTTGGTACTTTCTTCTTAGTCGGCTTAGGAGAACATTTCGGCATGTATAGGCTATTATGTTGTGTTTGAACTTTGGTATGTAAACTTTAAGCCATGCGAAAATGGCATGAATGTTCGATTGAGTTGGATCAAGGAGTAGGCATGAAATGGACCTAGTTACTTTCGTAACAGATGCTGGCAGCAGCAGTGACATGAGATTGAAAAATCACTAAAAAATAGTAGGAGTGAAATTAATTGATGAATAAATTATGTATTCGAAGCTCGATGAGTCTATTTTCATATAGAAGCAACGAAAAGATCATATGGACAGTATGTTAAGAGATATTCAGGTTCTCGTGAGACAGGGCCAGAACGGTTTCTGGATTCCCTGTTCCGACTTTGGAAATTCATTATAAATCAACCAGAGATAATTAGGAGTCATACCATATATGTATAGATTCCTCTCTGAGTCTAGTTTCTATAGAAACAAACGGCATCAGTGTTGAAACTCTGTGCAGGGAGATATCCAAGTCGTAATGCACAAAGGTCAGTGTAGTCGATCCCTGTAACATGGGAGACTTTGACTAATAAACTATACTAATTGGTCCGACCAAAAATTCTAGAAAAAAATGTGTAGATGGGCATATGAGTCTATTTTCAGGGAAAATTTACGGAACTGGATTTCAAGTTTCAGAACTCGAGATATGATTTTTTTTAGCGACTAGTACGCAGACTGGCAGCTTGTCTGGAAAATTTTTTTAAGTGGGTTGAAGTCTGTTAACACCTCGTGTTCGACTCCGGCGACGGCCTCGGGTTCGGGGTGTTACACCATTCATCAACAAGTATCATAATACACAAGTGGCATAAGTAAAACTTACTCATCAATATTCAATACACCTCATATAGCATATACTGAGCTCACATTTCATACATACCAAATAGGTACCTGTACCACTCACAACACGGTTATACTTTCCTTGTTAACTTGAAATCATACTTTCATCGTTGAACCATTTGGAACATTATCGGATACTTATTTAGCCTCAAACATAGGGTCAGGTGCCGATGCCATGTCCTAGACATGGTCTTACACAAGTTCTAGCATATCTGTGCCGATTTCATGTCCCAGACATGGTCTTACACTGACACATCTCGTAGCCGATGCATGTCCTAGACATGTCTTACACTGGCATAGGTCTCGAGGCCGATGCATGTCCTAGACATGTCTTACACTTGCACTCGTCTCAATGCTGATGTCATGTCCCAGGCATGGTCTTACATTGGTTCTCATAATATGGTCGATGCATGTCCCAGACATGTCTTACACTAGCTCACACAAGTGACCCGAATGTCATGGCATGAATATCTGATTTATTTCCTAAAGTTCAATCGGGAATTCTACTATCTTTATTCTCATCACATTTTCTCATGTCCACAATCAAGCAATTTATGCTATAATAATTTCAATACAATTCAAATACATATATTATTAATGTGGTTGTACTATTTACATACAACTTACCTCAGATTACAAAATGTGGCGACTAGTCGATTTAGTTGATTTGCTTGGCTTTTCCCGGTCTAGGTTTGGATTTGGTATTTATTGATCTATAATAGAAAAATGTACTTATTTAGTCACTAATTAAAATTAGGCAATCGAAAATTCATATCTTTGGTAAAACAACCATTTTGTCCCTAGACTTTGACAAATTGACCATTTTGCCCCTAGTCTCGAAAATCAATTTTTATCGAATTTCTTCTTATCTTAAGTCTAGCCGAACCATTTTAACTCTTATAGAGACTCCAAATTCCCACTATATCACACATTTATCATCTATTTTACAACTTATGCAAAATAGCCCTTTTAGGTGTTTTCATGCTAACACCTTTCACAAAAGTTGTTTATTAGACACCCAAGACTCATTTTCTTCCTTAAAAACTCAGAAAAAATTACAAATATTTTCATGTAAAAACCCTAAATTCTTAATCATTTTTCAAAATAGTATCCTCATTTGAAAGCTCGTGCTTCAAGGGTCTAGAAAATGTAAAAATCATCAAGAAAAACTATCAAAATCACTTACTTGTGAGGATTACAAGTTGCTGAAATTTTTAAGATTTCAAACCCCCTTCAATGGCTTATTTTCAGTGGAGAAATAAGATGAAAAAGGGGTGATATCATCTTTCCTTTATTTACTCCTATTTTAGTCAAAATAAGCCACCTAACTTACCAAATTTTGAAAATTTGACCGCCTTTGTCTCCTATGGCCGGCCATGCCTCCCTAAACGGTCCAATTGCCCTTTAAATACCCCCAATTTAGGTTCTCTAGCTATTTGGCACTTTTAGCTATCAAAATAGGACTTCTGCATTTTATGCGATTTAGTCCTTTTTCACAATTGAGCTCACAAACGTCACAATTAACTCACCAACTTTTTCATGCACTCTTAAAAACATGCTATAATATCTAAATAATTATAAAATAATTTATTTGACTCCATATTTGTGGTCCCGAGACCATTATTCTGACTAGGCCCTAAATCGGGCTGTTACATAGACTAAGGACATGTTTAAGTTCATCTACTTATACAAGTTGTCTTTCCATATTATGACTTGACCATGTAATACCACCTAGAATTAGTTAAACGTTAGATAATCAATGAGTCAATATTTTCTTCCATTTTTGCTTTGCGTGCAAAAACATTGAGGATAATATATAAATAGTATTAATATCATTAATGGATATTATTAAACCAATTTATTTGAAAAATACAAGTATACAAAACAAATATACTACACTTAGGGAACCAGATCCAACATAAAGTACATACATTAAGTACTCAAATGTTCTTAAGATCACTAGATGTGAATAAAAACCATTTTCATCATTGTGAAATGATGAAAAGCTTCGTGGTCTTGAAGTACAATATTATAATGCTATAGGGGCATTGATATATCTTGTAAATAAAACATATTTTGATATAACATCTGTTGTAAGTTTATTATCAAAATTTTCCTCTTCTCTAAAATATAGACATGGGAATGGAATTAAACACAGATTTAGATATCTTAGAGGGACAATTGGTATTGGCCTATTTTACTCAAATGTTTTGCAATCGCAATTAGTTGGATATGCTGATGTTGAGTTTTATTGGATCTGCATAAAGGGCAGTCTCAAACGGGATATTTATTTATGTGTGGAGATACAACCATATCATGGCATTCGACAAAACAAACATTATTTGTTGCCTATTCAAATCATGTAGAAAAAATTAAAATACATAATGCTAGCCGAGAGTGCGTTTGGATAAGGCTAATGGCCTAATATATCCAGAAGATATGTAAATTACCTCTATAAGAAAATACATCTACCATCTTATACGAATATAATGCAACATGTATAGCCTAATTAAAAGGATGATACATCATAGACATATTTCACCAAAACTATTATTCACTCATGATCTTAAGAAAGGTGATATTGAAGTTCAACAAATTCATTCTACTGATAATTTAGTAGATTTGTTTACTCAGACATTATAAATTGCAACATTTGGAAGATTGGTATACAAAAATTGGAACAGGCTGACTCAAGGATGTTAAGTGATATTATCACTAAAAGGAGTCCAGAAACATATTTTGCTCTTTTCCTTCAACCAATATTGTCTCATTGGGTTTTCATGCTAAAAGTTTTTTTAATGAGGCAGCTTACAGTGGGAGATTGTGTACTCATTTTCTTTTATTAAGTTTTTATCTCATAGGATTTTTCTTAATAAAGGTTTTAATAAGACATATTTTTTTAATGAACATTCAAAGGGATTACTATAAATTAATTAAATACAAATATTCATAACTCCCAAATTTATTAGACAAAACCTTCTATTAAATTATGACAATAAATTATGTATGTTTCAAAAAGTAACTAAGTAAGTCTTTCACTTAATTGAATGTAAAAGGCTTATAAATAGTGCCTCTTGTAACTGAAAAATTAAAAAATACAAAAAATTCTCTAGGGTGACACCATAAAATAATTGGATGAAAATGTATTTACTAGAGTAGTTGTAACACCCCAAAAAATTTGAATGTTTGACTGTCGTATTCTGTTGCAATTAAATTTCTGTATTAGTGGCTATATGCTCTGTGTATGTCTTTGAGATCAAGGGATCGAGCTGAGTTTTTAGGATGTTTTGCTTTTTTGTTTAAAATTTACCTCTACTCTTGGGCATTTGATTTAAGTCTATTTCATTGTTAATTTGTGTCAAAAATGAGCCTGCTGGTTCACTGGTTAAGAATCTATCTATTCTCTGGTCTTGTGTTCGAGTCTCAGTGTTGGTGTTACAAAAATTTTGCTAAATGTTAGAAATCTGTTGGAAGTTAAATTAGATTCTAAAACTTTTTTTTTCCTTCTCACATCTTCTTCCTTTTTCCTCTCTTTTCTTTTCTTTTATGTTTTTCTTCTTTCTTTTGATTTTTCTTTTTTACTATGTTTGGCAAGTGGTTGTTAGAAGATCTCTATGCATAAATACCGAGGAAAGTGGTCCTCCGCGTGTTGTTTCAAGTTAGTTCTGTCAATTTGTCAATTTTGAGATTTCTCTGCGTTGTTTCTATATCAACACGTTATCAAGTGCATATCGAAAACCCGAATTTAGTGAATTTCAAACGTTAAAAAAACATGGTTGTCAATGCCACACAACCATGTGCCAAGTCGTGTGAACCACATGGCCGTGTGACAGGTCGTGTGGCAAACCGTGTAACCCACTATTCATGAATTAGAGACACACAGGTTAGGGACACAAGCGTGTGTTCCGGATGTGTGTAGGAATGTTTAGCACAGGGTTCACACAGGCCACGGACACGAGCGTGTGCCCAGGCCATGTAACTAACTAATTCACAACTTAGAGACACATGGGCCAGGGACACGGGCGTGTGTCGAGGCCGTGTAACTCACTGATTCACAACTTAAAGACACACGGGCAGGTACGTGGGCGTGTTCCAGGCCCTGCAGATCTGTACAAGCCTTGTATAGTGTTCGTATGATCTGAATTGAATTGTATAAGTTACTATCTAATTATCCGAGACTGAATAGTTGAATATCTGAACGTATATTGAATGCTATAACTATAATGGTATTGACATGTACTATCTAAATATGAACTGTATCCGAGCACCATGTGTACATTCTTGATGTCTGACATAAGTAATTTGCATCTGCATGGTATTGGAAATGTGTAAAGGAGGAAGTGATATGTTCTGGTTCAGTGGCCAAGCCACAAACTATATATGAATCTAGCGTTTTATCACAACCTGACCTAGCAGCTATTCTGCAATCATATCAAACATGTTGTACCAACACTATGTGGTGTGCAGGGCTGGATGGGTATTAAAACACTTTAATGGTGTGTTGGGTTGGTCAGAGATGGTGTGTAGTGGATGAGGTAGGAAAATTGCATCTATATCTATTCGGTACTGATTCTAATCCTGGATTGTTATCGTACTGAATATCCTTTGGTTTGGATTTTGAAAACAAGTTTGGGAAATCATTGTTATATTGATAATTCTATTTGACTTTATGTTTGTTTTGTACATGGAGTTATCAACTCATTCTTGTCTGTTGTTTGAATTTCAGGTAACTCACAGTCTTGATCAAGTCGACGTAACGGAAGCTTGATCATTTTGCTATATCACCCATTTTATATTATCAGTAATTTCAGTATTTTCTTCGTATTATGACATTCTAAATTGTTGAATTATCAACTAGGTTTTTATGAATGCTTATAATATGTTAGACGGTCTTTAACTGTGTTCATAAAAGTTGGTATTCCTAATAACATTAAGCAACCCTTCAGACTTGGTCTTAACGTCTAGGTTGGGTTTGAGGTGTTACAATAGTAATTACACTCTCTTGTAATTACAATGAATTCTAATTCCTTAGATGTGTTTGACTAATAGAGTGTAATTAGATCATAATTCTTTATGCCGTGTTTGGTGGTCTAACTTTTAATTACGAAACTACATAGTTTTAAATTCTAAGCAAATAATTATTATAGAAGGTTATCAATAACACTTGAGAAAAAAATTCTCTAAATAAAAAAAAAGTATTCGACAATACAATTACTAATAAAATTAACAAGAAAAATATAATCCTACGCAATTTTATCAAATTACTCTAACGTTGCATATTTTTTGAGTTATCATCAATTAATAATAAATCATATGTAATTTAGTTAATTATTTAGTAGGTCAAAATGTATAAAAAATTATCTCTCATCGATAAAAATTTTGAATTATTTAAATGAAATTAATAAAATAACATATAGTTATATTTTAAAAACATATATCCTAAAATTAAAATAACTTTTTAAACTTAAATGGTGTACAGAATTATTTGGAGAGCCATAAAGTAATTAGATGTAATTGTTTAAAATTACTTACGTAATTACTCTAATTCCCACCCTCCCCTTAAGAATTGGAGAGTGTAATTGGGGTGCTCCAATTACTCCCAATTCAATGAGACCCACTAATTATAGTGATTACTCAAGCTTGCCATATGTATATAATTACAAACAATTACACTCAAATCCAATTACTTAGATCTTGTTTGGACACCACAAAATAATTGGATGAAAGTGTAATTATTAATGTACACACCCTCTTGTAATTATAATATCCTAGACATGTTTGGATAACATAGTATAATCAGGTTGTAATTCTTTGAGTCATGTTTGGTTGTATGAATTGTAATTACACAACTATATAATTTTAAAATTTTAAAAATATTAAATATTGTAAAACTTATCAATAATACTTGAGAAAATTTTTCTCTAAACAAGTAACAAAACTTAAAATTAAATCGTCATATGTGATATATTAGTCCAAGAAAATATTTCACAATAAGATTATTATTAACAAAAAAGAAAAAAAATACTATGCAATTTTATTTAATTACTCTAGTATTCTATATTTATTGTGTTATTCTTTATCTAACATTAAACATAAATTCCTTGTCATCACTGATTGGTCATTAGCCAAATATAAATAATTATTAAATATTATCTAATTTGGTTAAAAAGTATAATCATATATATATATATATAATATGACAAGGTACGCAAGCATTATATTATGACAAATGAAAATTCTAATTTACTAACATGTCATTAATAGAATGGATAATATATTTTTAATTACAATTTTATATTATTTAATACACAATTAGTGAAGTTTTTAGATTTCACAAATAGAGTCAGAGGTTTAACAAGTGTCTTATAATACAATAAAAAAATATTTAAAAAAAGACACATATCAATTTTTTAAATATATTTGTGAAATAAAAAAAAAATATAACACATACTCACCAATAAAAATAATATTTAAACAACCATTTGATCCTAAACTTTACTTACCTATTATTTGTATAAATTTTGAAAATTTACTAAATTACTTATATATTAAGAAAAAATTTAAAATTTTGATATAAAATTATTTTTTTAAAATATACCATTCAAAAATATTAAAGTAAATCTTTAAAAAGTAAGATAAGTTTAATATCCTAAATTTAATGATTAAAAATTGAGGTTATCTTAATATTTTTACTAAATTTTGTTAACACAAGTTGTTTAAAATATCAGAATGAATGGTTGAAAAATGAAGATAAAAATTTTATCTAATATTTAAATGATTGGAATTTAAAATTAAAAAAGAATTATATTATCACTTTTTCCTATCCAATAAAATCCATAAAGATAAATTAATTATTTGAAATACAAGGAAAATATTTTAAAATTTTGTGATAAATTTAGTGGTTTAAAATATTAAAAGTATTAAAATAAATCCTTTTTTATCTTAAATTTAATGAAATTTTATTAGGATTAATCACTATAAAACCTTTCAAGTAAAGTCCCTCAACAATCATTATTGATATCGTATTTTTCTAATTACGCTGTTTTTTTTATCATTTTAATTTTAAGATATTTCATTTAGAAATAAAAAAAAATTGTAACTTTCATGAAAATTGTGATTTTCATGATATGATTACAATACAAATTTTGTTATATGGGACACTCCTTTTCTTGAAGCACTTATTTTCAATTTATCTAGTTAATTATTATATATGTATTACCATTTATAAGACTTTTTTTAAAATAGATCTTATTGTTATTTTTATAATAAAATTATTTTTGTTACTGTTAATTATAATTTTTTTATAAATTAATTTGTTTGTTAATATAAAATTTTATAAAAAAATATTAAAATATCTATTTATTATAATCATTTTAATATAATATTTCAAATATAAACTTTTCAATTCATTTTAACAATTCACTTCTCTATTTATTATAATCATTTCGATATAATATTTCCAAACTTCATAATAAAATATATTTTTTTATATACTACTAATATTTATTACCTATTTTTTTTATGTTAAGATTAATTTAAATTATTTTTTTATTTTTGTTTAAAAGTAATTACATTGACAAATACTATTAATATTACATTAAACGAGTATGCAAAATAGTTAATTTATAATAAATACTATCTAATTTAGTTAATTATTTAGTAGACCAAAATGTATGAGAAATTATCTCTGGTCAAAAAATATTTCAAATGATTTAAACGGGATTAGTAAAATATTATATAATTATATATTTTTTAAAAATATATATGTCATAATATTAAAATACTATATTACCATATAAAAATAACATTTTAAACTTAAATAGTGTATAAGCATGTTTTAAAAAATCTTAAAAAAAATTAGATGTGAGTGTAATTGTTTGTGATTACCTACTTAAATTATTCAATTATCACCTTCTCGTAAGAAATAAAAAATGTAATTGAAGTACTCCAATTCAGTAACACCCAAACAAATATACCTGGATCCAATTACTAGACACACCCTAAATGGCTTTTCAATTGTGCCTTTATTTACTTAGTATTCTTTTATTTATTCTATAAAAATATTAATATACTTGATTTAACTTAAATAAAAGAATTAGATAATTATATCATTTGTTAAAAATCAAAATTAGATAAATTATTTAATATTAGATCATCTAAAGTGTATAAATAAAAAAGAGATAAGAAATTTTAAAAAAAATTAAAACTTTAATATGTATTGTAGACAAGGGTTGAGACCAATGGTAAAATACATTGCATTTTAAAAAGGAAACGATATTGTTGAAAAAGACAAACATAGACCATAAAACAAATATAAAGAATCCAAAAAAAAAATTGGTTAGATTATTTGTTAAAAAAATTAAAATTAGATAATTGTTTATTTTAGATTTGTTCAAAATTTTAAAATTGGTTTTCTTAAATTTAAAAAAAAAAATCCAATATCATTGATATAAACAAGCTCACAAGCCACAACCAAATCAAAATACAAGATATCTATCTTCCAAAAAGAAATAATATTTTGATCAAATGAACTATTAATTACTATAATTGAACTCCCCCAAAAAAACTATTTACTAAACTGTATATGTTGAGCTTGAGCTCCACAAATACTGCGAACACTTTCTTCTTTCAATATCAGTGCCATTTATTTATTTACCGTTGGCCTTTAACCCTGAGAGCAGCTTCAATGCATCTTCTATTGAAGGCCGATCAACTGCTCTGCTTTTGGTGCAGAGCAGAGCCACATCAACAACCTGTTTCATTTCGTCTTCTTGCAATGAATTGGTGGAACCAGCTTCGTTTTCGTCGTACATTTCTCTCAAAACCACATCCTTGGGCTTGCTCTGAATGCTAGCTCCACCCTTTATCACCTTACCATTGGTTAGTATTTCCAGAATTAGCTCCCCAAAGTTGTATATGTCTTTGTACAGTTCATCTTTGATGGCATCATTGAATTCCCCTGTTTTAAATAAGATATCAATAAGATTTCTGACAATCACTGCTGAAGATTTAGATGTACTTTGGAAGGAAATTTTTCCGGGGTTTTTAGAGATTGTTTCAGCTTTGAATATCTTAGGACTTCTGAACTTTAATGATAAGTTTGTTTGTTTGAATACGACGACAAATTAGAACTGGAAATTGGGTGGGTGGGTTGGTTTCGAGTTTCGAAATTTCGGATTATTCCAGATTTAGGTTCGTTTGTTTTGAATTCAGATCATTTTGGCTTGGGTTAATTCGTTTTCCAGGTCTGGTCATTTCAAGTTTATATCATTCTTGGTTGATACTCAAGCTTGGATAGTTCGGGTTAATCTAAAACGAGTCATCTTTGGTAAAGGTCATTTTCAGGTTTGGGTTGGACGGGTTATTGGCTTTCTATAATCAACTCAAATTAAGTCGGTTTTCGGGTTGGGACATTTCAAGTTCAGACCAAGTCATTTGGGTTTGTAAGTTGAGTTTTTCAGATTGGGCTGACTCACTGGGACGATTTTAGGGTTTGGGTTGAGCAGAGTATCAGATTTAGATTAATCGAAACAAGTTTTCGAGTTTGGATCAGAATAAACATCTAAGCAACTGTATATGACAAAGATTTGAATAGAAGAATCCATGGGAAGTGAAAAGATGATGTACCTGTTCCCAGTCTGGAACTTGTTGCTGGAACTGTACCTTTGATCAACTGTATCAGATGCTTGAACCCGAAATCGGCTAAACGGGGTTCGAAATTATCATCAAACATCACATTACTTGACTTCAAATCTCCATGAGGAATTGCAGGATTACAGTCATGGTGAAGGAAGCAAAGTCCCTTCGCAATCCCAATTATAATCCTGCATTTCATACCCCAGTCTCTTTGCATTCTCAGTTTCTCAGCTAAATTCCCATTCGGTAAGCAATCATATAGCAGATAAGTCAACTGATTGTTGTAGCAGAAACCAAGTAATCTGATCAAATTCATGTGTCTTGAATTTCCCAGTTGTGTTATGAACTCCGAAGCAATCTTCACTCTCTTTGGCTCCCATTCTAGTTTCTTCACCAATACTGTAATCCCTGTAGGCAACACTGCTTTGCAAAATGCACCGGAAAATGGCGGCAATTCTTCCTTGGAATCAGTGGCATTGAAGCTCCTCAAAACATCGTTGGCCGTGAACTGCGGGAGACCAATGAATGAGTTCATTTTCCATTGCCCTTTGCTTCCTTTTCGAAGATGGATTAGCAACGAAACTGTTGCTGCAATGAGTATGACCACTCCTGCAGATATCAACAGTATTAACCTAAGCTTTTTTCCATCTATAGCTGTCGAACATGATTGAAGAGGTGCCCCACATAGCTTTGGGTTTCCAGTGTATGCACTGCTACCCATTGATTGCAGCAGTTCGTGTGAAGGAATGGTACCTGAGATATCATTGAATGATACATTTAAAAGTACCAAGCTCGAAGACTTGGCAAATTCTGCAGGTATTGAACCGCTGAAATCATTGTGTGACAAATCCACAACACCTAGAGAAGGAAGACTAGCAAGCTCCTTTGGTATATGATCACTTAAATGGTTTCTAGCTAAGTTGATAATCTCTAATGACTGGCAATTGGAAATGCTGTTCGGGATTGATCCCGAGATAGTGTTCTTCTGCAATTCAACAACAACAAGGGACTTGCATGATCTAAAAGGAGGCAGATTCCCTGAGATGTTACAAAATGATGCAGAGAAATTTTGAAGAAATGGCAAAGACCATGTTTTCCATGGAATGGTTCCACCTAGTTCTGGATTATTAGAGACACTGAAATACTGGAGCTTTAAAGCTTTAGAAATATCTGCAGGGATTCCACCAGTAAACCTGTTCCCTGACAGGTCTATGTATCTGATACCATGAAGATGGCTGAAATTCAAAGGAATCTCACCTGAAAACGAATTATCCTCAACTCGAAGACGAACGAGAGACAAACAATTCGATAAAGCTGAAAGATTGCCAGTAAAGTTGTTTGAAAAGAGCATTAATTTAAACAACTTACCACCTGCACAAACACCAGGTGGGATACTGCCAACGAAACTATTGTTTGAAACATCCAACCATCTAAGCCTTGAGAGCCTCCCCAAGTTTTCTGGAAGTGACCCAGTGAAGAAATTGTTCCATATAAACAGAGTTTCCATTGATGGAAGCTCAGCTATGGTGTCTGGGACAGTGCCATTCATTTCATTGAACATAAGACTAAGCAATTTCAGCTTCTTCAACTCACCAAAACTCTCCGGGATAGGCCCGGAAATCAAGTTATCAGAGAGATCCAAGTTTATCAGAGAAACCATTTGGCTGAACTCCCATGGGATGGATCCCATAAGCTGGTTTCTGAAAAGAAAAAGTGATTCTAGCTTGGAGAGGTTGCAGAGCTGTTTGGGGATTGAACCAGAGAGGTTAGCACCAGCAATATCAAGGTATTGAAGCTCAGTCATGTTGCTCAACTCCCATGGGATGCTCCCTTCATAAAAATTGTACCCAATCTCCATGTGTGTCACTGTTTTGAGCTTCCCTAGCTCTGGTGGTATCTTCCCTGTGAGTGAATTCCCTGCCAAATGGAGATATTCAAGGCTCTTGAAAGACCCATATGAAGATGGGATTTCAGCATCGAAGTAGCTACCGGCTAAGTTGAGAACCTTAAGTGACTCAAGCTCTGTTACCTCAACCGGCAACGGCCCTGAAAAACTGTTGCTAAGAGCATCGAGAACGACCAATTTTTTTAGACCGGTGATTCCGTTCGGGAACCGGCCGGAGAAGTTGTTTCCGCTGATATCAAAGGTTGTTAACTTACTGAGGTTGAAGATTTCAACCGGAAGTTCGCCGGAGAACGCGTTTTGACTGACGTTGAGCTCGACGAGCTGTGTAAAGACACTGAGTTGATTCCCGAGTAACTCGCCCGCTAAATTCTTCATACCAAGGTTTAAACCGACAACAATGGTGGAGTTTTTGTTGCATTTAACACCAGACCAAGAACATGCATGGACTTTCCCCGAAGGGGTTTCACCAGGAGGCACTTTCCAATCATCCAAGCTGTTAGAACCATCGATGATTTCTGATTTTAAGCTCAATAGAGCTTTTGAATATGGATCAGCAGCTAAGACTACTACAATTAACATGGAAGTGAAGAGGAGATTGAAGGGTAGCGACCATGGGGAAATCTCCATTGAAACTCGCAAGTGAAAGAGTAAAGAGAGACGAACTATAAACACAAACAATAGAAAGAAAAGGAAAGGAACAAAAAAGTCTAAAATATGGTTTGGTCCCTTCACTATCCTTAAATTTAGGGTTTAGTCATTATTTTTTAATTTGGTATGATTTCATCGCATACTTTTTATTGTTGATCATGTTGAGCTTAGAGGTGTAATCAAGTTGAGCCAAACCTAAACGCTAGTAAGTTTGAGTTCGAGTTTGACTTGAAATTAAAAGCTTTATGTTCAATTTGAACTTGATCAAATATCTATTTTTAAAATTGAGATATAATTAAGCTTGAACTTAATTAAGCTCATTTATCAATTTTTGTACTCAAACTTGAACTCGAGCTTGATTAAGCTTGTACACATTCAAATTCGGCTTGATCGATTGCTCAAACTCAACTCAATTATTACCGAGTTGAGTTCGAGTTTTATTTCAAAATCGAATTCAAGTAGCTTACAAGCACATGTGACTTAGGCATACCCCTAGTTGAGCTAATTGATTCTTTTTGATGTATTGTGTTTTTGATCCTTCTATTATGTTTAAATTCAAATTTTGATCTTTATGCTTTAATTTGACATAATTTGTTCTTCTACTATTATAACATTATTAGTTAATTCAAACAGTTAATATTAGCAAGGTTATTTTCTTATGTATTCCAACACAAAAAAAAAGCCAATGTTAACATGGGAGTTAAAGAAGATTTTGTAAAGAAAAAATTAAAGCCGACATTTTAATAAAAATAATTAATGGTGTTAATAATTTGTACAAACTAATAATGTTATAAAAGTAAAGATGAATTAAGGAATAAAATTTAAATCTCTATAGGGACCAAAATTATAATTTGATAATAAAAAAATCAGTCAGCTCAGCTCAGTGCAAGCTGTGATACTGTGTTTTATGTTAGATGAAGCAATATTGAAGCATGGGAAATAGGGAAAGTTGGCATAAAGGGAAAGAAACGACGTTTAATGATTAGTTTGCTATGAGAATATTGTTGAATTGCTTTTGGATACAGCGGTGCGTGGCCTTTTGTTTTTTTTTTTTTTGCCCCTCTCATACTCATTTCATATGCCCTCAACACTTCCAATCGATTTGAATTTACATATTAAATTACCTGCTTTCAGAAAAATCAAAGTTATACTTATTCTTATCTACTCTAATTTAATGTCAATTTTTTTTTTATTTTTTATCAAAATAGAATAATTTATTTTTATTATTCATGATTCTATTAATTGTTTTTTTAGATATAATCATACTAGAACAAATATTAAAATAAATTTTATTATTATATATCTTAATAATTATTTCAATGCGAGGCGAGAGGATTTTTCCTAAACATAGACTCCAGCCTCCACCCAATTGACTAATTGAAAAATTAGATTTGCCTTTAACTACCCTCAAAACCTAATTTTTTTTTTAAAAACAATTTTATAAGATTGGTTTAGAATCCATTCCATTTGGTTTTTTTTCTATCAGTAATACCTTGATTAAATACAAGAGTGAAGTTAGGAATTTTTTATAGTGGAGTTGAAATTTAATTAAAATTTTTACGATAGTAAAAATGTAATTTTATCATTTTAATAATTTATATTTTTATAATTTTAAAAGGATTAAATCGCTTTTTTTATCATTTTTAGGGGGTAAAATGTAATTTTACATTTTCTAATTTAAAATTTTAAAAATTTCATAGGGTGTAAATGGAAAATTTTCTACTTTAAGGGGGCTAGGCAAGGGTTTTTCCCTTGATTAAAAAGTTTGATTTCCTTTAAACAAGATTTTAAATTTTAAATTTATGGATAAAAGAAACAGTGATCGTCCCTCATATTGAAATTTAATTTAATTAAACTATAGTATGAAACCCAAAAAGGAAAGGAGAAAGGGGAAATGCCTTTGATATATTTTCAGTCATCTATTTCTTAATTTAACATGACGATGAGCAGTGTGTTAGTATATGTGGGGGGACATCACCAAAATCATCAAATACTAAGTATGTAGTTAAAAAGCAGATTTGGGATAATTAAACAGAAAAAGGTGACTCATTCTTTAATAGCAATAGCAATAGCAATAGCAATAACAATGACAGCTGCTATTGAATCATTTCTTTGGACCGTTAATGATTATAGTATTGATGGAAAATGAGAATAATTTGTTGTTTTATGGGGTGAGGAAATATGGGGTCAAAGAGATGAACTTGAATTTTGAAAATTGAATTTCAAACCCTACTCTACTCAATTAAAATGATTGTATATATATGAGGTAAAGTTAAAATTTTTTTTTTAAAGATGTGGAAATTAATATTATAAAAATATAATTTTATTATTTTAATAATTTATATTTTTATCATTTTTAAAAAATTAAATTAAAATTTTAATTATTTTTAAGGGATAAATGGGGGATACGCTGCCAACACTCTAGTTATGATTGAGATTAATTTGAATGTGTATGTGACTGTGACTGTGACTGTGATTGTGATTGTGAGTACATAAAAGACATTTGATAGAAATTTCAATTTATAATGCTAGTGCTGAGAGAAAAAGTAAATGACAAAAGTTGTAATAAAAGCGACGACATTGCCCTTGATTCATGATAGCGTTGGACTTTTGTGCCTTTGAAGGAATTTAGATGAATACAAAATTTGGGTAAACCCCCCTTCATTTGTGAATGTGGACAAAGCCATCCTCCATCATCTCCGCTTTGTCTTGTATTAATTTAACCATAATTCTTTAAAATAAATACCTAAACACGTATTCTTTTTATCTTTTTTATATATGTATATGAGTAAAATGACAATTTTATAAAAAAATCTACCTCACATCTACTCTCTCTTTTTTTTTTTAAATCTCTTAAAATTCTCTATACTCTTTTAAAATTTAGACATTACAATTTAATTTTGAGATATTAAATCTCTGTACCATTTTTTTATTTAAAAATCTAGGATAATTCATTTAATTTTGTCGTTAAAGTTAATGATGTCAAAGATAAAAAAACTTTTTTAGCCCTCAACATTTGTAGTTTTTTATTAGTTTGATCCTTACCTTTTAAAAGTACATAAAAAAGTTTAAAAACATAAAATTAATCTTTTTTATATTTTAAATAAAAACATTAAAATAGTTAAATATATATAATTTTTAAAAATAAAAAATTATGAAAAAAACATAAAAACTCTTTAAATTATTAAAAATTATTTTTAAAATTTAAAAATTTAAAAATTTAATGTCTTCTAAATCATATTGGCCCGACCAATCGACTAATTGGAACCGAGAACCGGTTGGGGTATCGGTCTGGAGTGTGGTAAAAAATCAGTTGGCTCATAAACCAATACAAATTGGTTGAACTGAACTAAAAAATCAATTGAACTAGCAGTTGAACCGATTTCAAACTAGTCTGACCAATTGGTTCTTAGAATAATCGATCTATCAAGTTCAAAGCAAACATATTAAAACTTATTTTTTTTTTCATATTTTAAACAAAAAAACATAAAAATTATAATTTTCTTTAAAAAATAATATATAAGAAAAATAAAAAAAAATCTTTAAAATTCACAAATAAAAAGATTTTTTTAAAATTTAAAAATTAAAAATATGAAAAATTTAAAAAAGTTAATATTATCTACATCGGACCAACGTAGTTGAACCATAAATTGACTGGGTGTATCAGTCCGATAAAAAGTAAAAAACTGGTTGACCAGCGAACTAATATGAATTGGTTGAACTAGGCTAAAAGAACTAGTTGATATGATTTTTATAATTTTTAATATTTTATTTTTTAATTTTTTAAGAATTTATTTGCTTTGGAATCATTTGAAGAACAAATTAGTCTAATCATTTTGAAGTTGGTTCAACTATCAGTTCGAACCGGTTCGCAGGTCAATTATTTTTTTACCTCTCACTGACTGATACCCTAATCAGTTCTTAATCCGGCCAGTCTGATTGGTAGGTCTACTCTAGTTTAGATAACTTTGAATTCTAGAATTTTTTTAGATTTTTAAAATCATTTTTATTTTTGAATATTAAAGAGTTTTTTTTCATAAATTTTTATGTTTTTATTTAAAATATGAAAAACAATTAAAAAAGATTTTAAAATTCTTTATGTACTTTTAAAGGGTAAGGACCAAATTGTCAAAAAACTGTAAATGTTGAGAGATAAAAGAATTATTTTACCTTTGACATCATTAACTTCAACAGGAAAATTAGATGGAGGAACAAAGATTTTTAAATAAAAAAGTAGAAGTACTTATAAGAACAAAATTTTAAATTTTAAAGCATGAAAAGTGTATTGGAAGGGAATTGAGTTAAAATTTGTGGGGGATTCGTCTACTTGGAAATAAAAACCACGAATGTGTATGCAATGTATGGAATTTTGGCAGAAAAGAAAAGGCAATGGAGCTTAGAATTTGAGTAACACTAATTCCATTCAACTAAAACTTTAAACCGTCCAAATTATGTAACAGTACCTCTAAAAAACTCATTTCATCATCATCAAGAGAGCACATTATGTTACCCCATTTAGGGAAGTCAAAGCTTCATTTAACACACCAAGGGTGATTAAAAACACCTGAAATAATCAAAAGCACAAGATTTTGGACTCAATACAAACCTTGTCCTATTATCTTTATTAACTTCTTGAAAAACAAAACAAAAGGTTATACATGTGTGTGTATGTTTCCAACATTGAAAATTTCGAAACATTTGTCCATATTGATTATGGAAGAGAGTGCAAAAGCAAGGCCAAGGCCTTAAATAAGTTGGAACCCCACTTCACCAATCACCAGAGGCAGTGCCTGCACATTTTCAGTGGTCCGTGATCATGATTTGGGGTGTAATTATTAAGGTTTCAATTAATGGGGGACTTGATAACAAAAAATCTGCCAATCTCAATGCTATTTTCATCTCTGCAAAATACCAATAGCAAGGCCCCCATCAAAAGCTGCTGCTGTTGCTATGATTTCTAGGAGCCATTCAATGTTTCTTCAAGTCCTGACAAATAACTTTTGATTGATTGTAAAAGGAGATACCATTTTATTTTATTTGTTGTTTTTCGTTTAGGGTTGATTTCCAACATGTTCAGAGATTAACTTAGGAAATTTTCCTTCAGGATCTGGATATAATTAAGAATTTTGAGAGACTAAAGTTAAAATTTTCCAATCAAATTATTAATTTCTAGGAATGGCTAAAAAATGCTTTTCATTTATTCTAAGTGATTGAAATGGATTAAATTGAATATTATATTTTAAGAAGGGATTAGAAATAGAATTAAACTATTTAACCAAAGGGCCCAAGTACCCTATTTGCCCTCTTGGCTACAACTCTAATGTTCTCAAATTATCATCTAAATTTTAAATCGGGATAATTATTTCATACCTAGGGTTCTTCAACTCTACAAGCAAAGTTAAGAAGCTATAACTTGTTTTTAATGAACGTTTAGTTCGTCGAATGTAATATTACAGCCCATAATGTTATATTTTAGAATCAAATTATGATGTTTGGATTGTTAATATTCTGGTCATATTGTAATCCCACATCACAAAATAGTGTCAATATGTCATAATATAGGGTGTAATCTCATTACGACCCATTTCTTAGGTTATCTTTGTAACACCCCCTACCCGTATCTATCATCGGAACAGAGTACGTGGCATTACCAAAGCTTATCGAATCATTATTAATTAGGGGGAAAATAAAACAAAGTAAACATGTTGTTAAATATGACTCCTATTTTCAGTCAAATTTGAAAAATAATCTTTCAGTTAAACTCTGTTTACTTGTTTTAATCAAACATTGATTAGTTTAGATTATTTTATTATTATTTGATTTATGAATTTAGCCTATAAATAGGCTCTTTTACAATCTTAAAAAATACACCCATTAGAGATTAGAACTCATAACACATTTAGAGAATTTTGTGTTTACGTTTTGAAGGTTTTTTGTTTTTGGGTTTTCGGGTTTTCGGGATTTAGTTTTTATCTCCATATTTTGTACTCTTCGTTCTTTTGCCATTATAGTAAAATTATCTTTGCTCTTGGTTTTTTATCTTCTTTTGAGGAGTTTTTCCACGTTAAATTTGTGTGTTTAATTTCTCAATTTTTTCTGCTATTTTTCTTGTTCGTTGTTTAATCGGGTCAATCCTAACACATGTAATATTTAATAAATTCGTATAACATGGTAATTAACTTACCGTTTCTCTATATTCAACATAATTATGCAAAGCATAATTATTCAAATTGATTATGAGCCCTAATACCTATTCTTATCACAGTGTTAGTCATATAATTCTTATAAATATCAAGAAACATGTATGGGCTCAACTTTCATTAAATTTATCATATGCATATACTTTTACACATCACTTATTAGGCAATATCAAATATTCAAATTATTCTTTAACATATATAACATTTAATTCAAATATGAACTTATAACATTTTTCATTTTAACAAAGTTTAACATTTATCAAATATAATCGAGCATGTTTTCAATTTATGCATAAGTCACTCACATATTTTCCTCCTCCTCCTCTGCATTCCACATCCTTAATGTATATAACATGCTTATAAGTAACATTATCTATAATTTCACTATTTACTTATATTTATATTCCAAAGCTGTCTATCCGTGTCATAGTCACTAAATTATTTTTAACTTAAGCTATGGAGCTCCAAATTAAGATCCACTAATTTTCCCTAAAACTAGACTTACATATATTCTTACCATAAAATTTTCATAATTTTTGGTTTAGCCAATAAGTACAGTTTATTCTTTAAAGTCACCCCTGTTCTACTGTCTGACAGTTCCCACCCTTCTTCACTAAAAATTAATTATCTCATCGTATGGGATTTGAATAATGTTCCTGTTTATTTCTCTTGAAAATAGACTCATTCAGAATTCTAAACATATAAATTTAAGCCCCTAAGTATTTTTTTTTTCAATTTTTGATGATTTTCCAAAGTCAGAACAGGGGAACCCAAAATTATTCTGACCTTGTCTCACAAGATTTATTATATCTCATGATTTACAATTCCATTGCTTACATCGTTTCTTCTATAAGAAACTAGACTCAATAAGCTTTAATTTAATATTTTATTCATCCTCTCATTAAATTTTTAAAATTTTTGGTGATTTTTCAAAATTAGACTACTGCTGCTGTCCAAAACAGTTTTAATGCAAAATGTTGATTTCCATTTTATCCCAAATTTCACAGTTCATACCATTCAGTCCATGCTCAATTAACCCTTCAATTGAGCTAATTTTTCTCCATTAATACTTTCATCTATCATTTTAAACTACTTCATAAAACCTGAAAATTAGAACTTTAGCACTATACCTTAATTCCAAACTCTTTCACAATTAGGTCCTAAAATCAATTTCCATCAATTTTACTTGATAAAAATCATCACATATCAAAATTAAAGCTTCAATTCTATATTTATTCATCATATGCTTCCAGCACTCATCCATATCAACTTTAAAAATTAGCCATGAAATCAAAAACTAATGACATAGTAAGTTGGACCCAATTGTAAAAGTCCAAAATCTTAGAAATTTTAAGGAGAAAGCAAGAATTAAACTTACATGAAGCTAGAGTATGAAAATCAGCTTGGACCCTCTTCCATGACTGTTTTTCAGCTAATGAAAATGAAGAGAAAATGAAGAGAATTCTAGATATTCTAATTTGGTCCCATTTTTATTTAGCTAATTTTGGCAATTTTCTAATTTTGCACTTATTTCACCCATTTCCTGAATTTTCTCGGCTATTGTAGCCCAAAATATCTTCTTTGGGATTATTTTCACTTTAGGTCCTTCCTCATTTGACAATTGAGTTATTTAATCCTTCTAGCAACTTTTACACTTTTTTCAATTTAGTTCTTTTTATTTAATTAATCACCCAAACATAAAAATTTTCTAACAAAATTTTAATACTACCTTACTGACACTCCGTAAATATTTATAAAAATATTTATGGCACGGTTTATAACACCGAGATCTCAATATTTTTTTCTCAATTTCTTGACCAAATAAATCTTTATAGAACACAATTTACTATTTCAAAAATCTTTTAAAAGCTACATTTGGCTCATAAATATTAAATAATATAATATACGAGTTCATTTTTCGGATTTGGTGGTCTCAAACCACTATTTTCGACATCGCTGAAATTTGGGCTATTGCAATCTTAAATTACGAGCGTAATATTAAAATTTGGACCAATTTGCCCTTTATTTTTATTATTTTAGTCTATTTAGGTTTTTTAAATAAAGTTTAAGACTAATTAAAAATAAATATTTTTTTTCTCGTAAAACAATAGATGTCATACATTACAATTAGAGTTGTCCACGGGCTAGGCTTTAATAAGATTCTAGGCCCGATTGATAGGCCTGGGCTCTGATGTCTACGGAACCAATAAAAATTTGACTAAAGAAAATGTATCTATCAATTAATAGTATAGCTACGATAAAAAATAAGTATTCATAATTGAAAACAAAGCAGTAAGGTTTTGTTGCATAAAACTAGAAATCAAACAATATAATTCACCCTAGGGCTCACCTCTTTTAGGTATTTAAAAAATTAATTCATACTTGGAAGAATAAACACAGCAAATATAGTATAACCATTAAAAAAACCTCGTGATAACTTCCTATGAAATCAGCTTGGAATCTCGAGTCTTGATAGAGAACTGCTTAGAAATCAGCTTCAATGGTGTTCTTTTGGATAATTTTCATTCTAAACTAGGATAGCTCCTTTTTCCTCTTGTATTTTCTTATTTATACCTTCTCAAAGTGCTAAAAAAAATGTAATTTCTAGCTGTTTTCGCACATGATTCCCAAAATCCACACACCTATATAGCTCACAAAGTCGTTTGGTCTGGCCATGTGAAAATATGCTGCATGTGTGCAGCTTTCAAAATGCGCTAATGTTTTAATTTCCACTTGTTTTTTACTCCTATGGCTCTTAAGTGCTCTATTAAACATCAAACATGAATATAAAAGATTAGTTATAAATAATTCACAGTTAATATCATATAATCACCCGAAAATACAATAAAAATGAGTCTAAAATATGTTACTATTGATATTTATTAATAATATTATCTCGTGCAAGTGAAACTTTCGAAAAAGAAAATCCGAAAACATACAATTAAGAAGTCTAAGAAAGAAGTGATGTGGTGGTAGTTAATTTAAAGTTAACTAGAAAATTGTTTAAGAAGTTAAAAGCTGGAGTGAGTAAAGTTTTACAATTATTGAACAACAAGAATTGTGTAATTCAGGAGGTTAATCTCTTAATGAATTTAATCCGTAATTGAGGACGTATAGCTTTAGGTGAAGTTGATGTTCTAGAAAGTGAAATTGGATTCCTTCCCACTACAATCTCGAGTATATGACTGACCAAACACAAATGGGGGTCAACCTTTAAATTTTCATTTAAAATCAAAATTATGAGGTTTAAAAATAAAAAATATTACATTCAATATGCAAAACCTAAGCTCAGCTTTCAAGTTCATAGTTTGTTATTATTATTATTATTATTATTATGTAATATAAAAATTAAATATATTATATCATAATGTGAATACTTAAAATATGTTAAGTTATTTAGGTTTATAATTTTAATAAAATAAATTTATATAACGGTATATTAAATAAATAAAAAAATTATTGGTAAGATTATGTTAATCATTTATAAATATCAATGAATTGAGTAAAATTTAAGGTTCATGGATCAAGACGAATTTAGATAAATATATATAGTATTAATATCATGCATTCACCTTTTCCAATCTAATTCATAAATACATCTACTTTCTTTTAAAATTAAAAATTATAAATTTATTTCCAACCTTAATATCAAATGTCTAGCTTCCCTCTAAATATGTCAATAGTTTAGAGTAAAAATGGGGGTGCTAAATATAAATATAAATTGTTTTAAAGAATAAAATTTCAAGTAAAATATTAAATAACTCAAAAAATTCTTATATAAAAATTTTAATCATGAACAACTAAAATTAATTATAAATTAATAAAATTAAAATTCGTTGAGTTAAGCCCAATGATCCATAAGACCAAGTAGCAAATCAAGCCCAGAAGAGGCCTAAAGCTTGGACCTTGACAAGACCAAGGCTAGCCCAATATCGACCCAACATTAACAATTGGTCAAATTATGATTTTTGCCTCCAATTTTTTTATTAAATTTGAAATTTCGTTTCTACATTAATTATTTTGGATTTTATTAATTAATAATATTACGTGTCAAAACAGTAGTGTTAAAAAAAATTCTATCAATCTATGTGATTTTTTTTTTTAAAAAAAGAGTATAAATCACGAGATTGAGCAGAATTTTTTAATGACAATTTAGTAAAAAAAAATTATTTTAATAACCATAAAGTCACCTTAAAATAATACAGAGAATTTTGTTTTTTTCCCTCTAATTTCAGATCCTTTTATGAAAATAAGTTTTTCTATATCTTTATTCATTTTATGATTTTTTTTAAAGTTAAATTTGATGATTAATCTTTCAAAAAGAGTTAAATTATTTTTCTTTTTAAAAAAAAATGAAAATGTTGACTAAAATATTAGTTTTTAACGATGTTGAAATGATAACCAGCATGGTAGTTTACATGTACTTCATACTGAAATGATACTATTTGTCTTATATACTACACCAACAAATAATTTAAAATTATAAATTTGTTAAAAAATAGAAAAATTAAAAAAATTATAAATTAAAAAAATAGCATGAAGTACACATGAATTGTCATGTGGGATGCTATGTTTAGAATTCAACGTTTTATTTAGTATTTTCATTAAAAAAAATATGACTCTTTTTAAAATATTGCTGGTTAAATTCAACTCATTTTAAAAAGAACTCATTTTAAAAAGGTTAAAAGCCAAATTTAACTCAAAAAATAAAAATTAAATTAAAAATATATAAATATTAATAACTAAATTTATAATTATGATTAAAAAATTTTACAATCAAATAAATTAAAGCATAATATCTATACTTATATAAATAATCCCCAAATGAGCCATTGATGGACACTTGTCCATATATATACTTTTTAATGGCATCATGCTTTTTTTTTTTTTTCAAGTTTACTGTTTTTAAAATTTGTTGGTTTGAATTCATATATATGGTACGTAGCTTTTAAAAATCATTTTATTAAAGGTTAATATACTAATTTGTCATTATACTTTAAATGGAAATCGAAAATTATTATTTTATTTCACTTTGATTGATATTTTTTATTATTCTTATAGGTTATATATAAATTTACCACTATATTTTAACTTTGTATTGAATTTTAAGGCTTTAGATTGAATTTTTTTCACTAAATTTAAATTTTTCTATTCATTATTAATTTTAAAAAAAATAATTTAATAAAAATATTTTTATATTTTAATTTAATATTTAACAATAATAAGTTAACTAATATAATATTAAAATTAAATAAAAACAATTATTTTATAAAAATAAACATAAAATATTCCTTTACAATATATATTGTTTTTCAAGTTTTTATTTCATTAAATAGAAATTTTAATTTTAAATATTTCAAGTTTACTAATTTTTAATATTTATAATTTAAGTCATTATTAATTATTAAAATAAAAATATTTGAAAGAAATTTTTATCAAATTATATTTTCAAATCATGAAATTTAATATTGAAGGGTAAAATTTAATCAAAAATTAAAGTTAGTGAAAAACTTTAATAAAATTTAAAGTTTAGTGGTAAAATTCAATCATACGTAAATTTACTTATAGTTTCAATATATAATAGCAAATATCAATGAAGGTAAAGTATAATGACAATTTTCAGTATTCTCCTATTGATAGAAAAATTGTACTTAATTATTTTTTTTAAATAACATATTTAAAGAGTGTCATACGCGATAATTTAAAAATTAATTTAATATATGTATCCGACCTATCCAAGAAAATAATTAAAAATTATTTTATAATTACTTTTAAATTTTTAGAAAATTTATAATTTTTATTTTTAAACATATTTAAAAGGTTGAAATGTATGTTAACTGGCGAGTCAATTCAAATTTGTATTAAACCCTTCGAAAAAAAATTATAAAGTATATATATATATTGTTAATTATTTATATTATTTGTATGACCTATACTTGTTCTGTATTTAAAATAATTGGTTCAAATAATTATTGGTGAATGGAATTAAAATCAGCATTTAACCTAATAAAGAAACAAAGCTAAAACAGTTATCAATTATTTTATTCTTAAATTGTAATTTCTTTAACTCGACCTAGACGATAAGCTCGAATCTGAGAGGTTACATTGGCCACCGAGATGATCTGGTGCGATCAGAGATTTTAAATAGTCAAATTAAAATATTTGTTTATCTTTAGAAATACTTAGACTATTTTTAGAAAACGGCTCATGGGTTGATAAAATACTATTAATTTAATATTTTTCTTGAAAAGGTAATTACCATCGAAAGCTTAGTTAACTTCTAGTTTATTTATTAGACATAATTTAATTATGACTTAGTAGCGGAAAAGTGATTTTTAACTTAGTTTTGATGAAAACTATATTTCATGCACAGATAATTAAATTCCATATCTTAAATTAAGTTAAATGTCATTCATGCTAAATAAACCCTAAACATGAGACCCATGCCACAAAATAAGTAAAATAGTACGGTTCTGAAATAACAAAAATTATAAAATAAACCTAGTAATACTTTCATAAAAATAAAACGTTTTCGAGCCCTCCGTATGCCGCGACCGTATCCTTACCTGGTGGGTTATCTGTAAAAGGGGAGTGAGCTATGAAACTCAATGTGAGTTTAGTCACAAGAAAACTAGAACAAAACAACAAACAAACAAAGCACATGGATTAGCAATTTTGAGATTAAACACAACGATAAAGCACCTCAGATTAACGATTTTTCACATAAAACAGTTTTATATGCACGTGCTTATAAATGCAATGTAGTTTCAAATTAACAGAAAAGTCCTACTCGACTCTACTACACACCTCACTTATGAGTTCCCCAGAATTCATCTATCATATCACTCCGGATTATGGATGAGCCACCACTGATTTGCAGTTAAACTACCACTTTGTAAAGGAAAAATATGTATTTTAGATAAAATTATTTGCAGTTACTGCCACTTGTTGTGAGTGCACAACATGTCTGCAGATTAAACAAACTGCTACCTGGTTTTGTAGATAAGCCACCACTTGTTTACAAATTTAAAAAAACTGTCACTCTTCCTTCATATAATGTCCCACCCCATACAATGCAGTATGTCATGCTTTGTATTATAGCAAATCAACACTAGTAGTAGACATGTAACATGTACTCAATTCATCACTAAGACTTAACATGCTTATCATGTTTTTTGTAGAGCGGTAACAATATTATCACTTTCAATTTAACATTCTCACTTTACCGGAAAAAAATATAACTTTCAAGTATCATGTGATATAATAAGAGCATTTAAGGCATTTAACACAAATTTCAAGATTCACAAGATATCAATGACCTAATTGAGCAAGGAAAAACTCTGAAAACAAGTCAAATAATGTATAGGGATTAAACTAGACATATGATACTTTTACATAATATTAATAATTTAGTCAATCAGATCATTGATTCTAACATTATTCGTATTGTTAGGGACTTAATTGAATAAAATAGAATAATAAAAACAGTTCAGGGATCAATCTGAGACTAAATTGAGCAAATCACAAAATTCTAGGTAAAATTGTAAAATCTAAAAAATAGGGGCAAATGGTTGTTTGGCCACACCGTGTGGAAGGGTTACACGGTCGTATAACAGATTGAGGCAGTGTGGTTTACGAATTGCACTAGGGTTTCCTATGTAACATCCCTAACCTGTATCCGTCGCCAGGTTAAGGTTATGAGGTATTACCGAACATATACAATTCACACAGATATGCATAACATAATATAGTTCAAAATTTTAATCACATCAATTATTATAATTAATCAACTAACGAAACTTATAATATATGTCATTCATAGCATGATATAAATTACACATAATCCATCATTTATACATATACAGGACATATAACACATCAATAATTTCATTATTGAATATTAGACCTATTTTTATAAAAGTCCTACACATGTACAAATTATAGACCATTTGAAATAAAATATGCATTATCAAATTTTATATATATATATATATATATACACGACACCAACATATTAATCTATATGAAACTTGTATATTTTACATAATATAATGAGCTTCCATTTAAAAACAAACTCATTCTAGTTTCTAGTCCATTCGGCTAACATAGATCATTATCTTAGTATATAAGATAAAAGTACACCAAATGGTACCATGTATGTGTCTCAGTTTTTTTTTTTTACATAACATTCACATGGCCTACTTTAACTTATTTAACACTTAATATAAACATATAACAAAAATACAAAACATTTTTACATGTATCATATACTCAGATACACTTCCAATGTAAGCTCAAATCAAGATTAAATATTTATATGTATTTATAAACATATAACATAACCAATTTCTTCATGCCACATTCGAAATCAACAAACAATCCTCAAGACTTTCGTATAACAGAAATTATGTTCAACCATGATATACAACATGATAACCAAATAAACTTTAACTATAATCCAACCAATACCGAATTTAAACCTAATAATAAAGCCATTTTCAATACATAAAACACTTACCAAAAACATCATCCATCCATAGTACTTAGCACTTTAACTGAAATGAATTTTTACCACATTCATGCATAGCTCATTAAACATAATAACTAAGCACACATAAAACCAAAACTAAGCATAAATACCAAGCCATTTTCGCATGGCTTTATACAAAACCAAAGTTCGTCGTTTCAAAACATTTTCCAGCCTATACATGCCATAAGTTTAAAAATTTAGTTTATAAAATATCGAAGGCAATCGGTAGTGTGCTAAACTTTGCTGACGATCTCCGAGCTTGTAACTTGAATCTGAAATCTATAAAATAGAGGTAAACATAAATACACAAAGTAAGCTAATTTAGCTTAATAAGTCACAAGCAAATTTAACCATTCAAAAGAATAATCAAAGCATTTAAAACAAGCCAAATCATAACATTACTGTTATACTTAATCTCAAACATATCATCTTATTTATTTATAACTTATACTTCTACACAAATAAGTTACCTTGGCCGAATGCTAATGTATCACATTTAGCATAATATCATTCAATTTTTCATTCCCAAAATAACATTATTCCAAGTATGCTTACATTTAAATATATATATGTACTCATGAATCAAAACTCAATTTCATATATATATATATAGCCGAAACATACTTCTCATATCTACTCACATTCTTCACTTATATCTTACATATCTTATAATAGATATCAAGAATCTTACTTAACTTGTTTCAATTAAGTAATAAGCTAAGCTCATACCTGGTTATTTTAGCTCATTTAGCGTATTCAATTTTCACATCAGCATAAAGTCTTTTAAGCTTAAACTTATAATAATTCATCGGCATAAAGCCTGCTAGGCCTAAGCCTATATCACACACCGGCACAAGGCCTGCTAGACTCGAAGTCTAATTTTATACACCGGCAATAAGCCTGCTAGGTATAAAGCCTGATTTAATTCACCAGCACATGGCTTGATAGGCTCAAAGCCCGAATGTCAATAATATAAAGCTGTCTCATAAAAAATTCTTATATCGAAAATTCCAAATATTCCATAAAGTTCATACTGACTTCCAAATTCATACTAACTTCCAAATGTCATAACTCAGTCGTAACAAATTCATTAACATAGCTCCCAAGGTTATTTACATTCGGCTTACATAAATATATATTCAAATAATTCATTCAGCATATAGAAATCATATTTATTTAAAAGTAACAATGTTTAATTGCTTAAAGACTTACCTCGGACGATGAAAAATCGGTACAGATCGGCTAGTCGACAACTTTATTTTTCTCCCAATCTAAATCTGATTTTCTCTTTTCTTGATCTAAATTAATATAAACTAAACTTATTAAATCAAATATTTAATAGGCAAATTACACTTTTACCCCTGATATTTCACATTTTTCACAATTTAGTCCATATTGCATAAAACACAAAATATGCACAATCTCACAACAACATAGTTAGGCCGAATATTCCTTATACTCATACTAGTCCATATATTTCATTTATTTTACATTTTAGTCCTTCAATTTATTATTTTTGCAATTTAGCCCTAATTACTCAAATTCACCAAAAATTTCAATACAAATCATATTAATCCAAAACATATCTTTCATAATTTATCATCAAACATCACAAAACACAAATATTCATCAATGGCATAACTCAAAAAATTCATCAAAATCAGAAATTCTAGCATGGGTCGAATAGTATTCGAAGCAACGATATCAAAAACGTAAAAATTATAAAAAATCGAGCTAAAACTCACCTTGAATCAAGCTTGCTAATGGCCGGATATGTTTTTCTTTCTCTTTTTCTTTTCTTTTTGTATTTTCGGCTTTTGAAGAAAAAAAAAGAATGCATGCAACTTTATTTTATGTTTTTATAATTATAACATTATTAAAATATTATAAAATTACCATTTTAAAATTAAGATAATACCTTGCTATTTAATACCACAAACCGTCCATCCATTTTAATCATGGCCTAATTACATTATAAGTACCTCATGCAACAAAGACAACATCAATTCGACCCTTTTTATATTTAACCACCAAATTTTCATTTTACGCGATTAAGTTCTTTTTATTAAATCGGGCACTCAAATAATAAAATTAAATCATGCAAATTTCACAGATATAAATTCACATAGAATAAACACAGAAAATAATTTTTAAATATTTTTCTAACTAAGATTCATGGTCTCGAAACCACTGTTTCGATTAGGGTCTAAATCAAGTTGTTACATTCAAGGCACATGACCGTTAGGCCGTGTGGTTCACCCGAGTGGTAGACCTTGTGGAAGGGTCATGCCCGTGTGAGAAGTGAACTATCCTAGGGTTTGGAGGGGGACATAACCGTGTGGTCCACACGCTCTTGTGGCAGCCCATGTGGCCCTATCCTAGGCATGGTTTTGCCCCGATTTGCTTGTAAAAGAACACACACCTGTCACATGGGTCTTGAATGACGATCTTCACGTCCAAATTTGATCTGGGATGCCTAAATCGGGTCCTTCAAATGATATTTACGCAAGAATTAATAAAAAATTTCAAGATTCATCAAGATTATCAAAAGATTCAATGAAAAATCGTTTAATTGGTCGCAAGATTATCGATAGATAGAAAATCTATAAAGATTCAAGATCAAACTTCGAGATTTGAGGCGTACTTACCACTTCTTGGCAAGAATTCACTACACCAAAACAGGTTTTTAGCGGCGTTTTTTTATACCTTTAGCGGCGCTTTTTAGCGCCGCTAAAAGTATTTGCGGCATTTTTAAAAGCGCTGCAAAAAATGCCACTGTTGTCATCGCCGCAAACTTTTGCGGCATTTTTAGAAATAAACGCCGCTATAGATTAGGATCTTTAGCGGCACTTTTCTAACAAACGCCGCTATAGCTTGGGATCTTTAGCGGCACTTTTTAACAAACGCCACTATAGCTCAAGACCTTTAGCGGCGCTTTTACCACAAACGCCACTATAGATCAAAGACCTTTAGCGACGCTTTGATTACAAACGCCGCTAAAAACACCATTCTTTGGCAGCGTTTATGAAAAAACGCCACTAACTTTTAAAAACATTTAGAAATATTAAATATTAAAATAAAACATTATTAATATAAAAAATTAATTAGTATTAAATATATACTTTTAGTAAAAAAGATAGTATTTAATCATATAATAAATTAATTTTTTTAGTCAAAATATTGAAAAATTATGTTAATATTTAAATAGCAAAATTACAAGTTCAAATAGTGCAACTAATTGATTGCAAAAAAAAATGCATAAGTTCAAAATGTAAAATTTATAGACTAAAATGGAAATTCAAAAACCCTTTGAAATTAAACTGAAATGGATCATCTTCATCATCTTCTTCTTCACTTTCAACTCTGTGACCATCTTCTTCTCTGCTGCCTATGTGATTCAATGCTCTCCTTTCATCATCTTCATCGTCATTATAAGGCACAGTGACTCTTCAGGAGGTGAAGATGGTGAATCCACAACCCTCTGCCGTTTTAAGTCCCGTTTTACGTCTACACTATCACCAAGTTTCCTTTTTGCTTTCATCTTCTTTCCCCCTCCTTCACTCTCACAATTTTTGCTGTTATACCACAGTAGCATTCATCAATTAAACTAAATTCCCATGAGATCTTCTACTACAATCGTTCACCTAAAATAAATGATAAAAAAAAAAGAACTATACTTTTGGATGCTGAGAAAAAAAGCAGAAAAATTCATAGCCAACTATTTAGGGTTTTTATTGAGTACCAGATAAAACATAGCAGCATAGCAAGTCAAAGTTGGTAGGGATTTTCCCAACCAAGAATATGGAATCACACTACACTAGAAGAAAATAACATGCCTCGTTGCTTATTTCGGTTCCACAGTCATGATCATAAGTATAATTATAATAAAATAGGTTTTGAGTCCTGAAGTATTGACTGACCTGTTGGGGTCTTATTATCTTTGTATCGGGATCATCTAGAGACTCGTGCCAGTGTGCCAAGTACCCAGCCATTCGAGGGATTGCAAATAACACAGTGAAGAACTCTGGTGGAAATCCCATGGCCCTATTGAATAAAACCTCAATTGTCACTGGTCTAACATCTAAAATATATCTTATACATTCGTCTAGTTTCTCAAAGTGAGCAGTGAAATTAATCTTATCTTACCGATATATTAACCCAAAATAGAAATCAACATTTGGATAAAGCTTCCTCTTAATAAAATATTCGTCAGATAATGCGGCCTTCTCCAAACTAATAGCTACCTGCAAAAGGGGAAAATGATAGACGGCAAGAGAAAAGCATATTAAAACATTTACAGTAAACAAAGAAATCATGGACAAAATTAGAATGTCACTTATACAAACTACAAAGTACTAATGAATCCCTGTTTAGAAAACATAATACTATTTACGGAATTTGCCACCAAATATGAAGCCAACATGACTGAACTCTCAGTCTATGCGTTATTATACCTTGATCAGCTTACATACCATGAAACATTCAAGTTCAATCATGAAGAACTTAAAACAGATTAGGTGTGGGAAAAGGTTAGTGGGAAAAGGTTAGTTGCTTTATGTAAAAGAAAATAATCCGGAGGGTTGTCGATAAACACCTCAATAAGTGGATCCCGACCAACAATAGAAAAAATTAAGTACAAAGGAGATTAGATAAATTTTCAAACAAAATATCAGCGACTAAAATATACTATACATTTCTTTTATTTTTTTAAAGAAATTAGAAGAGTTTAACAATAAAATTATGAAAAACCACAAGCCACTGTCACTACTGCTGGGACATTCAAACTGACATAAATTAAAACCAAACTCCGATCAAGAAATGAGTATATAGAAAACAATAGAAGATTCTTCAAATACGAAAAAAATTAAAATCAAAATAAAGAAAAAATACTAAAAAAACAAAATAAAATATCAAAGAAAATGAAGCGAAGAAAATTTTCATAAAGAAAATAAATATGACCACCTTCTGTGCAATTCAGTGCAATTGTTGACAAGCCCATTGAGTTCTTAGTACCCTTAGCAAGAGATTCCAAAGAAGCACCAGCCTGCAAAAGGGTACAAAGAAATAGACTGAAACAGGGTTCAATAAAGTAGAAACACAATTCATAGGACGAATAGAAACACTTTGGAAGATAAAGTTGATTAATTATTTTTTCAATTTTTTTATTATAAAGATTAATATTTTCATTTGGATATATGAATGTCTATGAATATATTCAGAATATATGCTTAGGGGCAAACAATGGCCTTACACCTTTCGTTAAATGGAATAATATCAATTTTAATCTCTCAATTTCGTTAAATTTTGTTAAAATTTTACTTTTAACCCCCCAAAATTTTAAAATTACTTCAAGCAATGCATAAAAAAATATCATAATTTTTTTCAAAAAACAAAGGATGAAAATGAACTAAAATATAATGAAAAAACCTCAATTTTTTTAAAAAAAATTCTCAAAAATAATTAAAATTCGATGATTGAACTGATTGAACTAGCTGTTACCTTATTTATAACTAAGTAAAAAAAACATGAACAAAATTTCGGATTACACCAACTAAATTTCTTTCATCAATGCTTAATAAACCTCATATACTCGGACATGTAATTATAGTATGTTTACTATATACATAAAGAATGAGTAAAAATATATGATCAAAAGCAAATATTTTTTTGATAAAGAAATTCAAATTTGAACCCGCAATTGCAGCAGTAAACTATGCATGTTATCCAGTTTCTGTTTAAGTTCTTTAATGTTAGTAAGGTTCACCAGGGAAGACTCAGAATTAGATGATTCAGTGATGAGAGCGGCACATTTTTCAAGCTTGAGCAACCACAAGATTCCAGCAGTTAACCTACCAATTGAATCAACTTCGGATTTGCATAAGAAAGCAAGGTGTTGAAGTTCGTCCTTGGTTAAAACAGCCTCAATCTATAGAAGTGAATGAAACCTTTATTTAAGAGTGTGATTGGAGATTACTACCTATGTAATCAAGTTCTTTTAAAAGTAAGATTGAATTTACCTGTTGTTTGACTGAGAGTTTAAAGTTCTCCATCATCCAGTTGATGGTTGTCAACTTTATCTTCCAATATCTTCATACGAACTTCAAGATTCATTCTTCCAAATATTCAGACACTTTATTTGAAGCCATTTACAGGTAAAGGATCTTTAAGGATGCTGCTCCTCTTGATATTCATGCTAAATGCACAATTTGGATCCCATTTTCCTGTTGATATTCATGCACTCTTTGCAAATAAGGGCACTACCAGACCAACCATAGTAATGTCATTTCATGTTCTAGAAAAGCTACTTGCATCCATGAATAGAAACACTTTGGCACAGCGCAAACCATGTTTATTAGTAATATTTCTACATCGCATTCTCACAAGCAATCTATCTATTGACAAATTTTGGCATTATGCAATAGAATTCCTCTGAAACAACAACAACATGAGGATAATCTTATGAATATCCTAACTTTATAAACATAATGCAAGAATCGTATAATTTTTTTTAACACAACCAACTTATATTGCAATGAATCCACGCTTTAACACAATAAACCCAGAATTTGAAGACTAGAACAGTGGCAGTGCCATACATCCAAAAGACTAAGAAGGACACGTAAATAAGCTCAGCAACTCTAATAAATAAAACAAGGAAATAGAACGGGTGAGAAATTTAAAAGAAAAAAATGCATTATTTTCTAGCTACTAGAAAAACAAAGAAGACTTCAAGTTGACAGCAAATACGAACAGAAAAAAAGTCAAATTGAGACCACAAGTAAAACCAATTCCTGAAACAAGTATGAAAAAGACCCAATCTTTATTTTATTCCTTTTCTTAAAAACCAATGAAGGAGAAAAGAAAAGGCAAGTACCTCAATAGCGTTCTTCAAAAGAAGGTCATTTCAGGTATCCAAGTGGAAAGGGCTGGCGCCAAAGCCCCCATCTATTTTGGAACACAACTAAGCAAGAAGGAGCCACCTTTCAACCCCTTCCCCCTTTTCTTTATATTCGTTTTACAACTTTGTCTTCCCACGATTTGTGTCTGGCGAAGCGTCGGTTTGGGTCTCTCTAAGTGTGTGAACCATGAAAATGAAAAACAAAAGAACAAAAAAGAGTGTGTGGGAGGGAATTTTAAGAGGAAACCTAGAACTAAAAACTGAAACCAGAGGACAGTAGAATAGAATAGCTAACCTGGAACAGTAGAAGTCTGCATTTTGTAAAGTTAGGGGTTTCAGGGGGAAATTAGGGATTTCGAAAATTTGGGAATAATATGGCGCGATTCTTTTAAAAGTATTTGTGGCGTTTTACAAAAAACGCCACAAAAAATCATAGTTTTTAATACATAGTTTTTCGAACTTTGCGGCGTTTATATCATAGCGCCACTAATGCTCATAAAAAACAACACCGTTTTGTTTAAACAACAATGAAATTTTGCGGCGCTTTTAGCGTAGCGCCGCTAATGATGACCTTTAATGGCGTTTTTCTCCTAGCGACGCGAAATCCATTAAATTCGTAGCCAAAAACTACACAGTTTTGTCTATATTATTAAGAATTTTTTTGCGGCGTTTTGGACAAAAACGCCACTAATAAATGAAATTCTTTATTGAAACGGCGCCGTTTTGGAAAATTTTAATACATAGGTTTTTTTAAGTTATATTTATAAAAATTAGATAAAATTAAAATTTTTAGTTTTTTAAGTAATATTTATAAAAATTAGATAAAATTAAAAGTTTAGTGTTTTTATTTCATTTTTATTTTTGTATTTTAATTTTATTTCTTATAAATTGGCCCTCTCCAAATTTAATAATTATACTTACATTATCCGTAGCAATCTATTACTTTTTTAAACTTATTTATTAATTCGATTTATGGTAATATTTAAATATATCAAATGGTTTAGATTCAATTTTTTTAATATAAAAACATTAATTAATTGTATAAAATTCCAAATCTCAAGTAAACCTTAACCTTATTAAACCCTAAATGAACCATTGAAATGATATAAATATTTAAGTCTATCTATTATATACATCTCTTTCAAGGCATAATTTAAACCCTAAATTATACATCTTTTACAATTACATAATAACATATTTAAAATATAAATAAAAAATCTAAACCCAAAACCCTAACCCGACCCCTAAAACTCTAAACCCTAAATCCCTAAACTCTTAACCACTAACGTCTAACCCCTAAACTCTTAACCCCTAAACCTTAAATCTCGACCAACGTCCCTTAATTAAACCATAATCCCTAATCCATAATCCCTAAATCCATATATATAGTAGTCCCTAAACCTTTAAATATGAACCCCTAAACCAGCCTTAAATATTAAATTTATCATATACTCTAAACTAATTAAAAACCCTAAACAATTTTATTATTATCTTTTACAACTACATAATAACATATTTTAAATATAATAATAATCTAAACCCAAAACCCAAAACCCTAACCTGACCCCTGAAACCTTAAGCCCCTAAATCACTAACTCTTAACCCCTAGCTAACATCTAACTCCTAAACCCCTAACCCCTAAGCCTTAAATCCCAACCCTTAATTAAACCATAATCCCTATTAATCCATAATCCCTAAATCCATAAATACTCCCTAACTAAAACCTTAAAATATGAACTCTTAAACCGACCTTAAATCTTAAATAAAATTATATACCCTAAATTGAAAACCCTAAATTATAGTGATAATTAATTCAATATTTTAAAATTAATAATATCTCTTTTATGATTATATAAGAAATTTTTTATTATATAAATTAAAAAATAATTAGTAATCATGTACCCAAAAAATTTTAAAATTATTTTAACTAATAGTCTTTTAATTTTTCCATGTGTTTTATTTCAAATTATTTCCACGTGTTATTTTTTTCTGAAGATTTTAAATATTTAATTAGAAATAAGTTCAATTTTAAATAATTAATATAAATAATAAATCAATTAAACACCGCTAAATCCCCGAAAGCGCAAAAAAAGGTGTAGTTTTGGCTTAGGTTTTTTTTGCGGCGCTTTCTAAAAAACGCCACTAAATCCCCGAAAGCTCACAAAACGGCGTCGTTTTGGATTAGGTTTTTTGCGGCGCTTTCCCAAAAACGCCGCTAAAGCCCTGAGCATTAGCGGCGCTTTCTTAAAAACACCGCTAAATCCCCGAAAGCTCACAAAAACTGCGTCGTTTTACATTAGGTTTTTTGCGGCGCTATCTCAAAAACGCCGCTAAAGCCGTGAGCATTAGCGGCGCTTCCTTAAAAACGCCGCTAAATCCACAAAGCTCACAAAACTGCATCGTTTTGGATTAGGTTTTTTTGCGGCGCTTTCTCAAAAACGCCGCTAAAGCCCTGAGCATTAGCGGCGCTTCCTTAAAAATGCCGCTAAATCCACAAAGCTCACAAAACTGCGTCGTTTTGGATTATGTTTTTTGCGGCGCTTTCTCAAAAACGCCGCTAAAGCCCTGAGCATTAGCGGCACTTCCTTAAAAACGCCGCTAAATCCACAAAGCTCACAAAACTGCGTTGTTTTGGATTAGGTTTTTTGCGGCGCTTTTTAAAAAACGCCGCTATTGCTTATTGTTAGCGGCGTTTTTCAGGAAGCGCCACTAATGCTCGATCTTTAGCGGCGTTTTTTATTTAAACGCCGCTAAAAACGCTGCTAAAAGCCCGTTTTGGTGCAGTGATTAAAAAGTTTTCTAGTGATGATTATTAATCCAATTGAAAAATGACTTGAATCGAGAATAGATTTTGATTCAGAAAGCAAAAAGAATTTTCAATAATGAAATAAATTATGATGTAAAGGGGAGAAAAGAAAATAAATAGGGATTAATAGAAAATATGAAAGCAAAATTCTAAAGGGACATGAAAAGGGCAGGTTGAAATTCTAATTGGAATGAAAGAAATAAATCAAAATCCTAATGTAATTAGGAAATGGGACTAAATAGCTAGGTTTTCAAACTTTTTTGGGGCTGCAGGGCAATTTACCCCTTTTGCTGAAAATAAAAGGGAAATGAGGTGAGGTTGGTGTGACTTGAACTTGGGAATCCAAAAGAATGATGTAAAGGCTTAACTATTTGAACTGCTGCCCACGCTTATATATTATAGTGTTATTTTTTATATTAGGTTGCTGAAATTAAAAAAAAAGAGAGAAAAATGAGATTTGAACCTAAGATATCTAAGAAGTATACTAAGTACTTAACGATTAAGATTAAATTATTTCTTAATTATTTATTTTATTTAACCCCTATATTTTAGGGGGTTACATAACTAAATCTTTAAAGAATTATTCTAAATTTTTTACTTACATCTTGGTTAATATTCATGGGGCTTTTTTCTAAACATTCATTCAATGTTGTTTATCTAATTTAATCTAAAAATGTATTTCACATTTTAAAATTTTATATTTAAGAAAGTTGTTTTGACTCACTAATTTTTAAAATTATTAAAATTTATTGATAAGTTGTTAATTCAGGTGATAATAATCTCATCATCATATAAGAACGATAATACAAACACTTATTAGGAGACCTTTATCTTAAACACTTTTAGCTAAAAGGGATTAATTTCAAGTTTTCAACAAATATACATATTAATTTTGAGAAAATAATTTTTTAAAAGGAGTTTATAAATACAATACAAATTACAAATAATATATGTCCAATCAACTTCAAAGCGCAACGGGTTGAAACACAAAATATATTCAAATCTAGACAAAAATAAATCTAAACAAGATTGGCACATAATAAGACTTAAACTCATAATAATTTAAGAGAGAATCCACATAAAATTTTTGCACATAATGAAACTTGAACATAGATATTCAATATCTCAAGAGATTAGCTTTTTACCAACCCACTTCGAAAAATCACTTCAAGAGAAAGTCAAAATTTGTTGTTAATCCTTAGACTTTGATAAAACTTGAGATTCAAGTCTTGTAATTAAAAAGGCTAGAAACAAAGTTGACCTACTTTTTTTTATTTCAAAATCTCACTCTCCAATCATTGAAATTAAAAGTAATTTTCGTTAAAATTTGTCAATTTTGTATGCTGATTAGGTTGCCCTTATGTAACGCGATAAATGATTGACAGAAAATAAATATGTTATTGTTGACATATTTTAATTGAAACTACAACAACAATGATGATTGGACTATGAATTTTAAATTGAAAAGTAAGAGGATTGAATTTTAAACTTTTAAAATAAAAGGGCTAAATCTCAAGTTTTATATATTTACTAACAACATATTTTAACACCAAAGAAATAAGCATTAAAAGCATGTTATAAATGCCTCTCCGGTTTTTCACCGTAACGTTCGCAAGACGCAAATCACAGGGGGAAAGAAAAAAGTTACACATTAGAATTTTCCTTGTTATTTCCCATTACTTTTACTTATTATTCTTCGTTTCCCTTTCGAGAATCTCTAATCAATGGCAACCGCGATTCTCCGCCATGAAGCCTTAAGCTTACGCCACCATTCCCTTCTAGGATCTCGTAGAAACCCTAACCCTAACCCTAACATGATCATGCTCAAATCTAATCACGAGTTTTCTAGAAAAAGGAACCCCGTAGGGTTCAAATCGATTAATAAAAGACAATCCGAATCCATGGTGACTAAACCCCCAGGGAAGAATCTGGTGATGGGCCAGGTCAAGATCCTGAAACGCGGTGAACCGTTGGTCGCTGCCAAGGAGAAGACCGATCGTCGGTGTTCCGATGGATCGAGGGGCGACTATGAGGTTGATTTGAGCTTGGGGTCGACGAACCGGTTGGGCCCAGATCCGGAAACGATGCAAAAGCAAATTAAGCTCAAGGAATTCAAGATTGGCAGTGGCTTTTATGCCGGCTCTTCTTCTCTCGTTTCGCCGCCGCCTAGTTTGGTTCCGGTCCCTGAATTTTTGGGAAGGACAGCAAGGGTATGCCCTTAATCATTGCGTCAAACTGGACTTGGTATGAATTCAAGTGGGAAATTAAAACCTGGGTTTTCTTAACCATTGCTATTCAAATCCTATATTCTTCCTTTTTATTTTTTTCAAGAGGAAGAGTGAAAGAATCAACGAAAGAATATAAGGTTTGGGGTGGTTCTTCTTCCAAGGTTCTTAGTACTGTTGAAATGCGTGAAGTCCATGAATATCTTGGTATGGGCTAAGATTCGAATTGTGAATTCTCATTTAAGTTATAGAATAAATTTAGGTTATTTCAGAATTCTGTAGAATTTTAGGAGGCTAAGATTCAATGATTATGAGGATTTGTTTAACAAGAGATTCTGTATGATTTCTACTTCCATTCAAAGAAATTTATGCAATAAAATTGGATCATTTTATCCTTCTAGTTTTGGAATATGATTATTATGTTAATTCTTTGGTGCTATTAAATGCGCATCGATTAGCTTACTGGATTTGATCTTGTTTTGCTGGTGAATTACTTGAATCAATTAATAATGTTACTGATGCTTGGTGAGCAGGTTATCTTTAATCAAACAAAATGAAAAAATGATGTAGATAGCCGTGAATGGAACGAAGAATATGATAATGACAGCGGTGGAGGCAAAGTTCCACGGATGTTGTTCACGTCTTCAATAGGTACAACATGGATCCCAATCGACGTCAAGGAGTTGAGTGATTTTGAGTTCTACAAGAGTACAAAAAGATATATTAGAGTTGCGATCGATCAGATATTCAATTTGTGATTTCTTGATAGGTCATGGATCAACTATCTAGATGCCAGATACCGAAGGACATGTCAAAAAATTTTCCTGAACAACAAGATACAATAAACCATTTTTCGTTATTTTTCTTCAAAGGCAGAGGAGAGTTTGCTTTTATCTTCTGTGGTTAATTGTTAGGGTAAAAAAGATATGACAGTGATTGGTTTAAATTGAAGGAAATGGGACGAGTTGGGGGAGAAGACATAGAGGGTTTTTTTTTTTTTGAAAGGAAAAAGATTGAGATGAAGAATATAATGATGGTGTGAAAATTTCTTTAGACATTAATTGTTAGGGTTCAAAAAGATAGTAGATGATTTGGACGTCATATATGAAAATATTATGACGTGGAAAAATATTACTGGTTAAGCCTATATCTTATTGTATTTAATGTGCATATATGTTTTTTAACAATTAATAATTTTATTATAGGTTTTGATCTGTTCTTTTTTGACATAATGTCTAAAATTACCTATAGTTCCTCTCTAATCCATAAATAAGAGAATAATGCATTTCAGCATACTTAAATTTAGATCTTCATGCATTAATAATAATTCTTATACTAATAGAGCTAAGACACAAACCCAAATACCTGTCAAAGTTAGTAGAAACTTCATCGAAGTTATTAGAAACTTCATCGGATTCAAGTTGGATTATAAAAATTGAAAGTTAGGGTTTGACAAAATTCTATTAGCAATCTAAGCTTGAGAGTGATTTGGTTTGACCTTGTGGTCGATTCAATTTAAAATTAGAAAAAACAGAATTTATAATTAAAAAAATAAAAGAGTCATGAATATAATATATATTAATATTTAAAATATAAGTAAAATAAATTATAATTATTTAATTTATAAAAAATATAATTATATATCATATAATTATATTAATAATTTATTACCAATAAAAATTAATTAATAATTTAATTTATCTTAAATTCTAAAAGTAAAATAAATTTGAAAACTTTAATGACGAATATAAAATGTTTTCTTAATATAGTTATTATATGTGATAATTACAAGTTTTTTATCACATGCAATGTACGAGTTAAATGTGTTGGAAAAATTGATTTAGAAAATGGCTATTTTAGGTATAGCAAAAGTTTTAAAAATTTTCTAAAATTGAAGTTATTATGTTATTTATAGAAATAAACTTAACTAAAATTATAGTTGTGCTTTGTGTGAGGCGATTTAAGTTGATCTTGACTTTCTACCAAACGATCTTCTTCACTATTCTCGAACCACAAATTACTTTGAGTGTGTGTTCAAATTTTATCGAACTAATCGCACAAAATGAAAAACTTTATTAACTTTCAATAGGGAAGTTAATTCCCTCTATAATCGGAATTATGCGTTTTTTTCAAAAAAATAGAATTTATTCTTTAAATTAGATTGTCATTATTTTCTGATAGAAAAATGATATATGAGAAGTATTGTGAATTACCTAACACATATTTCCTATTTATAGAGAAATAGTACCAAAGTTCTATTTGAATAAGGCCTATTAAATAATAATATTTTAATACTTTAGTAGAATTAGAGTACAAAGGGTGATGGCACTCCCTTGTGGAAAACTAGGGTTGTTGCCCTATCATATATTATGGTTGTATTGGGCTTTAAATGTATTTAATTTAATTATACATATTTTTTGGACTTTTATCCTAACACTTATAATTTATTCAACCCAATATTTATTTTCTATCACCTAAAATATTATTTATTTAATCAAATAATTTAATTAATCAAATTAAATTAATTAATTTCTCAATTAAATTTTTTTTAACCAAACTCTAATTCCGTTAAAGTCATAGAAACTTTACCTTTATAAAATCTATTATAAAATATATTTAATTTCTTTATTCAACAAATCCATAAGGACTAATTAATTTAATTTCTTTTTCGAACTTCAATTTAATTAAGTAATAACTAGAAGAACTTAAATTAATTTTCAAGTCACATTTTGTATTTAGCGAGAAAACGCATTCACTACGGATAGTTATACATGTGATCTACTTCTCTTACTTCATCATTTTCATTCATTCAATATTATTGGTTCTTACATGCAATTCGTTTCTAGTTATTTTGAGCTAATGAAAGGAATGATTGATCGTTTATAATTAGGGCTTAGATAATTTTTAATTAAGTTTCGACTTTTTGTATAACACCCTTCGCCCAACCCGATCGTCGGTTTGAGCTATAAGATGCTATAGTCATTGTCGGTGCAACTACTGTCAATTATACATAAAACAAACATTCAAACATGCAATTATATGTTAAACACATTTACATTATGTTAAACAATCAAATCTGAACCTTAGTCAAGCTTACGAAAGTTCTTTTTTTGATCCGAGCACGAAATATGATCAAATTGTAAAGTTTTGATAATTCAGGGTCGACGTCGTGGCGTCACTCCTCTACGTTGTGACATCACCAAATAGTCTATCACGTTGTAACCTTAGGCCACACGACGTCGTGATGTGACTCACTGTTGGCCGACGTCTGGAGGTGGACTTTGGTTTTTTTGTAAAAACGAACCATTTGGTACCTATTTCAATGCTTCCAAACCATTTCATCAATTCAAACACCGATCACTATTTTCACCTGTACCAAAACACTCCAAACACATACCAAAACAATCTATTTAATCATTTACATTCAATCAATTTAATATAATTTCAATTTAACATTAAATATACCGATTTAACTCATCCAATTTTAAACCATTCATCTAACCAACTAGCCAATCAAATATAATAATAGTTTAATATCATAATATTTCTTTCAAAAATAACATAATATTATTGTTTGCAAAAAAAAAATTTAAAGACATTTTATTTTAAAAATAGATGTTTATCTTTCTACGCATAAATTACAAAATGTAAAATATAACGATTATTTGTTTAAAATACTAACAAAGTAATTATTATACCAATAATAAATCACCTAATATTAAATTATTAATGTAACACCCCTAACCCGTCTCCGTCGTCGAATTAAGGTTGCGAAGCATTACCATGTAAAACAAAACATTCAGTATCAAAACAGAAACAATATGAAAATTATAAGTTAATATTTGATAACATAATTATGTTAAAGCAAGAAATACCTTTATGGGTATTAAATCGAGCCTATGTGGCTCTAAAAATAGTTTAGGAACAATTAGGGACTAATTCGAAACAAATCAGAAAGTTTAGGAAAAAGTTCAAAAATTTGAAAATATGGGTCACACAACTGTGTGATATAGTCTAGATCATATAGACATTTGAAATAGGGATACACAGTCGTGTTCCAGCCCGTGTGTTCACCCGTGCGCGTATTCGAAATAGGGCCACACGGCCGTGTTGTAGGCTGTGTGCCAAACCGTATGTACATTCGATGTTCAGCCACATGACTATGCCATAAATCGTGTGCCAAACCGTGTAACTCTCTGACTTGGAACACACGGTTGTGTCACAGCCCATATGGCAGGTCGTGTGAAACCTGTACCTAATTTAATAATGGCACACGACTGTCAGCCCATGTCCCAAGTCATGTGCAGCACAAATTACCTATAAAACAAACCGTTTCAAATACCATTTATTAACTACCAAGCCATACCCTCTATAGCTACTTTCATATGCTGAAATCACATTCAAATAACCTAAAACAAATCAATTTCAACATCATAAGTCCATGACCAAAACACATATCACACACACATCATATAATCACTTCATTATCAAATCATACCTAGCCTATTTCATATTATCAAAAGCACATTCAAAACACCAACAACATGCCAAACATTCATCCATCCTATGTCTAACCAATATGCCATTCAAAGGCACCACAATTCACATACCAACTTAGTCCCATTCAACATCTTAAAGTCCTATTTAGAACCTATATCAACCATGCCAAAATAACCATTTCAAAACTTGCCATCATAGCATTTAATATCTACTATCTATAGAGCATACATAAGGGTTCATCCACTCATATTTGCATATATTATTTACATGCCATCATTTAACATCATTAACCACAACAAGCTTGACACAACTCAAAATAAGCCAATTTACTTGAATAACCTATTAACTTTATCATATGCCATTTATAACCATTAACCAAAACTACCAATATGACGAATGGATAGTGTGATGATGCTCCGACAATATTCCAACCAATCGAGTTTTCCGATGATCTTCAAACAAAGAAAATAAATATATAAGCAACTAGTGCTTATTAAGCTCGTATAAAGGAAACTTACACTTACCGAACATATTAAATTAAACAACCAAATATACTTTCATCATGTCATATGCCAAACTTCCTTTCCTATAAACACCATCTCATAAGGTTAGTAAGTATAATATTACATATAAGATCCAAGTAAATCATGATATACATAATAAGCATTTAGGCTTTATATATCATCCATCACATATATATCCATTACACATTCTTCTGATTTGAATCCACATAGTTAGTGGATAATAAGTAAACCTAGCATCTATGAAACATAACATAAATTAATAAATGAATTCCATGCATATTTCATCCATCACATGATAAATTCTCATCCTTTTCATTTCATAAATGCATATCCATCTTTCCATTTCATATGAACATTAGTAACATTAAGTTTTTATACATTCCTTTTCCATTAACCTTTACTTACTCGTTGAGCCATATAGAATTACATCGGATACTCAGGAATGCTCATACATAGTGTGCCTTTTCATATAACCATAACCTTTTTAATAGTGCTTACACGAGCTATGAAATGGGCCTGCTCACACGAGCTGTGGGTCGAGATGTTAGCTACACGATGCTACTCACACAAGCAGTGGAGAATCTACAACAAATGCAGGACCTCAGCCATCGGTAGGACATTTAGGACCAGCACTTGGAACCATATAATCCCTAATGACATGTCATTTGTATCCTAAGTATTCACAAGGTTCAAAAGAGACTCTTTCTATATCCTTATCCATGACCTTCATTTCCATATTGGCATTTCAATATATTTCCATGAAGATCACATTTTTCATGCTTAAACTTTAATTCCCTTTTCGATATAATATCTCATATAACCATGTAATACATAATAATCAATCCAAATTACACTTACCTATATTATTAAATAGCAATTAACAAATCTAAAATTAATGAATGATTCAATATACGAACTGACCTGAACTCATAACAACTTCTAACAAGAACCGACCACTATTCTGTTCCTTTAACTTTTCTGCGATTTGTGTCCATTCAAGTTGTTTCTTGATATGCAAAGCTTTGTGCCAAAGCTTAAACCAAATAAAATGATGGCCCCTTGTTTTTTTTCCTCAGTTTATAATTTAATGTTTAATTATCATTCTACTCTTTAATTAACGTCAAATTTTAACTATTTTCAACCCCTTAAACATCTAAAGATTTGGTACAATTACCATATTAGTCCATTAGTTTATTTTTCCTTAACCATTTAAGCCATTAAACTAATAGAAACTCACTTTTGTAACCTTTACAATTTAGTCGTTTTTAATTAACTAACTAACTAACTAAACACTAAAATTTCTTAACCAAATTTTTCGTTTTATAGAAACGAGTCCCGAAACCTCATTTTCTAAAATCACTTGATTTTATGGACATACCACTTGAACTTAATTATTATTTCAAATAACATAAATTACCAAATTAAAATTTATTAATGTACTATATTTGATTCGTAAATATTAAATAATAATATTTAAGAATTCACTCGTCGATTCTGTGACCCTGAAACTATTATTTTTGATATCATTGAGAAACGAGTTGTTACAATTAATCATTCAATATTCTCCTTGTTATCCAATGAAGTATGCCAACAAAGTCGACCTTCCATATTTGCTTAACAACCTGCTATAGATTATATACTAGGTTTTTTTTTTTTTATCTCATGCAATGTACCGATAAAATGTATGTTTGAACGATGAAATTTTTTATATTTATGCCGAAGTTATTGTAGAATGTATTAAAATTTTTGAAATAAAAAAAATTCCAATTTTTTACATTAGTATTAGAAGTTGTTGTTTGGATTTTTTTTGTGTAAAGTATAATTTATTAGTAATTAAATGGGTATAAACAAAAATAAAATTTTAAGCAATAAAGTATTTGTAAATATTTAATGAAAAATATATAGAAAAAAATCTTAAAATAATTGTTAATACATAAAAAATTATTGCAAATTTCTATAATTTTATTTTAAAATTATATGTAAGAATGGTTAGAAAAAAGTTATTGAGGGAAGAGTTTAAAGTGGGTACTTAAATTGTAAAACATTTAAAATTTTTATTTCTTCCAAAAAATCATAATATTATTATTGTTTCCAAAAAAATATTATTAAGAACATTTTACTTAAAAAATAACATTTTTTAAAATTATAAATGTTTATATTTCTATGCATAAATAACAAAATGTAAAATATAATAATTATTTGTTTAAAATATTAATAATAAATCAAATAATTTGAACTGCTGACAAATAACATATAATGGTTATTTATTAAAAATATTAATAAATTAATTATTATACTTATAATAAATCACTTATTATTTTTTTGGTGATAAAAAAACAAACAAATATTGCATCAAATTAAATTGATCGAGAGCACCCCTAGCTTTATTTTAATTTAAAACTTCTAATGCATTATAATGGACTTCATATAAATTTGTAAGCTTGTCTTTTATCCTAAACTCAATTTAGCCAAATAACCTGCAACTCGATTATCTTCTCTAAGAACATACCTAATCAACCACCACCATTATTTAATCATATAAAATATCACTTGTCATTCAATGAAACATGCCAACAAAACCTACCTTCCATATTTACTTAAAAACCTTGCTATGAATGATATATATATACTACCACTTGGGCTAGCGATAATATTGGATTAGTATTTGGTATATTGACAATATTTTTTTATTCCACAAACAATTTTAGTAAATTGTCACATATCTATTTTTTTAAAAAAAAATATTTTTTAATATTTTATTATATTCCTATAGGACATTTGTCAACTCCTAATCTTGTTTATGGAGTTTAAAAACTTCACTAGTAGTACATTAAATAATTTCCCTAATATTTATAGTTTATTTTTGTTTTCTCTCATTTTTTTGTTACTTCTTATTTATTGTTTAATATTTTTTATGAAAATATGTGTTAAATAAATAAATAAATAATTATTTATAATATTAACATTGAGATAAATTTTTGGGTAAACTACAAAATTATCACTCAACTATACCTTTAGCTTTATTTTGGTCACTTAATTATATTAATTTTTTTCCGATTTAGTCACAATTTTTTCAAATCAAATAATTTAGTTACTCTCCCATTAGTTGTTATTAGATGAGTAACGAAAAGCTAATGTGGGCCTTTTTTATTGGTCTAATAACAAATTTAGTTCTCTAATGTTTACACATTCTAACAAATTGATCTTGTATCTAAAAAATTCAACAAATTTATCCATTAATGTTTACAAAATTTGTCATATTAGTTCTAATTCTAAAAATGCAATCAACATTACAAAATTTATCATTTTTGTTCTAATTCTAAAAATTACAAGAAAATGAAAAAAAAGAAAAATATTTTCATTTTTTTCTAATGTTCCTTAACCTACCTTTAAACCCCATAGAACAAGAACAATATTTAACAACATTTGTATTATGCTCATTTTAAACTAAAGTCATATTCATGAATATGGTAAAATATCAAGTTGGCTTAAATCCAACTAAATGCCATATGTTAAATTAATATCATATTATTTAATTAAATTCCTCCAACAAAGTAACAATTTTTTTAAAACTATTACAAAACAATTATTTTGTTTTTTTTTCTTATTTTAAAATTATGCAGAGACCTGATCTTTGAGTAGAGAAAATAATGCAATGTGAAATCTTTCATGAAATGAAAAACCTTCAAATAAATTGCCTTGTTTTTTCCGACTTGGACATGTCATCAATAACTAGGGATGGCAAAAAAACCCGAACCCTATGGGTTTCGACCTGACCCGATCCGTGAGGGTCAGACTTTTTTTTGTTGAAAATAGGGGTTTGGAACTGGTCGAGTGAAATTAGAAAAATAGTCAGGTCGGGTAGGGGTCAAGTTTAAGGTAAATCCGCCTTACCTCGGGATATTTATAAAAATGCCCTTAATATATATACATATATTAAGTTTTGTTTTCAACAAATAACTATATAAATAAATATATTAATTTTTAAGTCTAAACTCAAAAAAAAAAATCTTATTTGCTTCAAAATGAAAAAATAAAATTCCGGTCAGGTTAGGTCGGGTTGGATTGAAAGGAGTAGGGACTTCTATTAAATTTCGGATTCAGGGTAGATTTTTTTATTAAGAGTTAAGGTAGGGTCAGGACAGATTATTCACACTTTGGGTCATGGTTGGGGTGGGCAAAAATCTTCCCCACCCCATTTTCATTCTTATAAATAACTTCCAAATTTGGGTAGTTAAAATACGTTGGTCAAACAACCAATATCCTAGAAAATCTAATCTAGGAATTGAAAATACAAGCTGAATTGAATTAAAGGAGATAATTTTTCAATTCCATGTCCCATGGGGATGTCCAACTTCATCTCTCTCCCCCTAATACTTATCAATCTATTTTGTGTTCATTTTTTTTCTTTTTAGTACATATGTTTTAGTTTTTATTTATAATTTATTTTGCTTTTTAGATTTTTAAATCATTTCTATAAATTTTTATTCAAAAATTGTTAAGTATGACTTCTATTTCAATCAAATTTGAAAAATAATCTTCTAGTTAAACTCTGTTTGTTTGTTTCAATCAAATTGTGATTAGTTTAGATTATTTTATTATTATTTGACCTATCAATTTAGCCTATAAATAGACTCTTTTACAACCTTAGAAAATACACATATTAAATATTAGAACTCACATTTAGAGAATTTTGTGTTTACGTTTTGAGGGTTCTTTATTTTCGAGTTTTCGGGGTTTAGTTTTTATCTCCATCTTTTTTACTCTTCGTTCTTTTGCCATTATAGTAAAATTATCTTCGCTCGTGATTTTTTATCCTCTTTGGAGGGATTTTTTCACGTTAAATTTGTGTGTTCAATTTCTCAATTTCTTCTGCTATTTTTACTTGTTTGTTGCTTAATCGGGTCGATCCCCAACAAGTGGTATTAGAGCTAGTTCAATTTTCATAGATCAACCCATTTAGAGATGGCAACAACAAGATTTGAAATTGAGAAATTTGATGGTGAGACAAATTTCAATTTGTGGCAAGTTCGGATGATGGCAATTCTAGTTCAATTCGGCTTGAAAAAGGTTGTTATCGGGAAAAAGCCTGAGAATCTAAATAAAACAGAATGGGAAAAGCTTGATGAAAAGACTTTGTCTGCAATCCAGTTGTGCCTCGCAAAATACGGTATTGCAAGAGGTATTGATGGAGAAGCCCTCATCCATCTTATGGAAAATGTTAGAAACTTTTTATGCGACTAAGTCTCTGGCTAACTGTTTAATGTTGAAACAATGTCTATTTATGTTTCGCATGAACAAAGGTGAAATTACTAGAGATCACATTATTCAATTCATTACTCTTTTAAATGATTTAAAGAACGTTGAGGTTCATATTGATGATAAAGATTAGAGTATGCTATTTTTCTACTATTTACCCCCTTTATACAAGTTTTTCAGGGAGACCCTGATTTATGGCAGAGACAAACTTTTGTTCGAAGATGTGAAGGGTCATTTATTGAGTAGAGACAAACTCAACAATGAGTTTGGTTTGGATAGTAAGGCAGATAAGTAAGCTTTTGTTTTGGCAGCATCAAAGAAACGAGACAAAATGTGTCACTATTATAAAAAGTTAGGTCATGTCAAAGTAGATTATTATAAATTACGAAATAAAAGGATTGCTGTGAGTAACGAGGAAGATGTAGCTGGTGCTAATTTGGCCGACTAAAGTGGTGATAATTTCTTGTTAGTGTCAACGAGCGAAACTCTGAGCTTACATCAGAGTGGATCCTAGATTCAAGATGTTCTTTCCACATGTGCCCTAATAGAGAATAGTTCTCCACATACAGTTTGGTTGAAGGTGGAGTTATGCGCATGGGAAATGATTCATCAGTAAGGTAGTTAGAATTGGTACTATTAAAATTAGGATGCACAATAGAACGGTTAGGACACTCTCAGATGTCAAGTATGTACCTGATTTATGAAAGAATCTCATCTCCTTGAGTATTTTAGACTCGAAAGGATGCAGAATCAACATCGAGTCAAGCAACATTAAGGTATCTCGTGGAGCTCTCATTTTGTTAAAAGGTAAAAAGACAGGCAGTCTTTATATTCTGGAAGGTTTTACAGTAACCGGTGAAATTGGACGTCCCTCATCTGTTACGGAGTCGAAGTCAATTCATTTGGAGCGAAGACAAATTAGTCATAAGAAGGAAAAATGTATGACCGTTTCGTTGAAGAGAGGTTCTCTTTTGGATGTAGGTTTTGAAAAGTCAGGGCACTGTGTTCGTGAAAATCAAACCTGGGTTAGTTTTGATTTGACAGTGTACAAGTCATAGGCTAGAAGTCTTCCAATTTCTAAGCACCGATTCGACTCAATTAATTCCCTGCATAGTTCAAGATAGGCTCGTAGCAGGCTTTAGCAAAGATGGCATTGTGGAAATATGAGTCAAAGTGGAGATTTGTTAAGTATGACTAATATTTCAGTCAAATTTGAGAAATAACTTCTTAGTTAAACACTGTTTATTTGTTTCAATCAAATTCTGATTAGTTTATATTATTTTATTATTATTTGACCTATGAATTTAGCCTTTAAATAGTCTCTTTTACAACATTAGAAAATATACCCATTAGATATTAGAACTCATAACACATTTAGAGAATATTGTGTTTACATTTTGAGGGCTCTTTATTTTCGGGTTTTCGGGGTTTAGTTTTTATCTCCATCTTTTGTACTTTTCGTTCTTTTGCCATTATAGTAAAATTATCTTTGCCGATAGTTTTTTATCCTCTTTGGAGGGGTTTTTCCACGTTAAATTTGTGTGTTCAAGTCGATCCCCAACAATTTTTTAATTTTTTCCTTTTTTAAACTTTTAAAATTAGAATTGAATTGAAAAATTTTAGAAATGTCGAGGGCTAAATTTATTATTATTTTAGAATTGGAACTAAAATGATTTTTTTTAAAACATTAAGGGCTAATTTCTTTTTTTATTTTTAGATTTGTAATCAAACTGATAGAATGTGTAAACATTGAAGGACTAAATTTGTAATTAATCACTCATCTAATGACAACTAATGGGACAGTGACTAAAATATTTGATTTCCAAAAGTTGAGTGAATAAAAAAAATAGTTAAGTTACCAAAAAGAACTGAAGTCATAGTTTGATAACTGTTTTTGTAGTTTACCCTAAATTTTTTACTTTTATATTTTAAAACCTTTTGCATTACTACCTCTTAAATTCAGGTAATTAATAAAAAAGTTAGATAAAATAATTGAAATGAAGTCTTCTTAAGATTATGTATATAATTAAATTAAATATAAATTTAAAATATTTAAATTTAATTGAAGTAAAATATAATTTTTATATAAAGGAAATTAAATATAGTTAATATTTTAGCACTGCAATACATCATTAATTTTCTATTATTTTGTAATTTAAAATTAGAAAGATGTTTAAGCTAAATAGAGAACACATAGATAAACAATTAAAATAGAAGAAAATAAATAAATTAAATAGAAAATACAAAGATAAATAATAAGGGTATAATCCTCTTTTATTTATACTTTGCTTAGTAATTGAGATTATTTTCAAACATGAATAGGTAATACATTAAACTTAATAAGTAAGAATGTGTTTGATAAACCACTGAAAATTTTTAATTTTTAATATTTAATTTTTTAATTGTATTTGATAAATATATTAGCTTTTTTATTTAATATAAAATTTTCAAATAAAAAAGTTTTGAATATGATAAATAACTACTTATCACTTAATGTTAAAAATATTAAGTTAATTTTATTTTTCAAAACCTTATTTTTAAAATAAATTATTTCATCATTTCATTAAAATTTAAAATATTCAAATTATTACCTTCAACTTTTATCTAAAATCATTTAAAATAAATAAATAATACTGATGAAACGATGAATTTTCAAAAGTCAAAACTTAATTTTTAGCTTTTAGTTTTTCAATTTATTAAACACAAAAACAGCACTAAGTATCTTTTATCCCTAATATTTATAATAAATATGTATCTTTTATCCCTAATATTTATAATAAATTTATAATTGTTGTAACTAGAAATATTTATAGGCTAGGTTATATCAGATCTAGGCTTAATTTTTTAAAAAAATTATGTTTAGGCTTGAGCCCAACTCAACCTCATCATTTAAAAAACTTATATTTTTGTTTTTAAAAAAAAATTAAAATATATAATTATACATTAATATTAATATTTATATATTTAAATAAATTTAAATAAAAATATATATATTTTAAAATCGTCATTTGACTCGGTTCGGCCCAGCCGGTGATGGACAGGTCTAGTCGTAACAAATTATTAAGCATAAAAAAGGTATTATAAATACCCCCAATCACGAAATTAGGTTTTTCATCATCACAAACACCCAAATCACACCAACAATTAAGTTTCGTTTGGAGTTTTCCTTGTAAACTTTACGGATTGTTACTTGTTTCGCTTTCTAAAATCTCCCATCAATGGCAACCGCGATTCTCCGCCATGAAAGCTTAAGCTTACGCCACCCTTTTCCTCTGGGGTCTCGCAGAAAGAGCTTCGAATCGAATAACAGAAGGGAATCGGAATCCATGGTGACCAGACCCCCGGCGAAGAACCTGGTGATGGGCCAGGTCAAGATCCTGAAGCGCGGTGAACCCTTGATCGCCGCCGCCGAGAACACCGATGGATCAAGGGGTGATGTTGAAGCGTTTGATTTGAGCTTGGGTTCGACGAACCGGCTTGGCCCAGATCCTGAAACGATGCAAAAGCAAATTAAGCTTAAGGAATTCAAGATCGGTGGTGGGTTTTATGCCAGTTCTTCGTCATTCAATTCGCCGCCGCCTAGTTCGGTTCCGGTCCCTGGGTTTTTGGGAAGGGCTGCAAGGGTAAGCCCTTAATCGTTGTATCAATGATTAAAGCTGGATTTGGCAGGAATTAGAAAGAAAGAATATCTGAGTTTTTGATTTACTCTATATGAATCCCATATTCTTCCTTAATATATTTTTTTCAAGAGGAAGAGTATTTAGTGAGAGCAAAAAGAATCCGTATACTAGTACTTTGTCTCTTGGATTAGGGAAATCATCTGTGGATTCAAAGAAAGAATGTAGAAATGTGTATGGTCTATAAATATTTTGGTTTGTACTGAGATTCGAATTGTGTTGTTTCATAAGGTAATAGAATATGTTTAAAGAGTAATTCAGATTTGTGTAGAAATTTAGTCTGATTTTTGGTTCAAGCATTGATAGAATAATTTTTGAGGTGGAACTTGTTGTTTTATGTCAAGCCTATTTGCCTATAATCCCCATATGGGGCAGGGTTTTGAAGCATTGCAAGTTCAATAACTAGATATTTTGATTTGTTACAAATATGAGATTGATCCAATAAATGCCATGAATATCAACTAGCACATTGATCCAATAAATGCCATGAATGTCAACTTCCACACTCACTTTTGTGTCATTCTATTGCTTTAAAAAAAATTACTTTGGGAGGGTAAATTAGTTTTGAATCAATTAGTATTTCATGTGGAAAAATCTTAAAAATTATATCAAATTTTTAAATTTTTTTTAAAAAACTTCAACCTTAATAACTTGAAAATTCAGTAGACTATTAAAAAACGTCTAGAATGAACTTGTATAAATGCTTGTCCAATCTCATTTGTCTAGGTTCAAATCAACTTCAACAATTTGTACATGTTCATTCTAAAGTGTTTTCTTAAATAATTCTAAGAAATTATACTTAGACATCAACATACATGTCACATGTTTTTCATGTTGATGTGTCATTATGCCTAGTAAATATTTATTTTTTAAAAAATTAAATAAAATTTTTAATAATTATTTTAAGAAAATCATTGTATAAATGGTTGTTTATATTTATCATAAAAATTTATGTTAAATAATTAAAATATTAAAAATTATTAAAAATATATAAAATGAACTTAAACAAATGGTTGTTTAAGTCCAAAGAACTTGGATTATCATGTTCATATTCATTTTGGAGTAGTTTCTTAAATAATTATTAAAAGATTATAGAAATTTATTTAAAAAAAATTAAGATTTGTAAAAAAAAATTATATATACACATGGCATATTTACAGAATTCAAACATACACTAGATTATGACACGTACTGTATGGCTAAAAATCAAAATTATAAAATAAATGTATTTATTAAATATCATTATGGCACCATTTGTCCATGGTATTTTTACCAAAAATATACCATTATTTTATCATTAAAAAATCACCATTAATTTAAATGATAAATATATATACTTTTTACATAATTTCTTTAGGTATAAAATAAAGAATATAAATAAATTACAATTCTTTAATTTATTAAAATATCTTTATAAATATTTATTTTTTAAATTAATTTATCATAAATTATAAAGTAAAATAAATTTGAAAAACTCTAATGAGAAATATAAGGTGTCATTTAATACAGTCATTATATATGTATAGCGAATATATAAAATTCATAATGAATCAAATATACAAAAGGTAAATTTAATAAATGTATTAAATATATAATAATATAATATATTGATTAAATAACATAATAATTTAAATATATATAATTAATTTTAGGGTTAAACAACAAAATAGTACTTAAATTATACTAGTTTTCTCAAATTGGTATCTAAACTTTTTTTTTTGTCAAAATTGGTATCTAAATTATTAAATCGATACCCATTTTACCCCAACTGTTAGTCCCGTTAGAAAAAAAATTTCTACCAATCACAACTTGCCATGTAGACGTTTACGTATTTTTTTTCAAAATATTAATAAAATTCATAAATGCATTTAAAAATAGTTAAAAAATTAAAATATTTTTAAATAGTAAGTAAAATTTTACTCAGTGAATATATCCCTAAAAAATTTCACGAACCCTATTTTGTTCAAAAAATTTCAGCATCTCTCTTTGCTTCAAAAAGTTCATCAACCCTTTTAATCATCTTCTTAAAACCTCCAATCCCTTGTAGAATTTATAGGAGGGTGAGTTTGAAGAACCAATTTCTTATTAAAACCCTTGTTGGACTAAACGGACCTAGGACTAGTTCTGCTTTCCTGATGGCTACACCCTAATGGCTAACAATTAGCAACTATTCTTGCATTAGGAATACTTAAAGGATTCTTTCTTCTCCCAATGCCAACAGGTGCCCTATATACATTGATGGACTTGAACGGTTCCTGTACCATTCTTAAATTTTCCACAACTTCCTACACATGCTTTTGGTTATAAATAAACCAAAATATTGAGAGGGAAGTTCATAAGCCTACAATCATTTGGCTCGACCAATCCTCTTATTATCTCTCACCTCTTTTCTTCTTATATTTCTTTTTCTCATCTAATCAGCCTTAGTGGGGTGCATTTCCTTGCTACTCCAGTTGTTAAAATCTTGACAAAAAATCATTCATTCTCTGCCCTCTTTTACCTATCCACTGATTAAATTTCTAGTAGAAGGCATAAGCAAGGTTACTTTATAGTGGGTTACCCATTACTCTAATGAATCTGTTTTCCTTACCTTGGTCTTGTTTTCAGGGTGAATTCGAGGGGAGTGTCAGCTAGGTGTTACTAGCGGTTACCTCATCTTCTCTTGGGGAAGATGTTTTATCATATGGGATTATGCACATTCTCTGTTTTTGGTTAACCTAAAATAAGATAAGTGTCTGCCTCAAGACCCGAATGAGTCTTTTTTCTCTCTATCCCTATTTTTATCTAGCTCCCAGCTCATGGTGACTCCTATTGTAACATTGGAAAGACCACTTCAGTATCACTCACCTCCCCACCTTGGGGGTTTAAATTTAAGCCTTTGAAGGCTTGTGAAAAGATATGGTTGGAATTTGCATTCTGATGAAAAGATGCAGTTACAAAATGGGAAGCCACCTAATCTCTCGACAAATATTAAATTTGGCATCCAAACGAACCTCCTTCCTCAACTTCCTTACTTAATCCCATTCAAACTTGACACAAGGGTCTTCCTTGTCAGGTTTCAAACTCCGGCTAAGTTTTCTCGCTACTAATAGTCCTTCTAATGCGAATCTCACCATTCCTCTAGTCTTAATGGGGAGGTTGACAGGAGGAAACTGATGACTTCCTCATTTTCAAGCATCTAGCTTGATCGTTCCTACTCCTTCCTAGGGGATAACCAAGAAAAAATGAAGACACCATTAAGGCGGCAACCCACTTGGCGAATAAAAATACTTATTTCCCGTTGTATCTCTTTTTTAATATTTTTTCTCTAGCACTTGTACTTTTTAATCAATGTATCTACTTATCCTTATTTTATGTCTTTTTCCCTATTTGTCTGTTTTTACTCTCATTTCTGCTTGCCAATTTAGGCTATCATATTTACACACCCAACACATAACAACTTAATAAAATAAGAACTTTAGGGACTCAGCCAGATCATCACCATGCACATAATTGGTATTTTTTCCCAATTCCTATGTCCAAAGGATCGAGTAAATTGTACTCTGATACCACTAAATTTGTAACACCCTTCAACAATTCGATCTTTGAATCTGGGTATGGGGTGTCACAACTAAACCAGAATGGTCTATAATTTGTAATTCATTGATTTAAAATAAGCCCAACGATGTTACTTATCAATGAAAATTCTTACAACAGAATTCATAAAATTAAATTAAAAGTTTACTATTTCAAAGTCCCAGACTCTAAGGGAACTACTTAGATATATTGTAATGGACCCCGAGGTGGAGTTTTTCAAGATACCCCCTTTCCTATGTACATGGCACCTTACTGACAATGATTCTTGATTTAACATCATTTGACTTGGTCCTTCCCTTGAGCTCTTTATCCTGTTGTTCCTACATCACAGGTCAAACCCTTGTAAGTTCGTGTGAAATTACTGAGTTTTTTCTCTATTAAATTGCAGATTTCACCCCTTCTTTACTAGGGTAAAATTTTAAAAGGAAATAAAATATTTTAACTCCCTATTTTTACTTAAAATTTGACGTCTCATTTGGATTAGTGGACACCTTCCACTATTTTTTAACGACAGTTTGACCTTTAATACCCTTAGGTTCCTGGGTAAACCTGTGTCCTGATGATAGTGTTTTTGTGATTTCTAGATACCTTGCTATCTTGGTAGGTTCTCGCTTTACCCTATACGTCATCTTATTAGGAATACCCCCTTTTTGTTTTCTTCTGAATTGTGGGTATCAAAGTCCCAATAGATATGCTGATATTTTACTTACAAGGCTTACGAGAAAGGACCATGCACTTTGGTGTCTTTCCAAACCTGTTTAGTCCATAATGGACTCCTCTTCCTTACCCTCATCTTAAAGGATTTGTTGACATTCCCTTCGTTGGGATAACTAATGGGATCCCCTACTACTTTAGCAGTCTAAATCCCACGAGGGATGAGTAGTGGTTGGATTAATTCCTTGTCATCCACCTTATTTGTGATACCATGCTTATAAGCGTAGCACGTTTGTCTTCTAGGAGCCGCTTGGGCCTATAGTATCCAACAGACTATTAACTGAGTGACCTTTTGGGTTTACGATTTCTCTTAGGCGATGGTTCCCTACAGAACAAGCCATTTGGTGGTTACTTGCATTATAATCCCCCATTAAGAAGGAATAGTCTTGACAGACATATCTATCACTTGGTTTATCCTTCCTAGTACCTTTCTAGTGGCTCTTAATGGTGAATCCTTAACCATGATCTGCGGATAAGTTGTCTTCCTTTTCCTAATTACAAGACATTATTGGCACGTCATTTCCCATGTCTTACTCCTGCTAAGTTATTGCTCTATTGCTCTACCAGCTTTCACGATCACTTTTTTGGGTGGACTGTTCCCTTTTCTAGTACATTTGTCTTGGTCAACGGATTGCTCAAAACCCACTCGCCAATACTTGTATTTTTCATTCTAACTCTTTTTCCTACGCGTAATTTCCCATAATTATCATCCTGACAATCTACCCATATTTAATATCCAGGTAGGCTCTGTTGGTTGCTGCAGCTGAGTTGTGGTCTTACACCTCTTTCATCCTGTGTTTATTGCCCCAACGGGCTATATTAGTTGCTGTAGTCAAGCCATGGTCTTACACATTGTACCTCTTTGAAGTGTCACCTCGAAGGACCTTACCGCTATCGCAGTGTCACCCCATAAAGCCTGTTGACCGCCATCGTAGTGTTTCTCTATAGAACCTTGTAATATTGATATCAATCTATCTCATTTTTACCTTGATGCTCAAACACCGAAGTGTCCCCATCGCAAGGCTTGAAGCTTCACACATCACGGTTTGCTCCCAATAATCTTGAATTGTAGAATCTTAATAGAATTCCAATTTCCCTATTACTCCACCCATTCCTCTATTTCTCTGTTTTTAACCCTGATGCTCAAACACCACAGTGTCTCATCTGTAAGGTCTAGAGCTTCACACATCACAGTGCATTTAACAACACCGTATGGCGGTATCTAACAAGATCACCCTTTTTCTCAATCCTAACTTCGTCTAACTCGTCGATGATTCCTTTGCATGTTTTATTATTAAAGCATGCAATACATGCATTTCACAGATGAAAGACCATGGAATCATAGTTAATTCAGGTACACTAAACTAAAGTGGCAGACATTCATATGCCTATACGATCTTAAACTTACTTAGCATTCCAAGGTTGAAGTACAAAAACTCACTTGATGCTTCGTCGCTTTATAAACTTAACTTTCCCAAATGCCAGAGCTTTCATTCTCCTAGCAGCTAAGCATGACAATCAAAATCATCAATTAGACTTAGTATCTTTAGCTTAGAAGTTAGTTTTTGTAACCTCCCTATCCCAACCTAGATGTTATGGCCGAATTTCGAAGGCTACATTAACCATGAAAATGACCTAAATTAAACTTTCGTAATTTCAAACATATTTTAAAAGCATTGGCTTATTCTTTCAAAACTAATGAAATCGAATATTCATTTTAATTTCGCAAAAAACAAGAATTTTAGAAATTGATTGATTTAGTATTTTCTTTGTAAAGAATAATCATTTTTCAAAAATAATTTGGATTTTATTAAAAACTCGTTTTTCAATATTGTAGTGGAAAAATGCGAAGTAGACAAATTTTATTTAAAAACCAAGATTTATGCATAAACATTTTTAATATCAATTTAAGCAATTTAAAAACTCTAATTTCATACAATCAAATAATCTCAAAATAAAGTCCTATGCCATAGTCCAAATAAACTTTATTTTAGTCCCAAAACAAATAATAGAAATGAGTTTAAAATACTTTAATAACAAAAACATCTGAGTTCCTAAAAATAACAAAATTCATAGTTTACGTCATTCATAAACACGTCAATACAATATTTTTAGAAAGGTTCCTACCTAACTCCACTACACACCATAATAAGAGTTCCTCAGAACTTATCCATCCAATAACACATCAATTTGTGGATAAGCCACCAGTATTGTAGATAAATTGCTAGTATTGTAGATAAGCCACTAGTATTGCAAACAAATTGCTAGTATTGTGGACAAGCTACCAGTATTGCAGACAAGCTGCCAGTACTTCCTCCTTTCATAATCGACTTAATCCCATGTAGTGCAGTTTGACATGCGATATCACTAACAAATTATTTCAGTTGTCATGATCTTTAACATACGATCAGTGGAAAAGGGAGTAAGAATGATTTATCATATGTTCAGTATTTCAGTATCAGTAAACATGTTTTTATCATGTAATCAATTTTGACAGAAACAATGACATGTTTTCACTAGGCAGTCATATTTATCAGTCTTAGTGAACATGATTTATCATGCTATCAGTATCAATAAAAGAAGTGGCATGCTTTAACATCACAAAACATGCGAAACATTATTTAATCATATAATAACACATATACATATTTGACAACACAGATTTCTTAGATCAGAGGCACTTACTTGTATCCAATCCTAATAAAGGATTTATTTTTCACCAAGAACACTTATGCGACCAATTAGTCATAAGTATAGCAAGAGTTTATACTAACATTATTATTGAATAAATACATATATTAGTTATGGATGAAACATCTAGATTTCTCTACTGGTTAGAACTCACACCTTGAATGAAAGTCCCACAATACTAGATCTACTCATTCACAATCCTACGCTTCAGATTTAACCAGATCTCACCTCAATTTGCTTATAAAATAATGGTACCAACAAAAAAAAACATATGTGTTAGTTTTGGCTATACAGTCCAATAAAATCCTTTTATGAAATCAAATGAGAATCACTTACTCTATTAGTTTTTTGAATGAAGATCGAAATATTCATCTTGAGTTAAAGCAAATTTGAGCGATCCTTATTGGAACCTTTAATGAAAACATAATATACATATATAGACATTAGATTCGACCATATCAAATAAAATAAATAATTGAGATTAAACTCAACTAATCATCACTTACTCTTTACCGGGTTAGATTGAAAAATTATAGTTCAACCGAAAACTCAACTAATGAGATGGATAATGGTTATGGAGGAACAAAAATGGAGAAATGGTAAGTAGAAAAATAATGTTTTAAATTGAAAGATAAAGAATAGTAAAGGATAATTTGGTTACAACAAAAAAAATAAGAAGAGAGGAGGAGAAATTAAGAAAAATGGGTGGCGATGGCAACGGCGGCATGTTGACTGTGGAGGTCCGATGGTGGTGCAATGGTGGAAAAGAAAGGAAAAAAAGGGGAAGGAGATGGTGCAATAGTGGTTGAGTGGTGGTGCAACGATGGCTAATGGTGGTTAATGTGGCAGCAAAAACAGTGGCATAAGTTGTGAAGTGAAAAAAAAGGGAGAGAGGAGAGAAAAGATGGAAAAGAAAACGAAACAAATGTTTTCTTTGCTACTAAGGACGACAAGCATAGTAAAAGGGGAGGAAAATGAAAATGGGAGTGCGTAAGGAAGGAGGAAGGAAATAGAGGAAAGTATCTTGTGATATGACAAATGTTTTGAGCGGCAAAAAGGGTTGACCAAGGGGGTATGCCAAAATTAAAATAAAAGGTTAGAGAGGGGAGTTGAACTTGGGTCTCATGGATAACTAAGCTTGATCTTAACCACTATGCTAGGACTTGATCTTATTCAAAAAGTAATGATAACTAAATAAAAAAATGGGATGCGACAGTTTTCCAGAAACATGCAGAACCCCCTAGTTGGTTCTAGAAATCCTTAACTTCATTTCTTGATCTTATGTATACAGATGGACTAAAAACCTTACCAACTTTATAGATTCTCTACTTTTCCGACTCAAATCTCACGGTTCCTACTCCACGTAGAGCTGGCCATAACTATCTCTTATTTGAAGCAACTAAAAAAATAGATGAAGAAGAGAAGAATGCGAAACAGAAAATTAGAAGAATCTTCTTCCCAAGAAGTCATTTCCCTAGCTATTTATAACCCTTCTCGCACGGTCTTCAACCATTTAGAAATCATCCATTGACAATCATCGTGTCTCCCACTAACAAACCGGCTAGTTTTAATCCAGTCAACTTTGGAATACTTTCCGTGTTCTATTGTAAGACTAAAACTATATTACAATTTGACATTCGCTTGCAAATACCGCACTAGTTTTATATCTATTTATTTGTACGATTTTTTTACTCGAAGCGTTCACACGTTTGGAGGCGATCATTATGCTATCAATTTCTTTGGAGTTGCAAAGTACTTAAACAATAGTAAAAATTATTACTAACTAGAAAATTAGTATAAAGTAAAATTAAAATTAATAAGAACACACAATTGTAAAGTAAAACTTTCATATTAGACAATGATAGGGGAAGTGAATAAAGGTGAGTTTAAAACAAATTTAGCATAATATGTATTATAAAGTAAATAAATGTGCGGTGATGTATGAATCTTATAATTTTATCTCATCATTGATTAAAATGGCCCTTTATCACTTTCTGGTACCGATATTTTGACTATGACTTGAAATATTCTTTTCGAAAAACTATTACTTTAATACTTCATTATTTCTGAAATGCTTCAAACTAATAATCTTTATTTGCTGAATGATGTTTATAATGATAAATCTTAATTTTAATTGGTATATAACTGTAACGCTAATTAAATAATAATTGACTTAAAATAATTTATTGTTATAAATTAATACACTCAATTGTGTAGCTCAAACCAAGAAAAACTCTATTACAAAAAAAGAATATTCTTGATATGATCTTATCTATTAAATAGTATTCTCGTCGATTTAAAATTTTCTCCTAACTCATGCTTTCATATATATTATAGATAACTTCAAGTCTTACAATGCTAATCAAGGCTCATTTCAATTTATCATGAAATTACAAGGAAAAACAAAACTATATCTTTCAATTTTTTACCCAAACTTGAGAATTCAATCTGATCAATTTGAACCCAAACTTAATACAATACAATTTGGCCTCATAAAGTCAATTAAACCCAAATGGACATAAATACAAATCAACTCAAACCTTAAATTATATGAATCTGAAAAACGAATCATAAGTAACTTGAAATGACCCAAAAAAACCAACAATTTCTCCTTTCAAGCCATATGTACTCTTTTTTCTTCTACCTCCGTCCTTTCCAATTTTAAATATCTTTCAAGGCTAAGTTTCGGTTGATCATGTCTTCATACATTAAGAGATTAGTTAATGATTAAATCTTAGTTAACATTTAGAAGTTACAAGGAAAGCAAAATTATACTTTGTCAATTCTTATCTAAATTCAAGAATTTTATCAAATTAATTTAAACTCAAACAAATAACATGAAATTCTTTACATCAAAAGAGACTGAAATTCATAATGATTTGAGGCTAAAATCCAAATGACCTGAACCCAAAATGAACCAACGTAAAATAACTCAAACCCAAAATTGGAATTGACCTAATCTAAAACCAATCCTATCTATGGTAAAGTTTTAGCCTTTGGGGTTCTTGAAAGCATTGAACTCGCTTTTTGTAAACACCATCAGATTTTCTAAAAGTATTGATCTTGCTTCGTTGGTGTCACATATTGATGGATTCCATGTTCTTTTGACATTGCTTTTGGGTTTTATCACTTTATATTTTATGTTGATACCTATGGTAAAGCCAACTTATGTTGCTATAGCATGATCCTAACTTCAATGATAATCTGAGTCAACCAATGCTTATAATTGTAGAGTTGGAAAGAGTGAAGCGAACTTGTTTCTACTTTGTTGGCCGATTATTAGGCTTGAAAATATCAAGAGGGGAGGGAGGTAAATTGATATTTTAAAAATCTTTAAAAAAATTTTAAAAACATAAGAGAGAGGGAGAAAAGCTTGGACAATCAATTTTATAGTGGTCCGACCCCAATTGCTGACCTTTATTACCTTGGTATAGCTCAACCAATGATTTCTCAATTCATTTTTAGAATTGATACATTTCAAGGAGAATGTATAAACTTTATAACACTATCTTTGCTTAAAGCTTAGATCAAACCTTTCCCCTATCTGTTATGGCTAAACTACAACCATTCTTAGTTTTTGTGGCTCAAGCAAAATCCTCCCAATTTACAGTTGGTGATAAAGATGAAGTAAACAATAAGAATTTGAAAAACATATGTGTTTATAAATTTATGCTCTCAAAGAAAAGAAATAAGAGTGATAAAATATTTCGTAATATAAACTTTAAGACTATGTACAAATATCTCGTAATATAAACTTTAAGACTATGTACAAGAGAAAAATGAGAAATAAAAAATTTGAAGCTTTTCTCTTATGTTTGTTGCCTGGATATGTGTTTGTTATATCTTCAAGTGTTTTTGACTTGAGTTTATGTCCTCTAACTAATTTTTGGACATTTGGAGGCATTGGAAAAATTGATCTTGCACATTTAAGGCAGTATGTAGGGTCAAGTCTCGATACTTGAATAATAGGTATGAGATTTGACTAAAAAATAATGTTAGAAGTCTTAAGGTCTCGATACCTAACAAAAAAATCTTGAGATTGAAAAGCAAATCTCAATACTTCAAGTAGTAAGTCTTGAGACCATAATGCTCTCAAAAGGACTATGCTTACTGTAACAGCCCAGTTTACACCCTAGTCAGAATAGTGGTTTCGAGACCACAAATTCGAGTCAGAAAATATTTTAATATTATTTTCTGTGCTTATAATATGTGAATTAATATTTTTGAAAGTTTTATATAAAAATTTGATTGTTTGTGTGCCTAATTTAGAAAAAGGACCTAATCGTGTAAAGTACAAAAGTGAGTTGTTATTTGTTAAAGTACTAAATTGCTATGTCTCTTTAAATGAGGGATCCTTATGTTGTTAAAATACCATTTACATGGTGAATGGACATTAATGGCCTTAATGATAATGTTTTATATCTTTATTAATCATGGATAAAATGGTAATTGATGTATTATTATGTATTAATTAAAACAAAACAAAAATGTGGCCATTTTGTTCACATTTTCATACCGAAAGTAGAAGAAAAGAAAGGGTTTTAAAGCTTTGTTCATTTGGCCATTGTCAAGCACAATTTAGGAATGTGTTTTGATCCGTTTTCGATGATTTTTATGTTTTTGTGATTGTTGCTTAGTGTTCTATCTAGCCCATGTCTCAATTTCTAGAATTGATGATGATTTTGAGTTATATCATTGATGAAATTGTGAGCTTTTTGATGTTAATTGACGAAATATGAAAGCTTGATGATAGATAAATATATTTTGTATTTAGATTTTTGATGAATTTGATTATTATGGGCTAAATTGTGAAAATGAGATTTTGAGGGACTAATTAGTGAAATAAATGAAATATATGGGCTTATATGGGCTAGAGGAAAATTCAGCCTAGCATGTGTAATATGAAATTATGTGTATTTTGTGATTTTATGAATTAGGGTCTAAAGTGTCAAAAAGTAAAAATGTGAGGGCTAATTTGTAAAATTCCATAAATATGTACATATGGATTGAATTGAATGATTTTTTGAATAAAATATTTAAGTTTGAATATGTATAGATCAAGAACCAAAGATAACGGATTTAGATCGGGAAAAGTCGAAAGTAGTTGAATAGCCGTTCGTTTTTGTTCATTCCCGTATGAGGTAGGTCGATATACAAATAAATGTGTTTTGAATTGAATTATTATTGCTTACATGCTATTGAATAGTGATGAATGGCTATTTGAGTTGAATATGAGAAATCTGAGAAAGTTCCGATAATGTGACGACGTCTAAAAAGTCCCATACGAATCATAGGAATAGTTAGGATACATATGTCATGACATAGGATTCTGATATGTGATTTCGTGTAAGACCACATCTGGGACGTTGGCATCGATTTGAGATTTACGTGTAAAACTATGTCTGGGACATTGACATCGTATTTGATTTCGTGTAAGACCCTGTCTGGGACAGTGGCATTGATATTTGATTTTATGTAAGACCACGTCTGGGACATTGGCATTGTACGAGCTTTCTGAGCTATCCACGTATCCTATTTGATTCTGTACGGTTGAATGGGCACTCCGAGAAACAAATAACTATGTGAATGTGTATTCCAATTTAGGTACGTTTGAAATTTATATCAGGTTTGAGAATGAAAGGTAAGTATATGTACATTTGTGGACATATGATATATGTATGAATTATCATGAGAATGAGATGTGTTATATGTAAATGAATCATGATCAAATGAGCTATATGAGACATATGGATATGTGATTGTGTTTTGCCATGAGCTACATGAATGAATTGGTTTAGAATTGTGTTAAGTAATAAGTTTATTTGTATATGGCTTACTAAGCTTTTAAAAGCTTACTTTGTGTGTATTTAAAATTGTTTTGTAGATATCGAAGCTACCGGGAGCTCGGGGATCGTCTAGGATCATCATCACACTATCGAACTCTATTTTGGTACCTTTTGAAAATGTGAATATTGAAGTATGACATGTATAGGCTAGAAGTATTTGAATATGATTTGTGAAGTGTATATCATGCCATGTGATATGGCTAGATTGAAGTTGCTATTTGGTGTGGTTTTTGGTATATAAGTTGTATTAAGAAATGGTATGTGTTGATGTGCATAAATGGCCTAGTGAGAAATAGTCAATTTGGTAAGTTAGTTATGTGAATTAGTTATGGAAATGGTATGATTTTGATATAAGAATGGATTTGATAAAATTTGAATAATGACATGTATGAATGAATGAGTTTGGTATGTGATTTTGGCATGTTTTGGTTTGGAGAATAAGAATGAAATTGATTGGTGACATTGTGGATTGAATTATGCATGTTTGAGAATGTTTTTGGTTGCTATTTGGTCATGAATTGTACTTTGATTTTGGATTTGTAGGGATGACCATTAAGGGTGGCAAATTGGCTTTGCAAATAGTCTATTTTTGTCCACACGGGTAGAGACACAGATGTGTGTCTCAGCCATGTGCGACAACGATTATGTTACACGACCGTGTGTCCCCTGGGGTAGTCCTATAATTTAAAGCCAGTCTTACGCACGGCCTAGACACACGGGCGTGTCTGGTGGCCGTGTGAGGAACACAGCCTTGGCACATGGGCTTGTATGGCCATTTCAAAGGGTACACGGGCTAGACACACGGACGTGTGGTTATCCGTGTGACCCATCAGTTTCGACAACGGCCAAGGCACACAGGCATGTCTCCGGCCGTGTGGTGCAAGTCTGTATGTATGCCCTGTTTAGCCACAGCTTAGACATATGGGCGTGTCTAATGTCGTGTGAGGTACACGGCCTGATCACACGGGCGTGCGACCTCTGTAACTTTGAAAATTTGTTAAGTTTTTGAGGAATTTTGTATGTGCTCGGTTTAGCCCGAACCCCTTCCTAATGCATGTTTAAGGTCTCGATGACCTAAGACAGGGACTTTGAAATGATGTTTGACTATGATGCTATGATGTGTAAATGATATTTGTGAATTGATTATTAAATGTTCCAATATGTCTGGTAATGCCTCATAACCCTAGTCTGGCAACGAATACGGGTTAGGGGTGTTACACTTACTGTTTTACAAGTCTTGAGACTTGTAGCCCAAAGTCTCAAGACTTGGCTGTTAGGTATCTACACTTTGCACATAAGTCTTGATATTGTAGCCTCTTAAAAAAATTCTGTTAAATTTTTTTTAATAGGTATCGAGACTTGGAGACTAAGTCTCAATACTTTGCTTGAAAATTGCTTAAAAAAGCTTAAAAAAAGTTTTGAAAAGTCTTGGGAGTACTAAAAACTTGTGAAAATTGTTTAGGTCTAAGAACATTGATTTTAAGTTTATAGCACTTGTAAATAAAATTTGCATATTTGATTAAGGAATTTTGGAATTTATTTTGTTATATAAAACATTTGAAAATTAAAGCTAACATCAATCATAGTTCATTTATTTCCATTCAATTTATGGTTCAACATTCAAAAACACAGACAAAACAACAAAGCTTTTTCACCCTTAAGCATATAAGTTCCACAATTGATAAGTCTGAGAATTCATAGCTTAAGCCTAATACTGTAGTTGTTTAGTTGTATTATAACATTTGGGATTTCATCTTCATTCTTGCTAGTAGATTGACCACCATTTGCAGTTTTTTTCTTCTTAGAGAACTCTTTAAAGGCTTTGGTTAAGCTTTTTTTAGGAGAAATGCTAGTTATTATTGTAGCTCTTCTATTGAAGTAGTTGTTGGAATATATGACACATTTGTGGTTTTAACATTGAGCGTAACACTCTTTTCATCTTTGACCTTTTCTTTATATTGCCTTTTAAATTCATTTCGAATATTTGTAATAAGCCAATCATTTCATCCATCCTTATGGTATTAATTTATTTGGCTTCTCTTATGGTAATAAATTTGATAGTAAATATTTCTTTTAGGGTCTTAGTAAATTTTAAACATGTTAGACTTTAGAATATTACTCATCAAGAACAAAGGTTTTGTTGGTAATTGTAACATCCCAAAATAGGGCCTAAACGGAACAGTGTTGTGAAACCACGAATCTGAGATAGAAAAGTTTATTTCGATTAATTTTATAATTTACCGAGTGATTAGATGCATGTGTTAGAGTATTGATGGAAAATTTTATAGATAACATGCTGAATTTACCTAATAGGGCTTAATTGCAAAAGTTGATAAATTGAAGAGTATAATTGAAGTAGAGGTCCTTAAATGGTAATTAGACCATTAGGTTTTTCATGGACAAAAATGGACATACATAGATAAAAAAACTGAAGTTTTAATGAAGGGTATTTTAGTCATTTGGTAATTAAAAGATTAAAAAAGGAAAAAAGATGGAAAAATGTGCCCATCTTCTTCATTAGGCTGAAATTTCAAGGGTTCTTCATTGATAGGGTTTTGTCAAGCTTCCAAGCTTCATAGTAAGTGATTCCAAGCCCCGTTTTTAATGTTCTTTACGTTTTTGAAGTCCCAGTAACTTGATTTAGCTTATTCTAGCAATAATTTAACATAGGGTTCATATTTGGAAAAATACTCATAGGTGAAATGTGTTTATTTTGATGTTTTATGGTAGAATATGAAGGTTGAAATTATGTTAAATGACTTGAGCTAAGCGATTTTAAGCGAAAATGAGTAAAACAACATAATCGGTAAAAATACCTAATGGTCATAAGTAGATGTTAGAATGGGAATTTGATGTTACCGTAGGTAAATAAATGATCAGCATGTCATAAAACATAAGAATTAGGGATAAAGTTTCATTTCCGAGCCTTGGGGAAAAAGTGTAAATATGCAAAAGTTTAGGGGAAAAATCATAATTTTTCCAAAGTTAGAGTTAAGGACTGTTTTGATAAATGTGAATATTAAATAAGTTAAATCTTCTATTATAGATCAAGAAGAACGAAATTCGGGGTTAGACCAAGGAAAGAAAAAGGTTGAGGACTAAATCAAAATATTTGATCGTATTTTGTATTGAGGTAAGTTTGCCGTAAATAAATGTAATGTTTTATTATTTGTAATTAATGATGTTATTTTTCAGCATCTATATATTTATTTTGTAAATTTATTCCTTGATGATTCAAGCAAGAATTGACGGAGAAATGATACTTAAAAGTCCTGGTTGAACCTTAGGAATGTGTAGGATACAAATGTCATGATATTAGGGTTTAAGGATACCAAGTAAGACCATGCCAAGGCATGGCATTGGTAAGTTTTACAAGGCAAGAAAATCATGTAAGACCATGTCAAGACATGGCATTGATAAAATACTATAAGGCAAAGATCCCATGTAAGACCATGCCAAGGCATGGAAATGGTGAGTTTATAAGGCAAGGATACCATGTAACACTATGTCAAAACATGAAAATGATAAGTTTAAAAAGGAAAGGTACCCGTGTATCCTTAGTATTCCAAATGGTTCAACGGAAAATTTAAAGAGTGTACCAAAGGGAAGGTAAGATAAGTCCATGTTCGAAAGGTTCAGGTTATCTTGATAATTCATTTAGAATGTTGTTATTTATTTACATGCAAACTTAGTAAGCTTTATGCTTACTCCCTTTCTTTTCTCTCTTTTTTATAGTATCGCAAAGCCAACTCGAAAAATCGTAAGGACGTTGGAGATTGCCTCACACTATCAACGATCTATCTCAGTATTTTGTGACTAGAAATACTTTTAAGTTATGGCATGTATAGGGACTTGGCTATTTTGTGTGTATGTCCTTATGATATGATTAAAGAATGGCATGTGAATACTTGGTAATGATTAGCTTATGATATATCTAAATAAGAACATGTTTTGGTATTATGTATGCCTAAATGAGGTTTGATGCAATGAAATTATGGAGGAGTAAGAGTTGGCCATGGAACAGTTAGGAAACAACAATAGTGATGTGGATTTGAAAAATCACTAAAAATTGAATAAATGGAATTAAATGGTGAATGAGATATATAATTAAAGCTTATTGAGTCTATTTTCATAAGAAAGAAACAGAGCAAGCAAAGGAAGTCTATATTCTGAGATATTTAAATTTTTGTAAGACTGGTTCAGAGTGACTTCGTGATCCCCTGTTCCAAATTTGGAAAATCACTAGAAATTGTAAAAAAATAATTATAGTTTATATGTTTAGATTCCTTAGTGAGTCTATTTTCATTAGAAACAAATAGAAACATTATTCGAATTCTGTATAATGAGATAATCTATTTTTAGTAAAGAGAGGTCAGGTCCGCTGAACTGCGAAACAGGGAAAACTTCAATGATAAACTGTACTAATTGGACAAACCAAAAATTCTGGAAAAATTATGGTAAGAAGATATATGAGTCTAGTTTTAGGGAAAATTTACGGATTTAAATTTCAAGTTTCGTAACTCGAGTTATAACTAATTTAGTGACTATTATGCAGATGGACAGTTTTATTATGAATAGTGAAATAAATTGTTTTGATTTGTGTAAGTAATTGAAAAATTTTTAATGTTCCCGGTTTGGTCCCGAACCGTTCCAATTGCACGTTTTAGGGCCTCGAAGGCCCTTTTTAGGGATTTATTGGATGAATGCGAGTGAGTTTTTTTTTTAAAAATTATGCCCCGAACATGTAAGATAAGTTTGGTAACGCCTCGTGCTCGACTCCGGAGACGGCCTCAGGCAAGGGGTGTGAGTACATTTATTTTAAACATTTCGAATATTTCTAATAAGCCAATCAGTTCATCCATCCTTATGGTACTACTTTATTTGGCTTCTCTTATGGTAATAAATTTGATAGTAAATATTTCTTTTAGGGTTTAATACATTTTAAACATGTTAGACTTTAGAATATTACTCATTAAGAACAAAGGTTTTGTTGGTAATGGCACACAAGTTTGCATAATTAGAAATCATTTTAGCATTTGACATTATGTGAGCATTTTTAGCTTTGAAAGTTTTACTCCTAAAGTCCCTTCATAAGTTGTTACAAGGATTCTCACATTTTAAAATTCACCTAAACTCCTAAGGTTTAGTTTTCCTCTGCTGTTCAAGCTTCCCCTAGGTTAGGAGATCGAAAGCTATTAGTATTTGTTGTAGCAAAAGGTTTTAGCTTGTCAATATTCTCTTTTTGGATAAGTTTGAATTCGTATCCAATGAAAGTAGTGAACTGCTGCAATTTACAAACAATCAATCAAAATCACTATACAAGTATACCAACCAATTCCTATACATGTTAACTAAATCCCCATGTTGTACATAATTATCAATTGACTTTATAATTCATATTTATTGTAACATCTCATACTTGACTCGATTTTTGGGCTCAACCTACAAGATATCATATTCGTTGCCAGAGCAACTACAATAAATTATATTCAATTTGTACCATTAAACATCTAAATACGAGTCTTATATGAGCTTACGAAAACTCTTTTGCTAACTCGCAATCAAATTAGGACCTAAGTGTAAAGTTTTCAAAATATTGAGTTGATATTGTGACTTTGGGGGTTCCTCATCCCAATACAACTGATTGAGTAGGTCTCATCACGATGACAAGGGCCCGGTATCATGACGTGATTGTCCATTTACAAATGGTCCAAAATGGCACCAACTTGCATCACCTAAAAAGCAACTTCATTATAACCATTTTTTATTTCAACCAAATATACCATTCCCAAATCTACATTTCTAACATATCTTACCATATATGCATTGAATTACATAAACATACATTTTAAATTATACACTTATGGAAATTTCCAAGCTTCTACTAAATTGTCATACAGATACATATATGAACATAATCACACCTTATGCAAAACTCTAATGCAAGAGGAAATTTATTTGACCATTCTGAAGTTACCATTTTTAACATTAAATATGAACATAATCACACCTTTTGCGAATATCGACTCAACCTAGGTACATGCCTGTAACACCTCTCACCAGGTCTAATTGTCGAACCCGAGCTATAGGGAGCTGTAACAGCCCATTTTCAGTGAAATCAGAATAGTAGTTTTGGGGCCACAAATTCGAGTCAAAAATAAAATTTATTTTAATTTTATTGCATGGTCCATATTATGTAGAGATGTCATGTGAAAATTCTGATAAGAAAATTTAACCGATTATGTGCTTAATTACAGAAAGGACCAAATCGCATAAAATGCAAAAGTTAAATTCTAGAATCTAGAAGGATTAAATAGCTATGGAATTCAAAACTTGAGGTCCTCATATGGTAATTAGACCATAAATAAAAAGTTAGTAGATATTTTTGATGATTCATCTATGGAAATTTAGAAAAGGGCAAGGACTAAATTGGAAATAGAAATAATTAAACATGATAAATCATTAAAATAGAATTAAAATCATTTTACATCATCTTGTTCCTTGGCTTAATTAGGTAAGTTTTCTTATTCCGTTTTTAGTAATTTTGATATTTTTGAAACCGGGATAGTTTAATCTATCTATTTGGGGGATTAATTTGAAAAGTTATCAAATTATAGAAGTTATATCATGGATGAATATACTGAAAATTAGAAATTTATGGTAGAAAATGAAAGGCTATTAATAGATAAACAACTTTTACAAAATAATTTTTGATAAAAACATGATTTAGGGACTAATTTGTAAAGTTGTGAAAATTGAAGAAAAATTCTGAATTTTATAGAATATATATATGCTATAAATTTTATATTGAAATTTTGGTTAGGCTTGGAAAAAGGAGTAAATTGCATGAATTTCATTTTTCGAGCCTAGGGATGAAATTGGAATTTATGGAAAGTATAGGGGCAAAATGGTAATTTTTCCTAGGATATAAATTGAGTCCAAATGAATATGAAATGTGATAAATTGATGATAAAATTCATTTATATAGATCTGGATAACTTAAATTCAAAGTAGATTTATATACGTGAACAAGTGTCAAGGTATGTAACACCCCAAACCTGACCTAGAAGTTATGGCCGAATCTGGCGATTTCACATGAAAGTGTTTTCGAAAACTAAGTTGTTGATTAACCATTTCCTCGCTTAAAAAATTTTTGTTATCTTATATTATCTCTAAATCAAGTTATTTGTTTCTAAAACATTATCCATTTATTTGCAAGTCGTTATAATTTGATGAAGCTTTTAAAATGGTTTACGTAGTGGTGAGTGTTTTGAAAGAAAACATTTGTAACTTTTGAAAACCCATGTTTCCCTAGCACTAGTGATTATAAATCATAAGCAACGATAAACAAATCCCAAATTAAGGTAAAAATCCATAAAGGCCTTATTACAGTAAAAATACCCCAAATAATAATACTCAAAATCATAATCAAGTACGAAATATATGCGGTCGTGTGGCCACATCTGAGTCCCTCGTTGCACCGATTCGCCTATGACTGGGGATTACCTGTACAGTAAAACAAAAGGAGTGAGTTTACGAAAACTCAATTTGTAATCCCCAGGCAATTATACAGTCAAAATGCAAATAGTAACAGACTGGGCCTAAGCCCTTCACAGTAACGATATCAGTTTGGGCCTTAGCCCATTATAGTCTCAGTAATCAGTAGGGCTTCGGCCCATCACAGTAACAATATACAGTATAAATCATACAATCATGACATGCCATCTCATGGAAACATGCATATAATCAGAACAGTATAAATATTATGCTCGGTATACAGTCATACGTATTCTAATGTCACAGAGTCAGTTAGGGATCTAGGTAAAGCTTACTGACCCTACAGTAGGTCCACAATCGACTCGGGCGACTCGTGCAACCTTAGCAGCCAAACAGTGAAATGGGTCCATAGGCCTATGTTGCATGCCCATGTGGGCCCACACATTCGTGTGGCCCACACGACCCAAAATGGCCTTGGCCGTGTGAATCACACGGCCTGACCCAATATTCTCGCACTCTCGTGTGGGGCACGCACGCCCGTGTGGCCCATATGACCCAATTTGGCCCGTCCCATAAATCGTACATGACCAGCCTTATCGATCATACACTCGTGTTTGATCACACGGCCTACCACATAGGCGGCCACATGCCTGTGTGGCGTCGACAATCACCTGTTTCGGCTTTTTGCCAAATTCTATCTTTGGGGTTGGGTTTACACACCTGAATTCGTTAGAAGTTAACTCACACTCCATGTACACCAAAACCTAAATTCAACCAAAACGTCATTTAACCAAGTACATAATTCGTTAATCAAACAAAGCCAAACGACGTTAAATAATGATCAGCAACCGAAACCCCTTACCCAAAATCAACTGAAACCACACCCTCAATTCCTTGATGAAGCACCAACCAACCCTTGATCTCCACCTAGCATGAGAGCCACAAAAACCTCTTATTTCAACCCTTAATCGTATTTCACTTAACAATTCAATTAAACCCAAGAATATACATACAACCTTTCATTTAGCATATTATAGAACGAAACAACAAAGCACCTACTCACTTACCAAACTGTCGACAGGGTAGAGTGCAATTTGGAAACGTAAGCAAGAGCAAAACAAAAAGGGGATTCAAAAATTGAAAAGAGGCAAAGTAGGGAAAAAGAGATCAATGGAAAGGGAGGTGCAAAACCTAAATAGACAAAGGGTAACGCAGAACTCACCTATCAATATTCGGCCAAGGAAAAGAGCCAAAATTATATACGGCCGGCTTGAGGGGAAGAAGCTAGCGTCAAAAATTGAGAACAGAAAAAGGGAATCGAATTTCTGAAAACAACGACAGCAAGTGGAGGGAAAAACAATTAAAACAAAACCAAAAAGGAGCAGAATAGATGGAGAGGAAACAGTCACAGCGAAAATTGAATGACACAAATGGCACTAAAGAACTTGGAATCATCAACAAATGAATCAAATGAGAGAAGAAAAACCAAAGAGGAAATTGGCAGCAACAGGGAGGTTTTAGGGAAAGCAAACGACAGCAAAATTGAAAAAAAAATAAGAGAGAAAAAAGCTCTATCAGCCATCGAAATTTTGAAACAAAGAGAGAGGGAGCCGAATTCAACATCCTCCAAATCAGGATAACCTCCCACATCCCATAATTTCCTCCTAAAATCACTCCAACCTTTCCACTACTTAGACTTTTAATAAAACACAAACTCTAGCCGACCATCTCTGTAAAAATTTAATCCATTCGCGCATGCAAGGATTCAAACTTTAGACCTCAGGTAACAATAGCATGCCACTCATCCCCTAGACCAACAGGCCCATTCTAACATATTTCACCAACATTTATTTATAAGCCTACTGACTAGAGATAAGGGTTTATTCATTTAAAAACAAAAATTGCCCAAGCTAAGGTTTGAACTTGGGACCTCTCAGACACTTCCCAGAACACTTAACCACTAAAGCGTACATGTATTTTCGTAATAGCAACAAACAAAAATAATTATAAAGGTTTTTGGGGCATTACAACTCTACCCTCTTAAAGAAAATTTCGACCTCAAAATTTTACCTGATTAGAACAGATGAGGATATTGCTGTCACATTGCATCCTCGGGCTTTTACGTGGCCTCCTTAGAACTATGATTATGCCAAAAAACTTTAACCAGTGGGATGGACTTCCTTCTCAGAACTTTTACATCGCGGTCTAATATTTGGACTAGCTCTTCTTCAAAGGTCAGATCTGGCCTAACCTCGATCTCTTCAACAGGTACAATATGCATGGGATCAGAATGGTAGCGCCTTAATATAGAGATGTGGAACACGTCGTGAATTCGATCCAACTCCGGAGGTAACTCCAACTGGTAAGCAACTAGTCCCACTCGTTTCAGTATGTGGTACAGTCCAATAAATCTAGGGCTTAACTTGCCCCTACGACTAAACCTTAATACCTTCTTCCATGGCGAGACCTTGAGAAATACGAAGTCCCCCATAGAATACTCTATCTCTTGACATTTTAGATCCACATATGACTTTTTTCTGTCTGATGCCCCTTTCATTCGGTCTCAAATCAATTTAACTTTATCCTCGGTATTAGAGACTAGATTAGGGCCCAGAATACGTCGCTCGCCCAACTCAGTCCAACATGAAGGTGTGCGATGCCTACGACCATATAATGCCTCTTAAGGTGCTATCTGAATGCTAGACTGATAGCTGATGTTATAAGAAAACTCTGCGAGCGGCTGGTAATCCTTCTAACTGCGTCGAAAACAAATTACGCAACTCCTTAACATGTCTTCCAGTATCTGAATCACCCTCTCAGATTGACCATCAGTCTGAGGATGGAACGCAGTACTGAAGTCCAACCTTGTACCTAGAGCTTCATGTAGCTTCTTTCAGAACTGAGACGTAAAACAAGGATCCCTATAAGATATTATCGAAACCGATACTCCATGCAGTCTCACTATCTCAAACACATATAGCTTAGCCAACTTCTGTAGATAGTAATTAGTATGAACTGGTATGAAATGAACGGAGTTGGTCAATCGATCTATGATAACCAACTAATGAAGTCTATAGTCAATCGCTTCCACACTCGCCCCACTTCTAAAGTGGAATCTTAACTGGCTACAACAATCCCGAAGGTAACTGATGCTCAGCCTTAACCTGCTGGCATGTCAGAAACTTAGCCACAAATTCAGTAACTTGGACACCAGTATAACTCACGAAGGGCGGGGTACATCTTATTTTCGCTAGGATGCATAACATAGGGGCTATTGTGCGCCTCCTGCAATATGGACTACCTCAAATCAGTATCCTTTGGAACATAAATTCTCAAGCAGAGTACCCTTCATTATTCAATCCAAAATCCACAGTATTCCCACTCTCAGTCTGTCGGAATCAAAGACCCAGTGACTCATCCTCCAACTGTTTACCCTTAATCTGTTCAATCAACGACAACTTGAAGTTCGACAAACAGACTACCATCATCAAATAAACTGAGACGAGCAAAAATCGCTCTCAGATTAGTCATGGCTCTACAGCTCAGTGCGTTGGCCACTACATTGGTCTTACCATGATGGTATTCAATCGTACAATTGTTGTCCTTAAGCAGCTTAATCCATCTACGCTGCCTAAGATTCAGCTCCTTCTGAGTGAGGAGGTACTTGATGCTCTTGTGATCGATGTAAATGATACACTTCTCACCATACAGGTAATGCCTCCAAATTTTCAATGCGAATACCACAGCGGCCAACTCCAAGTCATGTATCGGATAATTCACCTCATGGGTTTTAAGCTAACGAGACGCGTACGCTACCACCTTACCCTCTTGCATCAACATACATCCCAAACTGACATGTGATGCATCATTGTAAAAAGTGAACTCTTTCCCAAACACTAGTTGTATCAAGACAGGAGCCTCAGTCAGTACAGTCTTGAGCTTTTCAAAGCTCTCTTGCTATGTGTCAGTCCAGTTAAACGGCATACCCTTATGTAGCAGCTTAGTCAAGGGTGCGGCAATTAGTGAAAACCCCTCTACAAATCGTCGGTAATACCTTGCCAGTCCCAAAAAATGTGAATCCCTGATACAGTCTTAGGTTGATTCCATTCCAATACCGCTTCAATCTTTTGAGGATCGACCCTAATCCCCTTAGCAGAAACCACATGTCCCAAAAACGTTACTTCACGTAACCAGAACTCACATTTACTGAACTTGGCATACAGTTGTTTCTCTCATAGAATCTGTTGAACCACTCTGAGATGTTCATCATGCTCATCCTCAGTCCTCGAATACACCAGTATGTCGTCAATAAAAACCACTACGAACCGATCCAGATAGGGTTGGAACACTCAGTTCATCAGATCCATAAAAGCTGCTAGTGCATTTGTTAGTCCAATCGGCATCACTAAGAGCTCGTAATGACCATAGCGAGTCCTAAACACCGTCTTATACACATCAGCCTCCTTAACCCTCAACTGGTGATACCTTGATCGAAGGTCAATCTTGGAGAAAAGTGAGGCTCCTCAAAACTGAATAAATAAATTGTCTATCCTCAGTAGAGGTACTTATTCTTAATAGTGAATTTATTCAATTATCGGTAGTCAATGCATATACGCATGGATCCATCTTTTTTTTTCACGAACAACATCGGTGCTCCCCACGGAGACACACTAGGGCGGATGAACCTAGGATCTAGTAACTCTTGGATTTGAGCCTTAAGCTCCTCAAGCTCCTTCAATGCCATTCTATAAGGGGTGATGGATACCAAAGCTATACCAAAAAGGAGCTTGATCCCAAACTCTACTTCACGATCTGAGGGTAACCCAGGTAGCTCTTCAGGAAACACATATGAAAAGTTCTTAACTGTTCTAATATCCTTAACTGAGGAATTCCCAGAATCTAAAACACTGATGTAGGCCAGATATGCCTCATATCCCTTACGAACCAACTTTTCGACTCTCAACATAGAAATCACGTTGGACAGGTAGTTCTGATGTTCCCTAATTACAACTACCTCGTTGTCCTCCATAGTTCTCAATACAATCCGTTTAGTGGCACAATCTAAGCTCACTCAGTGTTTAACTAGCCAGTCTATTCCCAGTATTAATCGAACTCTCCAAAAGGAAGTTTCATCAAATTCGCCAGAAAGATAGCCCCTTGAACCTCCAAAGTGAAAAATTTGAATTATGTGGGGTAAAAGTGTAAATGTCTTTTAAAATGTGCTTTGGACTAAACTGAATGAATAGTTGATTAAATGAGTTAATTTTGAATATATTTGGTCAGGAAAAATGGAACTTGAATCAGGATCAGGGAAAAACAAAAGTTATCGACTAAACAACTTATTTCATCGTTTACACATCTGAGGTAAGTTCATATGTTATAATTTCATTTCAAATGTATCTTATGTGCTTTGGTAGAGCCTGAATTATGATTATGTGATTACAAACAAGTTCAAAAATGATTTGACGAAGATTCGATGGTTAGAATCCCGGTTGAACCTTAGGAATAGTTTAGGATGCTAGTGACATGTCATTAGGTATACTTGATTTGGATTTAGGCCATGATATAGCACTTCAAGTGTGAGAGATACTGATTTGCCTTCGAGCCATGGATATCGGCTGATTTGGCTTCAGGCCATGATGTCAGAATTTCAGATAAGTTACCTTGATTTGGCTTTGGGCCATGGTATAGGTACTTATCGTGTGAGACCTTGAGTATCTGACTTCTATTCCGAATGGTTCAACAGGTAAATGAAAGACTAGAATGTATATGAGATTGTTAAAAGATAGTACAGGTATGTGAATATTTTAGATCTGAATCGAAGAAATGATGATGAAAGTATATAGTTTTTTGAATGAGTACTTGAAATGTTTGATAGTTAATGAATGTTACATATTGATTTATGTTTATGTGATTGCATTAATTTTATCTCATACGAGCTTACTAAGCTTAATAGCTTACTTTGTTTATTTTTCCCGTGTTTTATAGTGATATCAAGCTAGCTTAGATTCAGGGATTGTCAGAGATCGCATCACACTATCTACTTATCACTTGGTACCTTTGAACTTTAGTATGTTAAGTATATGGCATGTATAGGGACTTTGAGTCATGTTGGTTATGTTTTGGTAATGATGTTGGCCAAATGAATTGGTATTGTAAATGTTTATATTTTGGTTTGTATATATAGCCATGAGTGATGGCATAATTTTAGTATACTTGGCCTGTTTGAATCATGTACATATATATATGTTTATGTCTTGTGTATACTGAGTTGGTTGTGATGATTGATGGTAATAGGTATTATGAGTGTTAAATAGATGATTAGTGATTGTTATTATGTTTGTGAAATGAGGCCAAATAATGTACAATTGGATTTAGTTATATAGATGTTTGAAGTAATTGTTATTTAGTATGTTTTGAATGAGTAAAACATGAGTTTATAAGTATGTTTGTGGTTGATATTTAAATGGTACATTTTAGTCTTGGTTGTGGTTGATTTGGATGCCCATAGATGCTATGGATTTGTACCATTTGGTTTGTGTTGGTGATTGCAATTTGGGGTGGAAAAATGGCTTGGAAAATAGCCTATTTTTGTCCACACGGGCAGAGACACGGGCGTGTGTCTCAGTCGTGTGTGACACACGGTCATGTTACATGGCCGTGTGTCCCCTGGTGTGGTTTTTGAAATGAAGTCAGTATGCTCTACACGGTCTCACATACGGGCGTGTGATCGGCCGTGTGGTACAAGTCAGTATACCCTTTAATTGGCACACGGCCTAGCACACATGCATATGAGTTGGCCGTGTTGCATAAGTCAGTTTACCCTACAGATTTGGCACGGCCTAGCACACGAGAGTGTGTGGCCACTTCAAAGGGCACACGGGCGTGTGGTTGGTCGGGTGACCCAAGTTAGTATGCATGCCCTGTTTCTACACGGCCAGGGATACGGGCATGTATGGAGCCGTGTGAGGCACCGGCCTATTCACGCGGGTGTGTTACCGCTGTATGGTTGAAATTTTTCTAATTTTCCAAAAATTTTTGTATGTTATCAGTTTAGTCCCAGACCACTTCTAAAGCATGTTTAAGGCCTCATAGGCTCGTTTGAGGGACACTATGATTGGTAGTGATTGAATTGTATTTGAATTGATGAATTATATGTGAAATGTGTATTTAAAAGTATTGTAAGTTCGGTAATGCTCTGTAACCCTATTCTGACATAGAATACGGGTGAGGGGTGTTACAAAGCAAATTCCATCATTCATCATGGCATACCATTTCATGCGTGCATGTCTACAATCATACCTTAGTTCAATCCATGTATTAAACATGATTTGATCAACTACTTAATATATATTTAGCTTCCATAGTTTAACATTACAAGTATATTAAACAAACCATTACTAGCCATTCCAATGGCTAGATTACAAGCATCATTTACATTCACATGCTTTTATTGCCAGTATAACCTATACATGCCATTGTAAACATAATTGATTTACCATATTGTACCGACATGGGCCGATGGATAGTGTGAGTGATCTTCACCGAGCTTCCAATCTAAGAAGCTTCCGATTTACTCTAAAACAAGGAAATAAAACTAAGAAAGCATAAAATGCTTAGTAAGTTTGTATAACATGGTACTTAACTTACCATTCATTCTATTTTGAGGTAACTATGTAAGGCATAATCAATCAATTTGACCTCAAGCCCTACACACATTCTCATTTCCCATGTTAGTCATATATTCCATAACAACATCAAAACATAAATGGGCTCAACAACAATCAAGTTTCCAAGCACATATGCTTTCCACAACATGTATTCATTCAACATGTATAATTCATCTCATTATTTCAAGTATAATTTCATAATAGTTCATTTTGAGTTTAGATCATTTCATATCAGAACTTTACTCATATTACTCGGAATATCAAAGTCACGATTAGTACACTCAAGGTGTACAAGTCTAATAATTAAGAATGAACATGTATTCATCAAATAAAGTCCATGTACAAATATCATCATCTCATGTTTTCATATATCATTTGTCATGTATTATCATTTACTTGTTTTTTAGACGAATATGTGTAATAACTCATTTCTTATCCATTTCTTTTCATATCAAGATTTTTACCTGTTGAATTTATCTAAAATATTGATGGTTAAATAGGTAGTACACTCGAGGTGTACAAATCAAGATCCATCAATTCATATACAATGGTACTCATAAGGTACTGTTTCAGAGAGTACACTCTCAAGTCACACATATATACAAACAACAAGATTAGCAGTCCAAGCTAAATCCAATACATAACATATGCTCGAGAGGACTTTTATTAGGATTACTCGTTTGGGCTAAATCCTTTCATAAATGAGGTCAATAAGATTACTCATCCAAGTTAAATCCCGTCAGCAACAAATGCAGGACCTTATTCATTTCAAGAAATCACATATCCATCGATTTTCCATTTTATGCAACCTGGATTGAAACATTTTTCTTAAGCATTATTGGGCATGTGATTATTTCATACATCCACAACATTCATATAATTCAAATAAACACATTCTGCATTCATTTCAAGCACATAAGTAACATTCTCATCGTTTATCCTTTATCACCTATCGAACATTATCATTTAATTTAAACATTTTTATTTATCGAGCTTGATCATATATGTAATCATTTCACATATTTATGACATTTATACAATTTGCACAAACACAATCAATGCAAGCATGTAAATAAACACAATTTAGTTACACGAACTTACCTCGACAATATTCGTGTACGTAAAATCTATTAATTCGACATTTTCCTCTTTCCTCGTTCTAGCTTTGAATTTGGTCTATCCAGATCTATACGAGTAAATTTAACATCAATTTACCATATTTCACATTCAAGTGGACTCAATTTTCATCCTAGGAAAAATTACCATTTTGCCCCTAACTTTTTCATAAATTTAGATTTCGTCCCTAGGCTCGTAAAATAAAACTTGTGCAATTTACTCCCTATTCCAAGCCTAACCAAAATCCCATTACAAAATTTACAGCATATGTATTCATAAAAATTTTGAATTTTTTATCAAATTTCACAACTTTACATTTTAGTCCCTAAATCATGTTTTCATCAAAAATCACTTTGTAAAAGTTGTTTATCTATCAACAATCTTTGATTTTTTACCATAAATTTATAATTTTCAGCATATTAATCCATGGCCAAATTTTTATACTTTGATAACTTTTCAAATTGATCCCCCAAATAGATAGATTAAGCTATCCCAGTTTTAAAAATATCAAAATTACTAAAAACGGGCTAAGGAAACTTACCAATTTGGCCTTGAAAGTTTCTTCTCTCTCTCCTAGGGTTTCCATGTATTTTTGGGGAAGAATATGATAAAATAAAATGATATTTCTTTTTCATCATCTTTTAATTAATTAAATATTTTCACTTTCCTATTTAGTCCTTGCCCTTTTTCTAAATTTACATAAATGAGTCACCAAAATATCTACATACTTTTTATTAATGGTATAATAAGCATATAAGGACCTTAACTTTTGAATTCCATAGCTATTTGATCCTTCTAGCTACTAGAATCCAACTTTTGCATTTTTTGCGATTTGGTCATTCCCGTGATTAAACACTTAATAGATAAAATTTTCTAATCAAAATTTTCACATGACATGTCTATCATAATATGGACCATATAATAAAATAAAAATAAATTTTATTTTTCGGCTCGAATTTGTGGTCCCGAGGCAATTGTTTTGATTTCATCGAAATTGGGCTGTTACAACTTATGCACAAATATCTCCGTACAATCCATTCGAACCTCCACAAAGCCAAATAACATGCATAACTTCAACTTTCATTATCTACTTCACATATCTCCTTACTTCACATATATCACATTAGCGTAAAAAAATCAACCAATCTATTCTACTTTCTGGTACACACTGAACATGACTACATTCATCACATGTACGCATGTTTACAACTATGCAATTTTCCAGCTAATGATTCTCACCACAGCAATCCACACAGGAAGGTAGCATAATGAAGGACATCTACGAGTATGAGTGTAGGAACTCACCGGTAAAATACCTGGATGCTGATATTACTTACACCTGTTTAGCTTTACCTTTATCACCTGGGCCTCCTCTTTCTTGGTTAGCTAAACATAACAACCAAATAGCAATCAAAACAAAGACGTTCATATGCAAGACAAACATAATTCATTAGTACGCAGAGAAGTTTTAAATGTTAACTGTGACTTTAATAATCAAAATCCAAAATCAATGGATTATATCGAAATCCACAATTTTTCTTTCATTATTTTTCAATCGAAACATATAGAATAGATAGAAAGATTACCAGATTGCTAAATTCGCAATTACTCAAGCTAACACATTAATTCTTCCCCACATGCGGGCCGCTCCCTAAACCCTTTTATCTTCTTTGCTTCGCTTTTAGAATTAGTTAGAGAAGAAAATTAAAGAAAGAAAATTGAATGAAAGAATGAGAGAATGATCAAATAAGGATGCTGATTCTCCTTTATATATATCCCTCATGCTTATGACTACTGAAACCAATTCAGTCAGCCTAACATTTAATATTCATAATCATAATGTTTCCCCCTCAGAAATGTTTAGTCTTAATGCAACGACACTAAAATTGAAATTTAACTACTAACATTTCAGTCTGCAAGTCCCACTTAATCACACTAGAGCCTGACTAAACTAAAATTTTTCTAATTAGATACCCAGAATTATAGTTGGATTAGATATGAAATTCATATATTTAACTCGCAACATTTCTTAAAAAAGGACCTTCATAACTTTTAACATCTCTAGGTGTGAAAATGACATATATTTAACAAAGTAAGACTATACAAACCTTGTTAAGCCAAGGATCATTGGCTAGATACTGGATCATGCTTTGGAACACCAGAACTTACTTATACTTGTGCATGGAGAAAACAAACCGTATGCTAAGCGATAAAGCTTAATGGCATTTCCATGATTCAAGTCAATACAATACAAGTTTAAATCAATTACATACATTAAATTTTAGTTCAATTTATAGCCAATTCTCATGCAATTTCATGCCAAAAACTTCTATTACCATATAATCATGCATATAATCATTTTTACACACCAATTCACTATGTATGCACATATACTTAATTCATATTCTCATTGATTTCACATACTACTTGATCAATTCATATTTTCATATGTAGGCACATATACTTATTCATGTACCATCATCATCATATATGCACATATTCAATTTCATCCCAATGTTTCAATCATTTCTGAGCCTATTAGCTCATTAATGCTCAATCGACCCCAAAGCTTGTTTTCGACTCATTTCTCATGATATTTTGCATGTTTTCGTATATCACATTTCAACTACATTTCATTTCACATACCATATAACCAATTTATTTTTTATACGCTATTAATTAGACACAGACTAAGAATGGATACATAAGCTTGTCACCCCGGGTTGTTGATTATGCCTCGGCATACGTGCACTAGGGATATAAGTTAACACAAATAAAAAAAACTATAATGGATTTACTACAAGTGTGACAGGTCAATTGTAATATTTTTAAGTGTTATAATGGAATACCCAAGCATTCCAAGAATTGAACCCAAGAGAGTTTGGGGACAAAGTGATCAAAGTGCAACAAGCATGCAAATAGGAAATCTAGCCAGCTACTCGCTAAATACTATATTACAAAATATCATAATCAAGGGTAATTACACAAATCGACTATCTTACACTAATAAGGACCAAATTGTAAAAAAGTCAAAATTAAGCAATTAATAGTCCAGTACACAAAAAGTGTTTGGTTGACTTTTGTGTTGCTGATTAGTCTTTGGATTAGGGATCTAAAAGGTTTAAACTTCTAATTGGCTCAATTTTACCTCTCGGTTACCATTTTACCAAATTAGATGACTTAGTCCAGTTTATCTCTCAACCTCACCAAACTAACTCGGGACAACCAAATTGGTGCTTAATAGGATCTCTTCTTAGTCTTACCTACCTAACTACTCACCTAGAGGTGTCGATTCTAAGTTTTCAAGTTTATTCAATTTAGTCCAATTTTTACGATTTAGTCTCTATACCAAACACTAACCAAGCAACATTTCTATCAACCAACCACTATAAATTTAGTTACCAATCATCATTTCTATGCACACAATCACCCAACATATACTTAAATCATGCATAAAAATAAACACAAGAGTAGGGTTAAGAAAGACTTAGAACTTTCTTGATGGATGCTTAAAGAATATGATGACAACAATAATAAAAGTGGAAAATACAAATAAAGTGCATATTTTTAGACTTTGGAAAGGAAATAAAAGTGAAATATATTAAAGGATTTGGACGAAAATAAATATACAAAGAAAAGTTAAAGTACAAAAGTGTAATTAGTACTAAAGCTACAGTAAAAACTAACTAAAACCAACAAAACTAAAAAAAGCTATGAATTAAAACCCTAAAAATGAAAAAGTAACTATTAAGCTTAAAAGATGAAAGAAAAGGTGGATCCTTTAAAGTTATCAGCTATTTTAGACAAAAATTTATCTAAAAGTTGTGTTTTGGCTAGGTTTATTTTGGACAAAAGACTACCCCTACAGCTATTTTGTCATTGTCAGGAAACTATGTCACGACACCCAGGATTTGATGTTGTGACACCTTAGACAGTAGTAAACTCATGGTTGTGGGGGCTTTCGCTGGCATGTCATTCTACCTTTGGTGTTGGCTCTAATTTTTTCATTTTCAACACCTCTAGGGATATCACGACTTCAAAGGCTGAGTACCACAATGTTGGATCGGTGTCATAACATCTTTCCTTCAGTTTCGCGACTCACTCGACAACAGGCTCCATGTTGATTTTGTGTTGAAGTTTAGCATCTTCAAGGTGAAAGGGTTTGGTGTCGTGACATCAATATCATCAGTGCCACAACACCTATTACGAATAATGTTTTCCTCAAGTTTAGGCCATTTTTTTCTTCCTACACTAACTCAAACACCTCATTAGGTCTCCCATGACACCATGTTGCCAATTCGGGCTTTAAAAGGGGAAAAACTAAGCCAAAAAATTTATTAATGGTGAAATCTAAAATTCAACAAACACATAGAAAAGACACTTAATTTGTTTAAGAATAAGCTCCTTGAGTGTATTGAAGAGCCTAAATTGACGTATCAAATTACGGTAGATCAGTTGCTTGACAATGATGGTTTCCACAATCTAATTATTTTGTCATCCTAGGTTGCCTGACAATGATGACTTTATATGCATGTTCTACCACCTCGCGTTGCCCGACACTGATAGTTTCTATCAATATCTTGTCCCTATGGCATGCCAACTATATTCGACCCTGTCCAAACAACTACTAGGGTAACCAATTTTCCAATTTCATTATATGATTGAATTCACATTTCATTATTCTAATTCGATCATCATTTTACCAATTCATCATACCATATAACATATTTCAATTCCATTTTATATCACATATCAATCATGTCATGCTACTTTTTATTTTATTAAATTTAGTCCACTATTTCTGTAACACCTTATAACTAAACCGATTGTTGGGTCTGAGCTACAGTGTGTCACATTCGTTGCCGAAACAACTATGAATAATTAGTGACTAAATTTGTAACGCTCCAAATTTTTATAGTTTCGGCTTTTGTGATGGTTGGGCATGAAAGTATCTGAACTCTTGTTTTGTGATATTTTAGCTTAAAAGATTTGTTGGTTTAGGAGGTTATGTGCTCTGGGGGGTGTTTGGGAGGGTCCCAAGTTCAAGCTTTAACTTGGGCTAAATTTTGGTTTTTATTTGAATAAAGCCGGACTTTAGGTATGTGGGCTTTTAAGGAATTATTGGTAAAAACTTAACAGAATTTGCCTGGTGGTCTAATGGTTAAGAGGAGTGTCAGGCTACTCAAGGTCCTGAGTTCGAATCCTTGCAGTGGCTTTGGAATTATTTTGCTGTAAGTTTTGGCTAGGAGTTGAGTTTTATCAGAATTCTGAGTTGGGGGTTTTTAGGGGAAATTAGGGCTTATTTCATTCTTTTAACAAAAGCTTTTCTTGGTTGTCGATTCCTTTTTCCCAAAATCCCCCTTGCTGCAGAAAATTATCTTCTCTTTTTCCCCTCTCCTTCATTTTTCTTCTTTTTTGATAAGCTTAGGCGTATTGCTAGCGATTCTGTCGATTCAGTAAGTATCGCTTTATTAAGTTGCGCGATTTTCTTTGGAGATCATTTAAGAGGTTTTTTGTTTGTTGTTTAGGGGATATTCAAGGTTCTTTGGGTCATTAATCGGGGTTCTAAACAACGAGGAATCACCGTATTGATTGAAGGTAAGTAGATCTCTCTTTCAGGATTTGGTAGTTCTTAAGGAATTCGATTTAAGTGATTGATATTAGGCTCAATATTGTCGATTTTAAGCTTTGGAGTGTTCGTGGTTAGATTAGCAGCGAAAAATAACCAGGTGTGTACTCCGATTACTTAGAAAACGAGTTTCGATGAAAGCTGAAAAATGGCCTGTTGACGCCATACAGGCGTGTGGTTTGCCCATGTGGTAACCTACGTCACGAGACACGGGCATGTCACTGACGAGCCAGGCCGTGCGAGCGCCACATAGGAGTGACGGACATGGGCGTGTGAGGCTGGCGAGGCCGCGTGCGAGGCACGGGCTCGAGGGCCGTGTGGCCTACACGAGCGTGTAGGTCACACGGGTGAACCACATGGGCGTATGGAAGTTTGGGCCAGGCCGTGTGATCTACACGAGCAAGGCTGACTTGGGCCGTGTGAACCACACGGGCATATGGGGCCACACGAGTAAGGCATATGGGCGTGTGAGACCAATTTCTTTGAAATGTTTTGTAAGGTTGCACGAGTCGCTTAAATCGACTGTGACTTGACTATAGGGGCGGTAAGCATTACTTAGACCCTATACTCTGTTTGATTACTACATTGTATGCAGAAGTATGATAATACCTGCATGTATATCTGTCTGATTTTGTATATCTGTTCTGACATGACGTGTGATCTGATATCTGCATATAAACATACCATAATATTTGTGTTGCGTTGCATTGGGTTGGGATTGTTGTGAGGAGAAGGAAGTTTGAGAGGCGATGAGCCTGTTATTTGGCAGCCATGCTGCGTATATTTGTTTTGTATTGTTTTTACGGTACCAGTTGGTGTGTAGGGTTGGATGGGTCGATTATATCCCCATACTTGATGTGTAGGGCTGGGTGGGTCGATTTTATCCCCACTGGTGTGATGGGTTGGACGGAGATGGTGTGCAGGGTTAGTGGGCATGATATTTCTGACATCTGATCTGTTATGCATGCGATATTTGTATGGCTAAGGCCAATAACTGTACTCTATTATCTGTTTGTATGCATGCTGTTTGTGGGGATGTATACACTGAGTTTGTGAAAACTCACCCCTTTGTTTATTTTTTTTTGTCAGGTAATCCTCAGCAGTAAATGGATCGATGTGACGGAGGGCTCGATGGTGACCACTGGTAGACATTTACGGGTTCTTGGGTAACACTTTATTTTGTCTGCTTTATCTAAATATTTATTTTGAGATTAATATGTATTTGGACTCGAACTATTCTTAGGTTTATTTTGGGGATTTTAAATTGTTAAATTATTGATTTATGAATTAATGATGTTTTAGCTTCTGCGTTAATGAAATGTTTTCACTTAATATTTGGAATAGAGATTTCACGACTTAAGTAAAGATAACAAATTGGACGACTTTTAACTTGCTAAGGTTTTTCTAAAAAGCACTCACATGTGACGCCATCAGATTCAGCCATAGCGTCTAGGCCGGGTTTAGGGGTATTACAAAATTATACAATTAATGTGACTAAATAAAATGAATATTCATTCCTTAAACATACTTAAGTCAATACGAGTTTCATTTATATAAGCATCTAATAACATACAAAATTATATATATTAGTACTAGACTATGAAGTTCAAAATTTCATTGTAACATTATTTAATACTGTGAAACCTAACCTATTAAGCACATGTGAAATATAATTTAAAGGTGAAACAAACAAATATTGCTAAGGTCAAGATTATGGATAATGTTGGATTTAGTGCCCTAAGTGTAGTATTTTTGTCAATGTACACTTGTAATTTTTTTTTAAAATATTGATTAATAAAATTATTCATGAATTACATTAATACTTTGTATAAATTTCCTCATGCGGTTTTTACAGGCAAAGCAAAATGGAAGAAAATGTTGCTCATTGATTGTCTAATGTTTAACTAATACTAAGCATTATTATGTAGTCAGATCATAATACAAAAAGACAACTTATATTAGTAGATGAACCTAAACATGTCCTTAGTCTAATCAGAAATGAGCAAACCAACTGAAAGAATAATATGTTGTATATCAAGTCTAATTGGGGAGATGCCTTATCTTGGGCATCGAAACAGATTACTCCCAAAAGATAGAGGCATAGATGTGACTGACTGAACTAATAGTACATCGGATTGGACCCAAGTAGAATAGATCCTGAATCCGTTTATGGGTATATTCACTTGTGACATTCATAGTGCGGCATACCTAAATCCTGAGTGGATGGCTGACTATGTAAGCGTGACTCGTACACTTTGATGCAAGGAAAAGCCTGAGTTCGAATAGATAAGGAATCGTAAGCTGGTGCATTAGGTGTACAACTTCTATAGTATTTAGCGTCATTCACAATAGTGAATTTTATAGCCTGAGAAATGAGTTAATGATATCCTCTCATTAACATTACATGGTTGATGAAAAGTAAACATGGCCACGAGTAGTTCGTCTTTGTGATGAATGACTTGATTATTATTTAATAGTAATTGATTTTTCATGAAGGAAGATGTAATGGTTACCATGAGATAAAATAGGATCATATGGGGAGAACTGATATTATCCCATAGAGATCAATTATATCCTATGAGGGTAACACACTTATGACAAGGTCATTGGACGAACACTATTTGAGTTGCTTTCGTAATGGTATGTCATTGAGAGAGCTCATTCAAAATACTATAGTGGAATGACTTCATAACTAAATGAGTTTATAATTAATAGGCAAAATGCTAGAACTTAATTATAAATAATTTTAACCTCAATTGCATATTTCCAATAGATCCCTCTGTAGCTTGTTAAAACCATAAATAAATTGTGTATTTGAATCAAAATGAACAGAATGAATAGAAATAGAGAAATGGAAAACATTCATGGTTTTCTTCAAAATGGAGAAATGGAACCATTTGGAAATGAATTTGTTTTTATGGAAATGGAAATGAGAAATAATACATTTGCAAATGTACATGAATTACTTAGAAATGATCGAAAGAATGAGTTTATGTTTTTTAGCTATTTTAAAACCCAAAAATGAAAATAAACCATTTGGTCATAGTAAAAATGTTGAGTGCTGAAATATTAAACATATCTTTTTGAAAATTCTACTAGGGATAAAATCATCATAATTTTACTACGATAAAATAGGGATGAAAAAATTATTTAATATAAAATATCAAAGGTTATCCTGGGAAATAAATTTGGGTTGGATCAAATTACAAAGTACTGAGTTGAAAAGTTCGAGAAGTACTCATAATTGGACCCGATGTGAGAGAGGCCTAAAATCCCCTTATGAAATATGAAGGGCCGACAACCCTAGTAGGAATGCTAGGTGATGTCGTTCATCCTACTCCCACTCTTAGTAGGAAGTTGTTTTTCTAGTTGAAATAAACATCTACAAATTCAACAAGGGTTCTATTTTCTCTTCTTATAAATAGATGTCACCAATAGAGCTATTAACACAACTTTGAGAGATTGTTACTATGCCAAAAATAGAGAGAATTTATTCTCAACTATTAAATATATTTTTCTAGAATAAAATTCTATCGATTTCTATTAAAGAAGAGAGAATTTTCGTTTTCACCCCAAAAAGAAAAGAAACCTTTTTCTCGTTATGTGTTTTGATTCAATTGGTTTGAGCCCACACCTGAAGTAGTTGTGGTACAAGAATAGTGGAGAAGATCATTTGGTTGAAAGCTGAAAAACATCAAGGACCCGTTTATCTGAAAACACAAGTATGGCGTTGGTCTAAAGGTTTTTGTTATAAATATCACAAACCGGGTTGGTTTTCAAATTTTTAATTTTTCATTGTATAAGAAAACTGTTTTCAAACCAGATTTTTTCCAACAGATGAATGCTAAGGTCTATGCTTGGAAAATCTCGAATTAAATTTAACCTGGGCATGAAGAAAACAAACCATACGCTGAGTAAAGAACTTAGCGGTATTTCATGACTTAAACATGTAATATTAGTATAACCAATTCTATCCTAAGAAAAACAAGTATATCTACATGTATATTACATATTGGAGTTACTAAGCTTTACGTATTCAATCTATACATGTTAAGTATCCAAATCTAGCAACAATTCTTTCCACTTCAATTCAATTTATATAGACATATTTTTATACATACAATAGTAAACATTTCAATCATACAATTAGAATTAACCTAAATCGAATATAATGGGGACTCGATTTTAATATCCGAGCATGAAATAGGATTAAATTGTAAAGTTTCAAAATTCCATAGTAGGTATCGATACCCTTGGGTAGGTATCGATACCGTTTTTAGCTTTGATGTTTTAAAATACCTCATTTAAGTCGTAGGTATCAATACATGTCATGTGGTATTAATAACTATTTCAAAAGTATCGATACCCATTTAAGTATCGATACGTTTTTGGCATTCTATTTGTTTAATAAATCAATTTAAATGGTCGAGTATCGATAATTTCTTGCCAAAATGGTCAAAAATTCCCAATACAAGTCCATTTCATGCCTAAACTTAAAACATTTCAAATGGTGACTTAAGGCACCTAAAAACCTACCATTTAACTCAAAAAATAACAAGTTCAAAACATAACATTTCTACTTCAATCACAAGTTCTACCAAATCATATCCAATTCACTAATCAAACCATAAATGCTTACTAACCTAATTGATCATCTACAAGCATGTTTGATTATGTTCATTCATCAATTATCAATTCAACTTAACCCTTCAAAGATATAACTCAATTCATTCAATCATAACCTAACCATATCTACCATATATCCAAACATTTTCTTTACCAACTCATGACATTATTAGCATGCTATTTGTATATCCATTTCACATACCTAATAACAATTTTGTTCCTCCCTTATTCAACAATACTACTACCAAAACACCATTTAATGTTCACCTACCTTATTATATCATACTCATTTCACACTTCAAGCATATCATAGCACATTTTTATACACATAATTTATACTATTATCAAATAACATTACATAAATACAAACTATACCAACATATCAAATCATCCATCAACTTAGTATAATATAAACATAAGACTCCTTTAAGTAAATGTCATTAAAATAACAAAAACATCACAAAATTCACCATTCATAATTTCAACTATAACTTAACATATTACCATCATTCATACTTATGTACACACTATATAACCATCCATAAAAAATCATAATCATACTATAACGAAGAAATGTATTACATTTGGTACATATTCCATTTCAAGTCAGCGTTATCCTATACAAAACATGTTCAATTATACATAATGACCATTTCTTTCCTCAGAACCAATTCCAATCCCATATCCATTCTAGCATATACAATTCAAGGCATATTAATCACATACAACAACCCTAAATCATTATCATTACTAACAATTAGTGCAAATCATTTAAGTTTACTTATTCCTACTTAGTTTTTTTCTAAATCTTAATATTCAACCTTTTATCAGTTCACTTATCTAAACATTCCAAACATAGAAAAATATGAAACCAAGTACATATTCTATTATATACTATTGAGATTCATATCCCATTTTATATAACAATTAAATTATAAAACTTTCTATTCTTTTCTCATTTAACCCCTATTTCGATAATCAATTTCAAACTATACCATTTCACTCAATAATTATTATTAGCTTACCTAAATATTGTACAATACATTAAATCATGAATAAATAGTAGCTAAATTAGTTTTGAGTCATAGAAATACAAATTGAAAGTTCACGTCACTTGTCATCGACTTTTGTTTTTCCTTTCCCTTTCGACGATCCTGTGTCATTTTTAGCTACGAATAATAATTCAATAATAATATAGTGTGAAAATCTATCCAAATTACAATCAATTACAAGATCATACATACTTTGTAAATTATTCAATTTAATCCTTTATTTTCAATAATCGATCAAATTCATACTAATATTGTTCGATAAATCATAATCAAATAATAATTTATTAAATATCTAAAATTTCAATTCATCATATTCCATTTATCAGTCAATTTATTAAATATCTAAAATTTCAATTCACCATATTCCATTTATCAGTCAATTTATCATTTTACAAAAGTTTCCTAAAGTTTCACATTTTATTCAATTTACCCTTTATAACCAAAATTGCTATAACTTTCAAATTTGAAACTCAATTTCGAAATAGATCTCAATTACACCCTTATATAGCCCTATATTATCTATTATTAAAGAAATTTTGTACCAATTTTGAAATATTTACACTTTAGTCCCTATGTTCAAAATTAACAATTTTCACTTTACAAGCTCCTTTTTTTTATATATCTAAGCTTCAAACCTAACCAAATAACATCAAAAACTTCAAGCATTCATCAATGGCAACATTTTGAAACTTTAATAGTTTTGATAAATAACACTCGGATTAACTATATTGAGCTTCTGTGATTACAAAAATATAAAATTTACGAAAAACGGGTATAAATTATCTTACCATGCAAGAGCGCCAAATGCTTTGAAGCAAAGAAAATGGATGCTTGGTTTTCTTTGGGTGTTTCGTGGAGATGAAAGAAGATGAAAAGAAATGTGGCTTTGTTTCTTTTATTTTTTTATGTTATAAACCATTATTACATTATTTTAATACTAAAATTTTAATGTTATTTGTAACAAATCTGTAACAGCCTATTTTCAGTGAAATCGGAACAATGGTTTCGGGACTACAAATCCGATCCGAAAATAAATTTTATTTTAATTTTATTACATGGTCCGTATTATGTTAGAATTGTCATGTGAAATTTCCGATAAGAAAATTTTATTGATTAAGTGCTTAATTACGGGATGGACTAAATAGCATAAAATGCAAAAATTAAATTCTAGTAGCTAAAAGGATTAAATAGCTATGGAATTTAAATCTAGAGGTCCTTATATGGTAATTAAACCATTAAAGAAAAGTATGTAGATATTTTGGCGACTCATCCATGGAAATTTAGAAAAAAGGGCAAAGACTAAATTGGAATTTGAAATAATTTAATTAATTAAAAGATGAAAAAGAAAATATCATCTTATTTACTCATCTTCTTCCCCAAAAATACATGAAACCCATAGAAGAGAGAGAAGAAACTTTCATGGCTTAATTGCGTAAGTTTTCTTGTCTCGTTTTTAGTAATTTTGATATTTTTGAAACCGAGATAGCTTAATCTATCTATTTGGGGGATCAAATTGAAGAGTTATCAAAGTATGGAAATTAGGTCATGGACGTATATGCTGAAAATTTGAAATTTATGGTAGAAAATGAAAGGTTGTTGATAGATAAACAACTTTTACAAAGTGATTTTTGATGAAAACATGATTTAGGGACTAAAATGTAAAGTTGTGAAAATTGATGAAAAATTCTAAAATTTATAGAAAATATGTGCTATAAATTTTATGTTAAAATTTTGGTTAGGCTTGGAATAGGGATCAGCTTGCATGAATTCCATTTTCCGGGCCTAGGGACGAAATTGGAATTTATGGAAAAGTTAGGGTAAAATGGTAATTTTGCCTATGATGTAAATTGAGTCCAAATAAATATGAAATGTGTGAAATTAATGATTAAAGTTATTCATATAGATCCGAACAACACAAATTCGAGGTTAGACTGAGGAAAATAAAGATTTCGGATTAGTAGATTATTTACGCGAACAAGTGTCGAGGTAAGTTCGTGCACCTTAATCGAGCATGTAAATATGTTAAATTGTATGTTGTGTTTGTATGGAATATGACTTATATTGACGTGAATTTTTTGATTGCTACGATGAGAACTAAATACATGTTTAAAACGGCGAAAAAAGGGTTAAGCTCCGTTTGAATATTGAATTACGATGAATATATGTGCTTTCCCGAAAGAAATGAGGTCCTGCATTTGTTGCTGGAGGGATTTAGCTCTGACGAGTAATCCCTCGTTATAGAAAGGATTTAGCCCGGACGGGTAATCCTGATATAATCTCTCTCTAGCATATGTTACAATTAGGATTTAGCCTAGACTGGTAATCCTAATTGAGCTCTTTTGAGCATATGTTACATAAAGGATTTAGCCTGGTCTGGTAATCCCGTAATATGATATGTGGCTCGAGAGTGTGTTCTTTAATTAAGTTCCTTAATGGGTACCTCCGAATAAGAATTGATGGGTTATAGAATTGTACACCTTGAGTGTACTACTCGAGTATCCATCGGAATTTCAATGATTCAAGGGACAAAAATCTTGGCATGATAAGAGAATTATGGGATGAAATGAGTAATGTCTTGAAGGAAAATTGTATGATGAGCTCATTTATGTTTACTTGATGTATATGAAAATTTGTGTTTAGGAAATTTTTGCCAAGTTGATGGGAAACATGATATTGTATGCTTAGATTTAATAAATGGGATTGGTAAGTTTAGTTTCTGTTATGCGAACTTACTAAGCATGTAATGCTTACTCTATGTAACATCCCGAATTAGGGCCTAGTCGGAACAGTAGTTTCGGGACCACAAATTAGACGTAAGAAAATTTATTTTATTATATTTTTATGGTCTACGATTTCACGGAACAATTTCATGAAAATTTCATTTGAAAATCTCGACGTTTGGGCACTCAATTTCGTCAAAAGGACTAAATTGTAAAAAGTGAAAAAGTTGAGTTCTACATGTTAGAGGTGTCTAATTGTTATGAAATTTTAAATGGGAGGTCCTTAAATGACAATTATACCATTTTATAACTTTTTGGACAAAAATGGCCTTGGTTGGGTAAAATTTGAAAGAATAGTAAAAATGGCATTTTGGTCATTTAGGGGTAGAATGAATTAAAAGGCATATTTTAAAACCCAAATATGTCCCTTTCTTCTTGCTTCAGCCGAATGTACCAAGAGCAGCCATGGTTAGGGTTTGGCCAAGCTTCCAAGCTCAATAGTAAGTGATTCTGAGCTCCATTTTTAACGTTCTATGCATTTTTGAAGTCCCGGTAACATGTTCTAGTTATTTCTACCATTTATTTGAGCTAGGGTTTGTGTTTAAAAATTTACCCATGAATGATATGCATGTATTTTTATGTTTAATGGTAGAAGAAGGCTCGGTGTGTAATAAATGACATTTACTAAGCAGTTTTTGATGAAAACGTCCGAAAGGACCGTTTTGTAAAGATTGTAAAATTGGACATTAAAGGGTGATTTAGTGGAAATTAGGGGCTGCCATAGTTATGAAAATGATTCTTCTAGGCTTGAAATGCAAGGGGTCAAAATGTAAATTTGTAAAAATATAATTTTTGGACACATATGAATAATGTGACTAATTATTAGGCTAAATGTGATATTATAGATTAAGGAAAACAAGATTCGGGCTTAGAACGAGGTTGAACAAGGTTAAGCACAAACTCTAAATAAATAGTCGTACTCGAAGCCGAGGTAAGTTCATATGTCAATGATAATGCAATGATATTATTGTTCATATTTGAACTTAAATTGATGTGTTAGCATTGTGTGATGGATATTTATGTAGTTAATACAAAGATTATATATTGTAACAAATGCCTAAATATAATTGTATGCAATATTATGTTTATTTCATGGACTAATGTCTAAATAAACATGGAAATGTGTTGAATTGGATGTACATTGCATGATCAGCTATGCATAATGAGATACTTGATGAAAAGAGAAAAATCCCGGTTGAATAAAAAGGGAAATCCAATTGATAAACCATGGCTTACATGACTTGAGATCGTCCATGTGTTGCAGAAAAGGATTTAGCCCAGACGGGTAATCCGTTGATCTCAAATATAGAAAGGATCTAGCCCAGACGGGTGTTCCTTGAGTGATTGAGCCTCCAGAAGAATATGTGTGCATTGTGGATTTAGCCTGGACGGGTAATCCGATTAGGATCTGAATTTAGCCTGGACTGGTAATTCAGATCCGATCTCATTTAAGTATATGTCGTCGTAGGGGATTTAGCCTGGAATGGTAATCCCGACAATACTCTATGAGTTTATATTACGGGGGATTTAGCCTGGACTGGTAATCCCGCCTTAAGATGTGAGGTTCGCGGGAGTGTGTACATGAGATGATCACTTGTATGACTTGATGGTAAATGCATTATCCATCGAGATTTCCGAGAAATTCAATGGGTATTATAATGAATAACGCGATGAAAGTCCCGAGATGGGCATGGTGATAAAGGTAAAGTTAATCGATATGCTATGGATATGTACAGGTACGTACATTATACTCATAAGTGATGCCTTATTGAAATGTGATAAATGATTAGTAAGCGAATTCATGCATATGTATGTGTATACATGATGAACAAGCGAAAAGATTTGAAAGACGAACCATCCTTATGCTTATGCTTATGATTATGAATTGTGTTGCAATATCATGTTAACTTACATTGTGCAATTGAATATGGGATTTATGAAATAATGAGTCCATGATCAATGTGACAATGAAATTATGATCGCTATTGTGATTTTGCACCGAAACACTGTTGAACAATAGTAGTAGCCCGACTTTGAAAAATCACCATAAATGGTGGAAGTCGAATTAAAGGCTAAATAATGTATGACATTAAAGATTAATGAGTCTAGTTTTACATAAATGAAATGATGTAAGTAAAAGAATTATGTATTATAAGATATTTGAATTCTTGTGAGATAGAGTTGGAGTAATTCCAGATTCCCCTGTCTTGACTTTGGAAAATCACTAGAAATTCTAAAAACAATAATTATGAGTTAAAATTAATATTATTGAAATCCTAAAATGAGTCTATTTTCAAGAGAAAGAGACGGGAACATTATCCAAGTCTCGTACTATGAGATATTTGATTTTTAGTAGATAGAGGTCGAAGCTATCAGAAAGTGAAACATGGGAGAGTTTAAAGAATAAATTGTACTTATTGGCTAGACCAAAAATTCTGTAAATTTTATGGTAAGAAGATATATAAGTCTAGTTTCAGGAGAAATTAACAGATCTTAATTTAGAGTCCTGTAGCTCGAGATATAAATAATTTATCGACTATGACTCGAGTAGACAGCTTGACCAGAATATGAATAAAAGTGTAATTATAGTTGTTTTACCTAAGGAGACATGTTGTTATAATGCTTATTATTTTCATATAGACTTACTAAGCATAAAGCTTACTCCCCCTTCTATTTCTTCTAGTGTCCTCAGGTCGGGGTTGGAGATCGTCGGAGGCAACCTCACACTATTAAGCTACCATCTTTGGAGTATTATTGAAACTTAATTTCTTCAAGTGAGTGGCATGTATAGGGACTTAATTATTGATATGTGTTTTTATGTTTTGGCCAAGATTTTGGCTTATATTAATTCATTTTATATAGCCATGAGATGCGGCTTATAATGATTTTGGCTTGTAAGCCTATTTGTCCATGGTATGTGTTAATGTCTTGTGATGTGGTTATATGATTATGCTTGTTCACTATGTACGAGAAATATATGGCACATGTACATGATGAATGCCCCAGGACCATTCAAGATGGTCGTGGCCATGGAGTGAATGTGTGGCATGGTAGTAAGATGATAATGATTGAACATGGACAACTGTTGAATATGTAGAGATTAAGTGTTGGGTAATAAACTCATGTATGATAACATGCAAATTATTTAATTGAATTTTACCAAAGGTTGATTAAACATTAAATTGATGTTATAATTTGTGCCTATGATGTGTAAAAGTATGGGAAAAAAATAAAGTCAACATAAGGCTTGGAAAATAGCCTAAGTGTTAGCTACACAGGCAGAGACACGGTCATGTGTCTCAACCGTGTGGAGGACATGGCTTAGTACACAGGCGTGTGGCCTGACCGTGTGGTATAAATTAAGTTACTGACATCATAAACAGAGAGTTACACGAGCTGAAGAAAAGGGCGTGGCCCAAGCCACACGAGCGTGTGTGACCACACGACCCCACCCACACGGACGTGTGACTCTCCAAAGCAAGAAAATTTATTAAGTTGCCCAAAGTTTATCAAATATTTTCGGTTTTGTCTCGAACCGCCCAGATGTATGTTTTAGGCCTCGAAGGCCTGTTTAATGAACGATATGCATGTGTTTGAAAAGTTTTAATTTTTGGCGAGATTTGGTTACCTGGTTTTGTATGTTTGTGAATGTTTAAGTCTGGCAACGCCTCGAACCCTATCCCAAAGTTGGATACGGGTGAGGGGTGTTACATTTAGTGATATCAGAGCTATGATTTAGTGGGTTCTCAGACTAATCTAGCATATGTATGAGAGTTCAGCTATACATGTCACCGATCTATGATAGTGTGATGTCTCCCAACACGTATGATAGCCATTTTGTTTAGACAAAGGTACTCTCCAACCGAGCTACACCAACCATGTTGAATGTGATGCTAAAATATTCGAGTAAAGTATAGTCATGACAAATTGAACCTAGGAAAGGTAAGAATAAGGATTGTGTATATGGTGGAATGAGCTTATCTATGATTAATAGATAATTCTATGATGTAAATGGTCGATTTGCTTGAGTAAATACATGTGTTTAGATAACTTACTAAAGATGTAGATGGAATGAATATTCACGTACGCTTATATGAAAGATTATGGTTAATAAGCTCGTATATCTTAAGTAAATATGTTAAATTGCTTGGACTGATTTATATGATTGTAACAATATGTCTAAATGATGGTGTACGAGGTAAAAGTATAGATTGTGATAAATTTATCTGTGTTTGTTGGCCCATGTATGATATCATGTGCATGACTTTTATGATTAAATGAATAAATAAGTAAAGTTATCTGGAAAACATGGAATGCATGTATAAGTATACTTGTAAAAATGAGATAATTGGAAAGTGGGCGTAAAATCAATATGATATTTAGTTTACCTGAAATGAATGACATGATTATGATGATGAAAGTTGTCTTACATGTAAATGTAAATGAGAGTCGAGTCAGAGGCCCTATGATCCCCTTCCCCTTACCAAAATTGTGTTTTATGATGGAAATTTCTGAGATTTGTGTTGAATGAGTTTCCAGGTAAGAAACCAAAGAGTTCAATGATAGAATGGTTATAAGCATGGTTAGAGATTGAGAATGGGTTGATAAGTATAGACATGAGCTAGAAAGATATCGGATTGACCGAAAGATTGTTTAATTTTCGCAACATCGCAGTTAGTGAAAAAGGTTAATTTTGGTAAAACGATCTATCCTGGTATGATGTCAAGTGATGTATTGATTGAAATTCCCTTGTGAACTGGTTCTCTTAGTGAAAGGAATATTATGGAATTGGGACGGTAAAAATAGTTAAAGGAATAATGTACGAAATATGAAATGTCCAAGTATGGTAATTACAGTGAATAGTTTGTAACTGTCTCTATTGAGATATTATATGAGATTATTTGACCTCGAAAATGTTATTGGGACTATCTAATCTCTGATGAATTCTTATATTATGAAAATGTTCCCTGATCTTAACGTTAGATGAATAAGTTGTCAATCTGATTGGCTTATGATCTGCATGGTTCTGTTTTTCTCTGGTATTTTGTTGTATTCCACCTGTTGAGAATCGATGAGAAATTGTGTATGGTGTTATGATTCTATCTCTACTGATCATTGCTCTGACTGATTATATATGTATATATGAGAATCATATAATTCCAGCCGTATTTGTTGTCAGTGGTTTGGAATGACGTTATTCTGGATTTCTTTTCTTTGAAAAACCATTGGGGTCTTTCATATTTTTATGAGTCTGGTTCTCGGTCTTCCGATGCAATGTTGTAAATTGGATTTCCTTGTTATGGATTTCTTTATCTTGTATTTCTTTATTCTGGGCTTCTCCGTCTCAGATTTCTCTATCTTGGTTTTTCTGGATATTTTTATCTTATAACTTGTTGATCATGGCTTGCATTTAAAGCATGACCTCTAGCTTGTGATTGATATAGATAAAGAACAAGTATGACTATACCTGTGAATTGATCCTGATAATGTGGTGAAACTTCAAGTCCCAATTTGTATGGTGGATTTCTTTTCTCAAGTGAGTTAATGAGAGCTAATATATTCAATGGTGGATATCAGTACTACTTATGCTAATGCATTTGTTATAGTCTTCGATTGGCATGATGAGTGAACTTGGAATGATGCATGTTGAATTGTTCTGTTGACTAGAAGAGAGAATTTCTTGAAATATTAATTACAGATGAATAAGGTCGACTTGACTGCTCAATCTGTATGGAATATACGTTTAGAATTTAATGAGATATTCATACTTGAGAATAAGATTTTATTTCTTCACAGGTAAAAGAGACGAATAGTCTGATTAAGAAGTGTATGTTTCTTAGAAGACTTGGATACAATAGAACGATCTGAGTATAAAAGATGATGAAACGATCATTGTTGATCTTTGAGTATAAATTCTTGGAATGTTAAAAGTTTGAGGATGTATAACAAGAATCATCAAAATTATTATTTTGCCGTTTGGACATTAGGATGGAGATAAAGAAAGTTCATATGGATTTTCTTGTCTAGATTATTCTTGTCCTTGAAAGAGGAAAGTAATATGTAGTGTTGTTAACCGTCAGGAGATTTGTAAAATTATGCGGGCATGCCTGAATGCCTGCTCACTAGATTCATAGAATTCTATGTCTTTATAATTGTTGGATATCTTGAAATTTTAATATCCACTAATCAAATTGAGATCCGGGATTCATAGCATGATTTCTTGGGAAAGCCAGAGGAGGCTTTGAAATGAAAGGTAATTGAGAGTTGATTTGGAAAATAATCGGACTGTATGGAATTATAAATAGTATGAGGCCGAGATGAACTGACTAGTTTGACTATTTGAATTCGAAAGGATTTGGGTGCGAATGTATATGTAACATGATGGTATGGATCAGTCTTTTGAGTACATGAGTTTTCTAATAGAGATTAAGTTTCAGTGAAAATGTTGTAAACTGAATACCACTCATGATTTTTGTATGTGGAATTTAAAGAGATAGGTAGTAAGAGCTCAGCTTGAGTGAAAGTTCCTTGACATCGATTATAGAACTGAGGAATCCAAGTGAAAAACCAAAAACACTTTTCTGGTAAGATTTTCGGGGACGAAAATCCCTAAAGGGGGGAGAAATATAACATCCTAAATTAGGGCCTAGTCAGAACAGTGGTTTCGGGACCACAAATCTGATGTAAGAAAATTTATTTTTATTATATTTTTATGGTCTACGATTTCACAGAATGATTTCGTGAAAATTTCGTTCAAAAATTTCGACGTTTGGACACTCAATTTGGTCAAAAGGACTAAATTGTAAAAAGTGCAAAAGTTGAGTTCTACATGTTAGAGGTGTCTAATTGTTATGAAATTTTAAATGGGAGGTCATTAAATGGTAATTAGACCACTTTATAACTTGTTGGACAAAAATGGCCTTGGTAGGGTAAAATTTGAAAGAATAGTAAAAAGGACATTTTGGTCATTTAGGGGTAAAATAAATTAAAAGATAAATTTTAAAACCCAAATGTGTCCCTTTCTTCTTGCTTCAGGCGAATGTACCAAGAGATGCTATGGTTAGGGTTTGGTCAAGCTTCCAAGCTCAATAGTAAGTGATTCTGAGCTCCATTTTTAACGTTCTATGCATTTTTGAAGTCCCGGTAACATGTTCTAGTTATTTCTACCATTTATTTGAGCTAGGGTTTGTGTTTAAAAATTTACCCATGAATGATATGCATGTATTTTTATGTTTAATGGTAGAAGAAGCCTCGGTGTGTAATAAATGACTTTTACTAAGCAGTTTTTGATGAAAACGTCCGAAAGGACCGTTTTGTAAAAATTGTAAAATTGGACATTAAAGGGTGATTTAGTGGAAATTAGGGGCTGCCATAGTTATGAAAATGATTCTTCTAGGCTTGAAATGCAAGGAAATTAAATAAAAATCATTTTACCAGTATTGGTGAAAAAGTGAAAAATGTGAAAGTTTAGGGGTCAAAATATAAATTTGTAAAAATATAATTTTTGGACACATATGAATATAATGTGACTAATTAGTAGGCTAAATGTGATATTATAGATCAAGGAAAACAAGATTCGAGCTTAGAACGAGGTTGAACAAGGTTAAGCACAAACTCGAAATAAATAGTCGTACTAAAAACCGAGGTAAGTTCATATGTCAATGATAATGCAATGATATTATTGTTCATACTTGAAATTAAATTGATGTGTTAGCATTGTGTGATGGATATTTATTTAGTTGATACAAAGATTATATATTGTAACAAATGTCTAAATATAATTGTATCCAATACTATGTTTATTTCATGGACTAATGTCTAAATAAACATGGAAATATGTTGAATTGGATGTACATTGCATGATCAGCTATGCATAATGAGATACTTGATGAAAAGAGAAAAATCCCGGTTGAATAAAAATGGAAATCCGATGGATAAACCATAGCTTACATGACTTGAGATCCTGCATGTGTTGCAGGAAAGGATTTAGCCCAGACGGGTAATCCATTGATCTCAAATATAGAAAGGATCTAGCCCGGAAGGGTGTTCCTTGAGTGATTGAGCCTCCCGAATAATATGTGTGCATTATGGATTTAGCATGGATGGGTAATTCGATTAGGATCAGAATTTAGCCTGGACTGGTAATTCAGATCCAATCTCATTTGAGTATATGTCGTCGTAGGGGATTTAGCCTGGACTGGTAATCCCAACAATACTCTATGAGTTTATATTACGGGGGATTTAGCCTGGACTGGTAAACCCGCCGAAAGATGTGAGGTTCACGGGAGTGCGTACTTGAGATGATCACTTGTATGACTTGAAGGTAAATAGATTATCCATCGAGATTTCCGAGAAATTCAACGGTTATTATAATGAATAACACGATGAAAGTCCCGAGATGGGCATGGTGATAAAGGTAAAGTTAATCGATATGCTATGGATATGTACAGGTATGTACATTATACTTATAAGTGATGCCTTATTGAAATGTGATAAATGATGAGTAAAGCGAATTCATGCATGTGTATGTGTATACATGATGAACAAGTGAAAAGATTTGAAAGACATACCATCCTTATGCTTATGATTATGAATTGTGTTGCAATATCATGTTAACTTACATTGTGCAATCGAATATGGGATTTATGAAATAATGAGTCCATGATCAATGTGACAATGAAATTATGATAGCTATTGTGATTTTGCACCGAAATAGTGTTGAACAGTAGCAATAGCCCGACTTTGAAAAATTACCATAAATGGTGGAAGTCGAATTAAAGGCTAAATAATATATGAAATTAAATATTAATGAGTATAGTTCTACATAAATGAAATGGTGTAAGTAAAAGAACTATATATTATGAGATATTTGAATTCTTGTGAGATAGTGTTGGAGTGATTCCAGACTCCCCTGTCTTAAATTTTGAAAATCACTATAAATTGTAAAAACAATAATTATGAGTTAAAATTAATATTAATGAAATCCTTAATGAGTCTATTTTCAATAGAAATAGACGGAAACATTATCCAAGTCTCGTACTATGAGATATTTGATTTTTAGTAGATAGAGGTCGAAGCTGTTAGACATCAAAATGGGGGAGAGTTTAAAGAAAAAACTGTACTTATTGGCTAGACCAAAAATTCTATAAATTTTATGGTAAAAAGATATATGAGTCTAGTTTCAGGAGAAATTAACGGATCTTAATTTAGAGTCCTATAGCTCGAGATATAAATAATTTATCGACTATGACTCGAGTAGACAGCTTGACCAGAATATGAATAAAAGTGTAATTATAGTTGTTTTACCTAAGGAGACATGTTGTTATAATGCTTATTATTTTCATATAGACTTACTAAGCATAAAGCTTACTCCCCCTTCTATTTCTTCTAGTGTCCTCAGGTCGGGGTTGGAGATCGTCGGAGGCAACCTCACACTATCAAGCTACCATCTTTGGAGTATTGTTGGAACTTAATTTCTTCAAGTGAGTGGCATGTATAGGGACTTAATTATTGATATGTGTTTTTATGTTTTGGCCAAGATGTTGGCTTATATTAATTCATTGTATATAGCCATGAGATGCGGCTTATAATGATTTTGGCTTGTAAGCCTATTTGTCCATGGTATGTGTTAATGTCTTGTGATGTGGTTATATGATTATGCTTGTTAACTATGTATGAGAAGTATATGGCACATGTACATGATGAATGCCCCAGGACCATTCGAGATGGTCGTGGCCATGGAGTGAATATGTGGCATGGTAGTAAGATGATAATGATTGAACATGAACAATTGTTGAATGTGTAGATATTAAGTGTTGGGTAATAAACACATGTATGACAACATGCAAATTATTTAATTGAATTTCACCAAAGGTTGTTTAAACATTAAATTGACGTTATAATTTGTGTCTATGATGTGTAAAAGTATGGGAAAAAATAAGATCAACATAAGGCTTGGAAAATAGCCTAAGTGTTAACTACACTGGCAGAGACACGGCCTTGTGTCTCAACCGTGTGGAGGACACGGCCTAGTACACGGGCGTGTGGCCTGGCCGTGTGGTATAAATTATTTTGCTGATATCATAAATAGAGAGTTACACAAGCTAAGGACATGGGCGTGTGTGACCACACGGCCCCACCCACACAGGCGTGTGGCTCTCCAAAGCAAGAAAATTTATTAAGTTGCCCAAAGTTTATCGAATATTTTCGATTTTGTCCCGAACCTCCCTAATGTATGTTTTAGGCCTCGAAGGCCTATATAATAAATGATATGCATGTGTCTGAAAAGTTTTAATTTTGGGCGAAATTTGGTGACCTGGTTTTGCATGTTTGTGAATGTTTAAGTCCGGCAACGCCTCGAACCCTGTCCCAGAGTTGGATACGGGTGAGGGGTGTTACACTCTGTCTTATTTTCCCCTATTTTATAGTGCTCGGAAGCTCGCGAAGGTTGGAAGTCATTGAAGCATCGTCAAACTATCCAGTAGCTTATCTTGGGTATATATAGTAACATCATTTTGGTATAATGGCATGTATAGGCTATCCTAGCCTTAGATGGCTAAAATATGTGGTTGTAATCTAGCCATTGGAATGGCTAGTAGTGGTTGTTTTTGATATACTTGTACTTTCATTATGGTAGCTACATAAATGTTAAATGGTTGATCAAATTATGTCTAACATATGGAATATACCAGGGTAAGATTATAACATGTATGCATGTAATGATATGCCATGTTGAATGATAGAGTTTGCTTAATTTGAATGCTTGAAATGGTTGGTATTTGGATGTGAGTTTAAATGCAGGTTATTGGTATGATTTTGGGTGAGAAATGAAGCTAAAAATGGCTACATTTTGTGCACACAGGTAGACATATAGGAGTGTGTCTAGACCGTGTTTGACACACGGCTTGGTACATGGGCGTGTGGTTAGGCCGTATGCCCCTTGCACCTTAAATTTGAGAAACAGAATGCTCAGAATTAAGCACACGGGCGTGTCTCAGCCGTGTGTGCTACACGGCCTAGAACATGGGCGTGTGTCTTTGCCGTGTGAAACCTGTACTTAAATTCAAAAAATTAAATTAATCAAACGGCCTACTCACACCGATGTGTGGCCGGCTGTGTGGCACAAGTCAGAGAGCTGCTCAGGGTTGAACATGGCCTGTAGCACGGGCATGTCCTAGGATCACACGAGGGTGTCCCTTGGACCACACGGGCGTGTGAGCCTTGCACCCTGGAAAATTTTTGAAAATTCACGAAAAATTTTTAGAGTTTCCAATTAAGTCCTGACTTTATTCTAATGCTCGTTTTGGGTCTCGAGGGTCCGTTTAAGGGACGATATGAATAACCTCAGTTAATGAATAGTAATTTACTTGAATTATCTGAAAAATATTCTAAAAGTTCTGGTAATGCTCCGTAACCCTGTTCTAGCGACAGATACGGGTTAAAGGGTTTTACAAAATCTTACACCAACCATCCACTATATTCCAAAATGGTATTTTTTTTCCATTTTGGACTTTAGTGTAATTGCTATATAATTAATTAAATAATAAAAATTTATAGTAATTTAACTTTTACCATTTTTACGATTTAGTCATTATAAATTTATCCATCGCCAACCCGGGTCAACGTTTGAACGTTGACTCGAGAATTTGGACCGTTACAACTCTCCCCTCTTTAAAAGAAATTTTATCCTTGAAATTTACCTGAATAAAAAAGGTGCAGATACTGTAATTTCATGGACTCCTCTGGCTCCCATGTCATCTCCTCAGCTCCGTGATTCCTCAACAGGACCTTCACTAAAGGGATCTTCTTATTCCTAAGCTTTTTGATATCTCGGGCCAAAATTTAAATTGACTTTTCTTCTTATGACAAGTCGGGGTTCACCTCAATCTACTCAAGTAGTAAGATATGGGAAGGATCAGAATGGTACCTCCTAAGTAAAGGTGTTCATGCCCGGCCCAGCCCAAAGGCCCGCCCGAAATGTGGGAGGGTTTAGACAAAAATATAGGCCCAAAAAATAGGCTTGGACAAAAAATTCAGGCCAGTTTAAAAAATGGGTTGGGCCTCGGGTAAGGTATTTTTAGCCCGGGCCTGACCCTGCCCGGCCCGAATTCACTAAAGGACAAAATAAATGTGCATTTTTTTTTATTTTTGAATGTTAGTTTCTTGTTGTTTTCTCCCTATTTTGCTACCATTTTACAATTATGTTGCTACTATTTTGTTGTTATTGTTTGGATATTGAATAAAACTTATTTTCTTATTAATTTTGTTATTATTTTAAAGGCATTTGTTAATTTTTTTATTATTTTAGAGGCATTTACTTGTTAAGTTGTATTTATCTTAGTGTTATTTAAGTCTACATATTTTTTAAAATTTATTTTCAATTTGTTGGGAAATATTTATTTTGATGTTTTTAGTATTTTTGATGTATTATATATATTTAAAAATAATATAAAAATTAATATGGGCGGGTTGAGTCGGGCTCGGGTTTTAGTATTTTTATCTGGGTCGAGCTTGGGCAAAATTTTAGGCCTATTTTTTGGGCCCGGTCTGAACTTGGCCCGGCCCGGCCCATGAACACCTCTATTCCTAAGCATGGACATGTGGAACACATTATGAATACACTCTAACTCTGGCGGTAAGGCTAACTGATATGCCACTGGTCCAACTCTCTCTAGAACTTCATAAGGTCCAATGAACCGGGGACTCAATTTCCCTTTGCATTCGAAGCGCAAAACTTTCTTCCAAGGTGAAATCTTAAGGATGACTTGTCACCCACAGCAAACTCTATCTCTTTGCACTTCAAATCTGCATATGACTTCTGACGATCGAAAGCTGCTCTCAGATTGTCCTGGATCATCCGAACCTTATCCTTAATCTCCCTGATCAACTTTAGACCAACAATTTTCCTCTTATTAAGTTCTGTCCAACATAATGGAGTCCTGTACTTGCGACCATATAATGCCTCAAAAGGAGCCATCTGAATGCTAGACTAATAATTGTTGTTATATGCGAACTTGACCAAGGAAAGTGATCCTCCTAATCTCTCTCAAACTCAATGATATAACAATGAAGGATATCCTCAAGAATCTGAATGACGAGCTTTGACTAACCATCAGTCTACGAATGAAAAGTTGTACTGAAGTACAAGCGAGTACCTAACACCTTATGAAGGGCTCTCCAAAATCTTGAAGTGAATCGTAGATCTCTGTCTGAAATAATCAAAGTCGACACCCTGTGAAGCCTCACTATTTCACCAATATACAATCTGGCCAACTTCCCAAGAGTGAAGTCCATGCTCATTGGCAGAAAATGAACAATCTTCGTCAATTTGTCCATGATTACCCAAATTGCGTCATGCCTGTACCGAGACATAGGTAACCCGGTCACAAAATCCATAGTGACTCTATCCTATTTCTACTGTAAAATCTAGATAGGCTGAAGAAGACCTAAAGGAACTTGATTCTCTACCTTCTATTGATGACAAGCTAAGCATCGAGTCACAAACTCTAACACATCTCTCTTCATCCTTGGCCACCAATAAAATGAACAAAGCTTCTGATACATCTTGTTACTACCTGGGTGCATAGTAAACGGACTACTATGTGCCTCACAAAGGATCTTATCCCTCAACTCACCTACTGGAACACAAAGTCTACCTTTGAAATACAATACATCACCATCTTGCAATTCAAAGCCTGATGCTTCTCCTCGCCTCACCCTATCTACTCTGGCAGCTAAACTATCATCAAACTTCTACTTCTCTTTTACCTCTCGCACCAATATCGGTTCAACCTAAAGCTCCGCTAATAACCCACCATGCTCTGACAAGCTCAAACTCGTAAACATCGCTCACAACGCTGCCATTGATTTACGACTTAATGAATTTGCTACCACATTAGCTTTACCCAGATGGTAGTCAATGATGCAATCATAGTCCTTAAGTAGCTTGATCCATCTACACTGCCTCAAATTTAGCTCCTTCTGGGTAAGTAAATACTTAAGACTCTTGTGGTTGGCATAGATATAACACTTCTTCCCAATGAGATAGTGCCTCCAAATCTTCAATGTGAAAACCACTACTGCTAACTTCAAATCATGGGTAGGATAGTTACGCTCATGCTGCTTAAGCTACCTAGATGCATAAGCAACTACCATACCTTCTTGGATGAAAAAGCAGCCAAGTCCATTCAAGGACGCATAACTGAACACTATATAGTCTTTGCCTAACTCCGACTGGGTCAAAATTGGTGCCTCTGTCAAAATTTCCTTAAGCCGATCAAAACTCTATTGGCACTTCTCATTCCACTCAAATGAAACTCCCTTCTGTAGCAACTTGGTTAACAGAGCAACAATCATCGAAAAGCTTTTAACAAACCGTCGATAATACCCAATGAGGTTCAAAAAACTACAAATTTCAGAAACATTATGCGGTGGCTTCCAATCTACCACTGCCTGAATCTTCTACAGATCCACTTAGATACCATTCTTCACCACAATGTAACCCAAAAAGGCCACATTAGAAAGCCATAATTCACACTTACTAATTTGGCAAAAAGTTGTCTCTCTCGAAGAGTTTGAAGTATCCAAGATGGTGATCATGCTCATCCTTAGATCGCGAATACACCAATATATCATCAATGAAGACCACCACGAACTGATCTAAGTAGGGCTGGAAAATATGATTCATCAAATCCATAAAGGCTGCCGGAGTATTTGTGAGCCCAAACAACATCACCAATAACTCATAATAGCCATATCTAGCTCTAAAAGTTATCTTCAGGATATCCCCCTCCTTAACTTTCAACTGATGGTACCTCGATCTTAAATCAATCTTAGAAAACACGCAAGCACCTCTCAACTGGTCAAACAGGTCATCAATCCTAGGAAGTGGGTACCTGTTCTTCATTGTCACCTTATTGAGTTCATTGCCAACTAGGGTCAACGCTTGAACATTGACTTGAGAATTTGGGTTGTTATAGCTTCATGGCTCATCCTCTTTTATTTTCATCTCTATAGATAACCCACCAGATTAGGACGTGGACATGGCATCCGAAGGGTCTCGACTTGGAATGTTTTTGTTAGTTAAAGTGATTTAGGTTTATTATCTGCATTTTCTGTTATTCAGAGACTGTATTGTTTTATTATGAAAATATGGCATGGGATTTAGGTTTTGATTTTATATGGCATGCATCATATTTAATTTTTTTTTAAATGTTGAAATATGAATCTTAATTCATTATGCATGGAATATAGATTTTATTAAAACTAAACAAATATCACTTTTCTGCTGCTAGACTATAAACAAAATTTGAGTATTAAGTAAATTGGAAATTAACTAAATTTTCTTCTAAACAAATGTTTTAATATGACTGTTTTAAAAACCCTAATAGCTTACCGGGCCACTTTATTGGCCAATGTAATCCTCCAGATTTGAGCCTTTATTTGTCTCAACAAATCCATATTTGTTGTTTCCTTACACCAAACAATTTTTTATTCCTCTCCCTCAATGTCCAATAGATACGAGCATTCGAAGCCAATCCAAGAACTTTGATTAAATATATTCCTTTCAATTTTGCAATTAACCAACATTGTTCCTGCAACTAAGAAATTGAGATCTATGCAGCATACATAGTTGCAATATTTCTCTAGAAAATGGTTTAGAAAAAGAGCACTCTAAAAACAAATGATCTCTTATTTCTTGAGCTATCTGACAAAAATGACATTTTTTGTCAACTTCAATCCCCCCACACATTTAATCTATCTTTTGTAGGTAACTTATTAAGCAAATTCATACAAGTAATACAAGATTTTTTTGGCACATAAATAGACACCAAATAAGTCAAAGCCATTTAACCTTTTCTGCTTTTGGCCTTATCTCTTTGTCAAACCTTACTCACTAGAGATTTCTTCCATTGCGCTAACCATCTCTTTACTTGAAACAATTTATTAGCAACAGATTGTAAGCCTAGCAAATTCTTTTGACTCCAACTATTAGCTTGAGAAATAGGTAGTTGTAAAATCAACCTTCCTATAAAAATATAGGCCTTCACCCAGACAATCCACAAAGAACATATTTGCACCACAATTGCCCACAATTGTTGCATTACCCAAGCTTTATTCCAACTAATTAACCATCTCTTTACTTGAAACAACTTATCATTTCCCCTTTAACTTTTTCATTTTCCCCTTCCAAAAAAGCCTCGTACATCTTTGATTCACTTTTTATATTAGAGCCTTTGGCAAAATGAATTGTTGAGCTCAATAATTCCTAAATATGGAAAAGAGTAGACTAAATCAATTGAGCTCTTCCTGCATAGAATAAAACCTTTATTGCCCACCCATCCACTCTTGCCAAAACCTTTTCCAATAATGGTGCACAATCCTTCAAAGTCAGTCTTCTGACAATAAAGTACTCCTAGCCTGTTTGGCCCGACTTGGGTTGGGTTTGGACAAATATTTTTGCATCTTATGCTAGCCCAACCCAAATTCAATTTAAATAATATTTTTTGAAATTTTGAATTTAATTATAAAAATATTTAAATAGCAACTAAACTATATTTTTAATATTTTATTAATTTTTTAATACTAAAATAAGCTTTTGGGTCGTGTCAAGTCGACATGAAAATAGGCCATTTAATTTTTAGGGGTGTGTGTTTTTTGGTTTTCACTCCTTTTGCTCCCAAATGTTCTCTTATGTATAAAAACATGAATTTAAAATATTAGGAGCATAAAATTCACAATTTACATTGAATAATCACCCAAAAACGCATTAAGAATGGGACTAAAACATGTTACTTTTAGCACGTATTAGAGGGAGAAGAATGTATTGAACAAATAATGATGTTTTTTAGGGCGGGAACCATGACAGATTTTTTCTTGTTCAGTTGAAAGACAATGGAGCAAATACGGTGACAATGTCAAAGAGGGTGGAGCTATGGTAAATTGTTGTCTTTTCCTTGATCTAAGCATAAAAAATTAAAACTTCACGGGTATAGCAATAGTATTAATTGAAATTTTGTAATTTTTAAAGAGACTAAAAGAATAATTTTTCTCTTTTTTTGCAGGTTCAATCAACAATCCATTAAGGGTTTAACGGCTAAGTAGTCAATTTGGTCAATTTTTCTAACGATAATGACTAAATTGAAAAAAATAATTTTAGAGTGACCAAAATAGAAATAACGTTATTTTATGATGACTTTCAGTGCAATTTACCCTTTTTTTTTCTTTTACCATCGTCCCCTTCTTCTAAAAAAATACAAATACAAATAGTCCACTTCTCTTTTCTATTTCCTAGAGTGTTTGATATCTAGTACTTCAAAAAACTTGGTTGGGGAAGAGAGTTTCTGAATTCGGATCAAACCCTTTTCAATCAAAATAGCCAAAAAAAAAATCTAATCTTGTTTTCCATTAATCTACCAAAAAAGCTAATGAAGACTTTCATTGCCACTCTCATTTTCTGCTTTGTTCTCCTGGTGTAGTTATATTTTCAATCAAAATATTCATTAAAAATAATTTTTTTTAAAATTTCCCCGTTTATTAATTATGTTGTTTTATGGACAGTTTACGAATCTCAACCATGCTAGAAAAGAACCAAGAGAATACTAGAAAAGTGTGATGAAAGACCAACCTATGCATGAAGCAATCAAGGGTTTATTACATGAAGAAGAAACAAGTTCAGGTTCGGGTTCGAAGAAGAAAATGAAGCAGTTCGTTAAAGATTTTGATAGTCAACATAGCCTTATAATATATGTTAACAATCCTGAGTCTAAACAAGAAGACACGACATACATTAAGGATGTTAAAGGCATCACGGACTAGAAACGAGATAAATTAGATATAAAGAAATAGACAACCTTTTAAAAAGATAAAAAGGGAAAAAAAAAATTTGAGAAAGGTGGCAGAGGTGGAGGCACTAATGTTAGTTGCTGTGGGGAAGGATAAATTTTGATGATTAAATTGAGATTATTTATAAATTTTTAGGGTTAATTTTTTAAAATTATGACTAAATTGATATAATATGTAAAAGTTGATAATTAAATTTATTATTACATCAATTTTTGACTGTCACGTTATACTTCCATCAAACATTAATGACACTTTAATGGAAATGAAAAAAAAACAATTTTAATTAGTTGGGTGACCAAATTAAAAAAAATGATAGTTAGGTGACAAAAAAAGAAAAAGAGCAATAGTTGGTGACCAAATTAAAAGAATTGATAGTTGAGTGACTAAAAAAGAAAAGGGCAATAGTTGAGTGACCGAATTAAAAGAATTGATAGTTGGGTGACAAAAAAAAAAGGGGATAATAATTGAATAATTTTTAATGTAATTTACCTTGAATTATATCAAAGAGAAATAAACTCGATTTAAACTTTAAGCAAATAATAAATTAATTAATTTGAAAGAACTAAAAATTACGTTATTAATAAAATTTCAATACAAATAGACATAATGATTTTTTTGGTCTTTCAATTTTATAAAAAAAAAATCATTTCAGCAATTTTTTTAAAATTTTTTTAACTCTTAAACTTATGTATTTTGTCAAATTATCTAAGAATGAATAAAAAAGTTACCATTTTTTAACTTTATTAATGTGTTATACATGTAAATTGCCACATGAATAATATTGAAGCATTTGATTAATTTTTTAGGGATCAAAAACATATTTTTAAAAATTAAAAATTATTTAAATTATTTAAAAAATATAAAATTATAAAAAGTTAATTAATGCTTACCTTTCACATTAACAAAATTAACGAAGGTTGATTTTTTATCAATTTTAAAATGAGATGATAAAAAATATAACTTTAAAAGTTAAAAGAGAGAAAATTTAAATGTAAGAATAAATTATTATTGTTTTAAATTATGCCATAAAAATACTGGATTTTTTTTTTTTGAAAAAAATACTGGAACATCTTAATTACATAAACTTCACGAATCGTACTGTTGTGAACCGTACCTGTCCACCGCGCTGGGAAATCGCGTCTAATACCAGAAAAAGACGGCGTAAAATTGCCTATCCATAACTGAAAACAACGCCGCACCGCCAACCGCCTCTCCATCTCCGATTGAAGAACCCAAAGTTATAAACCCTAGTTAAAATTAATTCCAATCAATTCGTTCTCCATCCTTTCAAAACAAAAAAGTTTATTTCTTAATTTTCAAATTACCGCAATCAGGGTTTGATATTTCCCTTTTTTGCATTTTTCACATTTTTGAAGAAAATACTTAGAGAGGGTAATTTAGAATTTCAATCTGAGGTAGGGGTTTTTAAAGCTTCCAATGGCGTTTTTAGGCGACGCGCTACGGCAAGCGTTTATGCCGAAGCACGAGTACGAGAGCCTACGGGAGGAAGATAAAGCTTGGACGAAGCTACAAAGGCCGATCTTAATCGGTTCCATAGTGATCATTTGTGTTGCGATCTTCGTTGGCATGATTATAAGCTTGAAGATTGTGTTTCCGGGAGATGATTTGAAGCGACCGTTTTGCGATGACCGGAGACTGCAGCCTTTGCCGTTGAATCCGAAAGGTGGAGGTGTCGGCGATCCAGATCTGTTTCCCGGAGCATTCTATTTGACTGATCAAGAAACCGTAGATTACTATTGGATGGTTGTGTTCATTCCATCTATGATCATTTTTTTGGCTTCAGCTGCGTATCTGGTGGCAGGTCAGTATGAATTCGGTGCATTTACTCTTTGATTTCCTTTAAGAGGAAATTATTTAGCAAGTATTAAATATTCTTTCTAGATCTTATTTAGAAATGAATGGAGGGTTGCATATTCTAAAAAGTAAGGTTTTGGTTGATTAAGTGTTAGCTTAATTTGCATATATATTGTTGCCAATGTAGTACCACGAGTGTTCGAGTGCGCTGAAGCGCATTATGTTATTATTTATCGGTTGGGGAGGGGTAACGAGTAGTTTTAAGCATGGTGTAAAAAGGGGTTCGTTTGTGTTGAAGCATGTTGTCTTACTATTTATCGATTTGGGGAGGCGGAATGAGTAGTTCTAAGTATTGTGTAAAAAGGGATTTGACTTTTGCAAGCGCATTATCTTATTATATCTGTTGGAGAAGGGCTACGAGTAGTTCTAAGTATTGTTTCAAAAAGAGCAAGTATAATAAGAACTTATAATGAGATTGTTAAAAATAATAATAATAATAGAAAGGTGAAGATGGGCATTGAATCTTGAATTAGAGAGGCTATGAAGTTCTCTCATTGTTTATTATTTTCAGTATCGGAAAATTTTGACTGGAAATTTTAGTAGGAGATGAGTATCATGACAAAGAAATTTAAAGATTATCTTTCCTTTAGTTATACATTGTGAATTGGAAAATTTAGTAGGAGATGAATATCCTGGTTAAAACTTTATTTCTAGAAATCGCTATCTTCCTATCCATTTTTGAATTAGCATGCATGATCCTAATCAAGGAATGCTAGTGATCCAATTTAGTAAGACTAACGATATCATTAGCATATAGTTTATTATAAAGTTATTGAATAAACCAAGCAATTCACTAACTTCAGAATTATTTATTTAGAATTATGAATTTATATAAACTCAAAAACTATGTTTATAAGTTTCAGAAAACATTTGTATTTTGTTTCTACTAAACCGAAAAAGACTACATGTATCGAACTATGTTTCATAAATAGTGATTTGTGTTCTAATTTTCGTTGTCCTAAACTAATCTGCGTTCTTAGTAACATTGGGTTAAAACTGGCCTGAGAATGTTGGAACCTGATTCTAGAATTGTGTTTTTCATGTATGTTATTTTGATTATTATGTTTGCTTCATTAATGGCTATTGTTTCTTTTTGCTTGATGTTATATCTCTGGTTTGTCTAGTGCTAGATTTTGTGAGAATTGCTTTGATCTTGGGTCTTTGAATTTTCTTCTATATGTGTTTAATGTCTTTGTCATTTTTCCATAAAGTAATTATCCTGGCTTGCTGGTGTGCAATCTTTATATGACTTCTCTTTCTGTTGTTTCAGTCCCTAATGGTTTTACTGATGATTCAGGAATTGTTGTTGCTTATTCTGCTCCAACTAGGCATGGATGTTTAAAGGTGGTTGAAAATAATTACTGTGCTTCAAAAAGAGGTATGCTCTATTTCTCATTTATTGAGTTGAGAATAACTGTTTTCTCACTGCTTGCAAATTGGAGATTGAAAGCAACCTTCTTTACTGCGTGATGAAGTATAAGTTGTGACTTGTCAGGCAAGTTCTAGTTTGTGAACTGTGTTGTATTACGAATCGAAACGGGAATGGAATTTGAATTTGTTTCTAGTTAGCATCTTCTTTCTTGGGTTCATCCTTTCGCAAGTATAAATTGAAACTTTGATCCTATTAAGCTATGAACAGAATTAGCAGCTTGAATACTTATCCATATGTTAGGTTTTCTTCGAGGTCACCTAACTGCTAATATTTTCTTGCTTCCATATAACTACTATTTTGCCTCTTTTTTCCCCATATATGGATGTATAGATTTCATAGATCAGATATGGTTAGTTTTAAAAGTTTTTCCATGTATTTGGAGGATCTTTGGAAGTTATATCTCCATATTCGTGCGTTGGCTATGTCAGACATGAGTATTTCAAGAAAAATGAAGAGTCTGAGCAACATAAATGTTGAGATGCCATAGTAACTTTATTCCAATCTACAGGTGGAGTTCGCTGCTTGTCTATTTTGAATGCGGTTTTTGCTCTCATTTTTGGTCTTCTTGCTTTGTTCTTGGGCTCAAGCCTCCTCACATTAGGAAGTAGCTGCTCTTTGCCCCTGTTTTGGTGCTACGAGATTGCTTCATGGGGTTTGGTGATTCTATATGGAGGAACTGCCATCTTCCTAAGAAGGAGAGCAGCCATAATTCTTGATGAAGGAGAATTTGGTAGTCGAACCCTTGGTTTAGAAATGTTGGAGGCTAACCCCTTGGAAGTCACCCCAGATGTGGAAAGGCGTGTTAATGAAGGCTTCAAAGCGTGGATGGGATCATCCCTTCTATCATCTGATGAAGAAGATGAACCTGAGAGTTATCACGAAGTGCCTCACGAAACACGTACAAGTTCTAACAGGCAGAGAGTGTGATTCATGTATCAAGTCTCCAGTGTACACACCTTTTTGGGGAAATTTTGGAGTGTGGAAGCTCAAGCTTAAGAGCCATTGAACCAAATACCAATAGCTCATGAGCAGAACAGCTTTTAACTGTAGCAACAATCATGATGTCCGGTTGATCGGGCACAGTAACCGACTTTGATAGCTTGTGAAATGTTCACCGGCCACGGTGAGCTGTTGTCCTTTTGTGTTTTGAGCCCTAGCCATGAAAGAGCGTTTTAACTGGACTTTCTTGTATAGCTTGTTTACTTGCCGGACTAGGTCCTCAAAACTTCAAAATTCAGTAATTAAAAGAAAAAAAAAATCACTCAAAGTTATTCACCTGATTGTGCCTTCCATCATCCTAAGTGTGAGTATTACTTGATTTTTATATTACTCGACTCATGAGTGTCGGATACAAGTATGTTTGAATTTTGTTCGAAGCTTTTCATGTATTTGGAGGATTTTTGGAGATCTGGTCTCCACATTCATGTGTCAGACATGAGTGTTGGATATGGGTACTTAAAGTAAATATGAAAAGTTCGAGCTATGTTGTTATGATTAATATAGTATCAATTAAACCAAGTATTGGATACTGTTTAAGTTACATTGCACTCGCTCAGAGAGAATGGGATTTGAATTTTGGAGATGACATTATTAGCGAACATAAACACTGTAAAATGGACATGAAAAAGTATCCAAAAAATACAATATCAATTAATTTTTTATATGTTATCTTGATGGTGAATTAATAGTTTAAATATGATATTTTAAACGGATGTATTTATTATTTGGACATGACACTAAAAAAAAAATTCACTAGATACACGTGTATTTAAACTATGATCTACGAATGTTTTATGTTAGATTCAAATTAACATTGTTGATAATTCAGGAGTTATGAGCATTATTGATAATTTGATAACTCAATTATGAGGTATTACTATTTTGATATAATTTTAGAATGTTTTGTGCAATCAACTAAAAATAGGAAAATAAATGTAAAATTATATTTTCTTTTAATAATTTGAGTGTCTTTTGGTCAAGCAAAAGTTTATACAAATTGAATTTTGAAAGGGGTTAAATTGGTAAATGATTGGATATAAATTATTTGTATCAAATTGCTTATCTTAATCAACTTGGTACTGTATATATATTAAAAATATATAAATTCTTTTTTTGCATTTAATATCTTAGAATTGGTGGGTTTGATTAGATTTATATCATGGGAATGGGCCACAAATTGAGCCCAACAAATTTTATAATATTCTTTCTTCACTAAACCCTAATTTCTCCCCCACTCTCCTTTCACAGTCGACGGTCCATGCTCTCGAGTTCCTTCATCGTGGTCCTCGACTTCAGCAATGGCAACCACCTATGATTACGAGGAGGCTCCCGCCACCTACGACGAAGGCCGCCACCAAGACCTTGGCTACGACCCGAACTTCGTTCCCGACTCCGTTAAGTCGTTCGTCGTCCATTTATACCGTCACATTCGCGAGAAAAATGTGTACGAGATTCACCAAATGTACGAGATCTCATTCCAAACCCTCTCCGACCGCCTCTTCAAAGACACTCCTTGGCCCTCCGTTGACGCCGTCGCTCATTACGTCGACAACGACCAAGTCTTTTGCCTCCTTTACCGTGAGATGTGGTTCCGCCATCTCTATGCTCGCCTTTCTCCCACTCTTAAGCAGAGGATCGATTCTTGGGATAATTATTGTAGCCTCTTTCAGGTAATTACTTATAAATTGTGTATGAATATCTGTGATTTGGTGACGCCGATTAATTTGATTATGGAGTTCGAAGAGCAACTGAGAGGTTCGGTTAAAAAATCGAAAATCGACTTAACTGGTCAATTTCATACATTAATCAACCAACCGATCGAATTAACTGATCAATCTCCTAATCAACTAACTCATAGACTACACTGCCTTAAAACTTCGATCGTTCGGTCGATTAAACTATGTATCAGTATCTGTGATTTGGTGACGCCGATTAATTTGATTATGGAAGTGCAATTGATAGGTTCAGTTGTCGAAAATCGACTTAACTTATGAATTTGATACTTTATTCGACTAACCGATTGACTTATCCTTATTGATCAATCTCATAATCAAGAAGCCCATCGACTGTATTGTCTTAACTTGGATTGTTTCAGTCGGTTAAACTGAATTTATTTTTTTTCCTTTTTCTCTTGTTTTTCTTCTAAGCATGAGAAATGAAATACGGAATCAGTTGGGGGCTTTGGTTAAAAGTTTATATATGATATGTTTATTATAAATTATACATATTTAGAAAATTAAAATAATATATATTAGTTGACTAAGGGGTCTGTTTAGTTACCAAAGTTCATAATTGATTACTGATCGACTTAACCTATTTAATGGCTTACATAATCGAATTATAACTGACTTGACTTGAGGCTATCAGTTAAGTTAGTTAGTTTGGATAGATTTTGCTCATCCTAGATTTTATTGGTTTGGTTTTGGCTCAGGTTGTGTTGCATAGGGTAGTTAACATGCAGTTACCTAATCAGTGGTTGTGGGACATGGTGGATGAGTTTGTGTACCAATTCCAGAGTTTTTGTCAATACAGAGCTAAAATGAAGAATAAAACCGAGCAAGAAATCGCTCTTCTCCGTCAATATGATCAGGTAATCCAATTCCTGCTGATTCAGTGATAGCTACTTAAAGCAGAATGTAATTTCAAGTAGTTGTAATTGCTATCCGAAGCTACTTCTCTTTGTAGGCATGGAATGTGTATGGGGTGCTTAATTACTTGCAAGCATTTGTGGAGAAGTCGAATATTATTCAGATATTGAAGCAGGAGAAGGAGGGTCTTGAGCAATTTACTGCTACTGATGGATATGATTACAGTGGTGGAAGCAATGTGTTGAAGGTGTTGGGGTACTTCAGTATGGTGGGTTTGTTGCGAGTTCATTGTCTTTTGGGTGATTACCAAACCGGGTTGAAGTGCTTGCTTCCTATTGACATCAGTCAACAAGGTGTTTACACCAGTGTTATAGGAAGTCATATCGCAACCATATATCATTACGGTTTTGCCAATCTTATGTTGCGGAGGTATGTTTTCATTTTGCTACTTTTCCATGTAATAAGTTAGCCTTTTTTAATGTATTTACTAAAGTTCTATTCTGTTTTTAATTCTTTCTCCATTTTCGGCTGAGCTTGATAATAATATAATATTGTTTTTAATTAAAGGTATGTGGAGGCTATTCGTGAATTCAATAAGATGCTCCTTTATATTTACAAGACAAAGCAATATCATCAGAAATCTCCACAGTATGATCAAATATTGAAAAAGAATGAACAGATGTATGCCTTGCTGGCAATTTGTCTTTCACTTTGTCCCCAAGTGAAACTTGTTGATGAGACTGTGAACTCTCAGCTGCGAGAGAAATATGGTGAAAAGATGGCTAGGATGCAAAGATATGATGATGAAGCTTTTGTCATCTATGATGAGCTCTTCTCATATGCATGTCCCAAGTTCATTACACCTTCAGCTCCGAGCTTTGAGGAGCCCCTTGTAAATTACAACCAGGTAAATGGGTTTATTGTTCTACGCAATTTTAGAATGATTTTGGTGGAAGTAGATTAAACAAATAATATATGGTTGTTCTTTTCATTATTTACATCCATAGTCCATGTTTCTAGCTTTCTGTAGTTAGGCTTATTCATATTTCTTTTATTGCTCATACTTGCCGTCGGAACAATGGCCACATGTTGGGAATTAATCCATTGAACTGAAACATCTGCACCCAAGTGTTGGTATGGGAGGAAGAGTGATAAGTGCTACTCCTACTGCTTCCCTTCTCCATGGTTTAAAGAGCTTGCCTTAGGCTGAATATACCTGCAATTATTTCTTGCTAGATTCAAGATTTATGTTGATGCAGAGTTGATGTTGGTTCAGTATATTTTAGTAGATGGTTATGCGCATTCTGTCTGTCTGTTCCAGCTTACATATGGATGGAGCTCCAGCCCCCACACAAGACTTATGTGACATTAGGTGTTGAAAGATAGTGTAGATCTTAGGTTCATATACTTATTTATGGTTGAGGAAGGGAAATAATATGATCATTAGGCATATTGTGTAAGCGTTATATGTGTTTTACCTAATTCGATTTGATTTTATGCAGGATGCTTATAGACTTCAGTTGAAACTGTTTCTATATGAAGTGAAGCAACAGCAGTTGTTATCAGGTGTTCGGACATTTCTTAAAGTGTATTCAACTATATCTCTTGGGAAGCTCGCAAATTACATGGAAGTGGATGAGCCCACTCTGAGGTCGACATTTATATTTTCTTCCTCTGGTTTCTTTGTATTTGATTCAATTGTATGCTTATCTTGTTGTATATGTACTGAAGTTGTTTCTTGTTTTATAGGACCATCTTATTGACATACAAGCACAAAACTCATGCTGTTGATTCTGATGGAAAGATTATCTCTAATGCTGATGTGGACTTCTACATTGATGATGTAGGTTTCATTTTTAGCTCATGCACGTATCTATGAGCTTCTAACAGAATGTGGTTTAAGTTACCATGCCTTATAGTAGAGCTTCTTAGTTCCAGATACAGATAGCACCTACTAGCAATCTCTTGAAAAACAAATCTCAATTATTCTCAGGCTAGCTAATGCATATAAAATTTGAAGTTGTATCTAGAGAAGGTTATTGATAAGATTACATTTCTTTTGTCTTTGGAGGTTAGTTTGAAAGAATAACTGCATTATTCGGCATTGGAAGTAACACTTTGCTTTGCTGCAGGACATGATTCATGTTGTTGAATCCAAGGCAGTGAAAAGATATGGTGATTATTTCCTTCGACAGATTGTCAAGGTATGGTATATATTTCTATTTCTTTTATATGCTTGCATGACCAATCATATGGCGATGGGCTATGTGTGAGTGTCGGATAGATGTAAATTTTTTTTTTCATATATTTGGTGGTCATAACCCCATATTTTTGTGTGGGACACATGCAGTTGAAGTCCGAACAACATAAGTGAGGGATATTTCACTTATTACTTTGGTTAACCCCTTTTTGACTTTTTTTTTTCTAAATAACAGCTTGAAGGAGTTATCAATGACATGGATCGGATAAAGCTGGAATAGATGACCTACTTGAGTGTTTTATTACTTGTACTACTTTAGCGAAGGATTTATTTTATTTAAATGGCATTTTGATGCCCATTTTGTTTTGGAATGGGTAGAATCTCACGTTAAGATATATAAATGGTTCCTTTTTGAGAGCACTGTGAGAGGGGATTTATGCATTTGCGGGCTTGCCAGAAAATTTTTGTTGCGACTGTTGCTTTGTTTGTTATTCTTTAACTTTGGGTTAGCCCTATATACAAAATATTGATGTGATGGATCATAGTCAACAAGTTAATGAAGATTTAGACCTTTCAAGTGAAAATTGGACCACAAAAGAGTTAAAACCTTGAATGTACTTGAATACAGGGTAAATTATATCAACAGTCGCAACTTTGAAGTAACTGATAGAACAGTCACTTTAGTTTTAATTCAGTTATTCAGTTTTTATAAAATAACAAAACAATCATTAACGATATCAAAAAATGAAAAATTAGTCACCTATTAATTTTTTTGTTACAGGCCTAATAGAATAGGTGATGTGGCCAGTTAACTAATTAATTTGGCAGGTAAAGTTTTAATTCAGTCACTCAACTTTAAAAAAATAATAAATCAGTTACTAATATTTTCAAAAAGTTACAAATCAGTTATTAACGTTATCGAAAAGTGACAAATTAGTCACTCATTAACATTTTCTGTCACAAGTCTAATGAAACAGGTGACGTGGCCGATAAATTAGCTAATGTGGTTAATTAACTTGCCATGTTAGATGAGGCAAAGTTGAGTGACTATTTTTTTTCGTCATCCTTTTTTCGTTTTTCATAAATGGCCCAATATTTTTACTTTTTGTGTAAATAACTCAATATGTTTATACTTTTTGTATTTTTCAACCCCCTAATGGAGAAGCCACACGGTTGGGATCCAACTGCCTTTTTCTATTACCTGAAGCCACAAAGCTATTAACTCTGAAAAAACTAGATTGAAATGGGATTGATGACAATTTTGGGTCAAATTATTAGTATCCACAACCAAAACTGGTGAGGAGAAAATCCTCCAAAGCAACATTCAAGTGATTCAAGAACCAAAACGACTCAGATTTGTCGAGATCTTCATGGGATATGGTGATATAAACAAAAGAATCATTGATTGAGCTAAACAGCACTAACTCCATTGCCAACATTATCAAGTTGCCTAAAACAAAATCAAAAGCAAAACAAGGGGAATATCCATACAAACTAAACAATTGATAGAACTCATGATTTTTGGGAACAAAGGAAGCAGTTCCTCTAAAAGGACAATCAAATGTCGACAAGTGAAATTCTGAGTCGGGTCAGTGATTAGCAAGATCCCAAAGTCGAAATTGGACTAGGTATTGTAGCAAAGGAGGATGACAGATGGATCAGAAGGAGAGCGGTGGAGATGGTTGACAACGAAAGTTGGGGTCAAGGTGAGGTAAGCCCAGTCATTGGAAAGGGATTTGAATCGAGTCACGGACCTAAGGGGTAATCTAGAAAGGATATTGAAAATGGTATTTTGGGTTAATGACAATGAGAAAGCCATGGTTCTCTGTTTTCTTCCTAAACAAGAAGAACTCATTCAAGGGTATTATTTTTTCTTCTTTTTGGGTGTCTGATTTTTTAAGTTTAGTAGGACTAATTTGTTATTTTTTGAAAGTTGAGTGACTGTTTTGTTATTTACCCTTATATATTTTTTTGGTTGGAAATATCATGGTGGTCAGTTAATTGCCATGTCACTTTTCCATTAGGTCTGTAATGGAAAATGGTTAAAAGTATTGTTTTGTTATTTTTCGAAAGTTGAGTGACTGTTTTGTTAACTACTTCAAAGTTGAGTAACTGTTGGTGTAATTTATCCTTGAATATATTAAACTTTCTATTGATATGAAATAATTGAAAATGATTCAAGTTCGAATAGCACTGAAATGTTTTGAAATTTTTTATTTTAATTTTTTATTTATAATTCCAACTCAAAAAATATATATATTTAAACCATAAATGTTAATTTTAAAGTTTAACATTATTTGGTTTTCTTAAATTTATCCATTTAATTTTATCCCAGGGGACTAATTGGATAAGTGTTAGGTAACTTAAGAAAAAAATAACAGAATGGGAAATTCCAAATTGGGTGAGACAGAGAGGCAACTTTCTTCAAAGTAAGTTTGAATGGCAGTTACACTTGCCTCCTTAACTTCAATGATCAAATCCCATTTTGTGTACAGTCATTATAAGACTACCAACTTAGAACCATCTAACTTTCAACATTCTATATTAATGCTTTTTCAGGCCCCATTAAACACATGCTCTTCACCTCTACGCTCAGCTTTGCCTAAAACCACCCAAATTGCGGTCACCACCATATTCCTCTCATTTTTGTCTCACATTTAAATGCAAATCCACAGCGCTTTCCATAACTTAAGCTTATTCATCTCCAATCACCACTGCCATGACAAGGTGCAGCAGGTGTTGCTTGCACTACTCCATGAAAATAGTGAATCTCATCATGAATTTTCTTGGGATTGCAATCATTGTTTACTCCCTTTGGCTCCAAAAGAAGTGGAATATTGGTGTTGCTCAATTGCTTTCTTTTCCTTCAATTCCCAACCCTTGGTAATTTTCTTTCTTTTTGCAAGTTTAAATATGCGCCCCCCCGGGTTCTTGCTTTCTTCCCATTTTTGAATTTTAGTCCCTCAACTTCTCTGCTTTAAAAATTAAATTCCATTGTTAACGAATTTTCATGTGGCATTTTAATGTTAAAAGCTCTGATTTTAAAAGTTATAGTACAATTGATAACACATCCAAGTTCAATATGTGGACTTCAATTATTTTTTTTAATCAAACAAGTAGAGGGACTCAATTTAAAAAGTTTAGAAAGTGCAGGGACTGGGGTGAAATTAGACCTCTTTCTTTTTTTCAGTTTTCTGTTAACTTTGAATAAAATTGTGTGTTGCCTTTGTATAAAACAGGTTTATATATACGTGTTTTGGTGTGGGAATTGCAGTGTGCTTGAGCTCACTATTCAGTTTCATTGTCTCTAATTGTATCAGCACATCTGTACTTTGTATTGTATCCTTTGCCCTGACCTCAGATTTCAGTTTATTCCTTGTCATCATTATCAGTCAAATTTATGATTTTGGCCCCTCAACTATACGCAAATTGATGTTTAGTCCCTATAATTTGGTCATTCCACTTTCACAATGTCATTAGTTACACCGTTAAAATGTTGACGTTCCTACTCCATGAGATGTAAAGGTTTTTTGTTGTTGTTTCTTATTTAAATAGATTAATATTTTAACCAAAATGGGGTTAAAGTCAAATTATGGTAAACCGTAAAATAATTGGATTGTGAGATTTCCATTTCATGCTTATAAGCAATCACTGATTCAGTAATTGGGTTTAAGGTTTTAGAATAAAAGCCCATATTGTAAGTTTCCTGAACCAAGGTTTAATTAGTATATTTTCAGCGTTTGCTCCCTTCTTCTTCTGGAAATTGCCGTGATTGTCACCATTTTCTTCAAGAACGACTGGAGTTCGGTATGCCTACACTAACACCCATATATCTCATTATATTGTTAGCCTCGTTTCCACTTGCAATTTAACATTTATCTCATATAACTACAAACTATTTTAGTCTAATATGTACACTTCATCTTATTCTCAATCAACCTATTCTGGAATTGAAAAATCTGCCAACCATTATATCTTCTTCTTCTTTTCATATAGCTATCTAAAGTTTTTGTTGGTAAAAAATTGGACCTAAGTTATCTCTTTCTGTCTTATTTTTCTCAGAAGTGTACAACATCTAATAAGAATGTGTAACTTATCACATTCTTATTAGTTGGTATCGTGTTTTAGGATAAAAATAGATGAGATTAATAATTTAGATAATACTTATGAAACTTAAATAAAAAAAAAATAGTATAATTTAAGGTTAGATTTTTCATTTAAGGACATATAGGACAGGGGTAGATTAGTTATGATTACGTCTTTGAAGTCAATTTTCTTTGTCTTAAAGTTGCTACTCCCAATTAGACAGCCTTTCTTTCAGTTTTGTTTTATTAAGAGATGATAGGATAGGAGTTATTGTTGTTAAAGTAGGTACAGAAATAGAAATAAGTTGAGTTGAGTTTGATTATTTACTATATTTGATATGTGCTATTATTTCCACAATGACAGCTAATTTCAAAATACATTGATGAGAATCATGAATATTTCAAGAACTTTGTTGTCTTCCATGAAAAGATGTGTCGCTTGATTACTCTTTTGATTCTAGTCCCACAGGTAGGTTTTATTTTCTAAGATAGCCAATAATAATTTCTTTTGCTCCTAATCTATCATATTAATAGCTTAAGTTGAAACCTTTTCAATTGCATCGTTATAAGTTGATATCAGTTTAGATTAGTGTTGAAATATAGAGATGACTGTTTTATTGCAGGTTGGTGTAATAGCATTAGCAATAATTTTATGGAGGGTTGGGATTGAAAGAATATCGGAGAGGGAGCAATCAGGAATAGGGGATTTTACGACATCGTTCCTTGTGGGAACAGGGCCCATTCTCAATAACAACACCACTATCCTTTGCGGGAGATGTGAGGTTTTACGCTTAGTGAATCCAAGGAGACCAACCTTCTTTTCATATCTAAATATGCTTTTTAGAATGCATTTACAAGCAAGGCCTTTTCTTACTTAACAAAATTACTTTTTGTCTCAATTCTTAAAAATAAACATAATTGAGGGTGGGGATGAGATTATTTGAATGGGATTTGATGGTTGATTTTTAATTAAGTAGGTTGAATCAGTTTTAATTTGGGTTAATTTGAGTTAGGTAATTTCAGATTTAAATTTTTCGTTTTATTTCAAGTTTAGGGTTTTTTTTAGGCTTATGCCATTTAAGTTCTTCAAATAATATTTAGCACTTAAGTATGAGTTATTTTAAATTACTTGTTCGGATCATTTTGGATTTAGATAATTTTAGATTGTTTTCTTTTTATGATCAATTAAGATTTAATCATATTGATTTGAGTTAAACAAATTTGATTTTTTTTTTATTTTAACTCCAAATTTATAGCCTGAGACAATTATTGTTAGCTAAAAGATGGCTTCTAACTCCTAATATTTACCCTTGTGAAGTGTAATGGCATAATGACAAATTTAGTTTAATCGTACTTTTTTTAGATGAAAAAATTGATTGAGCTGTTAAAAATTTATTGGCAATTACATGATAGCTCACAAGTACTTTGAATATTTTTAAAATTAAAAATTTTAAAATTTTTTTTAAAAGTCAATATCATGGAACGACGGTTTAAGCTATTGTCAAACATTTTAAAGCTATTGTTAAACACCTATTTGATACGAATTCAAACCATATTATCACATTCCCTCCATAAAAAAAATAAAAAATAAAATGACAAAAATAGACAATTATTATGGATTAAATTTATTATTAGGAATGTAATTCCAAACAAGAAGAAATAATTTTAAGAACACAATGAAATGTCAAATTTTTTGTTGTAAGAACACAATAAAATGTCAAAATTATTACAAATTCTTTATTTAGCCTTAAAATTATTACAATAAAAAATATTTGAAACACTTAAAAAGTTGACAAATATTCTATAAAGACGTAATAAAATATTTTTTTAAAAACTCACAAAGAATTTGCTAAAAGATCTGGTCCACATATATAGAATCAAGACTTATCGGAAACTTGTTAATTGGACGGGTAGAGTTCAATTTTAGAAAAGTTATTTCTAAACATGGTCCTATTGAAAAAGTCCACACCTTTACCGCCTCATCATGCGTTGTAATGGTGGCTAAAATGAAAGCTATTAAATGTTGTAAAAAAGAAAATGGAACCATGATTTTAGAATTGGATGTGCAAAAAGTTGGTGAGAAGAGCTGAAGAATCTATGTGCACTTCATACACTCTTTTATCAATTTAATTAATTGATTCCGTTCCCTTTCCACAACAAATTGAAGAAATTTGAAAAAAAAATAAAATTGGCATACATATATGATATAAACTACAAACATGAGGGATTTTTAGTCAAAAAATAATAATAAAAGGCACTATCTGCAACCTTTCAAAAGATAGGAAGAGGGGCTTGAGAAACTCACGGCTGCTGCTGTTGTTGAGGATTTTCCATTTTCGGTTTCCTTTCTTGGTGTTTCACAGTCGCTAAAATCAAGGATGCGGCGCTCGGCCTGCACACAAATTGCACACTACTTTCAACAAATTGCTCTTAGTAACAAAGGATGATGATTAAAACATGGTTTTTCAGTAATACCAATATATTTGAAGTCAAATGTGAACGATTCTCAACCCCGTTATTCTCTTTGTCCATGTTACCATTGTTGGGGAGTCTTCCTTTTACAATTGATTTTGGAGTTTCATTTCCCAAAACCTCCAAGGCATCAGCATAAGCAGCAGCAGTATGCTCACTTAATTGTTTCATCAATCCAATGGCGTCATAGCTTCTTTCTGCGGGGCTCATAACATATCCTATGTCCTGGAAAGAAAATCCGGTTATTAGGAAGCACTAGAAAAAGGTTAAATTCTGCAAAAACTTGCTCACGGCTGAAGTAGAGTTATACCTCAATTGTTATTTCTGTGTCGATCCTTGGGCCTGGAATGAAAGAGTTAATAAACCAAGGAGACTTCCATGCCGATGGGGATTCGATACTTCTTCTGAATGGAGTTCCACCAAATCTGGCAATCCACAAGCAAGCAACACATAAGAACCAATCAATTTGTCCTAGCATTTGACATTGAAATAAAAGCAAAGCAGCTCTTAAACATAAAAGACAATGAATAGCAAGGAAGTATTATAACACTTGTAATCACTCTGGGAGCAGCCAAAACTTACATATTATAATTTTCAATAGAAGTATCAATCCCAGCATTATCAGCCAAATTCTCAAGGGTTGCAGGTGAATTGGTACACTGTACTGCAGTAACAGAGATTGAGTGGCCGTCGCTGTTCTTTACTTTCAGAGTGGGAGAGCTAACAATTAAGCATGCATTTCCTGATAAACCTTGATTTGATATAGCTCTAAAGCTCTTATGACACTGATTTCGTGGAGTTCGTATGCTTGAAGACAATAATGGCTGGTCTGCTTTAAGACCAACACGATCAGGAGAAAACAATAGTAGATCATTTACATTATGCTCAATAAGCACTGCCGAAGGCTGTTTGATCTGTCAAGAGTAGAGTTTGCATAAATTCATATGATAAATCAATCAATTCAGCCTAAGATTGCCAAAACAAGGCCACAAGATAAAACAGCATAAGTTGTACATACTATCAGCATCATATAGAACTTGGATAAAAATTTGACATGGATTTAATCTGGCAACTTCACCTTTTGCTAGAAAACATCAAAATCATTAAAGGGAAGAAGGAAGAACTCACAATCTTTTCTGAAGCATGAGCATCAGTTTTGTCCTTGATATCAGTTCTCCAGGCTTCCTTTTTTATGTTTCCTGGGGAATTAGTTCCATTAGAATCTTTCTTCTGAGCTTCATCATCTAATGCCTCAGTGTGATCTCCCCCATTGTCTAGTGACCCATGAAATTCTTGACAAACGTTTTCTTTTTCTTCAATGGAGGCTCTAGCATTGGTTTTACGTTTAGATGGAGACACCTGAGATGTGTTGCCAGTAACACTTTCATCAAACATCACATCCAAGCGAGAGAAGTCTCTGGTCAAACTCGATGTCATATCAATTTCCAGCTTTTTCTCCCTTCGTCTTTCTGATAAAGGTGATAGAAGGTCACGATGGCGCTTTTTCAATATGGATGGTGTCCCAGTAAAAGTTTTGGCAGCACTTTTCAGCACAGCATCTGGACTGCCATCCCAAGATGGCGAATCCCACAACCTAAATGGAGAGATGCAGTTCATAGAAGACATCATCAGCTGGCGAATACCAAGGGGGCTATATTCTTGCTGCATATTACCGCCTGATGGTATAAGATCACAGCTGAAAAAAGGGACATCCAAGCTTGGAAATCGAGGAGGCTCGTAACATAGACCTCTGACATCTTGCTCTGCAGGCAAGTTACGCTTATCATCCGCAATAGGACAAGTTAGCATGGCACTTAACTCTGAACCAATACTATTAACTGAAACCAACTTCTGAGAATCCTTTGCAAGGTATGTCTGCTCTTGTAGGTCAGTATCATTTGTATGATCATCATTAGTAAAGATGAAGCCATCATGTGCATTCATTGTAAATTCTTGCTCTTGAGTTCCAAAAGGTTGACAATTTAATTGACTCTGCTCTTGGCCATGCATAAGTGTACCATCCTCAACTGAAAGAAAAGAAGGAGATGCGAAAGATTGACAGCATGAGGTCGGTAATACCTCAGACCTTGAAGGAAGACTAGATTGTGAAGCTGGAGTTTTTCTAGTTTCAGACGGTTGGATGTCTGAAGGCTGACAAAGAGATCTGTTTGTGCAGCCACCCAATTCAACAATATTAGATCCCTGTGTAAAGTTTTCAGAGGCAAAGCACCCATCATTCACTGCTTCCGAGAATAGGACCCTACAACATTCATCATCGGTTATCAACATATGCTCACCGAACTGGTAATCCCCACTGGAAGAGTACCCTACTTCACAAGGTATTTCTGGAATGGAGAAGTTAACATCTTCAAAAGATGGGTAATATTCTTCTGAACAAGGTGCTGAACTGGAATTCCTCTCTTTTGACACACCAGGCATTTCAGCCAAGTGGAATTGCTCTCTTGTATGTACAGCAGCAGTAGCTAAATCACTTGCTGATCGAGAACAGCCAATCATATTTGACTCTTGGCTGCATTCTGATATGTCCTCTGATTCTTTCCTACATTTGGCACCACTATCATCTACAATGCTCTGCATCCTCATAGAAGATGAAGGCATAGGCTGGCTTTGATTTGCAAGAACCGGGAATTGAAGTTGTTCTAGAAGGCCTGATGCAATGTAAGAATCCAACTTCTTTTTTACTGAACTGTTCCAGTGATTTTTTATTGCATTGTCTGTCCTGTTCCCATACAAAGATGGAAATAACAGAACAAATTTGTTAGCTTTTAATTAACAGAACAATAGAGTTAAGACAAAAATGAGAGGATGACTTGCAGGAATAGGGAGAAGCAGTAGTTAAAAGAATAAAAGACATAACAGGCAACCTTAACATAACATTGATGGAAAGGTGTAGCTTCCCTTAGTGATAACAACATACCTTCCTGGCAAGAACTTTGTGAGCTCTGCCCATCTGTTTCCAAAAATCTGATGAGCACGGACTAGAGCCAGCTCTTCTTCCTGAGTCCACGCCTCCCTGTTTATGGAAGGATTGAGATGATTGTGCCACCTGCATAAGCAATTAGTTCTATGAGCACAAGTGTAAAAACAGGAACAGATTTTCTTTTCTTAATTTAGGCAGAAAGAAGGGAGCACTGCAACAGCAAAATACTTTCATAAAACCCAAGAGATGTCTACAATAATATCCAAGAAGGATAACCCCTGGCAAACTGTTAAATTCAACAGGATTAACCAATGCAACCAGGCTTTGCCCAGCTGTTCTCATCCATCCTGGGAAAGGACACATTCCAAGGTTCAACATTACCCTATTCATGGCCTTCTCCAATGTTCTAAATGTAGGTAGGGTTAAAACTATCAAAATTAACAGCTCCACTATCACACCTTTCCCTGCATTGCTTTCCAATACGTCCAGGTAAGTGCTGAGCAATGGTTGACCACTTTTTTGGCCCATATTTGTTCACCAACTCAATAATCAGCTCATCCTCCTGCTTATATTTAACAAAAGAAGCTCAGAATGTCCTAATAGTATAAAGAAAATATTCTGTTTTGTCAAGAACAAACACTTCAAGGAATTGCAAGAAAGAAATAAGTAAAATCAATCACCTCTTTTGACCATGGCCCTTTAACAAGTTCCGGGTTCAAAACCTTTTGCCACCTATGTAAGCACTGTACATCAGTCCTATCCTTGAAACACTCCGCTGCAGATGAACCAGCCTTACAATCAGAACATGCAAATTGAAGCAAGAAGGGTTATCATGCCACTTCAATTCGAAATCATACCTATCTTTTTCCAATTTTTTCCTTTAAAACGTTGAACAGCTTTGCTCAGAATGTCATCCTGGAGGGCCATCAATTATGTTGTCAAATTGAAAATCATTTAGGAATATATACATACATATACTGATAGACACACAAAACATACACACATCTATATATGGACACCAATACAGATCATATTTAAGGGCAGGAGCCACAGGACTAGAATTAACGGATACTACAATACATGACACAAAAAGGGAAAAGGTACAAAAAGGTATAGACTTGAAACAGAATAGAAAAAACATAACAAAAAAAGATAATAATACCTCTTCAGCTGTCCATTGTCCTTTTGTAGATCGCCTTGTAGGACCACTAGTCCTCCTATAGAATGAAGCAATGTCACGAAACTCAACATAAGAAAAAAAAGCATTATAGGGGGAGAGGAAGAACAGCCAAGAACATCAATAATGGTATTAAAATTTTCAAATAAGAGTTACTGAAAATAAGAATCACTATGCTATTAAAAGAAAAATACCCATGAACAGGTCGAATTCTCTGAGCACCATCACTGCTGCCGAGCCCAACCGATAGAGTTGATACTTTAATGTCACTTTCCATAGTTTGTTTACAGATGAATAAAGCAGCATACCCCAATCCCAACTCTACAACGCTTCTGTCCGCAATATGCTCTCAAAATCATTATAATCAAACCTAACTAGAAAGTTCCTCCCCGCCAAACTACAGAACAAACTAACATAAAAGAGAAAAAAAAATAAAAAAAAATATATCGAATAACTTTTATACTTATAACTAAAAAGTCAGAAGTCAACGAATTTGAATTTTTTGTACAAAATTCGAGTAATTTAACCAAAAAAAATTTAAAAATTGAAATTTAGAATAAATTCTCTAAAATTCAAACCCTAGATCATGACCAAAATCAAAATTAGTTTCTAACAACTTGAAAATTCAACATTTAACTTGAACAACAAGAACAATTGAAGTTATTTAAAGTTTATAAGATTTTAAAAAGAAAAACCCTAAAAGAAGGAAAAGAAAGTACTACGCACCAAACCCAGATTCGAAAACGGAGAAATGGAGAACCGGTCTAAAGGGGAAGTAAAAACGGAACGCTTTAGCAGATTCAAAGCGAAGATTATGAAGAGATATTTAAGGTGTTTTTTTTTTTTTAGATCTGCAAATGCAAATGCGAAAAAAAAAAGACAAAGCTAAGTGTTGCGGGAGAGAAGATGAAACGGTACAAAGAGAGATATTCAAACATAAAGGGGCGGACGAATGGTGTATTTCAAACCCTATGGTTTAAGATCGACTTGTTTCGGATTTAACGGTCCAGATTTTTCCACGTCGGAATCACTGTCGTCAACGTTTTGGTACGACCTCTTCTTTTCTTTTCGTTCTTTCTTTTTCAAATTTCAACAACCATTTTTGGTCTTCTTTATTTGAAATTAATAATTAAAGGTTAATTTTGCTTCCAGTTCCTGTATTTAAATAAAGTTTTATATTTAATCCTTATGTTTGAAAACTTTAAAATAGCTTATATGTAAAAAAAAAAATTAAGAAAATACAAAAACAAATCAATTAAACCTCCTCTATTAACTGTTTTGATCATTGACCAAGTTGATTGCTAAAATAAATTAATGGACAATCATGGTGACATGTGTAATAACTTCGTGTTCAATCTAATTTTTTTTTATAAAAATGATTAAAGAATCATTAAAATTATTATAAAAATCACAAAATATATATAATTATTAAATATTTTAAAAAATATAAAAAAACTATATCTACTTAAAAAATTTATAAATACTACAAAAATATAAAAATTCCAATAAATTATAAAAAAATTGATAAAATTGATAAAACATAGTTAATTAAATTTTTATAAAAACATATTAAAATTCTATAAAAAATCATAAAAATTATAAAAATAATATAAACTTATAAAAGTTGTTAGAAAATCATAAAAACTAGGCTAGATAAGTTGGTTGGATTGATTAGACCAAAATAGACAAGGGTATCTCTATGAAGAAAGCCACTAAAGTTGCTGATATGGAACCAAATGATTGAACCGATTTGTTTTTTACTTTTTTTTAATGTTTTATTTAATTGAATTGGATAAATCAGTTGAACTTGCAAATTAATGGCCTGATCAATTCGACTATCGATCTGGGTCTAAAAACATTGGCTAAAGTATTTCATTCCAACATTCGCTAATAGTTGGATAATAAAATTTTTGGTTTGATAAAAATATTAAAAAATAAAAAATTGGTTCAATCGTCCGATTCCCTAGTCAACAGGTCTAATGTCCCTGAACCGTTATCCTTGCCAATTTCAGGCTAACCACTTCAATTCAAGTTTGTATTTTTTTTATATAATTTTTATAAGTTTATATCAATTTTAATATTTTTAATATTTTTTACAATTTTTATTAGTTTTTAAGAATTTTAAATTTTTAAAAATTTATATATTTTAAATAAGTTTTATTAATTTAATATTTTTATAACTTATTATATTTTTATATATTTTTAATATTTACAAGTTTTTATAATTTTTAATCATTTTAATGGAAAAATATTATATTAAATCAAAAGCTACCATGTGTCAGATTAGTCTTTCAATTTACTTTAATGATCAACATAGTCAATAATGGAAACCGTTAACGACAAGAATGATGTTTTGATAACGACAAGATCTTAATTAGACACAAATTTACTGTAGGAACTTAATTATTTTTTTTTTACATTTTTTAAGAGTTTTTTTTACATATAAGCATTTTAAAATTAAAAGCATGTTTGATTTGCTAGGGAGGAGTTGGATTACAGGTAAGGTAGAGGTTTTAAGAAAGATGCTTCTTGGGTTTATTTTACTTTTGAGTTTGAATTTAGTCCAGTTCTGTTTTTCGTACTAAGTTGATTTTAATTATAGTTTTTTTTTATCTAGTTCTGCTTTATAGTTTATACTAAATTGATTTTAGTTATAATTACTCAGATATGTATTAATTGTAATTGTATTGTATTTATGATTTAAATTTATAATTTATTTATAATTTATTTTAAAAAAGTATATTTATTTTAAAAAAATAAGCTTATTTTCATTTTCATTCTCATTCTCTTTGACAAATGAAAAATGAAACATTAAAAAAATGTATTTAGTTGAAAATTTAAAAAAAAAAATCTTAAATCAAACCAACTTAAGTTAAGGAAAATAATAATTTAGTTGTTGACATTGTTATTATTTACTATTAAAATTTGGTATTAATATACTCATACGATTTTAATTAAATTTAAAATTAAATTATTACGAACTCGATAAGCATGTGCGATACTAAACAAATTGTTAAGGAAAATCCTAATTGTGGAGTAAAATATTTAAATCGAAAAATAATTTAATTTAATTTTTAAACTTTTTTAAGTTAGGGATTAAATTTAGACTTTACCAATATACAGGGACTAAAGGAAAATTTGACCCTAATTAAAAGGTAAATCTAAAAGTAAATTCTGATTCACTTTTCGTGATATGTAATTATAGCCGCGAAATCCTAGCAGCACCGACAACAAATATACATTCTTAAGTTGAAATGCGAGATAAATATTACTCATTTTGTTACAATAAATTTGTCATATTTGATTTTTTTTTCAAAATGTCCCCTTTTATTATTATAAATAAATATTAAAATGAATTAATCTTTATAAAAATATCTTAAAATTATTATATATGTTAGAAAATAAAGGAATGAAGGGAGTAAAATCAAAAGAACTAGAAGAACAAAAGAGAAGTGCGTAAACTGTGAAAAAAATAAAATAAAATAAAATAAAATAAAATAAAGAAAAAATAAAATAACACACAAATTTTACGTGAAAACCCTTTCGGGGAAAAAACCACGGGCAGAGGAGAAGAAAATTCACTATGTCGAAAATTTGAATCAATACAATAGGAATAGACTATGTCTATTTATAGGCTTGTAAAGCCATATTCTAGTAGGATTGAAACACCTTATCTTAATCAATATAAAATAGATGGAGTTTAATAAGGTTTAAAAAACCTTATTCTAAAATAAAATAAAAGAAGTCTAGTTCTATATGGATTTTACTTTTATGTTATTTTCCATCGTATTTTATTTAAATAAGAATTTGGGTCACTTAATTCTAACAATCTCCACCTTGACACAAATTCTAAATGAACAGGTTCTTCATCGCGAACTTTCAATAAATAAGTTCTCCACCTCTTCCATAAAACCCCTTAAGGGTTTAACTTCAACAATGAACACCAACCAAGTCTAAGCAATGCTCAAACTTGGTTATAGGAAGTGACTTAGTCATCATATCTGCAGGATTTTCATGAGTACTAATTTTGCTCACAACAATATCACCACGAGCAATAATATCACGAACAAAATGATACCGAACATCAATGTATTTTGTTCTCTCATGAAACATTTGATCTTTTGTAAGAAAGATGGCACTCTGACTGTCACAAAATACTGTGCTGATTTGAAGGTCTTCATTAAGTTCACTAAAGAGTCCCTTCAACCAAACAGCTTCTTTACAAGCCTCAGTAATCGCCATGTACTCAGCTTCAGTGGTAGACAAAGCGACTGTAGTTTGCAAAGTGGCTTTCCAACTGATTGCACAACTTCCGATTATAAAGACATAACCTGTGAGAGATCTTCTTCTATCAAGGTCTCCAGCAAAATCAGCATCAACATACCCAATGACTCCATCTCTAGTTCTTCCAAACTGTAAGCAAACATCAGTAGTACCTCATAAGTATCTTAAAATCCACTGAACTGCTTTCCAGTGTTCTTTACCAGGATTCGTCATGTATCTGCTAACTGCACTGACTGCATATGATAAATCTGGACGTGAACAAACCATAGCATACATGAGAGATCCTACTGCACTAGAGTATGGAACATGTGACATGTACTCAATCTCATCATCTGATTGTGGAGACAAAGCTGATGAAAGTCTGAAATGAGCTACTAAAGGAGTACTAACAGGCTTAGCACTTTGCATATTGAACCTGCAAAGAACTTTCTCAATGTACCCCTTCTGACTTAGGTACAATTTACTTGCTTTTCTATCTCTAAGAATCTCCATACCAAGTATCTTCTTTGCTGGTCCTAAATCTTTCATCTCAAATTCTTCACTTAGTTGGGCTTTGACCTTTCTTATCTCTACTTTATCTTTTGTTGCTATCAACATGTCATCAACATAAAGAAGTAGATACACAAAAGAACCATCACTGTTTTTCTTAAAGTAGACACAACTGTCAAAACTACTTCTTTTGAAATCATGAGAAGTCATAAAGGAATCAAACCTCTTGTAACACTGTCTTGGTGACTGTTTCAAACCGTAAAGGGACTTTTTTAGCAAGCAAACATAGTCCTCTTTTTTCGAGACTGTAAAACCCTCTAGTTGTTGCATGTAAATATCCTCCTAAAGTTCTCCATGTAGAAATACAGTTTTTACATCTAACTACTCAAGCTCCAAATCATGCATGGCCACAATACCAAGCAAAGCTCGAATCGAACTATGCTTAACAACTGGGGAGAACACATCTGTGAAGTCCACTCCTAGAATTTGACTGTAACCCTTTGCAACAAGCCTTGCTTTATTTCTGGGTTCTTCAACTCCTGGAGTCCCTTATTTCTTTTTAAACACCCATTTACAACGAACAACCTTTTTACCTTTAGGAAGTTTTACAAGATCCCATGTTCTGTTTTTGTGGAGTGATTCTATCTCCTCTTGCATAGCAAACATCCACTTTTCTGAGTCTTCACAACTAATCACCTCAGAATAATTAAATGGCTCTTGATTCGCATCTATATCTTCAGCCACATTTAAAGCATAAGCAACTAGATCAGCCTTTACATACTTCTTTGGAGGTTTAATTTCTCTTCTTGTTCTGTTTTTGGCGATAGAGTATTGCGGTGAAGAAGCAACTCTATTCTCAATTTTTGTACTGGCTTGAGGAGTTGATTCTGTATTAATCTGATGCTCCACCTGCTTTTGGTTTTCTTTATTGGAAGAGTCTTTAAGAGATAAGTTAGGTAGCATAGCAGTTTCATCAAAAACAACATCTCTGCTAATCACAACTTTTCTATTTTTAGGACACCATAACTTATAGCCTTTTACACCAGCTTTAAAACCAAGAAAAACGCATTTAATAGATCTCGGTTCCAATTTTCCATTATCAACATGAGCATATGCAGGACACCCAAAAATCTTTAAATCAGAATAATTAGCAGGATTACCAGACCATACCTCTTGTGGAGTCTTTTTCTCAATGGCAACGGATGGAGATCGGTTGATCAAAAAACATGCAGTAGAGGCTGCTTCTGCCCAAAATGACTTCGGTAAGTTGGCATTTGACAACATACATCGAACCTTCTCCATGATCGTTCTGTTCATTCGTTCTGCAACGCCATTTTGCTGTGGAGTATGACGAACTGTCAAGTGTCTCATGATCCCTTCTAACTTGCACAATCTATTAAACTCATCAGAACAGAACTCTAAGCCATTGTCTGTACGTAGGTATTTTATCTGTTTTCCCGTCTATTTTTTAATCATAATTTTCTAAGACTTAAATGCGGAAAACACATCGCTTTTCTGCTTTAGGAAGAACGGCCGAACTTTTCTGGAAAAATCATCAATAAAGGTTAGCATATAATTAGCTCCACCTCTCGAAGGCACTCTAGATGGCCCTCACAGATCAGAATGAATATACTCAACGTTTCCTTCGTGTTATGGATTCCTCTAGTGAATCGAACTCTCTTTTGCTTCCCAAAAACACAGTGCTCACAGAAATTCAGTTTGCAAATTCCTTGCCCATCAAGAAGTCCTCTTTTGCTCAATTCAGCCATGCCATTCTCACTCATATGCCCTAGGAGCATATGCCAAAGTTTAGTAATATCATCATCTGACAAGGAAGAGGAAGCGACAGCTGTATCACCAGTAACAGTAGAACCCTGCAAAACATATAACTTGGCAATTTTTCTCTGCCCTTTCATCACAACAAGGGACCCTTTGAAAATCTTTAAAACCCCACTTTCAGTTGTATATCTGTACCCTTTTGAATCAAGAGTACTTAACGAAATTAAATTTCTTTTCAATTCTGGAACATGCCGTACGTCGCTAAGTGTTCTGACAACTCCATCAAACATCTTAACTTTAATTGTTCCAATACCTGCGATTTTACACGAAGCATTATTTCCCATCAAACAACACCTTCAGACACTGTTTCGTAAATTGTAAACCAATCCCGATTGGGACTCATGTGGAATGTGCAACCTGAATCAAGTATCCAATCCTCACTTACTTTAGAATCATTGACAGAAGTGACTAGAAGTTCACCATTGCTGTAGTATTCTACAACATCAGCTTCACCGGAACTTTTTGGTTGTTTTCCCTTTTGATTCGCAGCCTCTCTTTTAATCTTATTTTGTAGCTTATAACACTCAGATTTAATGTGCCCTTTCTTCTTGCAGAAGTTACAAGTTTTACTTCTATTTGAAGACTTCGATCTACCCTTAGATTTACCACGAGGATTCCGTTCCTGTGTCCTACCACGATCATTATCAGCATTCCGATCTTGTCTCCCATGAACAATGAGACCCTCTCCCTGAGAGTCGGGTTTAACCACAAGATGTTTCATCTTATCATACGAGGTTAAAGAATCATAACCTCATCAACTGTGAGAGACTCGCGGCTATATAAAATCGTGTCTCTAAAGGTTGAATAAGACAGGGGCAACGAACAAAGTAGAATCAACCCTAAATCTTCCTTATCATACTGAACCTCCATGGCCTCCAAGTTTGAGAGAATTTTTTTAAACACTGTTAAGTGTTCGTGTACAGACGCACCTTCCTCCAAACGATGAGCATAAAGACGCTGCTTCATATGCAACTTGCTTGTTAGAGTTTTCGAAATATATATTTGTTCTAGCCTCTTCCATAATGCAGCGGCAATCTTCTCTTTCATTACATCTTACAAAATTTCGTTGGACAAATGCAGATGTAATTGTGTTAACGCCTTTCAATCTTACGCTTCTTCTCTTCATCTGTTAATATCGAAGGCATCTTATCTATCCCTAGCAGGGCATCCTCCAGATCCATCTGCGCAAGAACTGCTTGCATCTTAATCTGCCACAATGCAAATCTGGTATTGCGATCCAACAGCGGAATTTCATACTTCAAAGATGCCATTACTGTGATTGAGATGAACAACCCGGAAGCTCCGATACCAATTTGTGAAAAAAATAAAATAAAATAAAATAAAGAAAAAATAAAATAACACACAAATTTTACGTGGAAACCCTTTCGGGGAAAAACCATGGGCAGAGGAGAAGAAAATTCACTATGTCGAAAATTTGAATCAATACAAGAGGAATAGACTATGTCTATTTATAGGCTTGTAAAGCCATATTCTAGTAGGATTGAAACACCTTATCCTAATCAATATAAAATAGATTGAGTTTAATAAGGTTTAAAAAACCTTATTCTAAAATAAAATAAAAGAAGTCTAGTTCTATATGGATTTTACTTTTATTTTATTTTCCATCGTATTTTATTTAAATAAGAATTTGGGTCACTTAATTCTAACATAAACCTTATTGGAAGTCTATATTTATAGACATAAGAAATATACATGATATAAACATCTATTTCTAATGACTATTAAAATCCTAAAGTATATCAAATTTATCTTGATCTTGATATATATCTATTTAATAATAAAATATTCATAACATTAGATGTTCATTGGTTGATAATGTGCCTCGTTAAACTTTTATTAAGACAAAAACCCTGTGGAAAAAAATTCTTAACGAAGGAAAATTGTACACTTATCAGTAATATGCATGACTTGCTTTATTAAAAATCTTACTAGTAAAACCTAATGGGACAAAACTTCGGTTAAAGGAAAAAGAGTACAAGATGTATTTACTCCCCCACATGACAACATCACATAATATCTCATATTTTACATATTCAATAATCAATACCAACTTTTCAAATGATCACTTGAACGAGTTTGATATATGCATACTTCTAGAAGTCATGAGTGATGAAAAATTTTGGGGAAATATATTTTGATCTCTTTAGGAGTCGCAACTATAATCATAGCAAACTTTAATCATGATCATTCTATAATAATACATATGTTTCAATCAAATCAATAAATATTTACGTAAATATATTGAACAATTTCCTAAAAAAGTTATATACTTCTAGCATTCTAAATCCTTCAAGGATTCTATTATAAACTTCATCATATAGTGATTCATATAAATGTTGTAACCACAATCATAATACGCATGTCAAATTTCTCATGAACTATTAAACCAATGAGATATCCAAAGGTTATTGCATCCATCAACAAAAAAATTTATATATTTCATAATCAAACCAAGACTTAGCAAAAAACTTTATTTTTCTTATTCCATTTTTTTCAAAATTACTCATTTGAACCATCACTAGCTTTATAACTTTAAATGTTTGGACTACTATTACAGAAACTTCACAAATTTAATTCTATTTGAATTGCGTCTTTCCATTTTAGCTAAGTTCTTCCATGTTTATATTCCTCAATAGACTTATTCAATATCTTCATTTGCTTTCATTATTTCAACAATAATTTGCATGTTCCATGTTTATATTTCAAAATCATTGTCGATAACTTTTCATTTCGCAATTCCATATTTTCTCGTACTGACATAACTTATTAAGATCTCTTTATGTTCATTATTTTCTTCTTCATTTTCATGTACCTGAATCTCTTTTGGAGTTTTAATCATTAGTTATGTCTTTGGGTCTTTTTAGGAGCACCTGCCTCCACTATATGACCATCTTGATTCATTATTTTCTTTTACGGGAATTTTCATCTTTGGAACCAATCAATCAACCATGCTCCAGGCATGCATTACTTTCATTTATTCTAATAGGATATCCTAGTGAGACTTCAAAACATCAACTGGTATATGACACTTGGTTATTCTGATCTAACTTGCCATAAAATGAATTATCTTTTTGAACTTTTGGTTGAATTTAATCTTTATAAGGATTTAGATAATGATAATTCATTCCAAGTAATTATTTCATCCAGCTATTATTTCTCTCCACCTAATGTTGGGAAAACTATTAAATTAAAATATAATGTCATAATTGAATCTTCACTTCATTCAAAACATCTAATAATACAAGGAGATTTAGAATTAATATATATTTCTAACATTCTTTGGATACTCATTTTATACATTGTGGTGGAGCAACTTAAACATATATTGTACATTCAAAAAAAATTCTAAAATGGGTTTTATTTGACTCGTGACCAAAAACCAATTGTAATGAGGATAATTTATCATAACTTGTTGGCATGATGTGTACAAGTGACGATTCATGCAAAATATCATATTTTTATAAATATATACAAAAAGATTCATTCTCAATAGATATGGTTTAGCTACTAACTGGAGGCATTTTGTAACGCCCCTAACCCGAATCCGTCACTGGAATAGAGTTACGGAGCATTACCGGAGTTACCGATTCATTTATCAGATATTTCATTAATCCGATATCTTTTCTTTTCCACGTTCAAGTCTCGTATTCAAGTCATCCGGATCTTTATAAAGAAATTTGATCGTCGTTTTCATTTATTTCATGTTATAATACATTCAACTAATGCTCTAAACAAAATTATCATTTTACCCCTAAACTTTTAATTAATGACGATTTCATCCTTAGGTTAAAATAAAATAAAATTATTGCAATTTAATCCTTATTTCCAGCCATTATTCTCACACAAATTGATAACAACCTATGAATTCTATAAAATGTCAGAATTTTCCATAATTTCAACACTTTTCAATTTAATCCTTAAAACATGTTTTTCCCTGATCTTGAGCTAAATTAATAATTTCATTCAATTTTGTAATTTAAATAATAAAATAATCCATTTCATGCAAATTGGTCATTTCTAACATTTTTTTTACAAAATTGCCCATAAAATTTTACTTTTATTCAGTTTAGTCCATGAGCTTAAAAATACAAATTAGCCATGCTAGCTGAATATTCATACATATTTTCCTCCTCCTCTTCTCCATTCCACATCATTAATTTATATAACATGCAACAAGTAACATTATCAATAATTTCACTATTTACTTATGTATATTCAAAATTGTCTATTTGCATCATAGTCACTAAATTATTTATATATTAAGCTACAGAACTCAAAATTAAGATCCACTAATTTTTCCTGAAACTAGACTTACTTATCTTATTACCATAAAATTTTCAGAATTTTTTGTTTAGCCAATAAGTACAGTTTATTCTTTAAAGTTGCCCCTTTTCTGCTGTCTGATAGTTTCGACCCTTCTTCACTAAGAATTAATTATCTCATTGTACGAGATTCGGATGATGTTCCCGCTTATTTCTATTGAAAATAGACTCTCTAAGGATTTTAAACATATAAATTTAATCCCTTAATTATTTTTCTCCAATGTTTTATGATTTTCCAAAGTCAGAACAGGGGAACCCAAAATTATTCTGACATTGTCTCACAAAACTTATTATATCTCATGATTTACAATTCCATTGCTTACACCGTTTCTTCTATAAGAAACTAGACTCAAAGCTTTAATTTCATATTTTATTCATCCTCTAATTATATTTCTAAAATTTTTGGAGATTTTTCAAAGTTAGACCATTGCTGCTGTCCAAAACTGTTTTAGTGCAAAATGTTGATTTTCATTTTGCCCCAAATTTCACAGTTCATACAATTCAGTCCTTACTTAATTAACCCTTCAATTAAACTAATTTTCTCAATTAATACTTTTCCTAGACATTATAAGTTATTTCATAACTATTGAAATTCAGAATTTCCACATAAAACTCTAACTTCAAACTCTTTTACAATTTAGGTCCCAAACATTCACTTTCTATTCAATTCTTTCAATAAAATCAACATATAAACAATTTAAAGCTCTAATTATATGTCAAATCATCATATACTTCCAGCACATATTCATAGAAACTTTCAATTTCTTTCATAGAATCAAGAACTAATGAATTCAACAAATGGACCTAGTTGTAAAAGTCACAAAAACACAAAAATTTCAAGAAATAATCAAGAATTGAACTTACTTGCAGTAAAAATATGAAAAACCAGCTTAAGGGAACTCTTCCATGGTGTTTTTGCTGATGAGAATGCAGAAAAATAAAGAGAAAGCTAGATAATTCCACTTTAGTCCTAGCTTTATTAAGTAAATTTTGCAATTTTCCAATTTTACCCTTATTTTCTTGGTGATTTCATGCTCTTTCCGTCCAGCCCAAATAGACCTTGGGTATATTTTCCTTTTAAACCCTCTTTCTTTTATCATTTAAGCTATTTAATCATTTCCCACAATTTTGCATTTGATACAATTTAGTCCTTTTTGTTCAATTAGCTATCAGTACTTTAAAATTTCTTGACGAAACTTTAATACTAACTTATTAACACTCCATAAATATTTATAAAAATATTTATGGCTCGATTTAAAATTCCCGAGGTCTCGATACCTCGTTTTCAATTCTAATTATTTTAATATATATATTTTGTACATTTCACTATTTCAAAAATTTTCCTAACTTCACATTTAACTTATACTCACTAAATTAATAATATTTCCTACTCATTTGTCGGATTTAGTGATCTCGAATCACTGTTCCGACACCACTGAAAATTAGGCTGTTACACATTTACTTCATAAATTCTGCTAAACCATCTTATTCACATAAGCAACAAGCTTTGCATAGTTATTTGCACTAATAATCTAGCATACAATATATTTTAAAGCCTAAGAAATGAACTCACAAACATTAACAAGAATTGTCTTGATTGCATAATTTCAAAATTTTGTTTTTATACTAATCATTAAACAAGTAATCTCACAAACTACATATTGTAAGTTGATAACTCACATGTGATTATATTATAGATGCATTTACCAAAATAATATCAAAACATCCACTTGTTGGATAAATGATCAAAACATCCACTTGTTGGATAAATGGACTCATATTTCTTTCAAAAATACAAGAGATTCAATCTCAACTTTTGCTAGTGAGGCTTGATCTTCTTTGAGAACAAGCAACACTTAATAAATGAAGAATCTTCAGGTTCTTTAATAAATATTCATGTAAATTCTTATCTTGTCGCATCATTATTGATCAAGATGGTCTAACTGATCATGCCAACTAATTAGTATATTTGGATTAGTAAACTTCTAGTTTACTATGCTCATGATTCAATGATACTAATGTAAGCTTCTAGTTCACCATCTCATATAATTTAACCATACTAATATATACATAGTACAAATTAGAGGAAAATATAATAGTTTTCCAATACAAACTTCTTACCCTATATAATAGATTTAATTAATCGTCTCCTCATCCATAGTCTCATTGTGGTAGTCCTTACAATGTATATCATTTTAAAACAAAATAATTTATTTGAGACTGACTAGAATATAGTGCATTAATTATCATCGCTTTATTTTTTTGGATAACAATGTATTAAACTCTTATAGAGTCTTGAATTAATTTTGTACTATGAAATATTAACATGTTCTATTACCACATTGAATATAGGGTAACAATATATTAGCTCTTTTGGAGCCTTAAATTAATTTTGTACCACCAAATATTAGTTTGTTTCGTTACCAAATAAGAAAAATGCCTTTTATCCCTAAGAATAGTATGCACTATTGTATTTTCTACTGGACATATGCTTCCTTCCTTTTAAGGAATATTAATTGAATAATAAGATATTTAGGTGCATGACAAGTATATAACCAACAACTTTTCGTAAGTTGTCTTGCTTCTTTAAAAGGTTATATCAAGAATTCTTGTTATTCTCTTATTTATCTTTATATTTCCACTTCTTGTGGCAAGAAGAATTATTACTAATAAGATATTTAAGAATCAAGAACCAAAATCAATTTTAGAGATAAAATCTTTCACCATCCTCAAAAAGATAGAAATAAAACATATTAATCAAATCAATCATAATTAATCACGAATTAAATTTAAAATTAATCTAGAAATAAAATATTAAAAAAAACTTCTTGCGAATCTTTGCACAACTTCGAGTCTTTTCCCGTTAATTTTGGCTCTTTTCTTCTATGCAACAGAAAATTGTTTGGGTTTATAAATATCTTGGTGTACATCATTAAAAATTTGAGGTTAACTAAGCGATTAAGGAAATAGGGATAAGGTGGAAAGACATTGGTTTGATTCCAATTAGGTCCAAATTTCCTTTTTGAAACACAATTGAAGGTTGCTTACATTGATTTCTTTGCATGTAAAATCTAAAATCTAAAAGTTCAATTCTTGGGAGGTGAAGGAAAGAAGGTTTTTTTTTCTTCTTTTGCCCAAAAGAGGATTTGTGAAAAACAAATAATAAAATAAGTTGTAAAATAAAAATAAAGAAAGGGTTAAAAAAAATAGGGATGGAATGTGTGAAAAAAAAACTTGAGTATTGTGCTCATAACAAAAAGAAGAAGAAGAAAGTATTAGACATAAAAAATAAAAAATAAGTGAATGCCCTAAAGTGAATGCAAGCATAAAAAATAAAGGATATAATATAAGTGACATAAAAATAACCACAAAAGTGGAAACATAGTAATAAATTAGAGAACAATAAAAGTTCTCAAGATATCCGTTCAAAAAGTAGAGATAACTTATGTTATCAATGTAATATAAAAGATCATTGGTCACATACTAGTCGTATGCCTAAATATTTTTCTCAAAATCTATTAATTTTCTGAGGAAGAAAATATGTCTTATTGACAATGTAACAATGAATACTATCATTACAGATAGAAAGTATTTATCTTAATTGGTACTGAAACGAACCAATATTAATGTAATATTTGGTAGTTCAAAATTAGCTGAAAGCTCTAGAAGAGCTAATTATTTGGCAGTACAAAATTAGTTGAAAGCTCTAGAAGAGCTAATTATTTAGTAGTACAAAATTAGTTGAAAACTCTAGAAGAGCTAATATTAATGAGGGTGTTCAGTAAACATAGTTCTAAGAATTTTTTAATTGATTTGGGCACAAATAGAAGATTGAGTAGTCAAACCCTCTAATTGTAGTGTTTGGTGAATGAAGGTTTGGAAGAGCTTGTTGAGCTAAAACCTTCAAAATAAAAAACGCAGGGATGGACCAACTTTTTTTACAACTGATTGGGAATGAGATATGTGGAATAACATATTCGACCATGCTTGCTCAAAAATTACTCCCTTTTCCACATGCTCTTAAACCTAATAGGGGTGACAAGATATCAATAGCCTCTATTCTAAAAAAATATTCACTAATTAATTTATGTACTATTAATTTATTTTCAATTTACTTGTGTAAAATGATTTCTTATGCAACTTAAGAAATTTGCAAATAAGGAACTTAAGAAATTTGTTTATTTAAAATTTCAAAAATATCACTAATTAATTTCCATAATGGTTGTTTTAATTCATTGGTAATAGTGTTCTATTTCAATAATTTCACCAATAAAGACTAAAGTATTATAAATAAATACTTAACAATAAAATGTGCCATGCCCTTATTTGTTATTTTACACATTTCAGCTTTCAACTATAAGCTAAGTTTTACCAAGCACTTTTAATTAAACAGTTGGTCAAATCAGCAAATAGAATTAGTTGGTCAAACCAGCCACAGCAATAAGCTATCAGCTAATTGCCAAACAAGGCCAATATCTGAAAGAACAAAATTTGTGATGATTAATGCATTAGTTTTAAATGATATTCACTATAATGGATATCATATTAAGATTGTGAATGAAGAAAAGATTATATTTGGTATGAATCACTCTTTCTATGAAAATTTATCTATTTTGATTTTGAAAAGGATAGGGAAAGATTGATGATTGAATTCTATTTATCACTCTTTTTATTAAATTGAATCTGATTGTGATTATCTTCGTAGTCTTCCTCTGTCATCATCCCCATCAAGGGTTCAAAATAGAATATTTGACTGCAAAAGGTCCACTTGAATTATGGAATAATTAAATAAAAGACACGAGCATCGAAATATGATAATTCTATCTAAAGCTTGTTACGGTTGGATGCACTTGAATTTACAAGATTTTAAAACTGTGAGTATAACTCTAAAGTATTTAGGATGAGTTCTCAATTAAAATTATTTGAGAATTTTTTTGGAGAATTTTTTTTAAACTTTTCATGCTTTAAATGTGCTCATGTAATAGCAAAATTATGAAACAAAATTTTAAGATATATTTTAAATGAATATCATATTTACTTGTGATTGAACAAAATAATGAGTTATTGACAAAACCATGGAGCCCATCATATTGGATCTGCTCCATTCCTTGGAGTGAATGCAACAATATATAATAAATTCAAATGACATAATCTTGGATCTAGAAGCAGTTGGATTATAATAATAGCCAAAGAGAATGGACATAATATTTTTTTCTCTCCACCAGAAATGAAAAAAATGAAGATAAGCAAGAAAGGAACAAAAAATCTCAAGAAGATCCCTTTAATGAGTGGAGATAACTTTTGTTATCAAGTATGTTATGAAAACCAATTGTTCATGTACCTATCATACACTTGAATATTTTATTATTCAATTAATATTCCTTTAAAGGAAGGAAACATAAGTCCACTAGACAATACAACAATGCATATTATCATTAGAGATAAAAATCATTTTTCTTGTTTGATAATAAAATAATTTTTTAGTGGTACCAAATTAATATAAGGCTCCAGAAGAGCTAAGACATTGTTATTTGAAGAAATAAAGTGATAATTAATGCATTAAGTTTTAGTCAATCTCAAAGAAATTATTATGTTTTAAGAAGATATTCATTATAACGAATATCATATTAAGGCTATGGGTGATGAGAAGAATAATTTCTACATATTAAATTTATTAGACCTTGGTGAGAATTTTGCATTAGAAAACTATCGTATAATTTCTTCTAGTTCGTACTATGCAATTATTAGTATAGTTAAATAACATACAATAGTAAACTAGAAGTTTACATTAGTATTATTGAATCACGTGCATGGTAAACTAGAAGTTTACTAGTCCAAATATACTAACTAGTTGGTATGATCGGTTAAACTATCCTGATCAATAATGATGCGACAAGATGTGAATTTATATGGATATTCATTGAAACTTGAAGATTCTTCATTTTTCAAGTGTTGCTTATTCTCTAAGAGATTTATTAAACCTCATTGGCAAAAGTTGAGATTAAATTTCTTGCATTTTAAAAAGAAACATGGGCCCATTTATTCGACAAGTGGTGTTTTGATATAATTTTGGTAGATGCATCTACAAGTTAATCATATGTAAGTTATCAACTTGCAACCTATAGTTTGCGAGATTACTTGTTTAATGATTTGTTTATGAACAAAACCTTCAAATTATGCAATCGAGACAATTCTTGCTAATGCTGGTGAGTTTGTTTCTCAAGCTTCTAATTATTATTTTATGATAGATTGTTAGTGTGAATAAGTATTGCAAACCTGTTATTTATATGTATAAAATGGTTTAGCAAAATTATGAATTAAATGCCTCTAATTAGTAGCGAAACCATTATTTTTTAGAACAAAACTTTTTTGAATATAGGAATATGATATTTTATAAATAAACACTTTTACACATCATGCCAATAAGTTGTGACAAGTACTCTTCATTACAATTGACTTTTGGTCAGGAGCCAAATCAACCCATTTTAGAATTTTTGAATATGCAGTATATGTTTAAGTTGCTCTATCACAATGCATAAAATGATTATTCAATGAATGTCGGGAATATATATTAATTATGAATCTCCTTATATTATTAGATGTTTTAAACGAATTGGAGATTCAATTATGACATGATTTATATTTTGATTTGATAGTTTTCCTATAACGACCCAAATTTTATCTTTGTTTGGAAAATTAGTTGTGGGATCGAATTTATTAAATTGAGCCATCTAAAATTTTAATTGATGCAATTTCGAAGCAAGTATGAAACTAAAAAATAGGAATATTAATAGTTAAATTATTTAGTAATCAATGGATAGAATATTATTAAAGTACAAGGTCTAGGTTGGAAGCTTATTAATTAGGTAGTATAGGGACCAAATTATAAAGTAATTAAAATAGAGGAAAAGTAAGTAGGAAGTAAATATGTCCCTAAAGTGATGATAAGTAGTGGACTAGGGTGCAATTTGATAATCGATAAATTTTGGATAGCAAATAAACTTAATAAAAGTTATAGTTGTAATATTCCAAAATACCTGATATAATAACTTGTGTCACATTGGTGACCAATTGAATTAAATTTCCAGATCTGAACATCGTGTTAAGTGTCGTTAAATTATTATTTAGCTATGATACAGAAAAGACACCAAAATCAAATTGTACAAATTAATGAGTAATATAAGATTTAATCAAGAAAGATAAAGATTAATGAATGGATTTCATTGACCATGGGCTTGGGTGAAAGTTAACCCAAGGACCTTAGTGGTTAATAAACCACCACCAAATAGGATGCATTTGTGGGAAACAATTGATGCCATGCATTGCCACTAATTAAATTCTTAAGTGAATATGGCTATTAGAAAAATGTATATATATGTATTAATAAATAATTAGAAAGTGATAGCCATATATATGTGTTAAAGTGGTTAAGAGAAAGAGAGTATTTAAAATTTTATCGTCACCTTGCCATCCTTTAAGAGAAGAAGAAGTTTAAGTTTCACTATCCAAAATTACATGAGGTAAGGAAGATCATCTTTAAATCTTTTCATGAGTTCTTAGTTTAATGAATTTGGTGTACTCAACCCAATAGTTAATTTTCATGATTGTGAAATTTTGATTAAGTTTTCATTGATGAAGTATAGGGAAAAATCAAAATAGAATTTATGAACTAATTGGTTGTATAGTTAGTTAAGTAAGAAACTAGCTAGTATTGAAGTGAGTAGTATTGGTACAAGGTTTGATTTCATGGTTGCTAAAAGAAAATAATTGTTGAAAAATTAGTGACCTATTTGTAAGAGTTGAAAACCATGAATATTTTTTTGGATATATAATGGTAGTATGAGGTCCCTAAAGGATAAATACAAATTTCAATATAGATTTGATCGAATGAATTTTGTGATACGAGCATTTCAGATGTTAAGGTTAAAAATAGGCCTAAATGTAAAGACGTGCAAATATGCTTGGTTGTTAGTATGACTTTATTAAATGAAGAACTAACGTTATTTTCGTAACCAAATCTATCGTCCATAGCTAATGACGAGGCTAGGATGTCGAGGTGTAAGGCAAAATCGAGTGACGAACAATGAACTTGGTTTGTGCTAACTCAATTTGATTTCATTTCATAAGTCCATTATATGTTTAGTTCAATAAGTGATTAACATATATGCAACTATGTGTGTGCACGCACGCGCGCGTGTACGACTTGATGAATTAACAAGCAATTAGTAAGTCTATTTGAGACTTATTACATTTCTTAGTTGGTGTCTATGATGCATTAATTTCATGAGAGAAATGACTCAATGATATGTAGAATATGAAAATTAATTGTATTCAATTGGTTAAGTCTAGTATGAATTAAATGAATAAAAGTCATATGGGATAAACAATGATAAATATACTAGCTACTATACTAAGTAAACATGTCATGATATGTTAAAAGTTCAATATAAAACAAGGTGTAATATATCATGAATAAGCAAGCTATGATGAAATGTATTGTAAGCATAACTTGAATGGCTATGGTAATTTGAATGAGTTATCTTTTTTTTTTATGGTCTAAGGACCTTAGTTGAAAGACTTAACCAAAATGATCATAGTCACATGATATGGAAAAATAATGATACATGTAAAAGGTTGCCTTAATGGCATTTGATATGAATCTATGATATGTAATGAAAGAGCCAAATTAATGGCTAGCAATCTAATTGAACATGACTTAATGAATATGTGTTGCATATGAAGCATGTAAGGGTTTAGGCAAAAAACTTTTTTAGGGGGTCGAAATTAAATTTTAATTTTTACGATACTAAAAATGCAATTTCACCATTTGATTAGCCTATATCTTTATACTTTTTAAAGGATTAACAAAAAACTTGGTAGAAAGATTAGAACACAATTAGCATGCCATAGGGTCACTTGTGCATTTCTGTATGGGTTTGATATAGATTAAGAGCTATCAAATAATTCAACATTTATTGTGAATCATCACATCTATTTTGTTTCTTCGAAGACCTTGGTGTGGTGGAAGGATGTAGTTGTATAAGTATATGTATATTTTGCCTCAGGCTCTACACTTATATGCTTTAGCGTGGTACAGTTCATGCTCATTCGAGCTATCCTAGTGTGGTGTAGTTCACTCGCGTGTTCGAGTTCATTTTTACTAAGGTTATATAGGGTAAATTATTAATATGAACAAGAAATGGATTCATTGAAACTAAGCATTATAAGTTCATAATGAACTACAAAGAACGATAATAAAGAATTGATATTAATATGCTTCATGTATGAGAATTTGAAATCTGTATATGTAATGTTCACTTATGAGATACTATAAAATGAGATGAGAAATGTTCTATGAAATTTCATGCCTATGAGACCATTTGAAACATTAGAAATATGGATCAATATTTACTTGATGAAATTATTTTTGAATGGTATATGAAATATTGACTTTAACTTGTGAATTAAACAATGGAACCTATTGTATGTTTAATTAGTCCATACTTTGTTGTTTTGAATTCAATTTGTGTTAGCACCACTGAGAATTCAATGCTTAGTGAATAGACATGTTTGTTTTGTACACATGTCTTAGCAAAGATAGATTGTGGTATTTTAGTTCAAAGGAATCTAAAGGTAAATAGCTCAACTCACCAAGGTCCTTGAATAGTTTCATTGAATATCTCATTTTCATGGCATGTACCTAGGTCTAGACAATTAGTGAGTTTTGTATGATAACTTGATCTTGGTTTGGTATGTTATTCAAAAGAAATTATTGGTTAAACATGTTGATATTACAAGTCTAAACATTGGGTATGGTATGTGTTGGTTGATGAGTTATTTGCTTGTCAAGTAAATTAACTTGATAGTTAAGTATAGAGCCATTATGGTATGATTGTTTCATGTGCCTTGAATGTTTTATTATGATTTAAAATGGTGTATGACACTTGAATTATAAACCTCGCAAGTCATGATTCTTGTTTGGTAATGTTTTAGGTTCAAATAAGTGAGTTTTAAGGTGATTTATGGGTTTGAACAAACTTGTATCGATACAATTGAGGAAAAATGCCTTAATGTGCATTATAAAACACTTGTATTGGTACATCTAGATACTTCTACCGTAACAAGTGCCCCAAACTCAAGCAATTGCACTATTTTGAGTCATTTTGACTTTCTGAGGTTTGTTTTGGGTCTCAAGCACCTTCGACCACCTCCAAACATATTCAAAATGATTTTAAATTACTTATAAAGGCTTTTAATTTTCCTAAAATTGGGTTCATATAAATTTTTTTAAATTTTCGATTTTAACAAAAATCCTATTTCTCTCTACTCAAAAGATTTCGCTTTACAGCGATAAATTTCAAAAACTTGCTTTACAATTTAAATGAGTCCATATGCATCATAAGCCACAAAATGATTTCAAATCATAATTAATACATTCTTAAATGTTGGGTTTTAGAAATTATTTATTGCCTCAATTGTTTATGAATGATGTTTGAGTTGCTTCAAAGTGTTGTGACATCTCGTACTTGGATTTGTCGATCGAATTGGGTGTGGGGTGTTACATTTCGCAATATTAAAGAGAGAGAAATAATACTTGGATGAAATAATTACTTGGATGAATTATTATTATCTAGATCCTCATAGAAAATAATTTGAACAATAAGTGTAAAAGATAATTCACTTTATTATAAGTTCACTACCAAATGTATTTACTAACCTAATAAGGATAACCAAATTTTATGTACTGGTTGATGTTTTGAACTCCCAGTAGGAGAACCATTTTAGGAAAAATGAAAGTATTGCATACCTGAAGCATTGTAGATTGATTGGTTCCTAAGATAAAATTCTAGTGCAATAAATTAATAAATATAAATGGTCATATAGTGGAGACAGGTGCTCTTAGAGAGACCTAAGACATAACTAATTATTCAAACTCCAAAAGAAATTCAGGTACCTAAATATGAAATTGATGAAAAATAAAGAGATCTCGATAAGTTATGTCAATATGAGCAAATATGGAACCTTGAAGTAGAAAAGTTGTTGATAATGATTTTGTCTGCAATAATATTATTGAGATAATAAAAGAAAATGAGGATCTTGAATAAATCTATCAAGAAATATAGACACGGAAAAACTTGGCCAAAATGGAAAAATACAATTCTAGTAGAATTACATTCTTAAAGGTTTTGGACCAATAGTCCAAACATCTAAATGAATAGAGCTAGTGAGGTACAAATGTGTTGTGAAAGAGAAATAAGAAAAATGAAGTTTTTCGCTAAGTCTGGACATTGATTATGAAAGGTACAATATTCTTTTGTGGTGAATGCTCTAACACCCTTGACCCGATCTGGTTAGTTGGATCCAGATATTAGGTATTACCATACAAATATAGACATAATTTTAAAATTGATTATTACAACTCACAATTATTTACAAATTCAATTGAACACTTAAACACCAAATATATATACAACAATAATTAGAAATACATAACTACAAAAATTATTTCCAATATAATAACTTATTATAATCCTTCTAAGTATAAACTTCTATGTAATACTACTGATTTTTTTTAATTTACATGCTATCGAACTTGCTTTGTATGCATAATAACCTGATATGCCACTTCATTTGCGTGGTCCTGACATCGTCCCTCCTAGCGCAAAATTACTTCGTCAAACCTGTAACGTATCGTAATATATAGATAAGTTCTCAAGAACTTAGTGATAAAATAAATAAATTTACCTTAATTAATACTTGAACATATATGTTGATAATTCATCATAACGATCATTCCATTCCTAGTCACTTAACCTTAATTTTGGCGGATACTTTCTCAAGCTCTGTTTCTTCTATATACGCTAGATAACATACTCTATTCTAAGTTCATTTCTATTTTTCGTCGTGGACTTCAATTCTTCACTTATCCCCTTCTATCTTAACCTTCATATATCCATACCAATTTTCTTTCGAAGACCAATGCAACCAAAATACCATTTCACGTGTATGCTTAACCTAGAACCAATGTACATCACAAATCATAACAAGCACATACATAGTTGGCAGATACCTTCTTGAAATATTCAGAATCGAACCTTTATTGAGGAAAAAATCTCAAGGCCAATTCATTATTTTTCTATATATCTTCAATTCATTAACTTCAATTGATTCTTAGCCATATATCGTACTTACCATGTAACTGATAGATACTTTATACCATGCTGAAGTTACTGAGTATTTATTAAATCACACATATTATGTCACAGAGCTTCAAACAGAAAACACCACAAGTCATCCCATTTAGAAATCTCAACATAGGCCATTCATTTAGAGTTCGTCACAAAGGTAGTTCTTTTAGAGTTCACAATAAATGCAGTTCTTTAACTGTCATGATTGTGATGTGAATTTTCTTAATCTCACTTGTTTTAGGTTTTCCCATCATTGCTCTGGGACACGCAGGGAACCCCATTACGTAATCACCATTCATTAGTTTCTTTTCAAAGGGTGCCATGGCCATGGACTTTTCCTTTAGAGTTTTATATCAGAGTTTGTATTTTTTGTCTCGACGGACTCCAATAGACACCACCGCAATGAATAGACACAAACTCACTTTACAAACTCTTCATGCATTGCCACAATCTAAGCCCAACATTTTTATTCTCTCTAAAAAGGTTACCAAAGAAAAGAAAAGAAAATCAGAAAAGGTCTAGCAACCACTTTTTGAATTCTCTCTGAAAAGTTTAAAGAGTTTTACTATTTCGTTGTTGACTGGGTGGACTACGTAAGGCTGAAACATTTTTGGTTGCGGCTTGGAATCAACGTCGAGAAAGAAATCAGATCCTAAAGGTATATCTTCAACTCTTTTTCAATCGATTCGTTCCTTGTACAAAGATCCGTGGTTAATGATCGTTGAAATATTTTTTTCACTGCGCCACAAGGTGCACCAGTGATCTAACAATTAGGTCAGTTATAGGGGTTTACAATTAGAACTCTAATTTTAGTGTGTTTAAAGAGGCCACTGTACCCCTATTGATGCAAGTCTCAAAACCCAATTTTAGACCCCATAGATGTGATGGGCTTACACTACCTCAAGGCCCAACAATAAGATCAAAGGCCAAACCAATCAAACCAAGATTCAATCAAAGAAAATATGTGAGGATAAATCTTTTTTGAGGAAACGAGGAATGATACATGCACAAAATGAGTGAAATTCATTAAATTCCATTCACCGAGTTACCAATTTTTAAGCTTGAGGAATCAACAGATTTGCAATGACTTTTTGGATGGGATCTAGGCATTTCTTGGTTAAGATGTCTTCATGGCATTCGAATATCTATCTCTTAGCTTTGAAAAAAACTTTGAATCACTCAATTTTCAATTCGGGAACTCAAGTTATGACAATTTTAGTGAAGACCGTGCGAGTAGAATTTCTAGACGGGATTATGACGGGAGTTACGATTTTGGGCTTTTATTCGAGTTTAAATCATATTGGGTTCGAATTTTAGGATTAATTTTTATTATATATGAGCCCCATATTTATTTATCAACTCTTATTATTTTATTATTATTATTCTAAATTTTTTATAATTATTAAGTATTTTAAGTTATTTAGGAGTTTTATGTCAAGAAGAAAATATTGTTTAGATTAATTAGAGTTTTAGTATACTTAAGAGTTTTATTTAGATTTATTTAGCTAGCCTATATAAAGGCCTTTACATATTACACAAAGAATCAATTCATTATTATTGAACTTCTCTTTTCAGTTAATAAATTCTCTTTAAGTTTTTCTTTTCAAGAATTTCTCTTTTAAGTTTTCTTTTAAAAGAGTTTTAACAATCATTTCAGATTGTGGGGATCATCTTCAAAACTTTTCTTGCCAAGCTTTCTTTCTTGTAGGGGAAATTAAAGCCACTTGAAGGGAGTTGTGGATTTTTATTATTTTCAAGGCTTTTTAGGGCTTCTACATATCACGTTCTATCTTTTCTATCTATCTTCTTTATTTTCTTCTTTATTGTTCCAATCTTTGATTTATTATTCTATTTATGTTATGTTATGTTATTTATTTTTATTTGTTTTATTTGACTTGGATTTGATTGCGTTTCAAGTTGTGTCAAAATCCAAGTTTGCTTTTCGAATGTCTAGAACCCTATGTCAAATCTGCGAGTTGGACAAACTTTATGATTCTCTTACACTCTTATAACTATCATTTGGCATCAAATTTGGGCATTTCAGGTGTTCTTTGTGTTATTATAAAACCGATTTCCAGTAAACAACCTCAAATCAATTTTCTTTTACCTAGAAAGTTTTCAAAAAAAATATTTTTTAGTAGATAAACATTTTTCAAATGATATGAAATTTTGCATATTGTTTCTTAGAACTATTTTAGAATATTAAATAAAATATTTCCCACAAAAAAAGTGATCGGAAAAGTGCAAAAACAGAAAAATATGAAAAGTAAAAAAAATAAAAAAAATATTCTGTGGGTTGAATTTTGTGCTGAAACTTTCCAGATCAGATCTACATTATTTGAAGAGGCTCCAGTTTAAATTTTGTGATTTTTGGAAATTGAGAACACCTCGAACAAAGTTTTTCAACTTGTTTCGTAATTTTTCAAGTTTTCAGGTTTCATGGATTTTCATTGACTCTTAGGCTTAGTTTTCATTTTTTTTCTTTTTTATTGTTCCTTTATGCATTTTAACACTTTATTGTTTCTTGTGTTAGTAGGTTAAAGCACGTTGCACATTCCTTCCTTTGTGCAACACAATTCTTTGGTGTCTAGTCGATTTTAGAATCCTAGTGCTACTAGCTTTGCTTTACTAGTTTGATTCTAATACATTCTGATTAGTCGATATAAACACTTTTAAAAAACTCACAAGATTAATTCTTACCTCATTGAGAATTTGATTTTTATTTCTGAGTGCATAACAGTGAGGTTTTCTTAATTTTTCTTTTCTTGAGTGACTTGTTCTTTTCAGGCTTTCATAATGATTTGCGATATTATGATTAGAAAGTTGCAAATGGATCAAACGGTTCGAGATGCTCGAGATCAACACAGGACATTATTCTAGATACAACCAACAAAAATTTGGAATGTCTAAGTACCAAAATTGAGCGTTGGAATCGTAATTAGGGAGATAAGGTTGACCAACCTCATTTTCATGCAAATAATGCTTGGCATGTCCCTCGTGCAAATGATGAGACTTTGGTTAATAATGACTGTGGGCAACATTCTTTAGCTAAATCAAAATTTTCAATTCCACAATGTCATGGAAAGAATGATCAAGAGACTTATTATGATGGGAAAGGTGATTATAAATTAGTTTGTCAATTCAAGGGGAGATGGCCAAATGAAATGAATACAACTAATCTCTCACATGTTGTGAAATATTATTGGTGTAGTTCAACAGATCATGAGGGTTTTCGATGTTCAATTAAATATCCAAATAGAGAGAATATGATTGAGTTATCACCTTTTTTGCAATGTTATTGGTGTAGTTCAAAGGATCATAAGGGTTTTCAATGTTCAATTAACTAGAGAAGAAAGTAAGTATGAATTTGTTCCTTTTGTTGACACTTACTCTAGTGGAAAAGAGATTTGTGATGGTGAACATTGTAAACCGGAAAAAGATGATAGTGAGAATTTTTTTCCTTGAAGTTATGGAGTTAGATGAGATAGAAACGCCATGTCCTCCTACTGAGATGTATTGTACTAAATTGAATATTCATAATACTTGTGTGGGGGATATGAAAAGTAAAGAAGAAAAAATAGAGAGAAAAGAGACCTTGAGTGATAAAAGTCTACTTGATGTTCCACTTTTGGTGAGTGAAAATACATATGAGATAAAATTGGAGAGTTCTCAAGTGGGAAAAGAAAATGAAAAACAAGAAAATATTCATTCAAAAGTAAGGAATGGTTATGTTTTAACTAACCACAATTCAAATTTGTGTAGTGCTGTTTCCTTGTTACAAGATTTCAAGGATCTACTGACGGGCTTCCAATTACATTACTCAACCATCAATAGACAATTTCACTTATGGGAGAGAGGTATGTTGAACATTGATAATTCTCCACAAGTGCTACAAGGTAAGAAATGTAAGAAATTGAATTAAGAAGGCATTAGAAATTGAATTAAGAAGGCATACCTTGCATGTGTTCGATAAGTATGCTACTGATTTTAAATTTTCTTACGATTTCTCATTGGTCAAGTTTCAATAAACCTTTGTCTGTTTCAATTAATTTTATGGGTTTATCTAGATTTTTAAAGGTTAAAAGTAGTAATTTTATTGCATTTAATAGGTTTATTAAAGCATTTTATACATTTTCTCTTGCAGCAAAACTTTCTATCTTGACCTTTAACTATGAACTTTTACATAATAACTGTAATATCCCGAATTAGGGCCTAATCGAAATAGTGGTTTCGTGACCACAAATTCGAGATGGAAATAATTATTTTATGATTATTTTGAGGTCTATGATATGATTGCATGATTGTGTGAAAATTTCGTGAAGAAATTCTATGCATAAAGTGCTTAATTTGAAGTTAGGGACTAAATTGAATAAGTTGCAAAACTTTCATTCTAGAAGTTTCTAGTATGAAATTGCTTTGAAATATTAATTAGGAGGTCTTAAATAGCAATTTGACCAATTTCAAAGTTTATGGACAAATATTGGACATGAATGGAATTTTTGGAAAGTTTAGTAGTAAGGGCATTTTGGTCATTTAGGGGTAAAATGAATTAAAATACAAAATTAAAAGCCAATTTTGCTCATCTTCTTCACCATGGACGTGTATACCAAGGGAGACTCCATGGCTAGGGTTTCCAGCACTTCCAAGCTCGACTATGAAGGAAATCGAGATTCGGGCTTAAATCAGGAAAATACAAGGTTATGAACTAAAATGGTAAATTGCTGTTTCTGGATCGAGGTAAGTTCGTATGATAATAATAATGCAATGTTATGTTTGAATTATATTTCTTACTATTATTGCATATATTTTATGATTTAATATATTGGAATGGAATGGTGTTTATGATGTGGAAATATGACATGAAAGAATGTTACATGAAATGCAAGAAAATGAAGATACATGACAAGTGATATATGAAATATGTGATATATGTTATGTAAATTCTTAAAAGCTGATTTGATATTTGAGTTGTGTCTTATTATACTATGAATGGACAATTGGTACTATGGATAGTGAGATCGACACTTTGAGTAAATTCGTACATAAATAATCTATCGATTCTTTTTATGTTATTATATTTTGATATCATATGAAATGTGGCTGCCTATCAAATGGTTATTTGATGTAAATTATGAAGTTAAATTGATTACGGACAATTTAGTAAAATGTTGAAAAGTGAGGAATTTCCCGATTGAACCTTCGGAATAAAAATGATACGAATGATCTATTTTGAGGTCGCATGTGTAGTACTAAGTGCAGGCTACTATGCGTACTCGAAAACTGTGATCACGTGCGTAGTACTAAGTGTAGGCTACTACGTGTATCAGATGGTTAGGTCACGTGTGTAGTACTAAGTGCAGGCTACTACGTGTACCGGATAATTGGTCACGTGTGTAGTACTAAGTGCAGGCTACTACGTGTACTGGATAATTGGTCGCATGTGTAGTACTATGTGCAGGCTACTATGCGTACCAGATAGCTTTAGCTACAAGTGTGAAAATATGTGCAGGCAATTGAGTATCAGTTATTATTCCGAAGAGTTCAACGGGAAAATCGATTAAGTAAAAATACAATTGAACATGATTATATGATGAATAAGTGTAGGTATATGTTTATGAAAAATTATGAGCAATGTGCTCGATAATTGAGTGAATTTCGATAAGACAAAATGGATTAAGTGGAATTATGTAAGAATGAATTTTAGTGGTAAAATAGTGTTGGACAACAGCAGTTGCATGACTTTTAAAATTCACTAAAAATTGTGGAAATTGAATAAAAATGAAAATGATATATGAAAATAAAGCTTAATGAGTCTATTTTCACATGAAAGAAACAGGGGAAGCAAAAGAATTCTATATTGTGTGATATTTGAATTCTTGTGAAATAGGGTCTGAATGAATTCGAGATTCCTTATTCTGACTTTAGAAATTCACCATAAATTGTAAAAAAATTATTAAAAGTCATAACTTACATGGATGGATTCCTTATTGAGTCTATTTTTAAGGGAAACAAACTTCATGGTCGTTAGAATTCTGTACAGGGAGAAATTTGGTTCGTAGTACATAGAGGTTAGAGTAGTCGTACTCTGAAATAGGGGAGACTTTAACTAATAAAATGTACTAATTGGCTAAACCAAAAATTCTGGAAATTTTATGGGATAAATATATATGAATCTAGTTTCAAGAAAAATTAACGAAACTAAATTTGGAGTTTTGTAGCTTCAGATATGAATGATTTAGTAACTGTAACTTGATAACACATCTTAACCTGAATATGTGTAATTGTACAATTATAGTGTTTTATCTTGAAAAGCATGGTAGTAATTGCTTATTATTTTCATGTGAACTTACTAAGCGTAAAGCTTATCCATCCTCTCCATTTCTTTAGTATTGGCAGGTCGGCTCGGGGTTGGAGATCGTCGGAGGCAAAATCACACTATCAAACTATCATTTTTGGGAAAATTAATTCAAATATTAGAGATATCAAGTGAGTGGCATGTATAGGAAGTTGGTTTGTGATATGTATTTTTATTATGATTTTGACCTTACGTATCAGTGTGCATTGAGTTATTGTATATGATCATGACATGTGGTCCTTATCCATTATGGTTTATAAGTTTAATTAATCGTGCCATGTCCTACGTTTTGATGTGATGATATAGTTAGCTTTGTTTGTTATGCATGTGTTCGAAAAGTTTTGAATTAAATGAAATTTTATGGCCCCATTTTCGTCTATGTGTATTGTTAAGTCTGGTAATGCCTCGTACTCTGTTCCGGCCTTGGATACGGGTAAGGGGTGTTACAATAACCTTAACCTTCTTGATTTTTATAATTATGTTAAATTCTTGACTCATCATTGGAAATGCTTATGGATGAACATACATATTCAAAGAAAGTTACATGTTACGTTTTACTTGAACACTCATGTGCGTAACATTTCTTTGTTTAGTGTTGATATCTTGTTTTTAAAGGAGACGTGTATGATCGAAGCTGAATTGAAAGATCGAAATAATGTCTTTGATCTCGATGATAGTTTTGGCATCCAAGAAATCTTAGGTAAGTAAATTTTTTTTCATTTTATTGTTAGTAATTCTAATCCCTTTTCTTTTTATACAGTTAAAGATTCGAGAACGAATCTTCTTGAGGAAGGGCGAAATGATTTGAGTATCAAGGCCCAAATTCAGACTCATGGATGTGATGGGCTTACACTACCTAAAGGCCCAACAATAAGATCAAAGGCCAAACTAAGCAAACCAAGATTCGATCAAAGGCAATATGTTTGAGGAAATGAGGAAGGATACATGCACGAAATGGGTGAAATTTATTAAATTCCATTCACCTAAGATGCTGATTTTTATGCTTGGAAAATCAATAGACATGTGACAACATTTTGGATGGGATCTAGGCATTTATTAGTTAAGATGTCTTCATGGCGTTCAAATATCTATCTCTTAGCTTCGAAATACACTTTGAATCACTCGATTTTGAGTTTGGGAGCTCAAGTTATGACTGTTTTAATGAAGATTGTGTGAGCAGAATTTTTGGATGGAATTATGACGGGAATTATGAGTTTTGGGCTTTTAATCCGTGTTTAAATCATATTGGGTTCAGGTTTTAGACTTAATTTTTATTATATATGATCATAATATTGTATTTATCAGCTCTTATAATTTTATTATTCTAAATTTTTATAATTATTAATTATTCTAAGTTATTTAGGAGTTTTATGTCAACAAGAAAGTTTAGTTTAAAACTACTTATTGTTTGAGTTAATTAGAATTCTAGTAAACTTAAGAGTTTTATTTAGATTTATTTAGCTAGCCTATATTGTAACATCCCGATTTTGGGCTTAGTCGGAACAGTGGTTTCGGGACCACAAATCCAATGAGGAAAATTTTATTTTTATTATATTTTTATGGTCTATGATTTCACGGAATGATTTCGTGAAAATTTCGTTTGAAAATTTCGACGTTTGGGCACTCAATTTAGTAAAAAGGACTAAATTGTAAAAAGTGCAAAAGTTGAGTTTTACATGTTAGAGGTGTCTAATTGTCATGAAATTTTAAATGGGAGGTCCTTAAATGATAATTAAACCATTGTATAACTTTTTGGACAAAAATGGCCTTGGTTGGGTAAAATTTGAAAGAATAGTAAAAAGAGCATTTTGGTCATAGGGGTAAAATGAATTAAAAGACAAATTTTAAACCCCAAATGTGTCCCTTTCTTCTTATTACAGCAGAATGTACCAATAGCAGCCATGGTTAGGGTTTGGCCAAGCTTCCAAGCTTAATAGTAAGTGATTCCGAGCTTCGTTTTCAATGTTCTATGTATTTTTGAAATCCCGATAACATGATCTGCTCATTTCTACCATTATTTTGAGCTAGGATTTATGTTTAAAAATTTACCCATGAATGATATGCATGTATTTTGATGTTTAATGGTAGAATATGAAGCTTGAAATTGTGTTAAACAACTTTTGCTAAGCGATTTTATATGAAAACGAGTAAAACGACATAATCAGTAAAAATACCTAATGTTCATAAGTACATGTTAGAGTGAGAATTTGATGTTGCTATAGAAGGGAAAAATGATCAGCATGTCATAAAACATAAGAAAATAGGAAGAAGTTTAATTTTTGAACCTTTGGAAAAAGTGCAATATGCAAAAGTTTAGGGGTCAAAATAAAAATTTGTAAAAATATGATTTTTAGACCCATATGAATAGTGTGACTAATTAGTAGGCTAAATGTGATATTATAGATCAAGGAAATCGAGATTTGGGCTTAAATCAGGAAAATACAAGGTTATAGACTAGAATGGTAAATTGCCATTTCTGGATTTGAGGTAAGTTCGTGTGATTTAATAAACCTATTATTCATGTTATTATTGAAATACATGAAATATAATTTGTTATAATTGTATTGAATTTGATGTTAATAGAAATTTGATGGAATATAATATTTAAAAGAAATGGGTGATTACCGAGAATATGAGATCTTGTATATGATTGTCCTGTTTGCATGAGTTGTTGTGCTAAGAGATAGCACAAGTACGTACTTGAAACTCATGAGTACATGTTTGACATGTGAAATGAAATGGACTTGTGAAGAGGGTGCAAATGAAATAAGTTTTAGTATTGTTCAATTAATGGACACAAACGGTGATTTGTGGTTGATGAATTGAGATTAAATGAGGAAATCCCGGTTGAACCTTCGGAATGGAAAAACGTGGTGCTAAATGGATATACCACGATTACACATATTGATACATGTAACGTGGTGCTAAGTGGATATGCCACGGTTACATATATTGATTCATTAACGTGGTGCTAAGTGGATATACCACGGTTAAACATATAACGTGGTGCTAAGTGGATATGCCACGGTTACATATATTGATTCATTAACGTGGTGCTAAGTGGATATACCACAGTTAAACATGTAACGTGGTACTAAGTGGATATGCCACGGTTACATATAGTGATTCATTAACGTGGTGCTAAGTGGATATACCACGGTTAAACATATAACGTGTGCTAAGTGGATTTGCCACGGTTATACATGTTAATTTGAAAAGTGGCGCTAAGTGCGTATGCCACAATTACATGTTAGCCCAATAGTGTGGAGCTATGTGCTAAAACCACGTGATATTGTCACTTTCCGAAGTGTTCACCGGGAGAAACAAGTTTGCTAAATGAAATTTAACGTAAAAAAATCTGGGATAATACCGAAATATGAATATATGAGTTTTGAATTATGAGTTAGATATGTGATTGAATTTTTGATAAGATGAATATGGATAAGTATTATCTTGAAAGTTGATAATAAGAAATTTTAGTGAAGGAATGAAATTTGTGATAAACAGTCTAAAACAGCAGCAGGGGAGTGACTTTGAAAAATCACCAAAGATGGTAGAAGTTGAAATAGAAGTGGAATGGGATATGGAATTAAAGCTTATTGAATCTATTTTCATATAAAAGAAACAGAGCAAACAACGGAATTTTTTATTTTGGGATATTTATATTTTTGTAAGACTGGTTCAGACTAATTTCGTGATCCCCTGTTTTGAATTGTAAAAATTATTAAAAATTGTACAAAAATATTTAAGGAACATAATTTATATGGTTTGATTCCTTATTGAATTTATTTTTATAAGAAAGAAACAAAAACCTTATTTGAATTTGGTATCAAAATATAATTAAATTTTAGTGAAGAGTGGTCGAAGCTATCAAATAGCAAAATAGGGGAGATTTTAAATAATAAACTGTACTTATTTGCTGGTCCAAAAGTTCTGAAAATTTTATGGTAGAAATATATATGAGTCTAGTTTCTGGGAAAATTTACAGATATTAATTTGGAGTTCCGTATCTCCAGATATAAATGATTTAGTGACTGTGACTCAAGAAAATAGCTTAACCAGAACATGTGTAAATGTACAATTGAGATAGTTTTACTATGGAAAGCATGTTAGTAAATTGCTTATTATTTTCATGCAAGCTTACTAAGCGTAAAGCTTACCCCCTCCTTTCCATTTCTTTTAGTGTTGTCAGGTTAACTCAGGGTTGGAGATCGTCGGGGGTAGCATCACACTATCAAGCCAACACCTTGACAGTATAAACACATATGCTAGAATTATCAAGTGAGTGGCATGTATAGGGACCTAGTTTTATAACATGTGTTATTATAATTTGGCCAAATATATTGGTCTTTAGTGAGCTAATGATTCTGACTTATAAATCTAGCTATTCATGTTATGTCTGATATTGGTGATGTGCATATGCTTGTTTGTCATGCATGGTTGGTAATATGTTATGTGTTATTGTAAGAATGCCATGCTTGTGTCTTGATTGTGAATATATAATTACTCAAATATGCCATGTCAATTGCTATGAAAATGTATAAGTGTATGTAGGTAATTAAGGGTGATAATTGACTTGAAAAATAGCCTTGAAATTGACCACACGGCCCAATCCACACGGGTTTGTAACTCTCCGAAGCAAGAAAACTAGTTAAGTTGCCTAAAGATTTTCAAAGTTCTTGGTTTATTCCCGAACCACCCAAATGCATGTTATAGGTTTTGAAGACCTATATAAGGGACGATATGCATGTGTTCGAGATGTTTTAATTTTTGGTGAAATTTTGTGGCCCGGTTTTACATGTTGTGAATGTTTAAGTCTGGTAACACCTCGAACCATGTCCCGACGTTGGATACGGGTGAGGGGTGTTACATATATAAAGGACTTTGCAGTGTACACAATTCATTCAATTGATTATTATTCAACTTCTCTTTGAGTTTTTCTTTTTCAAGAATTTCTCTTAAGTTTTCTTTTAAAAGAGTTTTAACAATCTTTTTAGATTGCGGGGATCATCTTCAAACTTTTTCTTGCGAAGTTTTCTTTATTGGAGAGGAAATTAGAGCCGCTTGAAGGGAGTTGTGGGTTCTTCTTGTTTCCAGAGCTTTTTAGGACTTCTACATACCGCGTTCTATCTTTTCCATCTATCTTCTTTATTTTCTTCTTTATTGTTCCAAGATTTGATTTATTGTTCTATTTATTTATCTTACTTATTTTTTTTATTTTTTTGTTTGACTTGGATTCGATTGCGTTTTAGGTTGTGTCAAAATTCAAGTTTTGTTTTTAAATGTCTAGAGCCCTAAGTCAAATTCGTGACTTGGACAAAATTTACAATCCTCTTCCGCTCTTATCCCTATCACCTATTTTGAAAGACAATTAAAGATGTAGTACTACATGACTTTTCTTTTTTGGGGCAACAAGATGTAGTCGCAGATAAGCTTTGGTGAGAGTTTTTGTGGTAACCATGGAGAGAATTTTGTTCTTGAGTTAGGGATTCATTTTCGGGGTTTGAGTTTGTATGTTTAGTACATTTCGATTTATTTTCTCCATATTGTACTCTTGTTTGTTTACTCATTTAGTGAAAAGCCGAAGCCTCCTTTTCTCGTGGTTTTTATCATCTTTTGAGGAGTTTTGCAAGTAAATATTTGTGTGTTCAATCTTTTCTACCTTTTTCTTATTTCTTTTTTTATATTGGTCGATCCCCAAAAAACACATAAATGATACTAAAGTATTCCTAGATTAATCAGAGTTCAACTGGGAAAGGATAACAGAGTTTAACTAGGAGAAGAAACTTGGTGTTTGTGGGAAACACATTGACATGTTGCAATGTCCTCATTTGCATCGTCACAATGTCATCTGTTGTCGCAACACTGGGAAGCTTCTTGTCGTGATGCCGCCAACTGACTTTGCTAAGTGCATGCGAACTGTGCAATAAATGCGAGACACAACCCACACTATTCCATGTTTTGAATTGAAAAATCTTAAAATTTAGTATCCATATTGTAACACCCCAAAGCTGACCTAGATGTTATGGTCGGATCTTGAGGGTTACATTAATATTTCGAAACCTTGATCACTTTTTCTCAAAACTTAACTTATTTTGAAGAAAATTTTTTCCATAAAAACTTGCTTTAGTCTATTGGTTAGAAAAAATGTACAGTCATAAAGTGTGTGAATTTTGAAACTATAACTTATAATACCCTATTTAAAATAATCACGCTATTGACTACATTTACTTATTTTGTAAAAATGTGTATTCTCGATTTAAAATTTTGCAGCAAAAATTTCTTAAACTTGTTTAGCTTTGAAAATCTAATGCTTAATTTTTAATTATCAAAAATCATATTGAATTTTAAATAGCTAACTCCATACTTTGCAAATCCCAAAACCACAAATAAAGTTCACAAAATAGACTGACAGTCCAAAAGTCTGTAAATTTAAAAATAAGAATTACTAAATAAGTTTTTTACAAAATAACCAATTTGAGCTTCTGTGCACTACCAAATCCTAAGTCCGAGGGTTACCTAAAATTATTAAGCAAATGGGGTCACCTATAAAGCCCAGTGTGTGCCTTGGCCCACAATCATAATCAAATAAACAATATCAAATTATAGAACCATGCACATATTCACTTATCAAAATGGACAAATCATAAATTATAACATGCTTAGCATAACAATGTCATACAGAAACTCCTACCCCCCATTCACTACATATCAACTTTGTCCAACCAATCACACCAAATAAAGCTACAAGAACCCATCCATCCCTAACATCGTAATGTGGATGTATGCCACTCAGATAATATGCAGTTGTGCTACCAAAAGTATATTGCAGAAATACCACCAGAATCATAAAACACAGATAAATTGCCAAAAATAGACTTCCTCCATCACATACCCTTAATCTACCCCAAATGCATATGCAAAGTCATACAAAGTGATCAGCATAATCATCATAACATGCCACACCCACTAATGAAAAATCAAAATTAAGTTTTTCATACATATGAAATAAATAAAACAAATCATACGAATTAGCTTACTCAGAGTCATATTTATACTGAGATATGAACACATAGATTTACGACTTTACAGGGTTTAACATTCTTCCTAAATACTTGCAAATCATATTTTAGAATTCCCACACTCGGCCTATACAAGGCCTAAACAAACCACTCAAAATTGGCCCACACACCCTACCTGTCTAGATCGTATGGCCCACATGCCCAGACACGCAGCCAGACACACGCTCGTATCACTCACATGGTTTGGCACATAGCTGTCTGGCTTCGATATTTTCAATTTTTCACTATTTTACGAAATTTTGAATTAGCTCCATACACACAAATCATGTACGGTTAGGTCATACACCTGATGATTTCTGAAAAACGACACTACATCACACTTTCAGACCTTAAAAATGAAATTCAAAACAAGTTGATTAACAATGATATACCAAATCCAAATCACTAATTTAGCCTAACCAATAGGGCACTCGACCCTATCCAAAATTAGTTTATAGCTAAGCATTCGATCACTTACCTAGAAAAAGAAGCAGTCCTACAACACCTAGTTCATCGGATACAAATTGTTCGTCTCGCGATCTTCTCCTAATAGTGCATCAAAATGACTAGATTAAAAACAAAGAACCAATTAAAAGATTATTCCCTCACTATAGAAATTTAATGACTAAATCCGAAACAATGGTGTCAAAAATAGTAGTTTCAGGACCACAAATCTGACGAGTGAGTCCGTAATATTATTATTTAATATTTACGAGTCAATTATAATATTATATTGAATATTGATTTAGTAATTTTTGCAAATTGAACGAATACTTAAGTACAAGTGGTTGTCCTTAGAGTCAAGTGGTTTAGGAAAATGAGGTATCGGGACCTCGTTTCTATAAATTGAGCCTGTAAATATTAATAAAAATATTTACAGAGCAATTATATAAGTGTATTGAAATTTGATCCGGAAATTTTAAAGTTAAAATAGTTAATTAAAGAACAATAACTAAATTGTAAAAGCTGTAAAAGTTGATCATTATTGATTTTGATTAACTAAAAAGAATAAATAAGTTATGTCAAGGGATTTAAATGGTAATTATACCATTCTTAATGGTAATGGACAATGGTGGAAGATTTATTAGTTAAAATATGATTTATTTTATTTTATAAATATTATATTATATGTTTAAGAAAACATTTTAAAAAGAAAAAAAAGGTGAATTTCTTTCATCTTTTTCATTTGAGAACCGAAAATAAAATGGGAAAGGCTTCTAAATCATGACAAGTTTATTTTTGCTAATTGGTAAGTAGTTTTTAGTTCGTTTCTTATAATTTCTATATTTTTGGAATCTCGAGAACTTGATCTAGCTAACTCAGGGACTATTTTGTAAAATTGTTAAATATTTTTAATTATGTCATTGATGATTTTGAAGCGTTTTTCAAGTCTAATGGTAGATTATTAAGCTTAGTTGTTAAATATGACTATTTTATAAAGTGATTTTTAGTAATTTTATTGTTAAAGGATTAAATTGTTAAAATAGTAAAATATCTTGAAATTATTGTGAAATTTTGATAAATTATGGCTGAATAGGGACTATATAGAATTTGGCTAGCATGGGTTTTGATTAAATGTGGTTAATTTGTAAATTTTGGGTTTATGGACTAAATTGCAAAAAAGTGTAAAGTTTAGGGATAAAATTGTAAATTTATATATAAAGGACTTATAAGTTTGAGTTTAATTATTTAAGATGTTTGAATGGATTAATTGAATGAAAAAAATTATTTAGATCAAGAAACAAAACAATCGGACTCGAATTATGGAAAAGCTAAATTAACGGATTAGCCGTCAGCCTTGTTTTCGCAACCGTTTTTGTCTAGGTAAGTTCATACTATCTTCCATAATTATAATTCATTATTAAACATTGTTAATTAATTGTATATAAAATATTGAAATTGGAAATCAGACTATGTGGTAATAAATCAAATTCCGAGATAATTCTGATGGACTGAGTAAAAGTCTCATACATGAGGTTTCATTAGGATTCCCATTCTGGACAGAGCTCCAGCATTTGTTGCAAACTCAGATATACATGTGACACGAATTTAGCCTGGATTGGTAATATTTTTTCGTTTTAAAGGTTTAGCTTGGACTGGTAACCTTTCATGTATACATAGCCCTGGCCAAGCTATTTTTCTGTATTGTCACTGGTTTAGCCCGGATGGGTAACCTGTAACACCCCGAATTTGGGCCTAGAAGTATTGGGCCTTGAGTGTGGGTCCGTAAGGAGGTTTTATATAGGTATTTAATTGTGCAATGAAATGACACAATTAAATGTTTGCTTTAGTAGTTAATGGCTTTGAGAAGTGTTAGAGGAATCTTGGGTTCAAACTTGGGCTTTAGCAAAAAATTTTGGTATTAAGTGAAAAAAACCTGGATGCTTGGATGAGGGTTTTTAAATTATTGTGTTAAATAAATGACACAAGGAAGTTTGTAGTCTAGTGGTTGTGGCGTCATTAAGGTTGTATGGGAGCCTGGGTTCAAGCCTTGGCTCTTGTAATTTATTTTTGGTTTTTAAAGGGAACCTGGACTTTGGCCTTTAGACCTTATAATTAATTGGGGATAAAATATGACACAAAAAGCCTTGTGGCTTAGTGGCAAGTAGCGTGTGGAGCATTTAAGGGGAGGCATAGGTTCGAATCCCATGGCAAGCAAGGAGCATTTATTTTGCTAACAAGGGGCGATAAGAGTTGGTGTTGAATTTAAACTCTAATGTTGGAGGGATCCCACATCGGGAAGCTAACATAAGAGTGGATGCGAAACTGGCTTTAAATAGAGAGAACCATGAGGAGAGTAGAGGTACCTTTCTTGGCTGATCCCTTTCGCTGTATGGCGTGCTCGTTTGGGTTGGGCGTCGGCTAAGAGTGCTCGGAGCGTGGATTAACTCCAGTCTCCTATCAGGTGTGTATTTCTCACTACTCTAGCTATAGGATGGCTACTACGGGCCGCGATGGGCCGAAAGGGGTCATGTGGGCCCAATGGGCCTACGGGCCCAATTGGATAAGTTGTTTGATTATGTAGTAAATATTAGACTAGGCTAGATGAATCTCATATCTGTGGCTAGATTTGGGCTAAAAGGGCCACACAAGCGTGTGGGCCCATTTGGGCCGAGAATAGGCTTTAGGCCCATTCGTATTGTTATCCCTGTTTAGAATACTTTAGTTTACTAAAATTACCGAAATACGCTTAGTTTGTAAAAATACTGAAATACCCTCGATTTGTAAAATTATTGAAATACCTTTGACTTGTAAAATTACCAAAGTACCCCCGATTTATAGAATTCCCATTTTACCCCCAATTTACAGAATTACCATTTTAACCCCGATTTATATAATTACCGTTTTACCCTTGATTTACAGAATTACCGTTTTACCCTCGACTTATAGAATTACCATTTTACCCTCGATTTATAGAATTACTGTTTTACCCTTGATTTACAGAATTACTGTTTTACCCTCGATTTACAAAATTACTAAAATACCCTTGGTTTGTAAAATTACCAAAATACCTCTAGTTTGTAAAATTACCAAAATACCCTTGGTTTGTGAAATTACCGAAATACCCTTAATTTGTAAAATTACCAAAATACCCCTAATTTACAAAGTTACAGAAATACCCTTGACTTTCTAAAAATTATGGAAATACCATTGGTTTACAAAATTACTGAAATACCTTTGGTTTGTAGATTTACCAAAACACCCTTGTAGGATGAAATGACTAAAATACCCCTATTAGGTAAAAAGACCGTAAAGCCCCTGTAGGGTAAAGTGACCGTAAAGCCCTTGTAGGGTAAAGTGACCGTAATGCCCCTGTATGGTAAAATGACGAATATGCCCTTATGTTCCGTATGACTGATGTGCTTAGGATTTACATATATTGATATTGGATTAGTTAAGTTTGGGTGACAGGTGGTGGTTATCGTAGGCGATTGATTTTGGAAACGTTTCAACTTCAACCCGTAACAGGTGTGTACTAACCCTCGTAATAGCTTAGATTAATATTTGCTGAAAAGCCGAAAGCTTCATATTTTAGTGATTCAGGAATTAATATTTAGATCTATTTTCTACGCACGTTTAAGTTGGATTCACAACGGATATGGGGTAGGAAGGTATTTGGAACGTTCTTCAACGAGTAGATCTCTGGGTAAGTATTCGAACCTTCTTTCCATTTGTATCTTGTGGTTTAAGAAAAGCTGAAAACCCCTCTGTCGACTAAGGCTAAAAGGGTTTTTGGTGTTATTTGATTTGTTGGTGCTAGTGAAGATTAAAGGCTACCGATCGAGGAGTGTGTGAAAAGCTTGGATCATCGGAGTGACTAAATCTAGTCATCAACTTCGGCAAAGGTGTGAACCCAAGGGCCATTGTGGATGGTGGCCGAATGTGTAAGTGATGATAATAGGTAGTTTTCAATTTGGTTTAATATTAACATGGTCTAATCTATAAGTGGTTGATTATAGGAGAAATCGCATAGGAGATCTCATCAAGGAATATCGCAAATTAGGTGTGTAACGAACCCTTTTTCATAGCTTAAAGCGATAAATGCCGAAAAGCCGAAATGCCGAAATTCTGGCATTTCGAGGACTTGTGAGCAAGCAAACGCTCACTAGTTAGTTAGAATCGATGAGATGATGATCGAGAACAATGGAAACGATAAGGACGTGTTTTTGGCGTTCACGGTAAGTTGGGCCTCGAGAGGCTGAAATAGGGCCCAATAGGCTTTCGAGCCCATTTGGGTAAAATTGGTAGAAAACAGAAATCTATTAAATTGCCTGTTAAGACTATTAATACTATTATGGATTAGGCTAAATGGGCCTAGATGACAAAATCGGCTAAGTAGGGCCCATTAGGGGTTTTAGGCCCAATAACTCGATTTCGCTAAAAATGGGCCAGAATCACTGTTTGCACCCATGAATTGTTAGTAATCGTTAATGAACATGGAAACCCTAATTTTTGGTAAATTACAAGATTACCCTTATAACATGAAAATGACCGTTTTGCCCCTAGGTAAAAATGACCATTATACCCTTGGGGTTTATATATGAACTTAATGCATGGGATTTTGATAAACATGATATGTATGATATGCACATGACATGTATGATATGCACATGATATGTATGATATGCACATGAGATGTTCATAAATGCATTGGGTTGGGTTTTTATATGGATGGAGGAAGTGCAAAAGGGCTTATGCCCCAGTTATTAAAGGGCTTATGCCCCAGTTATTGAAGGGCTTATGCCCCAGTTATTAAAGGGCTTATGCCCAGTTATGATAAAGGGCTTATGCCCCAGTTATGATGAAGGGCTTATGCCCCAGTTACGATAAAGGGCTTATGCCCCAGTTATAAAAAGGGCTTTTGCCCCAGTTACTAAAAGAGGCTAGGCCTCCAGTTATATGATAAAGCAGCTATGCTGCCAGTGGAGAGTTATGGCGGGGTGGGTCGAGTTAATCCCCACATGGTGTGCTGGTTGGTACGGGTGGAGAGTAGCGAATGGTGGGTTGAGTAGTCTCCCCAATTGGGCTTGCATTCTTTCATTGACATTATATGTGATATTGAAATGGGCCTATGGGCCATACCGTTTACAGTAAAGGCTTCGGCCTAGTAATATGAAATATGAAAAGGCTTTGGCCCAGTGTTATGAAATATGAAATATGAAAAGGGCTATGGCCTAGTACATGTTTGAGATTGGATTTGGGCTTAGGCCCAACAGGCTGTTATTGTTTTGGGCTCTGAAAGGGGGCTTGTTGCACACTGAGTTTCCAAACTCACCCCCTTTCCTTAACCTTGCAGGTGAGCCTTGATGTGGGGACTTGGGCCGGAGGGGATTCAGAGTGGCCACGGTGATCGCTTTTGGACCTTTAAATAAGCGTTGGTTTTCATTTAATTCTCTTTAATTATTATTTATTTTTGGGTTGTAATAAGGCCATTTTTAACTTTCTTTTATTTCTTCTCGGGATTATTTTATTTTTAATAACTTCAAACCTGGTTGATAATTGTTCAAATGGGCTAGACTTAGGACGTGTTTCCAAAGCGATACTTGTTTTCAAAATATCTCAACACCATGATTAATCGATTTATCAAAGACGTCCACTTAAACAAATTTAAACTCGATATAACAAAGTGTGGCTATGGTTGTGGGCATGTCTAGGATTGGATCCAATCAAAGAGCTTGGTACTTAAGCAGCCTTCATGGCTCACCTCCTCTGTCTCGGATACCTACCTGGTGCCCAGCTTCCATACACTTTGTTAACTCAACAAAATATATGGTTTTTAAAACACTAAAACGGAACGTGGGTTTTCAACTCCAATGTGTCACGTCAGATTCGGCCATAACGTCTGGGCTGGGTTTGGGGTGTTACATAACCTGACACGTATATTTCTGTATATGATTAGCTCATACGAGCATCATTTATTTCCCGGACTTGTGTATTGAGTTCTTTTACAAAGTTCCATCTAAAAAATAAAGGATGTATAGTGCTAAATTGTTTCATTAAAGTGAACAAAATTATGAATTCTGAATATCCGAACAATTGTTGTTTACTAACTTGGATTTGTTAAATCATGTTGTGATAAGGTTGACACTTGAAATGGCTATATGTAAATTGATTTATGTAAGGAACATTTATGAAATGGATATATGGTATCAAGCTTTGAATAGAATGTATCACATATTACAAATTGAGAAGGGTGATTGAATTGCAATTGTTATTTATGAACATTATATGATATGATATGTTTTAAGTTTTTATATATGTAAAATGAAAAGAATATATGCATTAGCTACATATAATCAATCATTGAAAGGAGAAATTGAATATGGTATAATAAAATGGGATGCGATTTACCATTTGAATACGAGTTGGATGAATTGATTGGTAAATATGCTATTTGAATGTTTTTGCTATAGTATGCTCAAGTTTCATGTATATATGTGAACTCAATAACTTGTGAGATTTGTTGTATGTATAGGAAATAAATGAATTCATAAGCTTGTTAATGAAATTATGCATGAAATGTACAAAATGATTCAAATTTGGTAAGTTTAAGTTTCCATTATATACGAGCTTACTAAACATTGATTTGCTTACATCAGTTGTTTCTTTTTTTGTAGATCATCAGAAATCTTGATCGGCTGGAAGTTCAAATTGGAGCATACACACTATCCATTCCCAAACTGGTAGAAGTTTTTATCATTTTGAAGTTGGGTTATAAATGGTATTTACTAGGAGTTTCAAATTTAATGGTTTATAATGATGTTGTTTTAAGATTTTGTTAAGTAAGGTTTGATAATATGTATATATTTGGTATTTTGGTTCATGTATGTTCATATGAGTACTTTGATTGTTTGGTTCATGCCTTATGAAAGTGTTGATGATATGGTAAAATGGATATGTTGAAATGAATGAATTGGTATGTTGGTATATATTTAAGGTAGTACCTTAAGATGATTGAATGTGTGTTTAGTTTGGTGCATGAAATGTGGTGCCAATGAGGGCATATTGGTTAGACACTTAGATTGAATGTTTTGGTATGTTTTAAGCTTGCTTGAATGTGTTTTGAAGGTATGAGATTGGTTGATTTTGGTTTGGCTTGACACCTAAGGAATGAGAAATGTTTTGGCTTGTTTTAGAAGTGATTTTAGGTGCACACGACCTAGGACACTATCACACGGCCATGTGTCACACACGGCCACTCCACACGGCTATGTGGCCTATTCAATTTTGGAGCAGGTTTTTCCCACACAGTCTCAGGTTGTTACACTACTTGGAGACATGGCTATGTGACCCTATTTTGAATTGCACATGGTCTAGCGACACGACCATGTGACCCTATTTTCGATCTGTACACGGTTTGGCCACATGGTTATGTTCCTGAGCCACACGGCTTGGCCACACGACCTTGTGACCTCTGATTTCTACATTTTTCTGTTTTATTTCAAATTAGCCCCTAATTGTTTCCAATTTAATTTTTAAGTTCCATAAGCTCGATATAAGGCCCATAATTGTATATATGCTATGAATGATGATGGGTTTTGAATATTTGTTATTTAAATTAATAGATGAATGATTTTATGTTATCATTTGTTTTGATATGTGTTGTAATACTCCGTAACCCTAATTCAGAGATGGAGACGGGTTAAGGGTGTTACAATAATAATATCAACTAAGTTAAGGGTGTTGCAATAATAATATCAACTAACTAAGCAATACAAAACCATGCACAATTACAAAATGCAAGATGAAAGAACTTGCACTCAGAAAAATCTCAAAGAAAACTAGAGGTAAGACCCATAATTCTAATTTTAAATTGACATACAAAAATCTTAATTGTTATTAATATTTTTATTATATTTTTCTACTTAATATGTTATTAGCATGTCATATTTTAAGTTAAATATGTTCATAAGTCAGGCCAAGTTACTGTTTAAAAAAAATTTGCAATGTCATGCTCGAGCCTAATTCGATCCACCCAAATAATCCATTTCATTTTAAAAAAAAAATTAATATTACCATTTTATATAAATTTATTACTAAATTTAATTATTTTTTAAAATTATATAATTTAAATTCAAGTTTAACTATACCGACCTAAGGTAAAAAAATTCTTTACCCAAGCAACTAGTCTAGGTTAAGTTCACAAATTTAAAATTCTTTACCCAAGCAACTAGTCTAGGTTAAGTTCACAAATTTTTTTTAATTATCATAAAAAGTTTAAGAGATATACATATTCAAATAAAAAATAAAATTAGGTTTGATAAAATTTTTTAAAAAATAATCGACTGAAAAATTAATACTTTCAATAGTTTTTTTTTACATGCGTTTGATAATCTTTAATGAAAACTACTTTATACAATTTTTTCCAAAAAAATAATAATAAGTAAAAAAAATTTACTTATTACTTAATAGGGAATATATTTAATTATTTTTTATTTTTATTTATTTCTTTTTAGACTATATTATCTTTTTAAACACTTTACATTTACTCTCAATTTTTTCATTCAATTTATTCTTTTATTTAACAAAATTTTCTATAAAACATGAACCTTCAATTTTCTTAATAAAATATTTCATTTTCATAGTGTTTTTAATATTTTATATTTAATAGTATAATTTATTAAAAATAATTTATATTTATAGTAAAGATATTTAAAATTAGACTTTGTTTAAAATAACGTGCACGATTTAAAACTAAGGATAAAAGTGTAAAATAAAAATTTCATAAATTTAAATTTACATTTATCAAATAGTATAAATATATTTAGTACTTAATTTTACGTAATATATCAAACAAATATTATAACTTAAATTCAATACTTAAATTTTTCAGTAGTTAAATTTTCAACAATTAGGGTTTGCTGAATAACAAAAGTAGGAAGCTAACTATTTATCACTTAATATAGAAAATATTAAGTTAATTTATTTTATTAACCTTTAAAAATGAGATATTCAAATTATCATATTTAACTTTTATATAAAACTATCCAAAATAATATTGTACTGACCCAAAATTCACGGGCACCGGAAAAGCGAGTTATAGGGCCTCCGTCTAAGTGAACCGAGTTCGTAAATATTTATTAGGAATATTTGTGAGGCTAGTTGTGTGTTTAATTAGGCTTAATTAAGTGAATTTAGCTTAATTAAGAGAAATTAGAAAAAAGGGCTAAATTGAATAAGGGATAAAAGTAGAATTATCTATTAATAAAAAGAAAGGGGGACCAAAATGGAAAATATACCATTCACCATAAATGAGGCCGCAAATGTTGATAAAAATCTAAGATTTTTATTGTTTAATTATTATTAAATTATAATGTATATAATTATTTTATTATATGGTAATTTATATTAGTTATAAATTAAAATTATTATATTATATGAATAAATCAAAAATTTGTTAAATGAATGGTGATGATATTGTACAATTGTTAAAAAAATGTACATTTGTAATATTATATTTAATTAGTAAATATATATTTATTATTTATTATTACTAACTAAAAGATATTTATTAAATAAATAATTAAATTGTGAGATTTTTACATAATAAACAAATTGGATAGTGACAATTGTAATAATATAAATATATACATTTGTATTATATTTATTTATTTACTTGAAAATTAAGTAAAAGATAGTTATTAATTAAATAATTATATTATGAGATTTTTGTGTATGTAAAATAAATTAAGTGGTGACAAATGTAATGTAAATATGTGTTATTAAAAGATATTTATTATAAATATTATTATAATTATTATCATTATTAACTAATATATATATAAATATAAGATATAAAAGAAATGAAATAAAGAAAGAAAGCAAAAGAAAGAATAGCAGAAGCCATTCGAAAACAAGAAGAAAGATAAGGGAAAGAAAAGAAAAAGGGGAAAACTAGGGTTTGAAGTTTAAAGCTTTAATAGGTAAGTCAATTAAGTCTTTTTTACTTAATTTTGATGTTTTAGAAGCTTTAGAATAAGATTTTGATGAAATTAAGTTGACACTTTGAAAGTTTATAGGTTTATAAGTATAGTTCATGTTGAACAAAAAGATAAATTTGGGATTTAATTGAATGAATTTCAAGTTAGATTTGGTAATGGATGGAATTGTAAAAGAAGCTATAAATTTTGTGTTTAAAGGACTAAATTGAAAGAAATTTTAAATTATAATTTTATTATGAACGTTAAACAGTTAAGTGAAACATGAAAGGAAATTGAATAGAAATGAAGTATGAATTGAATTATAAAAGTAAATGAGTTAATTAGGATTAAATTAAAATTAGGGTATAAATTGAATGGAAATTCAATCATTTATTATAAATTAGTGCTGTAATTAGTAAGTGTAAATTATTATTATTTTTTTTGTGGTTAGCAAAGAACCCGAGGCATCGACACCAACAGGAAAGGAAAAGTTATCGAGGAGTAATCGAACAAATCCGGGTTTGTATTACTATAATTCAAATCTATTTATTATTAATTGTTATATTTTAATTAAAATGCATGGCAAGTAAAATTAGGTAAGCAATTGAAATGATGATACTGATTTGAATGAAATTGGTTCAAAAATATTTATGACTATTGAAATTGAATGTGAACAAATTGGAAATTAAAAGTGATTTGAATTAAGTAATTGAATTATGAATTATGTGAATATTTGAAAGTATAATGATTGGAAATTAAAAGTGATTTGAATTGAATCAAATTGAATTAAATGAAGAAAATATGTGAGTATTTGAAATGTATATTGATTGAAAAGTAATTAGTGATTTGAATTTGATTGGAAAATGAATTAAAATTATGAATTAAATAAAAGTGAATTAATTTATGAATTTGTGTGAATATGTGAATTATGTATCGATTGAAAAGTTGTTTGAATTGAATCGAATTATGATTATATGTGATTATCTGAAATATGTATTGGTATTGAATTGTTTATTGATTAGAAAGTGGAAAAGTGAATTTGAATTGAATGGTGAATGTGTATGTATATGTAACACCCCAAACCCGGCCTAGACGTTATGGCTGAACCCGACAATGTCACATGAGAGTGTTTTGGCAAACCGTTTCAACACATAAAAAATCGTTCCAAATATTATCTGATACTTAGTTTGAAGGAAACCGTAAATTTATTAATTTGCTCGAAAAAATTTCACAACACGCGGAAGCTTTAAAAATCCAATTAACTCTTGTTACCGTTTTACTTACGAAAACCTTAGTAAGTTTAAAAATATGCTTTGGTGTTATAGTTTATATTCCAAAATCACAGCTCAAAAACCCAAATTAAAACCAAAAGTCCCAGTTCATAATAAAAAAAATCCCAAAAATAATAAAATAACATGGTAAAGCGTTATAAACATAAAACTCATGAGTAGATAATCGTGGCCTCCGTCGAGTTCCCCGCTCACCGATCCACTTACTGCTGGAGATTACCTGAACAAATTAAACAAATAAGGATGAGTTTTCGCAAATCCAGTGTGTTCATCCCCACAGTTCAACATGCATATAATCAGATAACAGAATACAGTCATAATTTGGGCCTGAACCCTTTACAGAATCGGTGTGGGCCTTGGCCCACTCAGAAATAGAATCAGATACAACTTAGAGCCTTAGTCCATCTCAGATATAACATGCATACCAGATCAGAATAACAGAACATGCCCAGCAATCTTGCACACCAACTCCGTCCAACCTAACACATCATGTGGGGATAAAATTAACCCACCCATCCCTGCACACCAAATATGGGGATAAAATTGACCCATCCAACCCTACATACCATAAAGCATCGTAATGCGGCACATGTCATAAATATGCGGCTTAGCTGCTAGATAACAGGTTTTAAAGGCCTTTTAGAAACTTCCTTCAACTTCATCAAACCCATCCCAATGCAATGCATCATACACGAATGACATGCTATAATGCAGATTAACAGACATATTTTCATATTCAGCACAGACAAATATACATGCTAAGTGTAACATGGTAGTACATACATCGCAATATCAGATCACAGAATAAAGGGTCTAAGTAAGGCTTACCGATGCTAGATAGGTCATAGTCGACTTAGGCGACCCGTGAACCTTACGGAGTATTTCAGAAAAATGGGCTTATACGCCCATGTGGCCTGCTAGTGTGGGCCCATAAGCCCCTGTGCCCCACACGACCCAATTAAGCCTTGGCTGTGTGGTTCACACGGCTTGGCCCAGAATTTTACACGCCCATGTGGTCCACTCATGTGGGCCCACACACCCGTGTGCCCCACACGGCCCAATTGGCCGAGCCCGTGTCTCACACACGGCCTCGCCAACCATCACACGATCGTGTCCGTTGTGCCCATGTCACGCGCGCACAGCCTGGTTGGTCGACCACATGCCCGTGTACTGCTACATGGCCTGCCATACGGGCGACCACACGCCCATGTGGCAGAATGCTTTTCAGTTTTCACCGAATCTCATTTTTAGTGTATTCAGAGTACACACTTGGTCTCGTTTGAGGCTAAACCGAACTCCGAACACTCCAGAACCTAAATATTAGCCAACACAACATCACAATCAACCCTACTTTGCGATTAATCAAAATCCTAAAATCAAACTACTCATCCTTAAATCGAAGAACACTTATCCTTAAGCCACGAATTAATTTGTTACGAAATGGCGCAAAGAGAGCCTTTAACCTCGCGACGTGATACTGCCACAAACGTCAGAATAATCCCCAATCAAAGTTGGAAAAAAATGAAAGTTAAAGAGAGCAAAGCTCTACTTACCAGAACCCCACGAAGGAACTACGATTCTAGTAATAACGGTGAAAACAAAAGGGATGTGCAGCAAAATTTTGAGAGAGTGGAAGCAAGATAAAAGAAAAGTGAAAAGAGAAAGAAAAAACATCAAAAGTGCAGGGAGAATTCGAAAGAGAGAGAAAAACTGAAAATCATGGGATACTCCCCAATCCCTTAATTCTCTCTATTAGCCAGCATTTTACTGAAACTCAAACTCCTACACGACACTAACAGCAAAAATAAATCCCTTGCTCGCGTAGGGACTCGAACTCCAGACCTCTAGGTACACCAACACCCCTTAACCACCAGACCAACAGGCCCATTCTGATATGGTTTTACAACAATTAAACATAAGCCTACTGAACCAGATTAAGGCTTTATTCAGAAAAGCATCAAAATTTACCAAATGCAAGGCTTGAACTTGGGACCTCACACACACACCCAAAATACTTAACCACTGAAGCAGATACACAGTTGTGTCATATTCTAACAGAATCAGAGATATAAATTTCGGGGCGTTACAACTCTACCCCCTAAAAGAAAATTACGTCCTCGAAATTTACCTGATCAGAATAGGTGAGGATACTGTTGACGCATTAAATCCTTTGACTCTTAAGTGGCCTCCTTAGTGCTATGATTCTTCCACAGCACCTTCACTAAAGGGATAAATTTCTTATGCAGTACCTTGACGTCGTGATCTAGGATCTGAACCGGCTCATCCTCAAAAGTTAGATCTGGTCCAACCTCAAACTCCTTTACAAGCACAATGTGCGTGAGATCAGAGCGATAGCGTCTCAACATCGAGACATGGAACACATCATGTATACAATCCAACTCCGAAGGTAACTCCAACTAATATGCGACTGGCCCCACTCGCTTCAGAATCAGGTACGACCAATAAACCAAGGGCTTAGCTTACCCTTGTGACCGAACCTTAAAACCTTCTACCAGGGCGAGACCTTAAGGAAAACCATGTCCTCCACAGAATACTCGATGTCCTTCCTCTTCAAATCAGCATAGGACTTCTATTTGTCAGAAGCAGCTTTCAGTTGATCTCGAATCAAGCAGGCTTTATCCTCAGTCTCCGATACCAACTCTAAACCTAGAACACGTCGCTCACCCAACTCAGTCTAGCACAAGAGAGTGCGACATTTACGACCATACAGGGCCTCGTAAGGTTTTATCTGTCAGAAGCAGCTTTCAGTTGATCTCGAATCAAGCAGACTTTATCCTTAGTCTCCGATACCAACTCCGAACCCAGAACACGTTGCTCACCCAACTCAGTCTAACACAAGGGAGTGCGACACTTACGACCATACAGGGCCTCGTAAGGTGCCATCTGTATACTAGACTGATAGTTGTTGTTGTAAGCGAACTCTATTAAAGGTAAGTACTCCTCCTAACTGCCTCGGAAGTCAATCACACAACTCCTCAACATGTCCTCCAATATCTGAATCACCCTCTCTGACTAACCATTTGACTGAGGATAAAAAGTAGTACTGAAGTGGAACCTTGATCCTAGAGCCTCATAAAGCTTCTGCCAGAACCGAGACGTAAAATGAGAATCCTTATCCGAAATGATCGAGATCGGTACCCTATATAGTCTCACTATCTCAAAAATGTAAAGTTTAGCCAACTTCTGTAAGGAGAAGTCTGTCCTAATCGGAATGAAATGTGCAGTTTTGGTCAACCGATCCCCGATGACCCAAACAGAATCTTTCTTAGTGGTGTTAGGGGCAACCCATTAATGAAGTCCATCGTTACTTGCTCCCATTTCCACATCAGTATCTTAATCGGCTGCAGCAAACACGAAGGTAACTGATGCTCGGCCTTAACCTGCTGACAAGTCAAGCAGCAAGCAACGAAGTCGGTAACTTCACGTTTCAACCTTGGCCACCAGTACAACTCTCAAAGATCTCGGTACATCTTGCTCCCACAGGGATGCATAGCGTAAAGGCTACTATACGCCTCTCTCAGAATCGACTGTCTTAAGTCATTATCATTCGGTACACAGATTCGCCCTCGGAAACACAATACCTCGTCATCATTAATCCCAAAATCCGTAGTAACTTCACTCTCAATCTGATGAAACCTTAACTCAAGAGACTTATCTCTCATCTATTTAACCCTGATCTACTCAATCCATGTCGGCCTTAGTTGCAGCTCAGCCAAAAGACCCCTATCATTGAATAAACTGAGTCGAGCGAACATCGCTCTCAAATCGGTCATAGCTCTACGACTTAACGCATCGACCACCACATTAGTCTTACCAAGATGATACTCAATATTGCAGTCATAATCCTTAAGCAGTTCAACCCAACGTCGTTGCCTAAGATTTAACTCCTTCTAAGTGAGGAGATACTTGAGGCTCTTGTGGTCTGTGTAGATGGTACACTTCTCACTGTACAGATAGTGCCTCTAAACCTTAAGAGAAAATACCACTACCGCTAATTCCAAATTGTGCGTTGGAGAATTAGCCTCATGAGTCTTGAGCTGTTGAGATGCATAAGTAACAACTTTACCATCTCGCATCAAAACACAACCCAGACCTACATGTGACGCATCACTGTATATCACGAAATCCTTATCAGGCTCAGGCTATGCCAAAATAGGAGCTTGGGTCAGTACAGTCTTAAGCTTATGAAAACTCTCCTACTGTGCATCAGTGCACATGAAAGGAACTCCCTTATGCAACAACTTAGTCATCGGAGCTGCTATTAAGGAGAACCCTTCTACGAAACGTTAACAATATCTTGCCTGCCCCAGGAAACTACGGATTTTAGACACAATCTTTGGTTGTTTCCAATCCAACATAGCTCAATCTTATGAGGATCCACTCGAATCCCCTCAGCAAAAACTACATGTCCCAGGAATGTCACTTCCCGAAGCCAAAACTTACACTTGATGAACTTCGCATACAACTTTTTCTCACGTAGAATCTGTAGCACCACTCTTAGATGCTCGTTGTACTGATCCTCTGTCTTAGAATTCACCAAGATGTCGTTGATGAATACCACCACGAATTGGTCTAAATAAGGCTGGAACACACGGTTCATCAAGTCCATAAATGCCGCCGGTGCATTAGTCAACCCAAAGGGCATAACTAGAAACTCGTAATGTCTATACAGAGACCTAAATGCCGTCTTATGCACACTGACCTCCTTTATCCTCAACTGATGATAGCATGATTGCAGATCAATCTTAGAAAACACTAACACCACTTTGAACTAATCAAATAAATCGTCTATCCTTGGAAGTGGGTTCCTATTCTTGATCATCAACTTCTTCAGCTGACGGTAATCAATACACATCCTCATTGTACCATTTTTTTCTTTATGAATAGAATAGGTGCTCCCCACGGAGATACACTGGGACGGATGAACCCACGATCTAAAAACTCCTAAATTTGAGCCTTAAGTTCCGTTAGCTCTTTCGGTGCCATTTGGTAAGGGGCGATAGACACCGGAGTTGTACCCGGAAACAACTTAATCCAAAACTCCACTCCACGATTCGGAGGTAATCCCGGTAGTTCCTCTGGGAAAACATCTGGAAAGTCCCTCACCATTCAGATATCCTTAACCGAAGAGTCCCCAGAATCAGTAACACTGATGTATGCCAAAAATGCCTCACATCCCTTCCTTACTAACTTCTCTGCCCTCAATGCAGATATCACATTAGTCAAATAGTCTTGTCGTTCCCCAATCGCGACTACCTTAATATCCTCCTCGGTTCTTAGAATAACCCTTTTTGAAACACAGTCTAGGTTCACTTGATGTTTGACCACTAGTCCATGCCCAAAATTAAATTGAACTCCCCAAACGAAAGCCCCATTAGATTAGCCAGAAATACAGTCCCTTGGACCTCTAACAGAACATTTCTAAGTAGTTTACTAACTCCAATAGACTGCCCCAATGGACTCACCACTGTTATATCAAAGAAGTGCTCTCAAACGGCAACCCTAAGGTCTCAGACACCGTACTAGCTACGTAAGAGTGTGTAGAGCCTATATCTATCAATGCAAGGTATGGTACATTAAAAATTAGAAATGTACTCGTAATGACGTCCGAAGCATCTCGTTCCTCACGGCGACATGCAGCATAAACCAGTGCAGGCTACCTCGCCTCAGTCGATCCAACACCTCTACCTGGTGCCCTCTATCCTCGGCCGTTACCACCCCTAGCCTGACCTCAGCCTCTAGGTGGCTGTTGAACTACCTTCGGTAGTTGTACAGTCTCATTAACCAGAGCTTGCATCTGATTAGCTCTCAACGGGCAATCCTTAACACGATGCTCTGTAGACCCACATCTAAGACAGGCTCCAGTATCCCTCCAGCACTCACCCGGATGGCGTCTATTACAATACTGACAATTTGTAATCCCAATAGGTGCAACACTAGGCCCAACTCTCACGGGCCCATTAGACTTGCCTTTTTCTTAGGCCTCATCCCAGAATTCGAGGGCTCAACATCGCTCTTAGCCTTCCCTCTGTTTCGGTTTTGATACTCAGCACACTTTACTTTCTCAGAACCTTGGCCTTCTCGACCAACACAGCAAACTCACGCTTTCTCTGCAGAGCTATCAGAACTCGTAGACTATCCCAGAGACCATCCTCAAATCGCACACAATGCTCATTCTCGATCACCACTATGCCTCTAGCATAACGGCTCAGTCTTAGGAACTCGGCCTCATACTTGGCCACTGAACGATCACCCTGAGTAAGATTAAGAAACTCCCGCCTCTGAGCGTCGATATAACTGCCCCCATATATTTACTCTGGAAAACCGTCTTAAATAGATCCCATGTCAACCGGTCGGGCTGAGTGCCTTCCTTAATTGTCAACCACCACTGATACGCTTCAACGAGAAGCAATGAAACAACCCCCTTAAGTTTTTGTTTCGCAAAAAAATCCAAATTGTCCATAATGCATTCCGTGGCCTCCATCTAGTACTCGACCACATTAGGAGCAACTCTAGCGATGCCCCTGAATAACTCTACCCCATTGGATCAGAGTCGTTCTATAACCAACCCTCGGCCCCTAGATCTAGTGTTGGGCCCAACGACCCTCTCCAAAATCTGTAGCATGGCTTGGGATAGTGTGTCATCCCCAATCACATGATCATGAGACCCAAACCCAATCTCCATCGCAGGTGATACTGGTGTCTCGCTAGTATCTAGATTCAAAACTGTATCAGATGCTAAGGACTCAGCTCAAACCCCTCTATGGCCTCTACCTCGGCCTCTAGTACCCGTCCACGAGTACTACGTGAGCTCATCGTAATTTCAGATTAATCTATATTAATAGTTTTATGCAAATCAGTTTACAGTTTTGATATTTATTAATAAATATTTTATGCAGTAAAGTTATCAGAGTATTTAGAGTCTGTTATCGCAAGTCGCAATTTACTACGATTTTCAGTTTACACTACCTAGAGTGTTTCAATAGAGTCTACTACCTACAGTAGTTTTATAGCATACAACGGCATTTTCAAACAAATCCAAACAGAATTTCAATATATTGTAAGCATGCTTTCAAACATATCAGAGTTTCAGAAACTTACAGAATCAGTGCCGGAGACTCGGTGTACCATGGTTTATCAAAAATATTTCAAATCATTTTACAAATCATTTCTCAAAAACCATTCTTTTTTACAACCCAAATCCACAGTCAAATTTTGCAACTTGACTTTGATACTACTAAATGTAACACCTCAAACCCGGCCTAGACGTTATGGCCAAATCCGGCAATGTCACATGAGAGTGTTTTGGCAACTCATTTCAACACATAAAAAAATCGTTCCAAATATTATCTGATACTTAGTTTGAAGGAAATCGTAAATTTATTAATTTGCTCGAAAATAATGCTCAACATGCGGAAGCTTTAAAAATCCAATTAACTCTTGTTACCATTTTACTTACGAAAGCTTTAGTTAAGTTTAAAAACATGCTTTGGCGTTGCAGTTTATATTCCAAAATCACAGTTCAAAAACCCAAATTAAAACCAAAAGTTCCAGTCCATAATCAATAAATATCCCAAAAATAATAAAATAACATAGGCGTTATAAATATAAAACTCATGAGTAGATAGTCGTGGTCTACAATCCGCTTACTGCTGGGGATTACCTGAGCAGATTAAACAAATAAGGGTGAGTTTTAGCAAACCCAGTGTGTACATCCCTACAGTTCAGCATGCATATAATCAGATAACAAAATACAGTCATAATTCAGGCCTAGACCCTTTACAGAATCAGTGTGGGCCTTGGCCCACTTAGAAACAAAATCAGATACAACTTAAAGCCTTAGCCCATACCAGATATAACATGCATAACAGATCAGAATAATAGGACATGCCCACCAACCCCGCACACCAACTCCGTCCAACCCAACACATCATGTGGGGATAAAATTAACCCACCTACCCCTGCACACCAAATATGGGGATAAAATCGACCCATCTAACCTTACACACCATAAAGCACCGTAATACGGCACATGTCATAAATATGTAGCTTAGCTGCTAGATAACAGGCTTTAAAGACCTTTCAGATCCTTCTTTCAACTTCATCAAACCCACCTCAATGCAATGTATCATTCCTTCAACTTCATCAAACCCACCCCAATGCAATACATCATACACGAATGGCATGCTATAATGCAAATTAACAGACATATTTTCATATTCAGTACAAACAAATATACATGCTAAGTGTAACATGATAGTACATACATCACAATATTAGATCACAGAATCAAGGGTCTAAGTAAGGCTTACCGACCCTACGATAGGTCACAGTCGACTTGGGCAACCCGTGCAACCTTACGGAGCATTTTAGAAAAATGGGCTCATGCCCATGTGGTCTGCCCGTGTAGGCTCACACGCTCGTGTAGCCTACACGGCCCAATTTAGCCTTGGCCATGTGGTTCACACGGCCTGGCCCAAAATTTCAGACGTTCGTGTGGTTCACTCGTATGGTCCCACACACCCGTGTACCCCACATGGCCCAATTGGTTGAGCCCGTGTCTCGTATACGACCTCGCCAGCCATCACATGGCCGTGTCCATCAGACTCGTGTCGCGTGCGTATGGCCTGGTTCGTTGACCACACACCCGTGTACTGCCATACAGCCTATTACACGGACGACCATACGCTCGTGTGGCGTCGACAGAATATTTTTTGGCTTTCACTGAATCTCATTTTTAGTACATTCAAAGTACACACCTGGTCTCGTTTGAAGCTAAACCGAACTCCGAACACTCCAGAACTTAAACATTAGCCAATACAACACCACAATTAGCCTTACTTTACGATTAATTAAAATCCCAAAATCAAACTACTCATCTTTAAATCGAAAATCATTTACCGCTAAGCCACGAATTGATTTGTTAGGAAACAGCGCAAAGAGAGCCTTAAACCTCGCGACGTGATGCTGCCACAAACGTCAGAATAATCCCCAATCAAAGTTGGAAAAAATGAAAGTTAAAGAGAGCGAAGCTCTACTTACCAGAACCTCGCGAAGGAACTACGATTTTAGCAATAATGGTGAAAATAAAAGGGATGTGCAGTAAAATTTTGAGAGAGTGGAACCAAGATGAAAGAAAAGTGAAAAGAGAAAGAAAAAGTGTCAAAAGAGCAGGGAGAATTTAGCAGAGAGAGCAAAATTAAAAATCATAGGATACTCCCTAATCCCTTAATTCTCTCCATTAGCCAGCATTTTACTAAAACTCAAACTCCTACACGGCACTAGCTGCAAAAATAAATCCCTTGCTTGTGTAGGGACTCGAACTCCAAACCTCTAAGCACGCCAACACCCCTTAACCACCAGACCAACAGGCCCATTCTGATATGGTTTTACAACAATTAAACATAAGCCTACTGAACTAGATTAAGGCTTTATTCAGAAAAACATCAAAATTTACCAAATTCAAGGCTTGAACTTGGGACCTCTCACACACACCCAGAATACTTAACCACTGAAGCAGATACACAGTTGTGTCATGTTCTAACAGAATCAGAGATATAAATTTTGAGGCGTTACAGTATAATTGAATTGCATATTGATTTGAAAATGAAATTGTTATTGAAAAGTGATCTTGAATTGAAATGAAAGTGAATTGAGAATTAAAATACCCTATTAACTAGTCGGGCTGAGTCGGATATAATTGGCATGCCATAGGATTTGGAAGAGTACGGGATATATTAGCTTTGCCTAGCAGGCACTTTATGTGTCGTATTTCAGGCACCTCGTGTGTCATATCAGGTACCTCATGTGTCGTTTCAGGTACTTATGTGTCGTATACTGATCAGGTACTAAGTACCATTTTAGACACAATGTGCCGTGCTGGTATGTTTGGGTTGGAATCCGTGTATCTGTCAAAGTCCGGGTTTGTTAATAGGGTGAATAACTGAAATGAGAAAATTAAATAAATTTGATTGATCGTACTATTAAAAATATGAGAAAGAAATTATGAGTTGAATTGTGAATGGAATTAAGATGTGAAATTTGAGGCATGAACTTAAGGTTCATGAATTTGCTAAAATATCGAATTATTGATGTTGAAATCAGTTGAATAAATGAAATGAGAAAATCAAATGAATTGATCGATTGAACTATTAAAAGTATGAGAAAGTGGAATTATTAATTGAAATGTGAATTGAAATTAAGATATCGAAATAGGAAGTGAAAATAGAATGAATTGGAAATAATGAAATAGTGTATGAGTTAGTTGAATATAATTTTATGAATTAATTATAATTATTTTTATTGAAAAATGTTGGTTTAAATAATTATTGAAAGACTAATGTTGTAAGGTTTTAGATATGGAATAGAATAAGTTATTGAATTAGGATATAGAAATGAAATATATGAAATAATGATTTAATGAAATGGTTATTGATGAAATGCATGAAATGGATATTGATATAATAAGAAGATATATAAATTAAAATAAAGAAAAGCTATTTAAGATACATATTATTAGAATAAATTTAAGGTTTAAATGCATGAATGATTTATTGAAGGTAAAATAGCGATAAGATTTAATGTGTATATATATTGTTTTACCTTAAGTATTTGAATTATAGTAATACCACTGGGTGTATACTCAGCGTATGGTTTATTTCCATGCATAGATTAGGTACAGAAATTTTGAAGAGTTGTATTTGAGATTATGAGTCTTCATCTCATCACATCTTCAAGCAACAAGAGGGTACGTTTTAAAATTTTGAATAGAATAACATGTACTTAGGAAAAACTTAGTATGTCCCAAGTAGTAGTAATGGATTTAAATATAAATTATATTAATTTATTATTTGTCCGTTTTTATGTTCAAATATAATAGTAATTAGCCAAGAATTTCTTTGGCACCAAATATAATATTCCTATATCAGGTTTATAGGGGTGTTGTAAATATAAAATATTATATTAATACGATTAAAACTAATAAATACATAATTTTTAAAGTTAGTATTTACTTTTATCAAACAACATAATTATATTCAGTACTTATATTTTACTTTTGGGGGCAACAAGATGTAGTTGTAGATGAGTTTTGGTGAGAGTTTTCATGGTAACTATGGAGAGAATTTTTTTTCCCAAGTTAGGACTTTGTTTTCGGGGTTTGGGTTTGTCCATTTATTACATTTAGGCTTATTTTCTCCATATTGTACTTTCGTTTGTTTACTCATTTAGTGAAAAGCTAATGCCTCCTTTACTTGTGATTTTTTATCCTTTTAATTGAGGGTTTTCCACCTAAAATTTGTGTGTTCGATCTTCTCTACTTTTCTTTTTCGTTGTTTATACGGGGTCATCAGAGTAATGTTATGTTTCAACAATTGATTCGTTCAGGGATGAAGACAAAGAATTTTGATATTGAGAAGTTCGATGGAATCACAAATTTCAGATTGTAATAGTTCAAATAAAGCAGAGTGTTTAAAACAAAGTTGATCATAAAGGGTGACAATTAAATGGAGGGAGTTGATTTCCTTAAGATTTTCTCTCCTGCTGTGAAACACATGTCTATTCATGTATCATTGGCCATTGTTGCACTATACAACCTTGATTTGAAGACTAGAAGTCTTTCGGTTTCCAAGTTCGAGAACGATTTGGGCTTGGTAGGCATTCTGCAAAAATTGAGTTCGGCCTGTGGAGGGGCTTGGAGAAGAGGATATGGTAAATACAAGTCAAAGTGGAGATTTGTGGGGTGTGCATCCCATTTATTGGCAAGTTTGCAGACACTTACAAACTCAATCGGTGATGTCACGACAAGAAGTTTCTCGACGTCGTGACGAAGTGAATGAGGATGTTGCGACGTGGCGATGTGTTTTCTACAAACACCGAGTTTCTCCTCCTAGTTAAACTCTGCTATCTTTTTCTATGTCGAACTCTTATTAATCTAGGAATATTTTATTATGATTAGAACTCTAATCTTGACCTATTAAAAGGGGCCATTGTATCCCTATTTTGAAAGGCCATTAAAGATGTAGTACTATAGGCTTTTCTTTTGGGGGCGACAAGATGTAGTCGCAAATGAGTTTTGGTGAGAATTTTCGTGGTTATGGAGATAATTTTATTCTTGAGTTAGAATTTTGTTTTTGGGGTTTGCGTTTGTATGTTTAGTACATTTAGGCTTATTTTCTCCATATTACACTATCTTTTGTTTACTTATTTAGTGAAAAGCAATGTCTCATTTGCCCGTGATTTTTTATCTTCTTAACTGAGGGCTTTCCATGTAAAATTTATATGTTCGATCTTCTCAACCTTTTCTATTTCGTTGCTTATACGGGTCAATCCCCAACATTCCTAATTCACCATACGATTTTCTAACATAAGTTGAGTATGTACAATATTAAAAATTCAGTATTTAACTTTTCAACAGTTAAATTTTCAGTATATCTTGAAAAATTAAGTACTGAATTTAAGTGATAAAATTTAAGTGATATATTAATTAAAATTAATTACAAAAGATAATTAGATTGTTTGATAAATATAAAATTTAAATTATAAATAATTCTATATTTCATCCTTAATTTTTAAACATTTCACTTTATTGTAAATAAAAAATCGAAATTTAAAGATAAAGTTTTTATAGGATAATATAATATTAAAATAAATAAAATAAATTTGTATTAATTGAAAATATTCTCCATTAAGTGATAAGTAGCTCTTATCTACTCATTATTTTACACACTTTTTTATAGAATAATTCTATTGGATTGTTTTAATTTTGAATTAACAAACATGTCTAAAAAAATTAAATCATTAAAAATATTAATTTTAAATAGATTTAATTTTTAGTGGTTTATCAAATAAGGCCAAAATTAAGATGTATTTGTCTAATTTGATGTTGTAGTCCAAATAATTTTTTTTAAAAAAAAGATAAACTTGGATTTACTTTTTAATTTAAAAATGTTTTTTTTAATTTTAATTAAAAATATCTTTTGATGTCGAACAAGCTAGTCTAATGTAAGAAAAGAAAACTATTCGCTAACTAATCAAATCCAAGTCATTTTGTGGATAATTCTACTAGTAAAGCTTCATATTTAAATTTTATATAATTCTTAAATTACCAAAATATATAAAAAAAATTATAATTTTGTTTTCAATTTTCAAGTATAAATTATTTTTGTGGTTAAATAACTACAAAAATTATAAATTATAAAGTTTTAATTTCTAAGAAATTACAATATAATGAAAATAATTATAAAATTGTTTAATATTATAAAATAAAAAATAAAGTTATATTAATTTAGGATATTTAAAACAAGTAATATCCAATTTGTACTAAATATAGTCATAATTTCTTTTTATTTTTAATTATATAGAATGAAAAAATATTAATAATAAAATAACTAAGGTAAATATATGGTTAATTAAAAATCTAAGAAAAATTAAGCTAAAAAGTAATAAAAGATGTATAATCAAAAGTATTACCAAATTCATTGCATTAAATTAAAAAGTTTACTACGATGAAATTGAATTTTTTGAAAGGGCCAAATATAATTTTACACTATTGTTAAATAATGATATAAGTTTAAAATGTTAACAAATACCAATAGTAAAGAGGGCTAGAACCATGCTTATCCTCTTTAGCTACGCCCTTGAGAAGAGGTTTACTCACAAACTTTTTTGGTAATGGACTTGCTGAGTTTTTGGGGCATATATATAAAACAACCGAAGGTGATTAACAAGATTTGAAGTCGAGTGATGTGCACAAAGTGTCTAAACCCTAATCACTTATGCCAATCTCATTGGTAAGTTAACAAATTTTTGAAATGTCATGTTGAAATCAAAGAAATGAGAGTGGTTTAATTTTTCTGAATTAAATCTTCTACTTTACCTAAACACAAAAAACCCACAAACATAATTTTGACTTATAATTTATCAACTCTCATCAATCACACAAGCAAAAAGGAGAATTGCCACCTAAGCCAACTTCAAACTATTAAATGATCATCAAGAAAACAAAGATAACCTTTGAAGATGAAGATCAAGATCCATCAACAAGAAAAAGAATGGGTTGGGTTGAAGATGAGAAAGTTGAGAGTTCCCAAAGCAAAATAGATGAAAGTTCCTTTGAAATGGGTGATGAAACAACTGAAATTTGTACCCACCACGCATTGCCATCCACCCCCATACATCTTGTCAAATTCCTGATTATATTTACACATGCTAAGCAATAATTATAATCTAAAAGCTAAAAACAAAGGAAGTGTGATTTGATGATAACCTTTTTAATATATGCAGCAATAGAAATGCAGTCAAAACCTTCAAGAGATCAAGAGCTCGAGATGCTGATGCCAGTGCTCTAGCTTGCAGCTTTAATGGCATATCTGTGTCTTCAATCACTGCTTTACCTTCCAGCATCTCTTCTATATGTGATTTGAAAAGGAACTGAGAAGCCACTTTCTTGAAGGAAGGAACAATAACTATATTATCAACTGGATTTTAATTTTTTTAAACTGGATAAGTAGAGAAACTGAATTTTAAAAAATTGAAAATATAGGGACTGATGAAAGAATTAAACATTTTGTGTGCAAAAAGATAAAGCAAATGAGGCAAAGATTAAGCAAGGAATCTTTACTAAGTTTAGAGTCAAATGAAAACAAAATAATCTTATTTGGAATTGGAAAATGCTAATCAATTAAGAAGACCCAAAGTCTAATAATAATATGGTATTTAATAATAATATTTTTCCTTTTTTTCTTTTTGAAAAAAATAGTGATTTTTCTTTTTAAATTCAATAAAATTAATGCATTAAATATGTTAAAAATAATAATTAAACACCTATATGCACATCAAATAAACGAGCATATATGCTTTCAACTTTTTCATTTAATAATTGGGCAAAGTTAGAGAAAGAGAGTGAGTGGTGAAGGAATAATGGCTGGTCAAGCTTCAAAATAAAAATAAAAAATTAATTTTAGGAAAGAAGAAAAGCCAATACTCCATAGTACTGTTATGTGTATAACATAATTAAAAAAAATATAACTTTCTATTCGACTGGTGAAGTTAGTTTTTTTTTTCTTTGAAATTTCAAGTTTTTATTTAGGATAAGTTTTAGTTATTTATTTCTTAAGTAATTTAATTAATAAACATTTTCAAAGTATTTCCAAAAGGTTTACAAAATATTTTAAAATATGTTTTCAACTTATTCAAATGTTTTGAGTTAATACCAAAATATTTTACGGTGTTTGAAAATATTTTAAAAGCATTTTGGTAGCTAAGTCTCTATACCTAGCATTGTAAGTATTGAGACTAACAAATCAGTAGCCATACGACAACCTAACGAGGCAATGTACCGAGACTTGGTATGCAAGTACTGATACCTGTCTCGATACCTTGCCTTGCAAGTATCCAAACTTGCTTTCTAAGTTGCAAGACTTGCAATTATAACAACTATAAACGAATATTTTTTAGCCAAGTATAGATACCTAAATTGAAGGGGCACTTTTTCGGCTCAAAATTAATGCTTCAAATTGCTCCAAATCACTTCCAATGTCTCCAAGCATTTACAAACTCATTCTTTGATATAAGTACAAGTCAAAAACACTACAAGACCTAAGAGAGACATATCTAAGCATCAAAGTCAAGAGAAAATCTTTGAATTCCATTTCTCAGTTTTCTCTTATACATAGTCTTTGTACTAATTGTAATTTTTTTTTTACTTTTATTTTATTTGTTTTAGTGAGCCAAGATTTGTAAACACATACCTTTCTAGATGTCATATTTGTTTACTTCATCTTTCTATCAATTTCTATTGGAGGGATATAAGTTGAGACACAAAAATTAGAGAATTTTAGTTTAGCCATAAAAATTAAGGTAAGTTCTATCTAAGTTTTTGAAAAGATAGAGTTGTAAAGATTATACATTATCCACAAAAATTAGAGGATTTTAGTCCAAGCTTTTCTCTCATTTCTTTACTTTTTAGAAAAGTTTTTAAATATTTATAAAATACCAATTCATCTCCTATTGGTATTTTCAGGTCTAATAGTTTTGAACTAGATTGATTTAGAATGAGTCATTTCGGTTCTGGCTAGTTCTGGATTTGAGTCTTTTTTGAATAATTTAGGTTTAAGTCTTGGGCTTTTCAGGTTAGGCCTTTACGTGTTTGGATTATTTCATGTTATTTTTTCGGATTATTATATATTTGAGCCAATTTCGAGTTCAAACTAATTTAAGTTTAGGTCAATTCGGTTTGAACTGGATGAGTTCAATTTGTTGACATTTTGTGATAAAAAAGGGTTAGATAAAGTTTAAGTTTGAGTTGAATAGATCAAAATTTCAAGTTTGACTCATAATTAACATATCTGCAATATATTAGTAAGGAATGAACAGGATTGCCATTACTTACTTTTCTTTATACATTTTAGTGATAAAATCGCCTTTGAAGATGTGGTATGACTATTCTCAAACTCATCTACTTTCTCTTTATTATAATTTCAAAATCTCCTTTTTTGGATGTCGTTATGTTGAAGAATGGCTGTTGAAAAATAACCTTTTAAAATTTTACTCCAAACTCTAAAGAAAGCATTACGACACCTCTTGATGCCTAAATTAATTTCCATTCTATTCCAACTCTTTTTCTTACCAAAATCAACTATGAAGTTCGTTTTCACCCTACTTTATCAAATTTTCGTATTGAGATTAATATACGTACACGGTCGAGACCACGGTGACTAAAATCCTGGAAATACCAATTTGGTTGACACAAAATCCTCAAGCTCCTGTAAGGATTTGCTTGTTGTTCACATCAACACAACCATAGAAAGGACAAGTTTTCAAGGAAAATATATGAAGGTCAAATTCTATAAAATATCATTATAAAATTATTATTATTTATTTAATCTCTAACTATAATTTGATCATTTATAGTTTTTATTTTTTTTATTTTTCGAAATGTGTATATTGAGTCTTAAATCAAAATTTTTAGTTAATTAATGTAACTTCCATATTTCAAACATCTAATTAATGAGGCATATATAGCTAGCCATTTTTTGTATAATTGGATACACTTTATGCAAAATACCAATTTTCTTATTGTTGATACAAGGAATCAATGACGAGGCGATGGGGAGGAGAAGGTGGTGGTTACAAGGAGAATAGTTCACTTGTGGCAAGTAGAGAGACGGACTTGGAAGCTAAGGAAGGAAAGAAGGAGAGGAAGAGTAGGAAGAGGAAATAGGAGGCTAAAGGATGCTAAGTAATTGAGGAATCTTGGGGAAGAAAATGAGGTCCTTGGTTCTTCATGTGGTCCTTGGTTCTTCATGTGTTGGGGGTATATATAAGGGAGGTTCCCTTGTCATGTAGTGCCATGTCACTTATAAGACAATTGGTAGGCTGCTAGTGTAGCCTGCTAGGTGGTAGGTTTGTTACATGTTAGTTGTCACATGCATAGTATTATGTGGTCTTGCTCTAACATTCTCTTTGCTAAGGTTATATAAGGTTTTCACACCTTGGTGGTTCTTTAGTGGTCCTCCTTAAAGGCCAAAAGTGGGTGACTGGTCATGTATGATCTAACGGGGGGTTATCACAAAAGGTTTTCACCGAAGGACCATCTATGGGCACCTGTTTGGGTTCTCACCATGCCACTCATTGTTCTACATGTTTTATTTTTGGGGAAAGGCATGAAAATTCCCCCCAGTTAATAGATAGGTTACATAGTGACCTCAACAAATGGAGGAGCGAACATGTAACGCCCCAAGTTTTCTTTTAATTTTTGAATTGCGAAATTGTGTCAAGTGATTAATTTTGCCTAGTGGTTAAGTGGTTTGGTTGTGTATGCTTGAGGTCCTGTGTGCCATTTCTTTTCCTTGAATTTTGGTTATTTTTATCTTTATATCTGGCTAGTCACACCTAGCTTATCTATAATTTTTGTTTAATTGTTAACAAGAATGAGCTTACTGGTTCAGTAGTAAGACTTTAGCTAACTTATAAGTCCCAAGTTCGAATCTTGTTGTGTGCAAAAGCAGAAATTATTTTTGCTCTTTCTTTATTGTGCCGCCCATGCTTAGAATTCGGGTCAAATTTAAATACGAAATAACTTGATTGTGATAATACTGGAGTAGGATTTAGTGGGGGTTAATTAGTTTTTTTTTAAATAGAGAGTTTATGTCCTAATCTTTCTCTTAATTGTCGTCCTCTTCTCCCCACCCTCTCCATTTTTCTGCTTTTTTTTCATTTTTTCTCTTCTTTTTCTTTGTAACACGTCAAACCCGATCCCTTATAAGAATCTAAGTATGATGAGTAACTACTTAGAAATCATCTATCTTTAAAACTATTTCTGGCACAAACTTTGTAAAACTACATTGTTTGAAATAAACCTTTAATAAAATACAAAAATATAAAGTATAAGTCAAATGACATATAAATTTCAGTGAGATATTATTCATCAAACAAAATATAATACTTTAAAACCATTCTATAAATTTCAATTAAACCTTATTAAATCATAATTTATCAATCGGAGTCTTAGGTACATATCCTTCTCAAAACATAAATAGACATCGCCCCCATTTGTCATACATAGTACAAAAAAGTAGTTATCTCACAATAGCAGATGTCCTCTAGCGTAGTCCTTCAGAAAGTCTTCCTTCACTCAGCAAGCCTGAAGAGGAAAAGGATAATGGGGTAAGTTCAAAAGAACTCAGTGAGTTCCAAAGAGATCTTATATAAAAATACTAACTTCACAACCAAATATTTCAAAGGGATTTCTCATAATATCACAGAGTACACCCAATGGCGTATACAAAACTAAGTTCGTTGATGGTGTGTCATATGGGTGAATTATATACACCAACTCACATAATTCAGACAATTCCTTTTCATGTCAACCACATACCTAGTTTTTAAAGTTAGATACATCTCATATGGTTTTGGTTCATTAATATCAATTCTTCCTTTATAGCTCCTCGTATTAGAATCATTTAGTAGCATGTTTTATCATGATCTGCTAATCCAATTTGAAATATATCTTCCTTACCAGAGGCTACAGGAACATATATCATCAACTTCATCTTCACATACCAAATCATATCATATCATTCATATCAAAGGTAGATGGTAGTGACTTAACATGAAAATGACCCATATTTCTTATCATAAACATACTGAACTTAGACTATTGACTCTGAACAACCTTTATTCACTTATTTACATTATACATACTTTACAGAGAAAAAAAACTTACCTTATATAACTATGAGATACAGAAAATCACTACACATGGAAGTGAGAAAGAACTCACCAGAAATATATGAAAGTCTATATAGCAGGTCCTTTTCCTTTATCAATCGAACATTCAGTAGCTTCTTGAGCTAAAAAAATAGAGATAATTCAATATATCAGATCACTTCTCTATCGAATCTAAACATGCATGTAAGAAACATCAACTTTGAACCCAACATCAGGAAGTTTCCTTCATTACACACCAATATAACACTTATGCATGCAGAACCTAAAATATGTAAATAAATTTGAAAATAACCTAGGTTTCATAAAAAAACTACCAGTGAGCTAAACAAACGTGTAAGTTAGATGACTACAGTGAACCCAACTTCGGAGAGGTTTTCTGGACTTAAGTTTTCAAAAAGTGCAAAAAAAAATCAAGGAGGAAGATGAATACAAAGAAAACATAAAGATTTTCGGTGAAGACACTACTATCCCTATATACTTAAGCATGAAGACAAAGTTTAGTGGAAAAATTAGATAATTCCACTAACACTCTTGATTCCCATGATTAAGTGCACTTATAATGATTTAAGTCTTTTCATCTACAGTAGCTTAGTTTCATTCTAACTAAGTCTCAATTTAACTAACTAAATTACCTTACTAAAATGATAAACAAATATATGCAACAACAAACTAACATGCTCGCCTAAAGCACTTGGGTGGTGTACACATAACAGAAGAGTCCGCCAAACCATGAATCTTCGCCAAAGCTAAGAGTTCGCTAGGTGGCGCTTTCAAGAAATCCTATATTTAATCAAAATAAACACTTTACTTATTCATATCTACATTTATTTTACCAAGACACACCAGACAGTAACCAAATACCAAGACTTCGTCAGACGGGCTGTTACAACTCTCTCCCATTTAGAAAATTTCGTCCACAGAATTCATATCTAAAAATAACTGAGGATACTGCTATTTCATTTGACTTTCTTTTTCTTATGTAGCTTCTTCTGTATTATGATTTATTTTTAATACTTTCACTAATGGAATCCTCTTCTTCCTCAGGTTTTTTACCACTCTTGCTAAAATACGAATGGGTTCTTTTTCATAAGACTAGTTTGGTTCAATCTCTAATTCTTCAATTTTTACAACATGATCTTAAATTGATCTATATCTTCTCAACATAGATATATGAAACACGTTGTGTGTCTTTGATAACTCCGGCGAGCCACTACAGATCCAACTTTCTCTAAAACTTCATAAAGCCCTATAAACCTTAGACTCAATTTTCCTTTCTGACCAAATCTGATAATTTTCTTCCAAGGAGAGACTTTTAAGAATACCTTATCACCAATTTTGAAAGAAATTTCTTTTCTCTTCAGATATGCATAAGTTTTATGATGATCTTGAGCAACTTTTAAATGAATATGGATAACATAGACTTTTGCTTCAGTTTCACGTACCAACTCAGGGCCTACTAATTTTTTTCACTAAGCTCCATCCAGCAAGTAGGTGTTTTACACCTTTTACCATATAATGCTTCAAATGGAGACATTTTCAAACTAGCATGAAAACTGTTGTTGTAAGCAAATTCAGCCAAAGGAACATATTTATTCCAAAATCAATTACGCAATTTCTCAACATATCCTCCAAAACTTGAATAACTCTTTCAGATTGACCATCAGTTTAAGGATGAAATGCAGTGCTGAATTGCAGTTTAGTTCCCAAAGATCTCTGTAATTATTTTCAAAATCTTGAAGTAAACCTTAGATCTCTATTTGATACTATGAAAGTTGGAATTAGATACAAGCGTACTATCTCAACAATGCAATGCTCAGCTAACTTCTTCAAAGAATAAGTAGTATTCACAGGCAGAAAATAAGCTGACTTAGTAAGTTGATCTATTAGTATTCCTATTTGGTACAAACATTCTTCCCATGAATCTCAATTCACCATATTTACCCAAACTGAAATTTGTTGCTTTGCCTGATATCATTTGCTAGTTAAAAAATTCACATTGAATATCTTTCCTCTACTATTCTAATATTTCAGAAAGAAAGGTTGGCTTCACCATTATCTTTTCCAGTGACAATCCATTATCAAACATACTTACTTTTGCTTGAAGAGAAAATAGTGTTGCCATTGTCTTTCTACTCAAAGCATCTGCCACTACATTTGCCTTCCCTGAATGATACTCGGTAATCAAATCATAATCTTTTAACAGTTCCAAACATCTTATTTAGCACAAATTCAGATCCTTTTGAGTCATCAAATACTTCAAACTTTTATGATTAGAGAACACATGACACTTTTCTCCATATCTTTAATGCTAAAATTATTGCTACTAATTCCAAATCATGAGCTAGAAAACTGCTAACTTTAGATACATTTTTGTGCGGGTTCCACTCCATCACTGCTTTTATCTTAACATGATCTATTTTAATACCATTAATATAGATAACATGACCTAGAAAATGTACTTCTCTTAGCCAAAACTCACATTTACTAAACTTAGCATACAACTGACTATCACGCAGAGTTCTTAGTGTAATACTCAAATTTTTCTCATGATCAACTTCATTCTTAGAATAAACCAATATATTATCAATAAAGACTACTACAAACTGATCCAGATAATGTTGAAAAACTCTATTCATTAAGTCTATAAATATTGCAAGCGCATTAGTCAGACCAAAAGGAACTACTAAAAATTCATAGTGACCATACCTCGATCAAGAAGCTATTTTAAGAACATCATCACCCTTAATCTTCACCTGATAGGATCTAGACCTTTGATCAATTTTATAGAAAACTATAACCTTAACATAATTGATCAAACAAATCTTTAATCCTGAGAAGAGGATACTTATTCTTTATTGTCACCTTGTTCAATTGGTGGTAATCTATACATAGGCGTATTGTTCCATCTTTCTTTTTCACAAACAGAACTGGCGCACCCATGGTGATACATTTAGTCTTACAAAAACTTTATCCAAAAGATTTTGCAACTGTGATTTCAGCTCTTTTAATTCCAACAGTGCCATTTTATATGGAGTACAAGACATATGTGTTGTTCCAAGTTCCAATTCAATCGAAAACTCTACATCTCTCTTAGGCAACATTCTTGGAAGTTCCCCTAGAAATACATCTAGAAACTTTCTTACCACTGGAACTTGACTAACTTCTTTACTTGACTTAGATGAATCCTTTATATAAGCCAAATACGCATCTGTGCTATTAACAATCAATTTTCTATTGGAAACAACAAAAATGATCCTGTTCGCCAAACCAGTATGTATACTAGGCATCAATACTTCTTTACCTTCAACAGTTATCAAGTGTACACCTCTAGCATGACAGTCAACCATAGCATTATGTCTTGTTAGCCAATGCAACCCAAAAACAACATCAAATTCATGAAAGCTTAGTAACAACAAGTTTGCCAAAACTGTGTGCTCACCAAATACCAATGGACAATTCCTTATCATTTTATTCACCACAGTACTCTGACCCAAAGGATTAGTTACTAACACATTGGTTTCAAAATATACTACTTCAAGACTTAGACCTTCTACAACCTTAGTACAAATATATGAATGTCTAGACCTTGGATCTATTAAAGCATAAATACTATTTTCGAGAAAAAAATAATTTACCTGTTATCACCTTAGGCAGATCAACATCTTCCTTTGCTTTTATAACATAAGCTCGAGCTGACACTCCATAATTTGGCTTACTAAAAGTTTTCCTTGATGCTCCATGAATCAAACTAGCCTTTCCTGACATTCTAGATCTGGTTTCTTGTTGAAATCTTTGAGGTCCACGGATAGACTACTCTGTGCTTGCTTCTATTTTAGAAGGGCAATCCTTAACCATATGATCCTTAGACCCACATCCAAAGTATACCCCTATACATCTCCAACATTCACCATTATGATTCTTACCACAGTATTCACAGTTGCCATTTCTTATCACTTTAGATCCTTTAGAGCTTGCCATCGAAGTAATTGGTCTATTGAATCCTTCACATTTAAAATTTACAGACTGCAAATCTCTTCTCAAGGCTTAATAAGTTTGATCCCTAGGCTTCTTAAAACTTGTGGGAGGTGGAGGACTTGACCTTTCCCTTTTCATCCTTTCCCTTTCAAAACTCTTATTTCTATCTCTAACGATTGTTTCTATCTTATGGGCTTTGGCTATAACCGATACAAGAGTTTTACATTCAGAAGCTACCACTAACACAATAATTTCATCCCTTAATCCCCACTCAAATTTATCATACATTTCCTTCTTTGTTTGAAACATGTTCTTAGCATAGTGACTGAGTCTAAGAAATTCTTGCTCGTACTCCACAACAGACATCCTACCTTGTCTCAGATACATAAATTCCTTCCTCATTTGCTCAACATACATCTAGTTTACATATCTTTCCCTAAACTTTTCCAGAAAGAAGTCTCAGTCAATCATTTCCTCAAGAGCCACAGTAACCAAGGTTTCCCACCATTGATAGGCTTCCCCTTCTAACAATGATATAACACACAAGACTATCCTCAAGAGTACATTTGTAACAACCTATTTTTAGTGAAATTAGAATAGTGGTTACGAGACCACAAATCCGAGCCAAAAAGAAAATTTATTTTAATATTATTACATGGTCTGTATTATAATAGGAATGTTATATGAAAATTCTAATAAGAAAATTTTATTGATTATGTGTTTAATTATGGAAAGGACCAAATTGCATAGAATGCAAAAGTTGAGTTCTAGTAGCTATAAGTATCAAATAGCTATGGAATTCAAAACTTGAGGTACTTATGTGGTAAATAGACCATTAATTAAAAGTTAGTAGATATTTTTGGTCATCCATTCATGGAAAATTAGAAAAAAGAAAAGGATGAAATTGGAAAGTTGAAAAATTAAAGATGATAAATAAAATAAATATAAAATAACATAATTATATATCATCTTCTTCCCAAAATTTACATTGAAATCCTAAGAGAGAGAAAGAAAACTAATCAAGCTTAATTATTTATGAATTCTTGTCCCGTTTTTAGTAATTTTTATATTTTTGAAATCAGAATAGCTTAATCTATCTATTCTGGGGATTAATTTGAAAAGATATCAAAGTATAAAAATTTTTCCATGGATGAATATGCTGAAATAATGAAATTTATGGTATAAAATGAAAGGTTCTTGATAGATAAACAACTTTTGTAAAGTGAATTTTCATGAATTTGTGATTTAAGGACTAAATTGTAAAGATGTAAAATTAATGAAAATTTTTTGATTTTTATGAAATATATGTGCTGTAACTATTATATGTAAAAATTAATTTAGGCTTGAAATAAGGATTAAATTGCATGAATTTCATTCTTCAAGCCTAGCATTTATGAAAAGTATAGGGGCAAATGGTAATTTTTCCTAGGGTGTGAATTGCATGTAAATGAGAATGAAATGGATTAAATTGATGTTAAATTCATAAATATAGATTCGAAAAGACCTGATACGGAGTTGGATCGAGGAAAACAAAAGTTTCAGATTATTAGATTCTCATATACGAACAAGTATTGAGGTAAGTTCGTGTAACTTAATTGTGTAATTATATATTTGAATTGGTTTAAATGATTTGTATATGAATTGTGTATTGGCCATGTATATGATATTTGATACATGCCTGGAAAATACCCGATAAATGTTAAACCCTGTATGAATGAATGAAATTTAATTGGATACAGGGTTCTGCTTCTCGAAATGGTAGTGGTCCTGCATATGTTGCAGACATACTGTAGCTCGAGAGAGTGTCCCGTTATAAGCCCTCTCAAGCTTCCTGTATATGGTTCTTACGAGCTTTTCGTTAAATGCTCTTCGGAGCATCCCGATTGGTTGTGACCCTACATGTGTTGTGGGTGCACCACAGCTCTTTATGAGCATCCCGTTATATGGCTTTTCATGAGCTTTCTGATTAAAAGCTCTCTGTGAGCTTCCCGTTAGTGCTCGCTTGAACTTCCTATTAAAGTGCTATTCGGTGTTTCTTGATTAAATGCTCTTTGGAGCTGCCCGTTATAGGCTCTTTATGAGCTTCCCGTTAATAAGCTCGAATAAGCTTCCCATTATATGGCTCACATGAGCTTCCCGTTACTGTGCTTGAGAGAAAGCTTTTCTGTTTAAGTGCTAATAAAAGCACTCCTGGATATGAATTGATGGGTTTATAGTATTGTACACTTCAAGTGTATTACCCAAGTATCCATCGATATTTCAAATATTCAACGGGTGAAATTCTGACATGAGAATATATGAAATCAAGATGAATCAATACTCGTATATATATGAATAACATGAGACTAGATATTTATATTTGATGAGCTCATCCTTATTGTTGATATTTACATGAAATAAGTGACTAACATGTTTGTTGAAGTTATGTGTTAGGCAAATGGCCAAACAGTTTTGGATGCATGTTTGTATGCTTACTTTAAATATATATGATTAGTAAGTAAATTTCTGTTAAACAAACTTACTAAGCATTAAATGCTTACTAAGTTTTATTTATTCTATTTTATAGTGCTCGAAAGTTTGTAAAGGTTAGAGATTGGTCGGAGTATCATCACACTATCCACAAGTTCGTTTTGGTAGAAATAGTAAACTTATTTTGATATAATGGCATGTATAGGCTAACTTTGCCAATGTTTGGCATGTAAATGGATGTTTGTAATCTAGCCATTGGAATGGCTAGTGATGGTATGTTTTGGTATATTTTGATAAGGTTATATCATGCGTAACACACACACACACATACACACATATATATATATAGATATATATATATATGGTATGGTTAGATTGAATTAGGGTAAAATATATGTTTTTACTAAAAGGTAAGTTTGCGTATACGAATGTATGTTATGTTATATTATGCTGTTACTGATGTTTGCTTGGTTTAATGCTCAAAATTTGTTGGTATATACATGCAAGTGTTGTTGTAGGTTAATGGAAAAATTTAGGTGAGAAATAATGCTTGGAAATGGATTTATTTTGTCCACACGGGTAGGCACACGGGTGTGTTTCTTGATCGTGTATGACACACGGCCTGGCACATGGGCATGTGGTTTGGCCGTGTGTCCCCTGCCTCTTAAAATTGAGGGACATAATGCTTAGAATTAGGCACACGGGTAGAGACACAAACGTGTATCTTAGCAGTGTGTGACACATGGCTTAGTACACTGGCGTATGTCTTGGCCATGTGAATCTTGCACCTAAATTTTGAAAATTAAATTAACCAAACGGCCTAGCACACGGGCGTGTGGCAGGCCGTATGGCACAAGTCAGAGAGTTACACGGGTAAGGACATGGGCTGGGACACGGCCGTGTGTTTCACATCCAATGCCCATACGGCCTGAGACATGGGCATGTTAGCTGGCCGTGTTTGCCACACAACCTACTCACACGGGCGTATGACCCTGTATATAAGAAAATTTTTGAATTTTTTGAAAAATTATCTTTGATCCCAATTTAGTCTCGACTTATTTCTAATCCATATATTGGTCCTCGTGGGTCCATTCAAGGGACATCATGACTTTTTTAGATATGAATAGTAAATGACATGAATTATCTGTAATTGTTTTGTAAATTTTGGTAATGCTCTGTGACCCTGTTCCGACAAAGGATACGGGTTAGGGGTGTTACATTTGTTGGTATCAGAGTTATAGTTTAGCCAATTCTCGAATTAACGTAGCAAGTACGAGTTTAGCTATACATGCCATTATATAATTTGTGATAGTGTGATATCTCTTGACCATTTTAAATGTGTTTTTCATATAGTAATATCGTCCAACCAAGCTAGAGTTGTGTGTGAGAAAGCTAAGAGCAATGCTCCAGCTTCAGTTCAAAGAGCTTCATCTAGTAGTAGAAGGCCCGAATTTGAAGGCCGATTGAGGAGGCTAAATAAGCCTTCTTCCAAATGATGAAATGAGTGATTCACAGAATTCATAAGAACAATCCTGCTGTACAACAACCTCCCCCTCCTGCTCCCCAATCTATTCTCGATATGCCACAAGGTGCTAAACCTGTTAGAATTGGTAAGCCTCCGGTAGATAAAATTCGTAAGTATAGGACAAAAGAATTTAGGGCTACTGCCAATGATGATCTGGAAATAGCTGAATTTTGGTTGGAAAATACTATCAGGGTTTTAGATGAGTTATCATGTACACCAGTTGAATGTTTAAAATGTGCAGTATATTTATTAAAAGACACAACTTATCACTGGTGGAATACTATAACTTCTGTTGTACCGAGAGAAAATGTTACTTGGGAATTCTTCTAGACAAAATTTAGAAAGAAGTACATTAGTCAAAGATTTCTAGATCAGAAAAAGAAAGAATTTCTAGAACTCAATCAGGGAAACATGACAGTATCTGAATATGAACGGGAATTCGTTTGGTTAAGTAAGTATGCAAGAGAATGGGTTTCAACTGAGGTTGATATGTGTAAATGTTTTGAAGAAGGATTAAATGAGGATATCAAGCTATTGAATTAAGGGAACTTGTAGTATTAGCTGATAGGGCACACAAGGCTGAGGAATTAAGCAAAGAGAAGAGACAAGCAGAAAGAGAAGCCCGAATTTCTAGTAAAAGATTTATGGGGAAGTCACAAGCATCTGTTTCAAGAAATCAAAGAAACATTATGATTGTTCTACCACATTTATGGGGTATTCTGGAAAAGAACGAGGCTTTCAATGCTTTAATCCAAGATCTTCGTCTTCATCTATGACAAGTGTAAGAAGTGTTGGAAGTCCTAAACCAAGATGCAAACATTGCAATATATTGCATTTCGGTGAATGCTGCATAAAAAGTGGAGCTTGCTTTAGATGTGGTTCTTTTGACCACTATCTCAGAGACTACCCCAAAAAGCCTATAAAAGATATTGTTTAGACCTCTAGGCTGAGTAATCTCGCCTCGAGAGGCAAACCACCCTAACACCCTAACAATGTTAGTGGTAGCCGAGGTGTGGCAAAAGATTTCACAGTTAAATCTGAAGCACAAGCACCAGCGAGAACATATGCCATACGTGCACGAGAGGATGCTTCTGCACCTGATGTTATTATTGGTACATTTTCTCTTCTTGAAACTGACATTACTACTTTGATTGATTCTGGTTCAACACATTCATACATATGCACAAATTTAGTGTCTGTTAAAAATTTACCTATTGAATTCACTGAATTTGTGGTTAAAGTTTCAAACCCCCTAGGCCAGTATGTTATGGTGGAAAAAGTTTGTAAAAATTGCCTGTTGATGGTAAAGGGTTATTATTTTTCAGCTGATTTGATGCTATTTCCCTTTGATGAATTTGATGTAATTTTGGGAATGGACTAGCTAACTCAACATGATGCAGTGGTAAATTGTAAACAGAAATACGTTGTGTTGAAATGTCAGAATGGAGAATTACTCCATGTTAAATTTGATAAACTGGATGGATTACCTAATGCGATTTCAACAATATCAGCACAAAATATATCAGAAAAGGGTATGATGCTTACCTTAATTATGTGTTAGACACTAAGGTATCTGAGTCAAAGATTAAATCAGTACCGATTGTTTGTGAGTTTCTTGATGTGTTTCCGGAGGTATTACTTGGTTTACCACCTTTTAGAGAATTAGAATTTCTATAGATCTTGTTCCGGGGACAACTTCTATATCTATAGCACCTTATAGAATGACCCTAACGGAGTTAAAAGAGTTGAAGGCACAGTTGCAAGAGTTGATTGACAGAGGATTTAGTCGACCCAGTTTTTCACCTTGGGGTGCACCGGCTATGTTTGTAAAGAAGAAAGATAGACCATTGAGATTGTGTATAGATTATAGAGATGGATCATTGAAATTATGTATAGGTTACAGACAGCTAAACAAAGTCACAATAAAGAACAAGTATCCATTGCCCTGTATTGATGATTTGTTTGACCAATTGAAAGGTGCTACTATATTTTTGAAGATTGATCTTTGTTTTAGTTATTATTAGTTATGGGTAAAAGATTCAGATATGCCAAAGACAGCTTTCATAACAAGGTATGGGCACTATTAGTTTCTTGTAATGCCGTTTGCGTTTACGAATGCACCTACAGTATTCATGGATTTAATAAACATAATTTTTAGACCGTATTTAGATAGGTTCATGGTGGTATTTATTGATGACATTCTGGTATATTCTAGAGATAAAATGTACATACCAATCATTTGAGAATAGTGCTGCAAACACTGCGTGAAAAACAATTGTATGCCAAATTTAGTATATGTGAATTTTGGCTACGAGAAGTTGGTTTTCTTTGACATATAGTATCTGTTGAAGGTATCAGGATAGATCCGAATAAAATTTCAACAATTTTTAATTGAAACCATCGAAGAATGTGTCAGAATTCAGTAGTTTTCTGGGATTAGCAGGATATTATTGAAGGGTTGTTAAAGGGTTCTCAATGATAGCTTCTCTGATGACTCGATTGTTGCAGAAAGATGTAAAATTTGAGTGGTCTGGTAAATGTAAGCAGAATTTTGATAGATTAAAAGCCTTGTTGAATGAGGCACCTATGTTAGTTCAACTGAATCAGGTAAAGAATTTATAATTTACATTGATGCATCATTAAATGGTTTAGGCTGTGTATTGATGCAAGAAGGTAAAGTAATAGCCTATGCTTCTAAACAGCTAAGCCACATGAAAGAAATTATCCGATACATGAATTGGAGTTGGCAACCATTGTTTTGCATTGAAAATCTGACAGCATTACCTATTTGGTGAAAAGTGTCACATATTCATCGATCATAAAAGTTTGAAGTATCTGATGTCACAAAAACACTTGAACTTAAGACAGTACAGGTGTCTTGAATTATTGAAAGATTATGATCTTGTTATTAACTATCATCCTGGAAAAGCTAATGTAGTTGCTGATGCCTTAGAAGAAAGTATTTATTTACCCTGTGAGCAACGAATACTTGGTTTTCATTGTCAGATGATGATTCAATTATAGCTGAGTTAAAAGCTAATCCGACACTTTTGTAACAAATCTGTGAAACTCAAAAGGGTGATGAAGAATTACAAGCTAAATGAGAACACTGTGAGTTGAATCTTGATTCAGAATTTCAGATTGGGTCTGATGGTTGTTTGTTATTTAGAGGCAGAATATGTGTACTGAAGAACTTGAAATTGGTACAGAAGATTCTACATGAAGCTCATAATGGTGCCATGTCTATTCATCCTGGTAGTAACAAAATGTACAATGATTTGAAAAAGATGTACTGGTGGCTGGGAATGAAACGAATATTTCTGAATTTGTATCTAAATGTTTGATATGTTAGCAAGTAAAAGCTGAACATCAGTTGTCTTCGGGATTATTACAGCCAGTTACAATACGGGAATGGAAATGAGAAAGAGTTACATGGACTGTGTATTGGGATTACTCTTGTCTCGAAGAGGAAAGATGCTATTTGGGTAATTTTCGACCGGTTAACAAAGTCTGCACATTTTATTCTGGTACGTATGGATTTATCTTTGGATAAGTTGCTGAATTATATGTTTCTGAAATTGTTAGACTGCATAAAGTACCAGTCTCCATTATTTCAGATAGAGATCCTCGATTTACGTCCCGATTCTGGAGCAAATTACAAGAAGCTTTGGGTACACAGTTACATTTAGTACTACATTCCATCCTTAGACTGATGGCCAATTTGAACGTGTAATATAGATTCTAGAGGATATGCTTCAATGTTGTGTGATAGAAGTCAAAGGTAATTGGGAAAATTATTTATCTTTGGTTGAATTTGCATATAACAATAGCTATCGGTCTAGTATTAAAATGGAACCATATGAAGCTCTGTATGGTTGTAAATGTAGATATCCATTGTATTAGATAGAGCTCAGTGAGAAAAAGATACACGGAGTTGACTTGATCCGTGAAATAGAAGAAAAGGTAAAGGTGATTCGAGATAGTTTGAAAGTAGCCTCTGATCATCAAAAGTCTTATGGTGATCTTAAATGAAAAGAGATAGAATTTTAGATTGCTGATAAGGTATTCTTGAAAGTATCACCTTGAAAGAAAGTTCTTCGGTTTGGTCGTAAAGGAAAACTGAGTCCACGATTTATTGGACCATATGAGATTATTAAAAGAATTGGACCTATTGCATACAGATTAGCATTACTACCAGAGCTTGACAGAATTCATAATGTTTTTCATGTGTCTATGTTGTGACAGTATCGGTCAGATCCTTCACATGTTATTTCTTCCACAGAAGTTGAAATTTAGCCTGACATGACTTATAGTGAGGAACCAATCAAAATTTTGGCACGTGAGATGAAAGAGTTAAGAAATAAAAAGGTAGCTTTAGTGAAAGTTCTATGGCAACGACATGGATTAGAAGAAGCTAGTTGGGAACTGAAGGAAACAATGAGAAAGCAATACTTGTACCTCTTTACTGGTAAGATTTTCGAGGATAAAAATTCTTTAAGGAGGAGAGTTGTAACAACCCATTTTCAGTGAAATTGGAACAGTAGTTTCAGCACCACAAATTCGAGCCAGAAAGAAAATTTATTTTAATATTATTTCGTGGTTCGTATTATGAGAGGAATGTTATATGAAAATTCTGATAAGAAAATTTTATCGATTATGTGCTTAATTATGAAAAGGACCAAATTGCATAGAATGCAAAGTTGAGTTCTAGTAGCTATAAGTATCAAATAGCTATGGAATTCAAAACATGAGGTCCTTATATGGTAAATAGACCATTAAATAAAATTTAGTAGATATTTTGGTGATTCTTTCATGGAAAATTAGAAAAAGAAAAGGATGAAATTGGAAAGTTGAAAAAATAAAGATGATAAATAAAATAAATATAAAATAACATCATTATATATCATCTTCTTCCCCAAAATTTATTTGGAAACTGTAGGAGAGAGAAAAGAAACTAATCAAGCTTATTAGGTATGAATTCTTGTCCCGTTTTTAGTAATTTTTTATTTTGAAATCAGAATAGCTTAATCTATCTATTTTGGGGATTAATTTGAAAAGATATCAAGTATATAAATTTTTCCATGGATGAATATGCTGAAATATTGAAATTTATGGTAGAAAATGAAGGTTGTTGATAGATAAACAACTTTTGTAAAGTGAATTTTCATGAAATTGTAATTTAGGGACTAAATTGTAAAGATGTAAAATTCATGGAAATTTTCTATTTTTATGAATATATGTGCCATAATATTATATGTAAAAAATCTATTGGGCTTGGAATAAGGATTAAATTGCATGAATTTCATTTTCGAGCCGAGGGACGAAATTGTCATTTATGAAAAGTATAGGGGCAAAATGGTAATTTTTCCTAGGGTGTGAATTGAATGTAAATGAGAATGAAATGGATTAAATTGATGTTAAATTCATATATAGATCTGGAAAGACCTAATACTGAGTTGGATCGAGGAAAACAAAAAGTTTCGGATTAGTAGATTCTCATATACGAATAAGTATCAGGTAAGTTCGTGTAACTTAATTGTGTAATTATATATTTGAATTGATTTAAATGATTTGTATATGAATTGTGTATTGGCCATGTATATGAAATTTGATTACATGTCTGGGAAATACCTTATAAATGTTAAATCCTGTATGAATGAATGAAATTCGATTGGATACAGGATGGTAGTGGTCCTGCATATGTTGCGGATATACCGTAGCCAGAAAGAGCGTCCCGTTATAAGCCCTCTCAAGCTTCATATATATGGTTCTTGCGAGCTTCCCGTTAAATGCTCTTCAGAGCATCCCGATTGGTTGTGACCCTACATGTGTTGTGGGCGCACCGCAGCTCTTTGTGAGTGTCCCGTTATATGGCTCTTCGTGAGCTTCCCGATTAAAAGCTCTTTGTGAGCTACCCGTTAGTGCTTGCTTGAACTTCCCATTAAATTACTATCTGGTGTTTCTTGATTAAATGCTCTTTACAGCTACCTGTTATAGGCTCTTTGTGAGCTTCCCGTTAATAGCTCGGATAAGCTTCCCGTTAAATGGCTCACATGAGCTTCCTGTTACTGTGCTTGAGAAAGAGCTTTTTGATTAAGTGCTTATAAAAGCGCTCCAGGATATGAATTGACGGATTTATAGTATTGTACACTTCAAGTGTGTTACCTAAGTATCCATTGAGATTTCAAATGATTCAACGGGTGAAATTCTAACATGAGAACATATGAAATAAAGATGAATCAATACTCGTATATATATGAATTACATGAGACTAGATATTTATATTTGATGAGCTCATCCTTATTGTTGATATTTACATGAATAAGTGACTAACATGTTTGTTGAAGTTATGTGTTAGGCAAATGGCCATATAGTTTTGGATGCATGTTTGTATGCTTACTTTAAATGAATATGATTGGTAAGTAAATTTCTGTTAAACGCACTTACTAAGCATTAAATGCTTACTGGGTTTTATTTCTTCTATTTTATAGTGCTCAAAACTCGTAAAGATTGGAGATTGGTCGGAGTACCATCACACTATCCACTAGTTTGTTTTGGTAGAAATAGTGAACTTATTTTGATATAATGTCATGTATAGGCTAACTTTGTCAATGTTTTCCATGTAAATGGATGTTTGTAATCTAGCCATTGGAATGACTAGTGATGGTATGTTTTGGTATATTTTGATAAGATTATATCATGCTTAATATATATATATATAGTATGGTTAGATTGAATTAGGGTAAAATATATGCTTTTACTAAAAGGTAAGTTTGCGTATACGAATGTATGTGATGTTATATTATGCATGTTAATGATGTTTGCTTAGTTTAATGCTTAGAATTGTTGGTATATACGTGCAAGTGTCATTGTAGGTTAATGGAAAAATTTAGGTGAGAAATAATACTTGGAAATGGCTTTATTTTGTCCATACGGTTAGGCACACTGGTGTGTTTCTTGACCGTGTATGACATATGGCCTGGTACATGGGCATGTGGTTTGGCCGTGTGTCCCTGCCTCTTAAAATTGAGTGACAAAATGCTTAGAATTAGGCACACAAGCAGAGACACGGACGTGTATCTTAGTCGTGTGTGACACATGGCCTAGAACACGGGAGTGTGTCTTGGCTGTGTGAATCTTGCACCTAATGTTTAAAAATTAAATTAACCACACGGCTTAGCACATGGGTGTGTGGTAGGCCGTGTGGCACAAGTCAGAGGATTACACGGGTATGGACACGGGCTGGGACACTGTAACGCCCCCACGCCCGAGACCGTCGCCGGAGTCGAGTATGAGGTGTTACTAAGCTTAATTTAACATATTTAGAACTTTGGATTATTTATTTCTACATTCACAGCATTTAAGGTACTTGCATCACAGTCACAAGAAAAATCATATCTCGAGTTACGAAACTCGAAATCAAGATCTGTAAATTTTCCCTAAATCTAGACTCATATACCTATCTACTAATTTGTTTATAGAATTTTTGGTTGGGCCAATTAGTACATTTTATTAGTTAAGTTACCCCTGTTTCTAGACTTGACTGGTCTGACCTCTGTTTACTACGAACCACATTTGTCTCTGTAAAAAATCCATATGACTATGAGGTTTGTTTCTAATGAACTAGACTCAATAAGGATTCTGAGAATATAAAATAAAATACCTAATTATATCTTTACAATTTATGGTGAATTTCTAAAGTTGGAACAGGGAATTCAGAAACTACTATGACCCTGTTTCACTAAATTCAAATATCTTGTAACATATAATTCCTTTACCTGTTTCATTTATTTCATGTGAAACTAGACATAATAAGCTTCAATTTGATATGTATTCCATCACCAAGTTAAATTTCTATGATTTTTAGTAAATTTTTAAACTCGCGTCAGTGTTGCTGCAGTATTCGGTTTATGGCAATTTCATCCCTTTTATGAGTTTTTATGCACTAAGTATCTTAATAATTTTCCTTAACATCAAATATAAGCTAACTAAATATTTTCATAATTTATCATTATCAAGCATTTCCTCAACCATTCCATCACCATACCATAAGATCATTTACACAAAAAAAGTATATTGCTATACATGCCATACTTAAATTTACAAGCCATTACAAAAGTCTTCCGATAGTGTGACTGAGCCTTCGACCTATCCCGACTCCTGAGCTGGCTTGCCAAACTACAATGGTAAGAAGGAGGAGTAAGCATAATGTTGTAAGTTCATATGCAAATAATAAGTAACATAACAAACATCTACAAATCAACATTAGCATGTATCACTAAAACATATCACATTTTTAATCATTTTTCATCATCTTATTACTTATCGTGGTTGTATCAATACTCAACCCGAGGTTAATACATACCGTCCAAAATAACCATTTCACTCACTCACCATACTTCTCTTTACATCTCGAATTTCCTCCATTGAGCTAGAACTTTACCCGTTGAACACATCGGAAATAATTCGGATACATGGAAACTTGCACATAAGTGCCATATATGCAATCAAGCAATCATGTAACCCGCCCATAAGCGAATTCGGACTCAACTCAACGAGCTCAGGCGTTCGCATCCATAAGTGAACTCGGACTCAACTCAACGAGTTCGGATGCCTAGTTACATCTCACGAACTCGGACTCAACTCAACGAGTTCGGATGCTCAATCATCCTAGTGACATGTCACTTGTATCCTAATCTATTCCTAAGGTTCAACGGGATTTTTCCTCGAACACTTATCCTTGCCGTCTTCCGTAGAATGCCGAAATCAATACTCGGTAACAATTATATTTAACAACTAGTTCACATTAATTTACATATTATTTGAATTAACCACAAAGCATACATTTCATAATAAAATTTAAGCATAACATATAATTAACATCAATAACTTAAAAATAACCATTATGATGCATTATTTACACATGAACTTACCTTGGTACCAAAATACAAAGATTTTTGCAATTTAGTCCACAATCTTTTCTTTTCCTCGATTGAGGTCGATTCCACGTCTTTCTTGATTATGGAGCTTGGAAGCTTGAAACAAACCCCTAGCTATGGAGAACCCTTGAATTTCGGCCTAATGAAGAAGATGGACAAAAATTGGCTTTTAATTTTGTTTTTAATTCATTTTAATAACTAAATGACCAAAATACCCTTACTACTAAACTTTCCAAAATTCCTTCCATGTCCTAATTTTGTCCATGAACTTAAAATTGGTCAAATTGCTATTAAGACCTCCTCATTAATATTCCAAAACAATTTCATACTTAAAACTTCTAGAATGCAAGTTTTGCAACTTATTCGATTTAGTCCCTACTCTCAATTTAAGCACTTTAGGCATAGAATTTCATCACGAAATTTTCACACAATCATGCAATCATATCATAAACCTAAAATAATTATAAAATAATTATTTCTATCTCGGATTTATGGTCACGAACCACTATTCTGATTAGGCCCTAATTCGGGATATTACAACTCTCCCCCCTTTAAGGATTTTCGTCCTCGAAATCTTACCGCTAAACAGATGTGGGTATTGATTTCTCATAGTTTCTTCGGATTCCCATGTAGCTTCTTCTACTCCATGCCTTTGCCACAACACCTTCACAAGTGCAACATTTTTATTCCTTAGTTGTTTGACCTCTCGAGCTAAAATCTTAATCGGTTCTTCTTCGTAGGTCATATCTGGTTGTAGTTCAATTTCTGTCGGTGAAACTACATGTGAGGATCTGAACGATACTGACGTAACATAGATACGTGGAACACATCATGAATCTTCTCTAATTCAGGTGTAATGCTAGCCGATATGCTACCGGTCAACTTTTTCAATTACTTCATACGCCCAACAAAACGCGGACTAATTTGCCCTTCCGTCCAAATCTAAGGACTTTCTTCCACGGATCACCTTTAAAAATACTTTATCACCAACTTGAAATTCAATGTCCTTTCGCTTTAGTCTGCATAAGATTTCTGTCTATCTGAAGCAGCTTTCAAACAATCTCGAATTATCTTCACTTTTTCTTAAGTTTCTTTTATTAGATCAACTCCATAAATCTGATTTTCCTTGAGTTCAGTCCAATACAATGGCGTTCGACACTTACGACCATATAATGCTTCATAAGGTGCCATTTTCAAGCTCGTCTGATAACTATTATTGTAAGCAAATCCACCAACGGTAAGTATCTTTCCCAACTTCCTTGAATTCCAATACACAACATCTAAGCATATCTTCAAGAATCTGAATTATTCTTTCTGATTGTCCATCAGTTTGTGGATTAAAAGCAGTACTGAAATTTAACTTCGTACCTAACGCGTCTTGCAACTTTTGCCAAAACCGCGAGGTAAACCTTGGATCTCTATCTGAAATAATCGATAATGGTATTCCGTGTAATCTAACAATTTCTCTAATATACAGTTCAACCAACTTGTTAAGAGAATAATCCGTACGTACCGGGATAAAATGAGCCGACTTAGTTAATCTGTCAACTATTACCCAGATGGCATCTTTCTTTCCCGGAGTCAATGGCAGTCCTGAAACAAAATCCATAGTAATCCGATCCCATTTCCATTCAGGAACCATAATAGGCTGGAGTAATCCTGAAGGTACTTGTGTTCAGCTTTCACCTGTTGACAAATTAAGCATTTGGACACAAACTCTGATATATTCTTTTCATTCCATTCCACCAATACATTTTCTTCAAGTCATTATACATTTTCATACTACCCGGATGAATCGAGAAATAACCACTATGTGCTTCCTATAGGATCTTTTGAATCAATTCCTCATTCTTCGGTACACAATCCGATCTTTAAACATTAAGCACCCATCAGAACCAATTCTGAAATCTGATCCCGTATCAGCTTCACACTGTTTTCTTTTGGCTCGCAAATCTTGATCATTTTTCTGAGTTTCAGAAATCTCTTGTAAAAACATCGGTCTTGCTCTTAACTCTGCTAGAATCGAACCGTCATCTGACATTTTCAACTGAGTGTTCATAACTCTCAAAGCAAACAACAACTTTCTACTTAAGCATCGGCAACCACATTTGCTTTTCCCGGATGATAATCATAACAAGCTCATAATCTTTCAATAACTCCAACCATCTTCGCTGTCTCAAATTCAAGTCTTTTTGTGACATCAAGTATTTAAGACTTTTGTGATCGGTATATACTCGGCACTTTTCACCATACAATAATGTCGCCAAATCTTCAAAGCAAACACCATTGCAACCAATTCCAAATCGTGAGTAGGATAATTCCTCTCATGAGGTTTTAACTGCCTCGAAGCATAAGCCACCACTTTCCTTCTTGCATGAGTACACACCCCAAACCATTTAGAGAAGCATCACTATACACCACAATTCTTTACCTAATTCGGGTTGTACCAACACTGGTGCTTCAGTTAATAACTTTTTCAATTCTTCAAAACTCTGTTGACATTCTTCCGTCCATTCAAATTTAACATCCTTTCGGAGTAGTCTAGTCATAGGAGCAGCAATTATAGAAAATCCATTTAGAACCGCCGATATACCCAGCTAGCCCCAAGAAACTTCTAACTTCAGTTACGTTTTTCGGTGGTTTCCAATTAACAATGGCTGAAATTTTACTAGGATCAACCCGTATACCATCACCTGAAACAATATGACCCAAAAATCCAACTTCCCGGAGCCAAAATTGACTTTTACTAAACTTAGCATACAGCTGCTTATCTCTCAAAGTTTGCAAAACTATCCTCAAATGCTCAGCATGCTCTATCTCATCTTTTGAATAAATTAAAATATCATCTATAAACACCACAACAAATCTGTCCAAGTATGGCCGAAATATGCGATTCATTAAATCCATAAACACGCAGGAGCATTTGTCAACCCGAATGGCATAACTAAAATTCATAATGACCGTACCTTGTTCTAAAAGCAGTTTTAGGCACATCCGACTCCTTACCCGCAGTTGTAATACCAGATCTCAAGTCAATCTTTGAAAACCATGTCGCTCCTTTTAGCTGATCAAACAAATCATCAATTCTTGGCAACGGATACTTGTTTTGATTGTCACCTTGTTAACTGCCGATAATCAACACACAACCTCATAGAACCATCCTTCTTTTTCACAAATAACACGGGAGCACCCCAAGGTGAAAAACTCGGTCTCACAAAACCTTTATCAGTCAACTCTTGCAACTGCGACTTTAATTCCTTCAACTCTGCTGGTGCCATTCTATACGGAGCAATCGAAATCGGAGTTGTTCCCGGTATCAATCAATACCAAATTCTACTTCTCTGACTGGAGGCAAACCGGTAATTCTTCTAGAAATACTCCGCAAATTCACACACAACCGACACTGATTCAACTTTTTTAACTTCTTTTGTATTAATTAATACGCCAAATAAGCTCATAACCCTTTCTCAGATATCTTACCAAATTGAAAAACACACTAGGCAATGCCTGATTTATCTGATTCAACCCGCAGAGTTTTACCATTTTCACACTTTAATTCTATAACCTTTTCTTTGCAATTTATTTTAGCATCATGCCAATGTCAACCAATCCATACCCAAATAACCATTCAAACTCATCAAACGCAACAACATCAAGTCCGGCCGAAAATAATGATCCCGATCATTAAAGACATTCTTACATACTTTATCAACAGTCACACATTTGCCTAACAGATTCGACACTCTAATCTAAATTCTGTGTTCTCAACAAGTATATTCATACTAGACACCAATTTCATGCACACATATGAATGAGTAGAACCAGGATCAATCAAAAGTAATAACATTAACATTATAGAGAGAAAATGTACCGGTAATCATATCAGGTGAGGAAGGCATGCTGTCACCGGCCCCCTGCAATTTAACATAGGCCATAATTCTTCGAGTCTGCACCACTAGCTTTTACATTCTGAAATTTTTCTTTCTCAGCTCTCTCTGGCAGTCTCTAATAAAATGATCCGGAGAACCACATCGAAAACATTCATTTGCTCTGCACGGACCAAAATGATTCTACCATATCGCTGGCACTCGGGTTTTAACAAATCTCGAGTTCCCTACACTGCAGAAGTATTCTGAGATTTAGGACCCACATTTTGCTTCTTATAATTCCCATATGATT